>NC_134110.1:2362500-2987500 GCF_040939455.1 Microcebus murinus | reverse complement strand
CCTTCTAAAGTATAAAATAAACCTTTTTACTTTTGCATATTAATCTCTGCCTGAGAAATCTTTCTCCACCTGAGCTGTGAGCACCTACTGGGCTCTCCACCCTCACCCCCCAGGGCCGTTCCAGTGGGGCCAGGGCAGCTGAGGAGGATAGGGAGGACCAAATAGGTGTTAACAGAAAAAAAAGCCAACTGTAAAATAATTTTAAAGAGATTTGTCCTGAGCCAAATTTGAGGACCATGACCCAGAACCACACCCAAGAAGCCTTGAGCAAGTGGACTGGGTGTGGCTGGGTCACAGTTTGGTTTTATGCATTTCAGGGAGACAGGGGTCTTAGGTAAGGTCATAAATCAATATGTAGAAGGCATACATTGGTTTGGCCCGAAAAGGTGAGCCATCCTGAAGTGGGGGGCTTTAGGTTATAGGTGGGTTTATAGATTCTTTGACTTGTAATTGGTTAAAGACATGAAGCTTTGTCTAAAGACTTGGAATGTTTTCACATAAGGAGCTGCTAACAGAGATAAACCACCTGACATATATTTGTTGTGTAAATTGAGGACTTGCACGTATGTCTTGCAGACCGTTAGGCCTGTTAATGGGTTACAAAAGATGTCCCCAAGAAGGGAGGGGGCATGATGTGGTATGTCTGACAGCCCTCCTCCTGGCAGGCAGTTTAGTTTTAGGATATTCCTTTGGCCAAGAAGGAGTCCATTCAGTCAGCCGGTTGAGGGGTGAACTTTAAGATTTTATTTTACTTCACAAGGGGAAAAGTTTAGTTCTGAGGGAGAGAGGGTTGGAAAAAGATTGAGTTGTTAGAGCATTAGCCAAATGGCCTGGACTTTTTCACAGGGAAACTAGAGTATAATCAGGAAAGTGAGGCAGCCCAATGCTGCACACTGGACACTCGGGCCAGGTTTAGGCTGGGTCTGCTGCCTGAGGCTCCGGGCAGGTATTCCCAGCTTCAGGTGGTCAGAGCAAGGCAGAACTCAGCCCTAAGGGGTGGGGTCTGCACCCTGCAGGCTGGTTTCCAAGGGGCTGGGTCACTGGAGCAGTTGGGTTAGGGTTGCCGTGGAGAACCTGCAGGCTGAAGATCTTTTTTATTTTTTTATTTATTTTTATTTTTTATTTCGGCATATTATGGGGGTACAGATTTTAAGGTTTCAATAAATGCCCTTTCCCCCCTCCCCCCATATGAAGATCTTTTATATTTGTCTTATTTCTTGAGGTTTCAGTTCTGTACATACATGGGAACTGGTTTTATTTTTGGCTATCACTACTTTACACTGTGCTGAAGCAAATTCTTCCGTCTCTGGAGTAGGACCCTGGAGGTGACCTTGACCAGAGCCATAGCTTTCCTGCCATGCTGAACTTTTTAAAACCTTTTTTTCATTTCTGTAATTATGCCTTAGTCCTTTCTGTTTTTAGGACTGAAAGCTCATGCGGTGCAGCATGGGCAGAGGCAGGATGCTGGCTGGGGCCAGGCTCCGAGGCACCTCTTCCCGCTCCCTCTTCCAGGCACAGGGAGGACAGCTGGGAAGGGTGAGTTCTTAGGTCTCTCCCACCTGCGGCTGGTGTGGGGGGCTCCTGGCCTTGCTCCGGTTCTCCCAGCTCTGTCCCATGCTGGTGGCCCTTCTGATGTGGTGGAGGCTGTGCAGGTGATGTGGAGAACTTGGGGTGTGAGCGGCTTTGTCCAAGTCCCTCTGTTGCTGAAGAACCCCCCTCCTCCAGGGTGGCAAGTGTGTCTCCCTGCGGTCCCATCAATGGTATATAATCCCATTCTCCTTTCCTGGTCCCGTGTCCCTGAAACCACCTAGACAGCCTATGGGTCTTCTCCTGCTGCCCCCCCCCCCCAAACTTGCACCTTCTTTTGAATCGGGGTAACCACTGGGTCTTCTCCCCTACCTCCTGAGGGCCATGGAGGACAGTATTGCTTCCTTGAAGGCATCTCAGCCTTTGCAAGTGGTTTTCTTGGCATCCCTCCCCCGACTTGGCTTCGGGGAAAGGAAAGCATCCCCATCGGTTTCCCATGAGAAAGGGAGGGAATGAGAAAAATAGCTAATACTTACATAGTGCAGTTCTAAGTATGTTAAATATTTTCATTAATTTGATCCTTGTGACAACCATATGGAGTAGGCATCTCCATTTTATAGATGTGGAATCCGAGGGCGAGAGTGGACAGGTATGGCCCTAGGCCACACAGCTTAGGAGTGGCAGGTCTGGGATTTGAACTTGGCCCTTCAAATAGGTGTTACATATTGCTCCTCTTCCCTTTTAAGGGCCGGCCCTTCTTTCCTTCTCCTATGTCCTGTCCGTATGTTGACTTGGGGAGTGTTTGGAGACGGAGAGGCAGGGGACCAGTCTTGACATCGCTGTGTAGGTGGCATCATGGCTGGACACTTGCTGGTGGCACTGAATGTGGGCTGCTGTGAGCTTTGGGTCCTCAGCTTTGGACCATAGCTGTGATTTCAGGTTAGTAGGGAAGTTCCACTCAATTTGATATATTTCATCTAGCTCAGCGGACCTGGCTCTTTCCCTGAAGCTCTTATTCCAAAGCTGGACGCCTTAAGGCTTCTTTTCCTTTCCTGTCTGCCTAGACCCCATGCAGGGCAGAAAATATCACATTTTTTATGGTTTTTGCCTGATTTTTTTTTTTTAACATTCCAAAGTTGTTGTATGCTTATCAAAAACAAGCAAGAGCTCTGCAGTTCTTAGAAGGCCAACAGCTTGTAACCCTGTTTCTAGCACAATTAACAACTTTATAGTGTTTATGAAAGTAAATGGATTAAATTTGTAATTACTGTGTGGAAAAAACTGTATTTTTACATTTTATGAAACTTAGCAGTATAAGCAACTCAAGTTATGAAGGTTGCATTGCATATCATAAGCTAAACTTTAATGTAATTTTAGATTTGTAAAGTATACCATAAAGTACTTTTTATACTAATATTTTTTCTCCTCCTGACCTACAACTTTTTAAGAAATTCACTTTGCTAATCATGATCCTGTTTTATATTCTCGGTAAAGTTAGAGGTGGAATTCAGAGTGGGATTATTGGTATCACAGGTGGAACAGACATTGAAAGGTCAATTTATTCATTTTTATGTTTGGGTGCAAGATCTCAATTACTCACCCTAGATGTTAGAAAATCCATCTTGCATTCACGACCTACTGGCTTCTTTAACATACAATTTGTAGGAGAGGAAGGAAATCTAATAATGACTCATTAGAAAAATAAATGTTTTATAAAAAATGTTAATTGCCGTTATTTCACATTCAGATAAATATAACAAAGTTTCTCTCTAGGAATAATGTGAATTTTTAATCTGAGAACGATTTAAAGTTATCGGAAGATGTGGTTTTGCTTTTAGACCACGTGGCAACCGTGTGTCTAAATTATAGGCTTTCCTCCAAGGATCTAATTATGCGGTTAGGAGTGAGCTGGCTGGGGTGCACTCCCCTTGCCAGCGTGTGCAGGTGGGGAGCGGGTCAGAGTCACAGAGCTGAGGGTGGAGAACATTTGTAGAGCGTGGGGATCACGATGGGCACCTTCCTTGGGGTTGTCTCAGAACTCTAGTGGTTGTGTGTCTGCAGTGCCCCAGAGGGAGCGAGGTCTGTGACCGCTGCCACATTTGGCGGCTTGACACACACAGTGTGAGACGGGGTGGGGCCTTGGTCTCTGCACCCAGCTGCGTGTGCTTCCTGGATTCTGTTTCATGTCGGCTGGCTCCACCATTCAGCACGTGTGTCTCGCACACCCAACGGAGATGGGGCACAGTGACTCCGGGAGCACAGGGCTCTGCACAGCGGAGGTGACACGTACTTGCCCATGTGAATTCAAGAATGGATGAATGGATGTGAGTAAGTGAGCAGGCCCGAGGTTTTCTCATGGGTTATTTGCTAATTGTTTTTCTCCTGTTATGGCTTGTTCACACCCTCTGTCTGTCTTTCCTTGGGAATATTGGTACTTTTTCTTGCGAATTTGGATGAGCTCCCAATATACATGAAACTTGTGTGACCAGAGGCTTGAAGGAACCTAACTTGTATTTCCTCTGGGAGCGATGGTTCCGTATTTGCTAATTCAGTGTTTGTGGTGGCTTCACAGAACGTCACCACTGTGGCTAATGACAATCTGCTGTGATCAGGTCTTTATTGCAGAGGCTGTGAGGGATCCAGGGTTGTATGAAATACACCTGCTGCATTCACGGAGCTCAAGCTAAATACAGGTACCTTTAAAAATGTAACCCTTCGTAAGATGTGATAGGGCGCTGACATTTACAAACTTACAGGTGAAAACTTTTATACCTGTTGATTTTTCTGTTTGAGTTTTGGATTGTTTCATTTTTAAATTAATCACATATTTCATTTGTCACCTATGTTCATTGAAGAAACTTTATAAAATACAAAAGAAAAGTGTCATTCACATTTCATTACCATATATTGTTACTCTTAATATTGGGTATATATCCAATATTGTTACTTTATGCTTATAAAAATGTTCAAGTGATACATACTAGTTTCTAACCTGCTTTTATCACTTCATATATGATGACTGTATTTCTATGCTAATAAATATAGATACACATCAAAAATTTTAGTGGCTGCGTAATATGGGTATAGTACAATTTATTTGAGTAGTTCTTACTGTTGAGTATTAAAGTTGATACCAATTTTTCACTAATAATTATAAGTAAAATTTATTGAGTGCTTACTGTGTCAGATGATGAATTTAAGATGTTTACTATTATTTCATCTAAGCCTTCCAACAACTCTGAGGGGGTAGGTATTATTTTTTTCCTCATTTTGTGATTGAAGAGATTGAGGCACAAAATAATATACCTAAAGTAAAAAATAAGTATTGGAGCGAGGATTCCAGTCCTGGCAATCTGACTTCGTAGTCTGTGCTCCTGACTAGAACACTGTATAGTCAGTGACCACATGCTACTGTTGTTGACAGTTTCCTAGGGGGAAATATCCTGAAGTACAGTCGCTGAGTCATGGTGGCATATGTTAAGGACTTTTGTTAGGCATTGCCAAGTTATTTCTTGAGAAATTTACTTTCAAACAGTGTAAGAACATGTACATTTCTCTACCTCTTTACTGACACCAAGTCAAAGATAGTATTTTAAAATCATTATTTGTCCATTTCTTTAATTAATTGTGTGAAGAAAAAATTTTACATTCTTATTCACATTTTAGGTTCTTTTAGGTATCACCTGTTTATTTACCTTGTTGTGTTTGTCTCATTGATTTCTGAGAACTCTTTCTACATTTCACATATGATTGCCAAATTGTTGCAAATAACTCCCCCCCCCCCGCCATTTGAAATTTAAATAGTTTTATCTTTTTACGTTTTTGTTGTGGCCTATGACTGACATACAGAACACTGCATAGAATATAAATGTACAGTTTATCTTATAATTATGAAGTTAATAACCATACCACCGCCGGTTTAAGCAGTAGAATCTTGCCAGCGTCTCAGAAGTCCTGTGTGTGTTTCTTCCTGATACAGTTTCCTCCCAGCCCCGAGAAGAAGCCACTACTATGGTCGCCAACTTCGCAGGTGGCCTCCAACAATTCCCTCCTCCTGGTCTTCGCACCCACTCACACTGTTCCAGGGTTTGCCTGTGTGACCCATAGAATATGACAGAAATAATGAGATGCTGCTTCCCAGATTGGGTAATAAAGACTGCAGCTTCCATCTTGGGCTCACTCCCTCTCTCAGGGATGAGTCACTCTGGGCAAAGCCAGTTGCCACATCTTGAGGACACTCAGGCAGCCCGGTGCAGAGGCCCACTGAGGAACTGAGGCCTGCCAGCAACCTTGTAGTTGTCCCCTGGAAGACAGGTGCTCACACCTTCAGATGGCCACGGCTTTACTACCGGCTCATTAGAAACCTTGAGCCAGAGTCACCCTGGAGCTAAGCTGCTCCTGGGTTCCTGACCCTCATAAAATGTATGATGATATAATAAATGTTTGCTGTTTTAAGCTTCTGAGTTTTGGGGTAATTTGTTGCAGAGTAATAGACAACTAATATTAGTATCCTGACTTTTATAATAATTTCTTTGTGTATAATTATAATTTTACCACCTATGTGTATGCACCTCTAAACAAGTTAGTTTAGTTTTGCACATAATTTTTTTGCTTTTTATACATGGCACCATATTGTATTTTTAAATTGGGTCTTGCCTCAATATTGTGCTTATAAGTGTGATTTCATGTAGCTAGAGTTCATTTCATCTGTAATCTGGAAATCCATTATATAGATATGTCACTTATTTAGGTATCTGTTCTCCTACTGATAGTCATTTGTGGTGTTCCTGGTTTGGGACTGTTATTGAAACTACTGCAGTGAACATTTTTTTTTTTGAGACAGAGTCTCACTGTGTTGCCCGGGCTAGAGTGCCATGGCATCAGCCTAGCTCACAGCCACCTCAAACTCCTAGGCTCAAGCAATCCTTCTGCCTCAGCCTCCCGAGTAGCTGGGACTACGGGCATGCACCACCATGCCCAGCTAATTTTTTCTATATATTTTTAGATGGCCAATTAATTTCTTTCTATTTTTAGTAGAGACGGGATCTCGCTCTTGCTCAGGCTAGTTTCGAACTCCTGACCTCGAGCTATCCTCCCGCCTTGGCCTCCCAGAGTGCTAGGATGATAGGCATGAGCCACCACGTCCGGCCTGCAGTGAACATTCTGAATGTGTTTCCTGGTGCACAGTCCATAGGTTTCTCTTGGTTGACCTTGTGGTATAATAGCTTGGCTAAAGCATATAGGGGTAAGTTTACATTTTCTTGAACTTTTCCTGATTATGCCAAACTTTTCTAAGTAATATCAGATTATAACAATTTATACTCCAACCTGCAAGCTATGAGAGTTCCCCTTGTTTCACATCCTCACCAACACTTGGTATTGTCAGACTTTCTGATTTTGGTCCATCTGGTGAATATATGTAAATGATATCTCATTGGGATTTTAATTTACATCCCCTGGAGACCAGGAGGTTGAACACTCTTTCATTTATTTATTGACCACTTGAATTTCCTTTTTAGTGACATGCTTGGCCTAGTATTTTATCTGTTTTTTTTTAATTACTTGTCTTTGTCTTATTTATTTGTAGCAGTTCTTGTTAATATTCTAAAGACAAGCCATTGGTTGTTATATATTGTACATATAACTTCTGTTCAGTGGCTTGGCTTTTTACTCCCAAGACTGAATGGTTCCTTTTGATAAAAAGAAATTTTTTTAATGTAATAGGGCTTATTCATCTTTTCCCATTTTTGCTTTTTTTTTAACATGTAGTTTTTTGTAGTCAGCTTTCTTTGTCTTTCCTGTTACAGTTTCTGACTTTGAAACTGTGTTTAGAAAGCCCTCTTACTCTACGATTACACAAATATTCACCTACATGTGGTGGTTTTATTTTTGTGGTTTCGTTAAAAAAAATTTAAACTTTAGTTCATCAGAAATGTTTTGAATCTATGGTTTGACAGTATTTCCACTGGATGTTATGAATATGTTTAGCAAATTTACTGAGTGACCTGGTGTCCTCTCACTGAAAATGCTACCTGTGCTATAAAATGGGACCCTAGCGGCTGGCTCCATTTCTGAACTTTCTGTTTTGCACGTTGCTCTGTGCTGCCGACTACGTTTCATCAGCTCAGCTGTGTGGTGCATCTCTGCTGGGGCACATCCTGCCCCCGCCCCACCCTGCCTCCAGTTTCTCGGTGTCTTCCTGACATCTTTTACCTTTTCGTTTTCTCCATAAGCTTTAGGACCCCTTTGATATTAATGTAAGGATTATTATTGGGGTTGTGTTACAGATTTATTTGTGGAAAAAACTGAGTTGTTTGGAATACATTAATCTTCCCATTTGGGAAGATGGTGTGCGTTGCCATTTATTTTTGAATGTTTTCATGTCCCTCCGTCGAATTTTGTAGGTTTTATTTCAGCAGAGGTCTGGGAAGTTCTTCTTAAAGAAGTATCCTAAGTCTTTAATATTTCTTGTTGCTGGTGTGATTTGCATTTTTCTGTTTTCAAACCCCTGTTTCTGCAGAGGTAAGAGCCTCTGAGGAGTGGCAGGGCTTCATTGGGAAGGTGACATCTGAGAAAAGACTTGGAGGTGAGGACGCTGGCTGTGCAGATGTCTGCTGGAAGTGTGTGCTGGGCAGAGGGAACAGCCTGTGCAAAGGCAGGTGCATCCCTGAGGTGTTTGAGGACCAGAGAGGAGGTGGTGGGGAGCACAGTGAGCGAGGGGGTGAAGGGTGGTGAGGGAGGGGTGGGAGGCAGCCGTCTGTGTGGGGCCTCAGTGTGAAGACTGTGGCCTTGAGTGGGAAGAGGAGCCATTGCAGGGTTCTGGGATGATGGAGGGACAAGATGGGCTTACATTTTTAGAAGATCATTCTGGCATCTCCGCTGAGCACAGACTTCAAAGGGGCGGAGGCTGAAGCAGGGAGACTAGTTAGGAGGCGATTGCAGAGTGCCTTACCCACTGCAATCCTACTGTGGATTGAGCAATGGGTAAGGCTTATGGAATGAGTGTTGTTTTTTTTTTAATATACGTTGAACATTTTATTGTGCATTAATAAACTACAAATTCTAAAAATATATTTTTTGGGGGAGAACGAGATGGAACAGGCCATTTTGCCATCTTGCCTTGTCCCGGGTGAGGAAATGGGAGAATGAAAGCTGGTTTACCATGTTAGGTGAGCAATGGGGAGGTGTACCCCGCTTCTCCTCCTGGAGGGAAATCAGAACCCAGGGAACATGCATTGGGGTGAAATCCCTCCCACCAGCACTGCGGAGGGCTGGGGCTGGCAAGGACTATTATGATGAAGGAAGTTTGTGTTTTGCTTCCAAATGATCACTGTGGCTTTCTGGTTTTACATTTGTTTGTATTTTTTGACATCTCACTTCTCACTAGCTATTTGTTCAGGAGACCAGAACTTCTCAGTAATTTATTGCTCAACAATGGGATAAATGAATAACTTTAAGTTAAGGCTTTGTATTTCAAATCCAGTTTTATTGGTATGATAAATATTCGTTTCGGTTAAATTTAACATGTTGGTCAGTGTTGGTATCTGTTAAATTTAAGAACTGTATTTATACTTTCAAGAAGATCATTTTTGGCTGGACACGGTGGCTCACGCCTGTAATCCTAGCTCTCTGGGAGGCTGAGGCAGGCGGATCGCTCAAGGTCAGGAGTTCAAAACCAGCCTGAGCAAGAGCAAGACCCTGTCTCTACTATAAATAGAAAGAAATTAATTGGCCAACTAATATATATAGAAAAAATTAGCTGGGCATGGTGGCACATGCCTGTAGTCCCAGCTACTCGGGAGGCTGAGGCAGAAGGATTGCTTGAGCCCAGGAGTTTGAGGTTGCTGTGAGCTAGGCTGACGCCACGGCACTCACTCTAGCCTGGGTAACAAAGCGAGACTCTGTCTGAAAAAAAAAAAAAATAAAAAGAAGATAATTTTAACTTCTCATGAAAAAAAGAGGACAAAGTTCTTTAAAGAATATGCTATTTTTATGATGCCTTCCCTAATTATTCAGAAATATGAATAATCCAATGATTTAACCCTAGAATAAGTATAAATTATCCTATTGCTGCCTTGAAGAGTTTGCAATCACTTTGGAGAGATTCCTCCCCCCACTCCCACCAATTTCACAAAACCTATTTTAAATGGCACCTTTGGAAAAATTAAACCAAAACACTGCTCAAATCTATCTGGTGTGAAGTTCGTTCTTTTTATTTGGTCCTTTCACTTTGGGCCCACATGCTTTTGCCATCCTCAGGGAAGTGAATATATTAAATATATGTATGTGTTTGCCCATCAATGCCTTGTGTTGAGGGAAAAACAGAAGAGAGTGTTATGGAAGGCTTAAAGATTTTTTTTCTTTGTTGGTAATACAAAGTACTTTTTGTTATTCAATGCATGTGCCTTCATCAGACAACTTCATCCAGAATGCACAGCAATTCTGTAACATAGTTAGCTCTGCCTGGTGCAAAATACCTCATTTTGTATAGAAATGCAGAATTGCTTCATGTAGATAGAATAGAAAGAATCTTTGCTTTATTCACATATGAATAAAACGTCTTTGTTCATGAGAGAGAAAAGTGCCTCATATTGTTTGGAAGCTGTGTGAATTTTAAATTAAGCTGATGGCCCACTATATTATATTTTTCAGGGAAAAAACTAGCTTTGCTTATATGAATTTGGAATCTAATGCCTAATCTGGTGGCCTAAATGTTTTTTGTGTTGAAGTTTGGTTATTATGTAAAAGACATTGTATTTGCCACATCCATTGCCTATGAATTAATTGTTTTAGAAAATTTTATAATCTTAACTTTTATTTTGTTTTATTTTATTTTTGAGACAGGCTCTCACGCTGTCGCCTAGGCTGGAGTGCAGTGTTGTCATCATAGCTCACTGCACCCTTGAAATGCTGGGCTCAGGTGATCTGCCTGCTTCAGCCTCCTGAGTAGCTGGGGCTACAGGTGCACATCACTATGCCTGGCTAAATTTTAAAAAAAAATTTGTAGAAACAGTCTCACTATTTGCCAGTCTCACTGGTGAGACTGTTTGCCAGTGAGACTGGCAAATAGTGAGTTGCACAGGCTGGTCTCGAACTCCTGGCCTCAAGCAATACTCTTGCCTTGGCTTCCCAAAGTGCTGGGATTATAGGAGTGAGCCACCATGCCCTGCCAATCTGAACTTTAAAAAAAATTTGTATTTATAGTGTCTTGTCCTGGATAGGCTCTGAAGCAGCTTTTATAAAATTTAAAAAGTACTATGTAAATAAGAGTAAAAAATCATGATTAGGGAAAATATAAATATTTTATGGAAAAGTCAAGGCTTGTGGAGATATGTGGGAATATATTTACATGTGATTGTACGTGTTACACACCATGGAATTGCTATTGTGGATCCGCAGATTTGATGTTGGGGATGGCACCTGGCAGCCAGAGTGAAAAGAGGAAAGCAGTTGATTTATTCTTTCTTTCTTTGGCTTTGTGAAGAACTACTTAAAGCATGTTCACTGCTAAGCAGGGGGATGACATCCAGGCTTTCACAAAAGGAAACTGGCCACTCAGAAGAACAGTTTAAGCAACTAGCTGCTCTGTGGACCCTGGGACCCCAGCGTCAATGTCTTTGCAGAAGGCGCCTCCTCTGGTGAGCTACAAGCAGAAATAGGGCTGGCAAAGTGCCCGGTGTCCACTCACACCAACTCCGCAGCGCCACATGTAAACTTCTGGCCTCCTTCAAAGTGTTCACCCCGTTCTTAGCAAAATGGAAAAGAAAAAAAGGACAAATAAGGGAAAAAAGTGACTTTCAAATCTGAATTTACTTGATGTCAGGTATCGTGCTCTCCCTATAATTTTAGTATTAAAAGGTCCTCTTAAAAATGAAACAACAGCTATAGTAAAAAAAAAAAAGTTGTGTCCTTTCCTGGGAAAATGACAAGTTGGAAACACCTTGTCATATAGTAATAATAATGATTGTTACTGCTACTGTGAGTATTGACTGCCTATAAAATTTCAGTCTAGAAACTCTCATTCTCTTGAGCTCTAAGCGTTCCTACCAGCTGCTAAGTCTCCAGGTCACAGTGTTTCTGGTTTTCCCTCTCCCAGGGTGTGTGCCTGGGCTGGGTCCCCCACCCAACACCCCTTGGCTCCCAAGAAGCCACACCTGGGCTTTTCCTTCTACCACCCTGAGCCTGGACAGGGCTAGTGTAGCTTCATGCCTGTTTGCGCAGCTACGAACTCCCAGGGGTCCAGGGTTCAGGAGAGTTTGACACTTGGGGCAATACTGGACCTAAAGAGACATAAAGGGACACTTGGACAGTCATTCATCATGAGTTTCTGCCTAGTGTCAGCATGTAGACTCTCTGTATGGGAGTTTCTCATGAACAAGCGTTTTTAGACCTGGGCCACCTGAGAGGCCTAAGGTGACCTTGACAGGTCCTCTCAAGAAGGATAAATGCCACCTGCCACTCAAGAGTACTTGACCTATTCCTGCTTCTATCCATTAATGGCTACCTTTTTAACTTTTCAGGGACTCTTATTGCCAAGGTCTTGGTGGGACTGTGTGTAAGGCTGCCTTTCTGTAACCCATTGACGTTAGCTACTTGATACTATAAGATAAATATGGTTAAGTCAATTAAAAAAAAAAACCTTGGAGTAAAATGTGCTTAATATACTTTTCATTTGTCTAAACAACTCTACATTGATTTACTATTAATCTAATTCTTGGCTTCACTGAGATCTAGGTAGTTTTCATTTTGAAACTACTGGTTGGGTGGGAAGTCTTCTTAGTACCTGTATGTTCCAAAGAATTTGCTGCTTTCCTTGCTCCTGGTGTCAGAAATAACTGCTCCTTGTTCTGATGGAAGCTGCTCAGGTTCGGTTTCCCTGCAGGTCAGAACTGGAAAGGTGCTCTCTCTTCTTGCCCAGGTAGGGAAGCAAGACAAAAGGCACCAAGCAGCATGACCCTATTGCTCCCTGACCCCCTCACTCCTCCTCCTCTCTTACTTCCGACCCCCCCTGCCCTGCTCCCTCCCCATTGCCCCACTAGTCTCAATGTAAGCAGCACTCTGTTCCCCCACCTTTGCCTGGCTGTCACTTCACTCCCTCTCCCTACCAGGTTGCTCCTGAGGAGGTGTTATTCTGCATAGACCACTTAGCTGGTACTCATTACCCAGACGAATAAGCTGCCAGCAACATTTTTCCTGCTTTTTGCATTCTAAAAGGGTTTCCTTTTTTTCCCTTCTTAAACATTAGAGCAGTTTGAAAATAATCCTTCTGAACATATTTACAAAGTCATAGGTTCGCATGACAAATCCTGCTACTCCTTTTCAGATAGGTCTCAACGCCTGCGTAATGAGACACTCCAGGTCAAAGTCACACAAAAGTTGTACTTTTCTTTCTTTTTTTTTATTTCAAAATATTATGGGGATACAGACGTTTTTGGTTACGTGGATCACTTTTGTATGCTTGATTCTTGATTCTGTTACAAGTGTGCCCTTCAAGTGTTCATTGTAGTCATTAAGTAGGTTTCAACCATCCCCTCCTTCTTCCTCCCTCCTGCTTGATTTCCACTGTGTTTTACTTCCCTCTGTGCATGTGTGTGCTCACTGGTTAGTTACAACTTAATTGCGAGTACATGTGGTGTTCATTTTCCCATTCTTTTCTTTTAATTTCAAAATATTAAGGGGGCACAGATGTTTTAGGTTATATGGATCATTTTTATAATGCTTGAGTCCTGGTTATAGGCATGTCCATCACCCAAATAGTGTTCACAGTACCCAGTAGGTTGGTTCATTATCCTCTCCTCATCTACCCCCCCTCCCGTTGCTTTCCACTGTTTTATTTCCCTCTGTGCACTTGTGTGCTCATCAGTTAGTTCCAATTTAATAGTATATATGGTGTTTGTTTTTCCATTCTTATAATACTTCACTTAGGAGAATTGTCTCCACTTCCATCCAGATTATTGCAACAGGTGTTAATTCATATTTTTTATGGCTGAGTAGTACTCCACGGTATACATAAACCACATTTTATTAATCCACTCATGAATTGATGAGTACTTGGGTTGATTCTACATCTTTGCAATTGTGAATTGTGCTGCAATGAACATTTGAGTGAAGGTGTCTTTTTGATAAAATGACTTCTTTTCCTTTGGGTAAATACCCAGTAGTGGGATTGATGGATCAAATGGTAGGTCTACTTTTAGTTCTTTGAGGAATCTCCATATTGTTTTCCATAGGGGTTGTACTAATTTTCAGTCCCACCAATAGTGTGTAAGCATTCCTTTCTCTCTGCATCTATACCAGCATCTATTGTTTCTGGACTTTTTAATAAAAGCCATTCTAACTGGGGGGAGATGATATCTCATTGTGATTTTAATTTGCATTTCCCTGATGATTAGTGATGTTGAGCATTTTTTTCATATGTTTATTGGCCATTTGCTGTCTCCCTTTGACAAGCTTCTATTAATGTCTTTTGTTCATTTTTTAATGGGATTGTTTGTTTTTTTCTTGCTGATTTGCTTGAGTATTTTGTAGATTCTGGTTATTAGCCCTTTATCAGAAGTATAGTTTGCGAATATTTTCACCTATCCCGTAGGTTGTCTATTTGCGCTGTTTATTATTTCCTGAGCTGTCCAAAAGCTTTTTATTTTAATCAAGTTACATTATCAATTTTTGTTGTTGCTGTGATTGTTATTGGGGTGTTCTTCATAAATTCTTTGCCTAAGCTGATTATCTAGAAGAGTTTTTCCAACATTTTTTCTAGCATTCTTATGGTTTCATACCTTCCATTTAAGCTTTTTATTCATCTTCAATTAATTTTTGTGAGTTGTGAGTGATATGGATCTTGTTTCATTCTTCTGCATATGGCTATCCAATTCTCTCATTGGAGAGAATTTATTTATTGAATATTTATTGAATAAGAATTTATTGAATAAGAATTCTTTTCCCCAGTATATATTGTTGTCTCCTTTGTCAAAAATCAGTTGGCTGTATGTGGGTGGTTTTATAGCAGGGTTCTTTATTCTGTTCCATTGGTTTATGTCTCTATTTTGGTGCCAATATATTGCTGTTTGGGTTACTATTGCCTTTTAGTATATTAATAGTTCCAAGTCTGGTAATTTGATGCCTCCAGATTTGTTCATTTTGCTTAAGATTCTTTTGGCTATGTGGGTTCTTTTCTGATTCCAAATGAAGTGTAGAATTGTTTTTGCTAGATCTGTGAATTATAACCTTGGTATGTTGATGGGATTGCACTGAATCGGTAAATCACTTTGGGTAGTATGGGCATTTTAACAATGTTAATTCTACCAATCCATGAGCATGATACATTCTTCATTTGTTTACATTCTCTGCAATTTTCTTTCCTCATTGTTTCATAGTTCTCTTTGTAGAGCTCTTTTACATCCTTGGTTAAGTATATTCCTAGGTATTTTTATTTTCTTTGTGGCTATTGTGAATGGTATTGAGTCTTTGATTTGACTCTTAGCTTCACTGTTATTGGTCTATAGGAATGCTACTGATTTTTGTACATTGATTTTGTAACCTGAAACTTTACTGAATTTGTTTATCAATTCCAGGAGTCTCTTGGTAGAGACTTGGGAGTTTTCTATATATACGATCATATCATCAGCAAAAAGCAATAGTTTGAGCTACTCTTCCCGGTGTGGGTTCCCTTTATTTCTTTCTCTTGCCTCATTGCTCTGGCTAGGACTTCCAGCTCTATGTCGAATAGAAGTATGACAGTGGGCATCCTTGTCTTGTTCCAGTTCTTAGTGGGAATGCTTTCAACTTTTCCCCATTCAGTATGATATTGACTGTGAGTTTGTCTTGTATGGCTTTTATAATTTAGAGAGGTAATCATTCTATGCCTAGTTTATTGAGGGTTTTTATCATTAAAGGGTGCTAAATTTTTTCAAATGCTTTTTCTTTCTTTTTTTGCAGATATTCTGGTTTATTCCTTTTTAAAGTCAAACTATTTGAACATTAATATTACTGTGATTTCTTTTTCTGTGTCTTCTTGTTACGAATCTTTCTCCTCTAGGTATATTTGAAATGTCCTTCCTGCTACCTTCCCGTAGCGGTGCATTAATCACAGCATGGAACTGAGAGGAGTTTCTGCCTTGTGTCAGCAGTATAGACTCACTGTAGTGGGTTGGAAGGGTCTTTGAGAAATTGTTTAATTGAAATAGAACTAAGTCAAGGTGGTTTTTTTGTTTGTTTCTGAGACAGAATCTTTGCTCTGTCACCCTGGCTAAAGTGTAGCGACATCATCATAGCTCACTGCAGCCTCAAATTCCTGGGCTCAGGGGATCCTCCTGTCTCAGCCTTCCAAGTAGCTGGGACTACACGCATGTACCACCATGTCTAGCTAATTTTTTCTTGTCTTTTTTTCTTTTTTGTAGAGATAGGGTCTCACCATGTTGCTCAGGCTCATCTTGAACTCCTGACCTCAAGTGATCCTACCACCTTGGCCTGCCAGAGTGCCAGGATTACAGGCATGAGTCACTGCACCCGGTTTAGGTCAAAATTTTCAATGTTCAACCTGTGGGCTGTGAATTACTTGACAATGAAAGGACTTTTTTTTCCCTGAAAGACCAACTGTAGCTACAGAATAAAGACCATGGAATAATATGACATGGTGTCAGGAGCTTTCATGATCTCATCCCACCTCCCTTTCAGGCCCTGACTCTACTCAAACCCTCCACTGTTGAGCCACATTGGATGTGTCACCCTCTGTTCCAAGAAGTGCTTGACATCTGCATCCTGTGGAGGCTCAGGCTCCTCATTCATCTTACGAACACCCTTCCCCTACTCTCAGCCTCTTCAAATGCTGCTCATTCTCCAGGGCATCATTTCTGCCCTCTTTTCTTTATGCGCCTTTCCAACATGCTCATGTTGTGCTTGCAGACTGTATTTCACGCTGCTTTTCTCTTCGTGTGTGGTTGACACATCTGTCCCCCCGACTGTATCATGACCCCGTGTTCATTTCTACTTCCTACTCAACCCAAGGCATGGTAGGTACTCAGTAAATCTTTGCTGAGTGGGATTTTTCCATCCAACCCTAAGAGCAACCTGTGCAGCAAATCATAAATGCTGCAGTCCTCAACCCCCAGGCCACTGACCGGTAACATTCTGTGGCTTGTTAGGAACCAGGCTGCACAGCAGGAGGTAAGTGGCAGGCAAGGGAACGGAGCCTCATCTGTATTTACAGCCGCTCCCCATCACTTGCATCACCGCCTGAGCTCCTATCAGATCAGTGATGGCATTAGTTTCTCATAGGAGCGCCAACTCTACTGTAAACTGCACATGGGAGGGATCTGGGTTGCGGCTCCTTATGAGAATCTAATGCCTGATGATCTGAGGTGGAGCTGAGGCGGTGATGCTAGTGCTGGGGAGCGGCTGCAAATACAGATTCTCATCACTTTCTGCCATGGCTGGAGTCACTGTCTGCCATCACCCCCAGACGGGACCATCTAACTGCAGGAAGACAAGCTCAGGGCTCCCACTGATTCTGTATTATGAGGAGTTGTATAATTATTTCATTATATATTACATGTAATAACAATAGAAATAAAGTGCACAATAAATGCAATGCACTTGAATCATCCTGAAGCCATGCCACCTACCCCCCAGGTTCATGGAAAAACTGTCTTCCATGAAGCTGGTCCCTGGTGCCAAAAAGGTTGGTGACTGCTGCATAAATGAATAAGGATCGTAAATAAATGATAATCATAAATGACTAATCATAAGTGAATGTCTATGGGATGGACACAAATTGTGGAGCACTGATTGGTATGCCATTGCTCTTATCCTAGTGGGAGTTTCAGTTCTCTTTAGATGAAGACCTGGAGAAGATAAGGAGAAACCAGTCAGTGAGGATTTTTTTCCATCCTCTGTTCTGCCCGTCTGTGCTATCCAGTATTGGCTTCACTGAGCTGCTCCGCAGTGGGTGGAGAGGCTGCATTATAGGTATCTGCTTGTAAGAGGATCAAGGGTAAAAATCTCAGTGCCTGGAATTTGGGATAATATGTGATAAATAACTTGCAGTATAATGAGATGTGACACTCCCCACTTTCCATGAACAAAGACTTGTCTCCTTTCAATTTTGAGATCTAAAGAATAATATCTCCCTCGGAAAACATTTCCCGCTGACAATTCAGCCTCCTGTTTTCCAAACCCCTTTAAAACCTACAGTGCACTGAAAATACATAATGAAATGTTTAGAGGTAAAGGGGGCATCATATCTGCAATTTTTCCTTTAAATTATTTAGTGGAGTGGTGGGGGTAGAGAGAGTGAGAATGGATAAAAGAAATGAGGTAAAATTTAGGGAATGTGGTGAAGGCCATTGGAGAATTCTTTGTAGTATTGGGGAATGCTTTGTAATATTCTTGTAATTTCTCTGTAAATCAGGCATTATTTCAAAATAAAAAGTTTTTAAAAAGCTAAAGCAAATTCTTTGTCCAGTTTAAATGAATGATAGGATTGCAAAAAAAAAAAAGGTTGTGTTTTTCTATCCATAGGCAAAAATAGCAGTGCTTTGCAGTTCAGGATCCATTCATAAAGCAACAAATTGCATTTGGGGCAGGTGTTTGTGTGCCACTTTTGACTCCTTCATACTTAAGCACAGGAGGCATGGGTTTGTCTTATTCACGGGCATCATAGGTCAGACTTCTGCATGTTGGATGTGGTAGGCTGGACAATGACCCCCCAAGGTGTCTATGTCCCAATTCCTAGGACCTGTGAGAGTTTTCTTAATATGGCAAAGGGATTTTGCAGATGGAATAAAAGGAAGGATCTTGAGATGAAGAGATTATCCTGGATTACATAGTTGGACCCAGTGTCATCACAGGGGTCCTTATAAAAGGCAGGCAGGACAGAAGAGAAGACAATGTGGAGATGCAAGCCAGAGATTACAGTGGTGTGAGGAAGGGGTCAGGGGTCCAGGGATGGAGGTGACCTCTAGAAGCTGGAAACAGATTTTCCCCTAGAGCTTTCAGAAGTAAACAGCCCTGCTGACACCTTGACTTTAGCCCAGAAAGACTGAGTTTAGACTTCTGACCTCCAGAGCTGTAAGGACATAAATCTGTGTTGTTTAAAGCCACTACGTTTTTGGTAATTTTACAGTAGCCAGAGGAAGCAAATCTACTGGGCGAGGGGATGCTATGCCTGGGTTCCTGAGCAGGAGTGATGCCAAGTATGAGCTCTGGGTCATTGTCATTAGCATTTCAAAGAATCATCTTCTCGCCCAAATGAACTGTTTCCACTCTTTGCTTGATGGCTTGTGCCTTATGTTGGTCTCTAGCTTTGATCACCTGTGTGACAAATGGAACCCGAATGAATTCCAGAGCTAGCAGGTTGAGTGTTCAATGTCACTTAACAGAGATATCTCCGCTGCTTTGGGAAATGCTTGCATGACAGTGCCTGGCGTTAGGTAGAAAGTTTCGGTTTTGTGCTGGGGTAAGGGAAAGGGTGCAGGTGGAAGGGTGAGATGGAGGGCATGGGCGTTGATTCTGAGGCAGAGTTTTTCAAACCTATATGAAGTAAGGACTCTTTTTCATCAGGGGCTTTTTTATGTGTGCTGACTTAAATTTAGTTTTATTATATTGTTACTTAAATATGTATAGGCATAAAACTAAGTGTTAATGTATGCTTATAGCTTTAAGACAATGATGAACTCCAAACATATTTCAAATTAAATGCAAATAAAACTACAAACCCAGTAAAATTCAGTTTAACACCACGGAGTTAACATCATGGATAATGTTGTTTTGCTAATTCTAAATTGGTGTTCTCAATATGTTTTCACACACGCTTGTAAAGTTCTGGCACATTATCTTTGTTTCAACTGAGCTATGTTTAATTTGCTGTGAAAATATTGTTATGTTGAAAGAAGCATATACATCACAGTAATTAATTGATCTACCAAGAACAGTTTTCAGACTCTAATGCAAATATTCAGTTGTTTCCATGTATGTACATAGTGGAAACAGACCAAGAAAAGTCATAGTGTTTAGTTGTGTACACTTAGGGGGTTAAAGTCAGCATAGTAATAGCCTGGGAAGGGAGAGGAGTTGTGTTGGAAAGGGGTGGTGGGGGGTGTCTGGATTCCTGGGAATGCTCAGTGTCATGACCTGGGTACATGTTTCTCAAGTCTTTTTTTCCGTGCTAATGTTTAAGGGCATAGACATAAGTGTGCAAATAGTTGGATCATTATAAAGTATAAGTCCATCAAGGGCAAAAAATAGCCCATTGCCAGGGCTCCAGAAACCCCCCATGTAGCCCTGCATGGTTCCATCCTCCCCTACCCACAAATAACGACTGTTCTGTTTTTTGTGGCAATCACTGATTGCTTTCATTTCCAGCTTTACAATCCACATGGGCGTTCCTGAATACTATAGGTTATTTTTGCCTATTTTTGAACTTACAAAAACAGGGCCATGTTGTGTCTTTTGTGAGTGACTTGTTTTCCCTCAATATTTACTTTTTAAAGATCCATCCATGTTGTTCTGTGTAGCTGTAGGTCATTTGTTTTTGTTGTGGTTTAGAATATCATGCTGTAACTGTACTGTGCTTGTTGATTTGTTTGCCTGTTGATGGCCTTCTGGGTTGTTTTCAGTTTTTGACTATTACAAATAACGATGCCGTGAACATCCTCATACATGTCTCTTAGAGGACACGTATCTAGGAGTGGAACTGTTGGGTCCTTTGTGTGCATGGCTAGATACTGCCACACTGTTTTCCAAACTGTTTTCCATGGTAGTTTCATTTTAATATTTTGAATAAGGTAAAGAACTTTTTATATGTTTATTGGTCATTTGGATATATGTTTTGGATTTTCTCCATTGTGAAGGGTATGCCCAACTATTTTGCCTATTTTTCTCTTGAATTTTCTGTTTTCTTATTGATTTATAGGATATATATTCATTCTGGAATAAGGCATTGTCAGTTGTATATCAATATTATTGTTTATTATTGCAGACATCTTCCCTCACTCTCTTAATGGTATCTGTTGGTCAGTGGAAGTTTTTGATTTTAATGTAGTCAGGTTTATCCATTTTTTCTATATGGTAAGTACTTACATGTATTATGTTTAAAGCATCTTTCCCAATTCCAGATGATGAAGCTATTCTTTACGTTATCTTCTAAAGTGTCATCGTTTTATTTTTCACATTTGGTAATGTAAGTCAAGAATGGCAGAATGTCTGAAATGCAAGCGTGCATTTGACACGTGCAAGCTGACAAGTTTGTCTGTCTTAGTCTCATGTCATGAGTGCTGGCAGAAGACACAAGATTCCTGGGTCAGAGACAAATGCTTTATTACTCACAACAATAGCAGTGCCAGAATATCAGCATATTCTTGTGCCAGCTCCCAGAGCCCTGATTCCCGTAGGGCAAATGTGCAGAGGGCCAGCAACTCCTCCACCTGCAGTGAGTTGTGTTAGAGGGAAGGAACCCGAGCCCAAGGAATCCGAATCTTTTATAATGGGCTGTAAGCTTGCCTGACCTTTGCCCTGGAGGGAGATGTTGTCATTACACCAGACAGTAAACAAACCTGTTTTTTTCCTTGGGGAGACACACTATATCTTCCAAGGCTGTTTGCCATGCAGATATCCCTGAAAAGATGACAAAAAACAAAGAGAGTGGAGCTTCTGCTTCGAGACTTGCAGCAACATAAGGGATCTGGGGAGAATTTTCTCCCAAAAGGTGTGATCCATCTGTTACTAATTTGTGTGTGGGAGAGGCAGGTTTTATCATTTTCCATGTAGATACTCAATCTGAAAAGGGGGCTAATGTGTCCTCCAAGGGCCAGGTGCTGGCGGGTTGGACCAGGGTTGCAGCAGTGGCCGTGCAGAGTGTTGACACGCTGTGTGTTCTTTCATGGCCGGTTGTGGGGGAGGGCTGAGGGAGGGACAGGTGTCGGGAGTAATAATCTTTGTATCTATAGAGAGGGAAAACACACACTTAAAATAGGCCTGGCTTATACTGTGTACTGGAAATTTGCTGAAAGAGTAGATTTTAGGTGTTCTCACAACACACACACACACACACACACACACACACACACAGGTGATGACTGTGAGATGATGGATATGTTAATTGGCTCCACTGTAGTAATCATTTCACTATGTACATCAAAACATGAAGCTGTATACTTTAAACATATATAATAAAAAAAAAACTAAGCCAAAAAAAGGCCTGTATTTCTCTTAACTAGTTCAATATTCAGCATAAGGTTGAATTTAGAATCTGAAAGTTTAGCTACATGGCTCAGGAACCCAGAGTTCTCTGCATGCTCATCTAGCCTCATTCTGGGGTGTCAGTTTCCCTTACTGATACTTATTCTTCTCTTTTCAGTCTGAAAAGCATTCTCCTTGGCAGAATAATTGGTAGCCAAATGTAGAGCTTTCTGCAGTGGAGAGAGGTATTTTTGAACAAAGTCTGAAATTTCTAACAAAAGAAATCAAACCAAATAGCAAAGGAGATTGTCTATCACAAGTCAGGGCCCAGTTAGGATACAGAAGGCACGCTAAGCATTTCACATAGAAGGGGTTTCATGCAAGGCTCTGGTTATAGAGGGAGTGGAAGGATGGAAAAACAAAAATGGATGATGAAGTAACCCAGAGATTAGTAACTTCAGAAAGCTGCTGCTGTGTCTATGTGCTGGGTGACAAAGGGCAGAGGTGGCAATAGAAGGCCTCAGCTGCCTTGGGTGGCACTCAGGAGAGTGGGGGGAGAGCTGGGACTTAAATGGCCCAGGAGACACCACAGCACTCGTGCTGGAAGCTCCGGAAGACTTACAGCTAGCATTTTCCCTGCTGCTAGAAGGATGCCCACGGAGGCCGAAAGCAGCCTCCCTCTTTCTGTTATCAGAACATGACTGGAAGCTGGCGGCAAAGAGGCTAAGCAATGTAGATTGCGGAGCAGCCCGGTGGAGTAGGGGCAGAAAGGTGGGGCTGGGGCTGAGGGACAGCAGGTAGATAACCAGCCCCAGCTCTTAGCAGCAAACTGGTCAGATTAGCATTTCCTAAAACATGTGAAGATCGAGTGCTCACTTTATGCAACTTCTGGGGACTGTGGCATGTGGGTCGGCTTGGAGCTGATGGTCAATGAAGAAGGCTCTGGGGTAGTGTCTGCTGTGTGTTGTGTGTCTCATTAGTATCCAAAGTCAAGTTGGATTAATTTTGGATTTAAATGCATTTTTGAGTCCAGGGCTAGAAGTCATGCATCTGAAGTGTTGTTCTAGCCCCACTTCCTGTCAGCTGAGTAGTTGGTGCTATGTGAGACAGAGGGCAGGGAAATACTAGGTTCAATATGGGGCACGTTGAATTGGGACATTCAGGAGGCAGCTGGATCTGTACATCTGAACTCAGATGTGAGATTTGGGGCTAAAGATAATAATTTGGGTGCTTGGTGGTTAGTGAACCCTTTGAGAATGTTGTAGTTTCCCAGGAGAGAATGCAGGAGAGCAAGGAGAGGTGTGAGGAGGCCTGAAAACCAGGCCTTGGAGGACACCAACGTTTTCCAACCTAGAGGAGCCAGCAGGGGCAAGAGAGACCATCCTAATGGGAAGCTCTTTTCGCAAGCAGACTATTTGCTTGAAACTTTCATCTTGGGCATTATTTGCACTATAGCAGGGTGAACCTGCAATAGCCGTAATGTGAATTTAAAGCCCAGACCCCAGAGTATTATTTTTTTTTAAATGGACAGTCTCCCTAAAGCCCCATCTTGTGTAAATGTTGACATGGGCAGTATGCACCTCCTCATCTCCCTTCCCTGCGTGGCTGGTGGGGGAGAGGCTGGCCGTTGCTGAACCCCGTGTTTGCAAGTTTGCTGGGTCTTGCTTAGCCATTCCTCTTGCTTATGGTCACAATGCTGTCGCTACCTTAATTTGGCTTGGAATTGTGTTTGAGCCATGGATCAGAATATCTTTTCATGCTTTGTGATTACAGCTGCTTTTAAAAAAGCAAATTTACTAAATTTTCTAAGTCAATAATTTAAGTTTAACAGAGAAGAGGCAAAATAGATGCAGGCTCTAAAATCTGCTTTGAGATCACAGAACGGTCCTTCCCTGATTTCCAGTAGAAACTCCTGTGCGACTTAGGGAAAAGTCTATGTAGGCTAGAGTGAGTACAATTGAAAAACTATTTTTAAAAATGCTTCAATAATTACCTTTTTTCCTAAATCATAGAGATGTTCAGCATTTTCAGAAAAGCTGATATACCCAAATCTGAATTTATGCGACAGATAGATCATTAACACCCTTTCATTTTACCAAAGGATTCTTTGAAGATGCCTTTAAATAAGCAGATTTCTGAAGTGAGTTTAAAATGTCCTGAATTATGAAAAATAGAAATACACAATTTTTCAAGGACACATTTTGTAAAGAAAGTACAGTTGTAAAGTGTTGAGCAAGGTCATGAACATTTTCATAAGAAGGAAAACAATGTAGCATTTATTTCTACCTTCTCTTTTATCAGCATCTTAAAATAGACGACAGGACATTTTATTGTTACTGTTTATTTGCTATAATACCAGTGACATATCATTTGATTTTAGTCCTGTAGCCTTGAGCTAAAATGACCCTGTGGAAACAAATGAGTGCTATGAAGATGCCTGCCCCCAGCAGCCTTTGTGGGAGGGTTGCCTAGAAGTAGTGTGGGCTGGGCTGCCGGAGTGTGTGTGTGTGGGGGGTTGAGTGGCATCTCCCAGGACCATGCCCAGCACTGACATTTCTTACATGACAGCCTCAGATTGGTGGGTGGGTAGTGAGAATCCCCAGGCCTTTCCAAATGGCAGTGAGGCTCTCTAACCTTAACTTTTGAGTTGTGAATTAGTTCACATTAGCTGTTTTTGGCTCCCAGAGGTTGAGATTGAGGAGCTTTTATGAAATCCTTGAAATGTCTGGCCCTTACCTCTAGATGGAGATCCAACCTTAATTTATGCATCCAGTGTGGCCTAAAATACTTCTCTGTATGTCTTTGTCTTTCTCTCTCTCTCTTTCTCTGCGCTCCCTCTTTCTCTTTCTCTTTTTTCTTTCTTTTCTATCCCTGCCTTCCCCCTTCTCTTTCCTTCCCTCCCTCCCCCCTCTCTCCCTCCCTCCCTCCCTCCCTCCCTTCCTTCTTTCCCTCCTTCCCATGGTCTCAAGTATCCAGAAACAAAAGAAATCAGTGAGGATTCTTCTCCCTGAGACCAATGTGTTGTCAAAAGCAACAACTACCCCTGCAAACACCAAAACCTTCCAACATAGTGAATGAGGAAGATCATATCTGGTGTTCAGCAATCTTAAAAATGACCAGACAGCAAAAGCCCAGAGGAAGTGAGGAAAGTTAGTAGAAACTGAAAAAACTATATGGATGATTTCTACTCCATCTGGTTGGAAGTTTCACTTAACGTCTGGTTATCCTTGGTGCATGGGTGCATGGAACAGTTAGTGTGAGGGATGGATAACGTATAGTTTGGAAGCTCTGGTGCCTTTGTGGCCCTGAAGTTTTTATTTGCAAGGTGTTGGTTGAATCAGCTTTTCCTCCTAAAATCTTTAGCACATACAACTTGCTGACTTAATGTCTTTTTTTAAAATCTACCTTCTGTATTCTTTGTTGTTTTGACACGAAAGGTCCATCTTCTCATTTTCAAAGAGAAATCTAATAGATCCATGCCTTTCACTTACAACTTTCTGTTCAGCTGTGTTTTATTTTTTTAGTGATACATATTTGCACATATTTTTTTTTTGAGACAGAGTCTCGCTTTGTTGTCCAGGCTAGAGTGAGTGCCGTGGCGTCAGCCTAGCTCACAGCAACCTCACACTCCTGGGCTCGAGCGATCCTTCTGCCTCAGCCTCCTGAGTAGCTGGGACTACAGGCATGCGCCACCATGCCCGGCTAATTTTTTATATACATATCAGTTGGCCAATTAATTTCTTTCTATTTATAGTAGAGACGGGGTCTCGCTCTTGCTCAGGCTGGTTTTGAACTCCTGACCTTGAGCAATCCGCCCGCCTCGGCCTCCCAGAGAGCTAGGATTACAGGCTTGAGCCACCGCGCCCGGCCATATTTGCACATATTATAGGGTACATGTAATATTTTGTTATGTGCATAGGGTGTGTAATGATCACGTCAGGGTTTTAGAATATCCATCACCTCGTATATTTATCATTTCTATGTGTTGGGAACATTTCAAGTCCTCTCTTCTAGCTATTTTGAAATATACAGCACATTGTTATTAACTATAATCACCCTACTCTGTTATTGAACATTAGAACTTATTCTTTTATCTAACTGTGTTTGTACCCATTAACCAATCCCTCTTCATCACCTCCCCCTACCAACACACACACACCCCTTCCCAGCCTCTGATAACTATTCTACTCTCCACCTCCATGAGATCAGCTTTCTGAGCTCCCACATATGAGTGAGAACATACAGTATTTGTGTTTCTCCTCCAGGTCCATCCATGTTGCCACAAATGACAGGATTTAATTCTTTTTAATGGCCAAATAGCATTCCATTAGGTATATATACCACATTTTAAAAATCCATTCATCTGTTTATGGACACTTCGGTTGATTCCATATCTCTGCTATTGTGAATAGTGCTGCAGTAAACATGTGGGTGCAGGTATCCCTTTTACATACTGATTCCTTTTTTTGTTTTTGGATAAATACCCAGTAGAGGGATTGCTGGGTCATATGGTAGTTCTATTTTTAGTTTTTTGAGTCATCTCCATACTGTTTTTCATAATGGCTGTACTAATTTACATTCCTACCAGCAGTGTATAAGTGTTCCTATCTCTCCACATCCATGCCAACATTTATTGCTTTGGGACTTTTTGATAAAAGCCATTCTCACTGGAGTTAGGTGATATCTCATTGTGGTTTTGACTTGTATTTCCCTGATGATTAGAGGTGTTGAGCATTTTTGCATATGTTTGTTGGCCATTAGTCTATCTTCTTTTGAAAGGTTTCTGTTCATGTCCTTTGCCCACTCTTTAATGGATTTGTTTGTTTTTTTCTTGCTGATTTTCCTGAGTTCTATGTAGATTCTAGTTATCAACCCTTTATCAGATGTATAGTATGCAAATATATTCTCCCATTCGGTAGGTTGCCTATTCCCTCTAATGATAGTTTTCTTGGCCGTGCAGAAGCTTTTTAATTTTTTTTTTAATTTAGCGTACTATGGGGGTACACGTGTTAAGGTTACATATATTGCCCATACCCCCCTCCCCCCTTGAGTAAGAGCTTCAAGCGTGTCCATCCCCCAAACGCTGCACATCTTGTTTGGTTGTATATACCCATCCCCTCCTCCCCCCTCCCACCCTCCCGACACCCGCTAAATGTTACTCCTGTATGTCCACTTAGGTGTTGATCCGTTAATACCAATTTTCTGGTGAGTACATGTGGTGCTTGTTTTTCCATTCTTGAGATACTTCACTTAGTAGAATGGGTTGCAGCTGTATCCAGGAATATACAAGAGGTGCTATATCACCATTGTTTCTTAAAAGAAGCTTTATAATTTGATCAGGTCCCATTTATTTATTTTTGTTGTTGCTGTGCTTGGTTTTGGGATCTTCTTCATAAATTCTTTGCCTAGGCTGATATCTATGAGAGTTTTTCCAACATTTTCTTTTAGAATTTTTGTGGTTTCATGCCTTTGGTTTAAGTCTATTATCCATCATGAGTTGATTTTTGTGACAGGTGTGGATTCTGTTTCAGTCTTTTACATGGGGCTATCCAATTATCCCAGCACCATTTATTGAATGAGTATTGTTTTCCCCAGTGTATGTTTCTGTCTGCTTTGTCAAAGATCAGATGGCAATATGAGGATGTTTTTGTATCTGAGTTCTCAGTCCTGTTCCATTGGTCTATGTCTCTGTTCTTGTGTCAGTACTATGCTATTTTGGTCACTATAGCTTTGTAGTATAGCTTGAAGTCTGGTAATTAAATTTATTTTTCACTGGAATCTGTTGCTGGAGAATTGTGTTCATTTGGCGGTGTTACATTTCCTTGGTTTTTCATGTTTCTTTTGTCTTTATGCTGTTGATATCTGCACACCTGGTGTAACAGTCGCTTCTTCCAATTTTTTTGGAAGGGCTTTCATAGGAGTAGACTTTTTCCTAAAGATGTGTCTGTGGTGCTGGTTGGGTGTGGCACTTTAGCTTTGTTTCTGGGTGCATGCAGTTGTGTTGTTGCTGTGTGATTTCTTTGGCTGTGAACAGTATTAGTGGTGTCCATGATTTTTTCAGTGGCTTGGCTGCAGGTGTTAGTGGAGGCTGTGACAATGCCTTACTAGGGATGGGGATGGCAGGTGGGCCAGCCCTTGGTTCCCAGTGGTGGCAGTGGCAGGATGAGCATACCTGCTTTTAGGCCCTAGGGCAGCATATGCAGGTGTCAGTGTTAGCAGGTCCAGTTGGGCTGATTCTTAGGCCTCCATGTTGTTGGCTCAGGTGCCAGCAGTGGCAGTAGTGGGCCAGACAAATGTGCAAGTCCTTGGACCCCGGGCATTGTGCATGGTGTGGGCAATGGTAGTAGTGGTGGCAGGACAACCCTCAGGCTCCCAGTGGCATTTGCCAATGTTACCAGTGGCTGCGATGGGCTGGGTGGGTCACTCCCCAGTCCCCAACATGGTGTATGCAGGTAGGTGCCAGCAGTGGTGATAGTGTCAGGCTGGGTGGGCCTGTCCTCAAGTCCCTGGGAGGAGTGCACTGATTGCAGTGGTGGAGGACTCAGCAGGGTGATCCCAGGCCCCTCGATGGCATGCTTAGGCACCTCAGGGCAGTGGTGCCAGGCTGGGCAGGCCTGTTTTCAGGCCCCTCAGTGATGCACAGCACAGGCTGTGGTTGTGGGTAGGGAGAGCCTGTCCACAGCACAGGCTGTGGTTGTGGGTAGGGAGAGCCTGTCCTCTAGCAAGTGCACGGGGACCCTGCTGCTCCGTGGGGCAGGGCTCGCCTCAGTGAGAGTGGCTGAAGGCAGGTGGGTGGCTTTCAGACTGTGGGGAGCACGTGCTTTGGTCCTCAGTGGCAAGAGCATTGGCAGTGGTGTGTGTGAACAGCCTGTCCTCAAGGCACGTGCTAGTGCTCGGCGGCCCTGCTGTCGGTGGGGCAGAGTTGCTGTCAGCAGCCCCAAGCAGGCAGCTGTCAGGCTCTGAGGACTGCACGCTTTCGCTCTCTTTGTCCTGAGGGAGGACCGCTTCTCTGGTGCACTGCAACACCCATTCCCGGCGGTGTAGGACTCTGTGTGGACTGGAATTTGGGGGGATCTTGCTGTACTTGTGGGTCCAGCTGGTGTCGTGCTGCTGCAGCTTTCAAGTGGACACAGGGGACTATCCGTGGGGGTCTGGGGATGTGGAGATGTAGGAGCTGTTAGGCCCCAGGACAGGATGCAGTCTGGCAGGGGCTGGGCTCTCCAAATGGCATCATGATGTAGCTGCTCAGGACTAGGGGAGGTGTGTGGGACCAGCATGAGCTCCCTCTCTGTAGCGATGCCTTTGCTCTGTCTCTGGGCACCTCCATGCTTGTTCCAGGCCCTTGAGGGTGGAGGGGTTCTCCTGTGGCTAGGGTTCAGAAGTCTGCACCCGGAATGTGGGCCACTGCGGATCTCTCCCCTGGCCCCGAATTGGGCAGCCGCTGCGGGCTCCCAGCCCATCCTGGCTGCGCTGCCGCCTCACTTCCCTCTCCTGCCATGTGTCAGTGTTTCCTGTCACCGTTCTGCTGAATTCCAGCGTTCTCTCTTAGATGTTCTGTTTGAAGTGTGATTATTTGCTATTTTGGTTCTTTTTTGTGGAGGAGGCAAGTGCTGGGTACTCCAGTCTTGAACCACACCCCTCTGAACTTTTTTTTTTAATAGGAGGATTTTTTTCCTTTTAACTTTTTGGGATTATATCCCATTTAATTCCTGTAAAGTGATCTAGACGAAATTATAAGTCATTAATTGCATGTTTTTTTTCTTTATGTTGAAACTACTAAAAAACAGGTTGCCGTTTCTTCAGTGAATCATCATGCTTTCTCTTTGCCATCATTTTCCATCTAGCAATTGCATGATGGGAAATTCTTTTTTACCTTCTAAACGTCACTGAAGGCCCCTAGGCCGGGAGATCACGTGTTCAGAGACATTGTGGTTATTTCCTTCCAATCTGAAGGAAGACAGCCAATAGTAGCCACCCCCACCACACCTATACCAAGCACCACAATATTACCAGGTTTGCTGCCATTCAGGACCCAGTTTTCCCAGACTATTATTGGAGAAAAGTGTCAATAATAGAAATTCTAACAATGTCTTTAACATGTCCAGAGATTATTTCAGAAACCCTCTAATTAATTTGCCTGGGCAGCAGCTGGTCAGGGCGCCTGCTATTTGGCACGTGCCAGGCTAGTGCTGATGATGCCGTGGTGAGTGAGACAGACAAGGTCCTGCCCCCGGGGGTCTCGCAGGACCCTGGAGGAGGCTGACACATTGGTAAACTGCAGTGCAGGACGTAAGTGCTGCGTTAACACTTAATGCGTTAACATTAAGAACTTATAGAAGGGGCACCTGGCTAGGTCACCAGAGTCAGGCATGACATCCTAATGACTTCTTTTTTAAAAAAATTGAGACAGGGTCTCACTGTATTATCCAGGCTAGAGTGCAGTGGCATCATCATAGCTCACTGCAGCCTCAAACTCCTGGGCTCAAGCAATCTTTCTGCCTCAGCTTCCTGAGTAGCTGGGACTACAGGTGTACCCCAACTATTCCTGGCTGATTCTTCTATTTTTTGTAGAGACAGGGTCTTGGTCTTGCTCAGCCTTGTCTCGAACTCCTAATCTCAAGCAATCTTCCCTCCTCAACTTCCCACCTAATAACCTTTGAAAGCCACATAGGCGTTAGCTGGGTGGGAAAGGCCTTCTAGGCAATAGGAACAGCGCACACAAAGGCAGGAAACAACAGGGTGATTCTGAGTGTTCAAGAATGGAGTGCATGGTGCTTATGGGGACAGAACAGTGAATGATGCTGGAGCGAGGTAAGTGGCAGGCAGGTCAGGGAGGTACACTGTCACAGAGTATTGATTGCAAGGTGCACTGTCACGGAGTATTTTATTTTAAGGGCATTGGGGCGTCAGTGAGTCAGTCTGGGGAATGACATTATTTAGTGGGTGTTTTGGATAGCTCACTGGCAGTGGTCTGGAGGAAGAATTTGAGGAGCTCAGTTAGGGACTGATTCAAGGATGAAATAATGGTATCCTGAACTGAGGATATGTTTATGGGATGGGGAAAAGGAAATGGAATCAAGAGATGTTTGGGATGTAGAATGGATAGCACTTGGGGTGGTATGTGTGTGTATGAGAGAGAAAAGAAATAAATATATGGGGTGGTGGGTATAAGAGTTAGGGAGCTCTGTGGAGCATTTGTGGCCCTGAAGGTTTTTATTTGGAAGGTGTTGATTGAATCAGCCTTTCCTCCTGAAAGCTTCAGTATATACAATTTGCTGACTTACTGGCTATTTTTAAAAAAATCTAAATTCTGTATTCTTTCTGTTGTTTTGTCATGAAGGATGCATCTTCTTGTTTTCAAAGAGAAATCAGATAGATTCATGCCTCTCACTTTTAACTTTCTGTTAAGCTGTGTTTTATAGGAGGATCTATATTCATTCATATATATAAACATTTTCTGGGAGTCTCTTAAAATTTTTTTAAAGTCTAGGACAACTTTCAGTTTCCAGAATTTTTCAACTGTGTGAGTGGTGATTCTACTAATTGAGAAGGAATATAGACAGAGAAGTGGAATGATGAGTTTATACATTTTGGGTTTCCCCAAAGAAAATTTCCAGAAATCAATTGGATGTGAAAAAAATTGAAGTTTAAGAGAGAATGTTGGGCTAGAGTTACAGATTTTCAAATCAGTGGCATAGATAGGTAATTGATAAATTCATGATAACAGACAAAATTATCAAAGGGACCTTATTTAGGGAAAGGGAGATAGAAGGCCAAGGTTGTAACCTTGGTTTGAGAACAAGAAATTGTGAAATAATTGAGGAGTGTCTAGAGAGAAGGGGATGAGATTTAGGCCACAGAGGCCAACAGAAGGGATAGTGTCAAGAAGAGAATGGTTAGTAGAGTCAGCATGCCTCAGAGAGCTCGTCTAAACTAAGAGCCAAATTGATTCTGGGGACATAGAAAGTAGAAGGTCATTGACAGAAGCAGTTTAAATTGAGTCATATTGTCTCGTGTATCAGTTAGGAATGAGTTTATCTGCAAGTAACAAAACCCAACCACAGTGACTTACAGATCTGGGCTTATTTTTCTCACATAAATGAAGTCCAGAGGTGGGAGACTGCTGGTGTTTGTTCAAGAACGTAACGATATCAGGGTCTTCATTTTGTAATTCTTGAAGTCTATTTCTTACAGCCTCGAGCTGACTGCTGCAGCCTCAAACATCATGTTCACGTTCAAGGTAGGAAGAAGGGAGAAAGAGTGGCATCTTCATATCAAGAAACCAAAAGCATCCTAGAAATCCTAACCCCCAGCTGACTTTTGCTTAGGTCTCCTTTGCCATGATGAGACATCTGACTACCTGTAGTTGGAAGGAATGCCGGGAAAGTGGGGAATGTTCTGGTATAGTGAGCCATTGCCTGGGCTGGATACATTGCCACCTTGAACGAAATTTGGGTTCTGTTAGCGAGGAAGAGGAGAGTGTGTGTTGAGTGGGCAGCTGACAGTGTTGGCCTTAGGTAGGTTGAGAAGTGAATGGAAGTGAGAAAATGGGGACAGGCTCTCTCTAGGGTTCTGAGACGTACAGACTAGGGAAGCCAGAGGAAGATGGAGAAGTCATGGCAGGTTCCACTGCAGAACGTGAAAGGCTTGAGCACATGGAGATGTTGATTTGAGTAGGGAGAGGTTGAAGATGCACAGAGGGTCTCACACTGTGGGGCCGTACTCAAGAGATGTAGGATGGGCGCAGGTTGTTCTTTTCTGTTGGAAAGTGACAGAAGCGGGTCATACTGGAGGCTTCTCAGGGAAACTGCTTGTAGGAAAGAGCACACACAGAGGCCGAGGATCTGGAGATGTATTTCCTTAAAACTACCCATGCTCAGTGTCAGTGTGTTTCTGGTTTGAAGTTTCCAGTTTGAAGATTACTGCTCTGAATCATACAACACATTTCAGTTCGGTCATTAGAATTTCCAGTTCCACGTGATAATCGCAAATTGAGCATTGACTTCAAGTTGATCTTCCCTTCCCCAGCCAGCATTGGCGTCAAGCAGGCCACTGTCATCAGGAGGGTGTGGGGTCTCCTAGAGTCTTCTACTCCAGAGCTTCTGAGCTTCTCGGCTTGAATTGTGGGGTCGGAGGAGGGAAAAGTGAGGCAGGGAAGTTTCTACTTGTTGTTGGTGACCGTGTAAGATGGCTTTGATCTCTCTGGTCCCTGGCAGAGCTGACTTCCTTACAGGTGACACTAAAATAGTATACCTAGCCTGGTGCATAGAGGGCATGCACTAATTTTGTTGTTGTTAAATACTAGAATGCAAAGGTCTCTTTTCTAAGGGTAGTTGCAGAAAAATATTGGTAACTTATTGTCACTTTTGTAAAACAGATACGTGTGTGTATGTGTGTGTATAAATTTAGGAAGAACGTGGAAGGAATTGTCCCAGACTGATTACATATGGGAATAGAGGAAGCTTTGCCTCTTAATTCTTATAACTAAGTCAAAAGTTTAATAAGATCTGGTAATATTATACATTTTGTATTTTTCAATATTTTAAATTTCATAAAATACAATCTACATTTTTCAAAATGCTTTCATAGGTCAAGACCAAATTATACAATATTTTATTTAACACAAGAGGTTCTTGCTTATTCATTAAATTAGGATCACGCCTGTAATCCTAGCCCTTTGGGAGGCCGAAGCGGGAGGATTGCTTGAGGCCAGGAGTTCGAGCCTGAGCAAGAACAGACCCCATCTCTACAAAAAATAGAAAAATTAGCCAGGTGTGGTGGCTTGTGCCTGTAGTCCCAGCTACTTGGGAGGCTGAGGCAAGAGGCTTGCTTGAGCCCAGGAGTTTGATGTTGCAGTGAGCTATGATAACGCCACTGCACTCTAGCTCAGGGGACAGAGCAAGACCCTGTCTCAAAACAAACAGACAAACAAAAAGCAAGTATATTATTTAGCAGATATATTATTTGTAATAGAACTCTCTTTAGGTGGATATTTATTGGTGAGCATTAGAAATAAAACACTTTCAGGTTCAATTTTCTGCCTCCTTTTGAAGGTGATGAACTTTTCCTAGGTTGGGCAGGATAGCTTGAGGAGAATGAAATGCATGTTTCTGGCCAAGCTATTTCATGTGGCTCAAAACTGATTCTGTCATCCTATAATCTGATCTTTCAAACTCATCTACAGAGTGACTCAACATTGCCCTTACCTGGTCTTCACCTACCCAGGTCAGTGAAAAGGCTGCATAACAGAAGAAATCCCACAAAGGCAGAAGGGAAAAGAGTAACTCCCTCCCAAATCCCCAGGAAACCTCGGGTTCCCACATGGGCCTTTTTTGTGGTCTGGCCCCCAGGCACGAATGGGTTCCAGGAACACAGGGTCCCAGAAAGAAAGCAGCCTTCGCGCGCTTAATTACACTCCCAAAGTCTCTGCCTTAACCCTGCATGGTCTTCTACAAAGAAAATTCTCAAAGACCACATTTTGCTATGAAAGGAGTCAAACACAAAGTACCATTTAGAATCAAACTTTTAAAAAGGCCAGACTCATAGAGGCCTACAACTAATGATCATTGGCTTGGGTACATGTGGCAAGCTTTTAAAGGAACATAAAGAGACTTATGGGAAAGATATCAACCTCATCGATAAACCCTAACTGAAAATGGCCAATGAGAAATGCAAATGGATGGAAACCGGCATCGGTGCTGGAAACTAGGGAAGGGTACCGCCCAACCTAGGGGAAGTTCTGCCCAGTGCTGGAAGCCACCTGAGCCAAATCATAGACCCCTTTCTGAGAACGAGAGAGGGTGTGCAAAAAGTAAGTAAAAGAGATCTTACTAGACCCTCAGTAATAGTTGCTAATTTCTGGGTATGAGAGCTGAGAGGAGTCAGCCTCTGTACAGATTGGGAACATAAGACACCAGGTGGTACTCCTTTTCCCAGAAGGGGTCCACTCTTAGAATCAGCTCCTGCAGGAAGCCCAAAGCCAAGATGGGCCTGAGAACAGAAGGCCTTCTTCCTGATACAGTGTACAGGACATCCAGAGGATGGACGGTCACGGAGACACTCAGCCAAGAGCGGGTAGGGCCAACCCTCTTTCTATTTCCCGTCTCTTCTTCTTTTGCTGGGATGTTTCCTTGACACTATTTTCCCATAAGCAATTCTAATTTCAGCTTTGTCCATTCTGTGCTCACTCTTTTTTATTGAGTTTTCCTTCCCTTCTGATTGCTCCTTTTTCATAGTAGCCTCTTCTTGTTTTGCGCATACAGTATCTTCTCAAATTTCTCTATGGGTATTAATGAAAACTTTTAAAAGTTCCCCTTTGTACCTTGATTATCTCTGTTTCATTTGGATCATTCTAAAGTTTCCTCTTGCACTCCTGGTTTTCCTCAAATTTCTGTGACCCCTGGTTGTCAGTGTAGGGGAACGAAGGACCAGGTCTGTCACTGCGGGTAGCTGGGGTAGGTTTTGTCTGTTTGCCTAACAGTCTTCCCTCCTTACTGGAAAGACTGAGTTCAGGGTGGGTGTGGTGATCAGTGGGCTTTACACTAGGGTCAGGGGCCAAGGGGGACCAGAAAGAAAGGTTTTACCCCCGGAATGCAGGGCTTTGCTCTGGGGCAGGGCTGCATCTCCTTGCTTCCCCCGCAATCTGTCGGCATGTTTGGAAGGATCTCTGGCCTCTCTCAGGTCTTCATACCCACTTTGAGGCTCACCCCATCAGTGTAGTCCACTGTCTTCAGAGTGTGGGAGCAGGCTTCAGTGTGGAGCCACCTGAGCTTAGTTGATAATAGTAATGGCTAAGAGTGTCAGACACAGTTCTAAATGCTTTCCATACAGTAACCCTTAGGAAGCAGTACTATCATTTTCCACATTTTGCAGTTATGGAATTGGAGGCATAGAGAACGTCAGTAATTTGTCCATAGTACCTCTCTAGTTAGCTGTGGAGCAGGGATTTGAACCCAAGATGCTGTAACCGCAGGATTAGCCTTTTTTTATTTTTTATTTTATTTTATTATATTTTTTTGATCTCAAATTCTGTGAGTACAAATATTGTTATGGTTACATATCTTGCCCCTGCCCCCCTCCCCAGGATTAGCCTTTTTTTAAAACTTTTTTTATTTTATTATATAGTTTTTGATCTCAAATTCTGTGGGTACAAATATTGTTAGGGTTACATACCTTGCCCCTGCCCCCCTCCCCAGGATTAGCCTTTGGGTATAGAGATGAGGTGCAGGGATGGGGGTGTGGAGAGACTCTGTGGGTCCTTTTTATTAAGTCCCCTGATGATTCCCTGTGCTGACTCCTGTTCTTTTTACGCTTACTTTGTTTAGACTTGGAATTTCTCTGTATTAACTTTTATCTTGGGAGCAGTTTCCCACCATGTATATATTGGTTGGCTTTTTCCTCAGCGCTCTGATCCCATCTGCTCTCTGTCTTCTAGGAATTTCTCACCATTTATGATCTGTTGCTGGCACCCTTTCTTGTTTTTCAGCCCTATTATGGATGTGTCATATGCCTCTCTCTGTATATATTTGGAAATTTATTTAAAGGAATTTGGTACAGCACAGAGGAAGATGTGTGCGTTTGGTCCACCATCTTGATTCAATTTCTGCAATATGTACTATATGTGTTTTATATACTTACTTTCTCATGGTGAGATTAATTAATTTTTTTATCATGCTGCTATGATGATTATACTTGAAGTGGTGTCTAGGGTGCAGGGGATGCAGTCACCATGTAATAGCCCCTGGGCTTTTTGTTCTTTTGAGTGTAGATTATTGGACTCTGTATGGCTTAGTTGTGATTCTGCTGAGCAGAGACTTCCAAATCTGGATTGTCAGACATGAACATTATTTCTACTATTTAGACAGAAAAGGAAAAAGTGCGCCAACATTGCTCGTTAAACTTCGTTCTAGACAAATAAATCAGGATAAATACAATGTATGTAAATATTAAAAATGTTGAATGCAGGGTTCATGGAAGGGGTAGTTAAAAATTGGGTTTTGTTTTTTGGGGGAGGTGGGAATAGGGTCTTGCTCTGTCACCCCGGCTGGAGTGTAGTGGTGTGATCATAGCTCACTACGGCCTCAAACTCCTGAGCTTGAACAATCCTCTTGCCTCAGCCTCCTATATAGCTGGGACTACAGGTGAGCACCACCATGCCTGGCTAATTTTTAAAAATTTGTAGATATAGGGTCTTGCTATTGGTCTCTAACTCCTGACTTAAGTGAATTTTCCATCTCAGCCTCCCAAAGTGCTAGAATTACAGATGAGAGCCATCATGCCAGGCCCAGACATTTTTTTTAATTGAAATAAAATATATGCATACAGGAAAGTGTACAGACCTTATGTATGTATTTTAACAAAGTGATGCATCCATATAACCAGTTTAAGACATAGAACATTACCTGCACCCAAGAGGATCCCTTGTAACCCTAACTTAAAGGTAACTACCACACCAACTTCTATCACCATAGATTAATTTTTCTTGTTTTTCAATTTTATATGAACATAACAATGCAGTATGTTCTCTTTTATTTTTTAACTTTGTATAATTAGAATCATAGAGCAGGAGCTTCTTTCATTCAATATTATGTCTGAAATATACCCCCTTTGTTATATGTCATAGGAGCAGTTAATTCTTTTTAATAAGTATTTAATATATAGTATTGTATTATAGAAATAGCTGTAATATATTTTATTCATTTTACTGCTAATGAACATTGGGTTGTTTCCAGTTTTGGGTTATTATGAATAACGCTGCTTGTACATGAATTTTGGTGCACATATTCAGGAATTTCTGCTGAATGTGTACCTAGGAATGGGATTGCTGAGTTACAGGGTAAGTCTATTCATATACTCAGCTTTAGTAGGTTCTGCCAAACTGTTTTGCAAAGTAGTTGTACCAATTTGTACTCCCACCAATAGTGTCTGAGTATTCCAGTTGCTCCATTAAGCCTTGGAAACATTTGTGTTGTCATTGTTTTAAAGTAATTTTAGCCATTGTGGTAGTAATGTAGTGGCATCTCATAGTGATTTAATTTATATTTCTGTGGTCATAATGAGGTGAAAATATTTTCAAATGCTTGTTGGCCATTTTCATATTGTCTTACTCCATAGGACTGCTACAACAAAAATGCTATAGAGACTGGGTGACTTAAATATTAATAGGATCTTTTTTCTATGTCTATGAAGAATGTCATTGGTCTTTTATTACCGATTGCATTGAATTTGTAAATTGCTTTGGATAGTATTGCCATTTTTAACAATCTTAATTCTTTCAGTTCATGAACACGGAATATCTTTCCATATTTTTGTATTTTCTTCTGTTTCTTTTATCAGTGTTTTATAGTTTTCCTTGTATAGATCTTTCACTTCTTTGGTTAAATTGATTCTTAGGTATTTTTTCCTCTGCTTGATCCATTCTGCTGTGGAGAGCCTCTAATGAGTTTTTCAGTTCAGCAGATGTATTTCTCACTTCCAAGATTTCTGTGGTTTTTTTTTTTTTTTTTTTTTGAGACAGAGTCTCGCTTTGTTGCCCAGGCTAGAGTGAGTGCCGTGGCGTCAGCCTAGCTCACAGCAACCTCAAACTCCTGGGCTCGAGTGATCCTTCTGCCTCAGCCTCCCGGGTAGCTGGGACTACAGGCATGCGCCACCATGCCCGGGTAATTTTTTATATATATATCAGTTGACCAATTAATTTCTTTCTATTTATAGTAGAGACGGGGTCTCACTCTTGCTCAGGCTGGTTTTGAACTCCTGACCTTGAGCAATCCGCCCGCCTCGGCCTCCCAAGAGCTAGGATTACGGGCGTGAGCCACAGCGCCCGGCCTGGTTTTTTTATTAGTATTTCAAACTGTTTGTTAAATTTCTTCTGAGTTGATTTTCTGGGCTATCTTGGTGATCACTGAGTTTCCCTAAAACTACTATTTTGAATTCTTGGTCAGAGAGCTCACATGTCACCTCATTAGGGTCAGTTACTGATTCTTTGCTTTGTCTGTTTGGAGAGATCATGTTTCCCCTTTTGTTGCTTCTTGTGGGAGATACGTTTATGTCTTTGCATTGAAAGATTGATTACTTATTCCAGTCTTCTCTGTCTGGCTTATTTTTGGTTTTATTGGATATATTTGCTTAGAGGTTCTTTACTGCTAAGTCACTGCCTCTTTTTCAGCTCTTTTTCTAGGTAGTGCCTTAAGCCCAGGTTTGCCTTGGCTCTAGTAAACAGTTAGAGCCAAGACCTTTCTGAATGGAGAGGTCCCCAAGGGGATATCCCAGCTATGTGGGAAAGCTGGCAAGGGGTTTGTGCCCAGGGGTCCTGTGGGAAAGACCTCTTACAGTATGGTGCTGCTGAACAGCCACTCTGATTTGACATCTCCTACAGCCTTGACATCTCCTACAGCCGAGTTACAGCGCAGAATTTCCAGGGCTGAAGATGGTAGTCTCACCTCCCCTCTTGTGTCTGTGTGTCCTCAGGGATGTTTCTCCTTTCAGGCACTTGTGATGCTTCTTGTAGGTTAAGGCAGGGACAGGCCTGCTTCTAGGGAACCCAGGATGGTGGGGAAGCTGGTCATCTACCTCGATCTCACTTTTTCCAGTGTAGAATGTGATGCCAAGGGGTGTCACAGACGTGGTAGTACAGTTCTCTTACTGTCTGCTTGGAGCTTTTTCATTTCTCTGTGGCCCTAGGACCTATCTTATTTCATATTTGAGTTCTGGGATATATCTGGTGATAATCTTGGTGCTGTATATGTTTTTGAGTTCTGGGCTATTTCTGGTGGTAATCTTGGTGCAATATATAATACGTTTTTGGTTTTCTGTGAGGAAGAATGATGAAACCAGTTTGCTTTCTTGCTACCATATTGGAACCAGAAGTCCTTTTTCCTTCTCTTGGATTAATCATTTTTTAATTATTTCATTTGACTCCTTCAGTGGCTTGCTAGTTATATATTATTTTATGATTTTGTAAGAAGTAATACTAGATAATATGACATGCATTTTTAAATGTGGTAGAGTCTTAATTAAATTTATCACTTCCAAGCAGAAGAGACCTTACAACAATCTAATAACTCCCCTAGTGTTGGCTTTTGTGCTATTGTTTTCATGTTTTTAAAATTCTGCATACATTTGAAGCCTCACAAGATATTATTGTTGTTTTAAGCTATTAATGTTCATTTAGATTTATCTTCCTGGTGTTCTTCATTTCTTTCCACCTTTTCCTGTTTCTATCCAGGATGGAATTTATATATATATATAATTTTTATATATATATATATATATATATATATATATATAAAATAATTATTTTTTAAGAACTCCCTTTAGTATTTCTTTTGGTATGTGTCTGCTGATGAGAAATTCTTTTGGTGCTTTTGTTTGAATATTTCTTTAATTTTGCCTTTTTGTTGTGAAGGATATATTCATTGGGAATAGAATTCTATGTTGGTAGATATTTTTTGCCAGCACTTTAAGGATGTGATTTCATTGTCTTGTAGTTTCTTGATTTCTGTTGCAACATCAGCTAATAGTCCTTTTGTGTCTTCTTTGAATGCAATGTGTATTTTTCTCTTTGTATGCTTTTAAGTTTCTCTTCTTTGTCTTCAGTCTTCAGTAGTTTGACTATAATGTGCCCAGATATGTTTTTTGTAAATCTACCCTGCTTCTGCTTGGAATTTCTAGAAAAGCTTGAATCTATAGCTTGATATATATTTTTTTCTATTTTGAATAATTCTTGGCCATCTCCTTTTCAAATATTGCTTATTTTCCATTTCTCTGTCCTCTTATTCCAAACTCTAAAATGCACTTGTGTTAGGTATTTTCACCGTGCCTGATATGTTTATAATGCGATTTTTTTTTGTTTTTCATCCTCAGTTCTTTTTTGTTTTTTTGTGTTTCATCCTGAAACATTTATATTTCAATTAAGATATTATCTACTGACTTATCTTCTAGTACACATATTCTGTCAGTTGCAGTGTCTATTAGTATAATTATTATTAAGTATGAAATGGCGGATTTCCTTAAGTACTAAGTTTGACAGTTGATTTCTCTGACATTTCACTTTGACACTTCTTGTTTTATTTTTATTGTGAAGGTACATCCTCAGTCTTTCAAATGCATGTTTTGGCTTATGGTCATCTTTCAAAAAAAATTTAGAGCAATTTTTGTGAAACTGGATAAATCAAAAATGCATGTTATTTTCGAATATGAGTTCCATCATGGAAGCAATGCAGAGCACACATCTAGAAATATCAAGGAAGTGTTTGGGAAGGAGGCAGCTGATGAACACACAGTACGTCGATGGTTTGAGAAGTTCCAGTCTGGTGATTTTAATCTTGAAAGTGAGCCATATGGGTGACCTGAGACCAAGGTGGATGATGATGAGCTGAAAGCTGTAGTGGAAACGAATCCTTCTCAACCTACACATGAATTAGCAGCAAGGTTTGACATTGCTATTCTGACAACATTGCAGCATTTGGAACAAATCTTTACAAAGGTAAAGAAGCTGGGTAGATGGGTTCCGCATGAATTAAATTAACGTCAGAAGAGAAACTGTCTCGAAGCTTACCTTTCTTTGCCTTCACAACATAAAGGTGAACCATTTCTATACCGTATTGTTATGTGTGATGAAAAATGGATTCTTTTTGATAGTCGGAAGCATTTGGCACTTGGCAAAAGGGTTGGGGAAAGATGAAGTGCCAAAACACAGTCTAAAACTGAACATTCATCAAAAAAAAAGCTAATGGTGTCTATATAGTCCAGCCGCTGGTATTATCCACTACAGCTTCATGAAACCTGGTCATCCATTACAGTGGATGTCTGCTGCAACCAATTGGATGAAATGATGAAGATGCTTGTGATTAAGCAGCCATGATTGGCCAATAGAGACAGGACAATCCTCTTGCAAGACAACGCTTAATCACATTTCTCACAAACAACGCTGCTCAAACTACAGAAGCTAGACTTGGAAACTGTCATCTGCTGTACTCACCAGACCTTGCACCAACTGACTACCACTTCTTCTAGGCTTTGGACCACTTCTCGCAAGGAAAAATATTCCATTCTAAACAAGCTGTGGAAAACACCTTTCACCATTTCATTGCAGGCTTCTTCACTGTTGGCATAAACAAGCTACTGTTAAGAGGGCAAAACTGTGTTGATAGTTTAGGCTCACACTTTGATTAATTATACTGCTTCTTGTTTGAGATATAATAAACTAAACTTTTGATTGAAATTGGATATTTCCTATTTAATGACCTAAGTCCTTCTTTTGGATTCTTGATTTTAGTTATTGAGTTTTCATCTGCTCTTTTTATGTTTTCCAATTTTTTGATAAAAATTTCCATTGTCATCTATTTTCTTGAACATATTTATTGTAGTTGTGCTAAAGATAATTTCTGATGTCAATACTGGGGTTTCCTGTTATATTATCTATCCTTTCCTTAGTCTTCCATGGTTTGGTTCTGTCTCCTGATATGCCAAATTATTTTTTATTTTAATGGCAGATGTTGTGTGAAGAATTGTAGAGCTCTGGGTAATGTATCTTTCAGAGATGCTCTGGTTTTATTCCAGTAGCTAATGAGGGCAGAGGCTAATAACCATACTACAAATGGGTTGAAATGATTCAAGTTCGTATTTCAGGCTTTGAGAGGTCTTGACTCTGAGCCTGCTGTTACTCTGAGGGTTTAGGCCTTCAGGAAGGAACTAAAATCCCAGGCTGTTTACCAGGGTATCTCCTTTAGCAGGCAGTCCTGAACTCTAATTCTTGTCTCTCGATCACAGTGATACTGCAGAATCTCTGCTTAGATTATTAGCCTCTTAGCAGCCTCTTTGTGCTGATTTCTTAGCACCTGGCCTTGTGCACACTCAGCTTTGGAATTGTCAAAGCCTTGAGAAGAACACTGTCTGTCAGGTTTGCTTCTTTATGTTTTCCCTTTTCCCAGAGTCTGGCCTCTTACATCCTGGTTGCCTTGGTTACAGCGCATTCCGGTTTTCCTCTTGCACAGCTAGCAAGGCTGCTGCAAGTTCCAGGCTGGTGCTTTTTGCTCAGACTATGTCCTATGTTGGAAGACAGAAAATTCCCCAAAGAGAAAAATCACCTGTGAATGCATCACCCCCTTCGTCTGTTTCCCTGAATTCCTCCTGGTTTTGGCCCCTCAGATCCTGGCTGCCTGGGTTGCTCAGAGGCCCTTTTGTTAGATTTTAAGATTTGAGATCTTTTTAAATTTTAAGATTTGAAAAAACTTTAGACTTACAGAAAGAAAAGTTACAAAACTAGTAGAGAGAGCTCACATATACCCTTTTCTCATCTTTCTCTAATGTGGGCAACTTAAAAATAACCTTGGTGACTTGTACTTAAAAGTGAGTCTTGCCGAACTCTCCAAGCTGACACCAACAGAGCAGGGCTGCCAACTGGTTGAAAGAAAGAAAAAAGAGGAACCAGTAGAAAGGGTGAAATTTTTGGTGCAGGGTTTCTCAATGTGTGTTCCTCAGAACACCACCCCTTGAAGATTTGTCCTCAGGATAGATAAGTGCCACAGCCAGATGAGTGTGGGAAGTGCCGCATCTTTCCTATAAGTGCCCATTGGAAATCCACAGAGCCTCTTGCTATTCTAAAGCCTCTGCAAGTGTTTTAGTAAAGAAATCTGCTTAATTTTGTTTTCCCTGTGTTTCTAAACGTATATAGTCAAGAACTATTTTGTTTTGTTGTTTTGGTTTTGGTTTTTGCCTGACCCTCACTTCACCTCCCATGGAGCTAGTGTTTTGTGACACACACATTGGAAAATACTGTTCTGGAGCCATTGATAAAATCCTAAGGTGTAAATTCTGCTTTTTTACATTTTCTTCTAGGTTCTGGCTTTCTCGCTGTTTAATTTCTTGCTTCATAAAAGGGAAGAAGATGGAGAAGCCAAGGTTTCTTTGAAAACAGATATTTGCACAAGGAGGCGGCCAAGGCTGTGTTAACATTTACCATTAAAACCCAACACATCTAGATGAAACACCAAATGCAAAGCTTCCTGTCTCCCAAATAAATCTCTTTTGCAATTTGTCACTGCTCTGTTGTACTCTTTGAAAATAGTGTTAATTTCCCTATCATTCACAAAATTGGGGTCACCAAGGAGTGGATGGTGAACTCTGACCATTGCACCAAGGCATCCCGAGGGAGGTCTGAGTTGCAGCGTGACGTCCCTTTCCACCGGGGACGGCACGTGAGCCACGTTGACCAGCCACACGTTTGTATTTCAGATGCACAGCTTCCGTCTGGCTAGCCCAGGTCACAGGCAGTATTTGTGACGGGGAAGCGGAGGTGAGGGCAGCTCGTGTTTGAAGCGGAAGGAGAGTTTTAGAGCAAAATTTTGACAGCCTTCCCAGTCTACCTCTCCATATAGTGTGTGCCCCTTGTCGTCTCCTGACAGGTCTGCCTGCCACTGCCCGGTTCCTCTCAGTCCGTTCTCCCAAGCGCCACCTGACTGGTCTTTCTGAAATTCAGATCTGTTCGCATCACTCACTCGCTTAACACCCTGACTGCACACTAGGAAAAAAGGCGTTTTTCCTCGGGGCCCTGGTGTTTTATTATGAAAATAGAGTAAAAACTTCGAAAGCAAAATGATCCTTTCTAATTTAATGAAAAATGTGTTATTTTTTTTTTTATTGCTTTCTGTGCGTGAGTTATATGCAACTTGAAAAATTGTTCTCGTGGCTCCCAAGTTGAAGAGATGTGACTTCCATATGCTTCAAGAGGCCACGAGTTCAGCAGTACCGCGAGTTAAATACAACTCACGTGGCAGTTAGCATGTTAAAAATCTCCACTGCCCACAGGATGAAGGTCAGCCTCATGGTCTGGCCCCTGCCTGTCTTTTTTCATTTAGGGTCTGTCTTTCCTATCAGTTACCCTTATTGAATTGTTAACACTGTTTCTTAAACACTCTTATCTGTACTTTTATTTATTTATTTTTTACCTATGCTATTATTTCTGCCAGAAATGCACATCTTCTCTCGTCTCTCTGGTGAACTCCATATAGCTTTTCTAGGCTCTGTTTTGGAAATTTTTTGGCACCTCTCATCTATATAATTTGTTTCCTTCCATCTGGGTTCTACTGGCAAATTCTGTGTCTCTGTTATGGAACAGTATGCATCTCACCACTTGTGGCCCTTCATGTTTCGGCTGGGCCTGTGAGCTGCTGGACTATGGAGCGATTGATCTTTGCATTTCTAGCTTATTTTCCCAGTAGGTAGACTTCCAGTGTTGGAAATTAGGTATTTCCAAATGAGATCGAATGACACTGTGTCAGTTTGAAACGTGAATTTGAAGTGTTCTTTTAAATGATTATACATTGGTTTCACTGGTTTCTAAATATTATTTTTGCTGAATCCCATGGGTTTTTATGTATTTTTATTGTTCTTAAATTTAAATTTTTTTATAATTTCTAGTGAGGCTTCCTTTTTAACTTATTGTTATTTAGGGCAGAACTCTAAACTTTTACGCCTACATATTTATTTTAACTTTTGAGTCCTGATTCAATTGCATTATGGTAAAAAAAAATAAACACCAAATAAGCATTCTGTATATGGATGACATTCATTGATTTTGGGACCTAGCACATGGTCAGTTTTTGTGATGTTCCACCTGTACTTACAAAGAATGTACATTGTCCATTTATTGGCTGGAGGGGTGTATGCGTTATGTACATAGGCTTGAGGTTATTAGTTTGGTCATTCAAATCATCTATATCCTTTTCAATTTTTTAAATTATGTTTGATATGTTAGTTTTCTGATGGAGTTATATTAAATCTCCTGCCACAATGGTGGATTTGTCAGTTTCAGTAGTTTAGTGTCTGTTTTATATTTTTGGCAGTTATGCTGTTGCTAGATACAATGTTATTATTGTAACAGAATTTTGGCTGATTGCTCCTTTTATTATAAGGTCAAGTCTCTATCCTTATTCTTGCTTTGCCTTAGGAAAGTATTTTTTCTCTGATATCATTGTTACAGGCTTTATTTTGGTTAGTATTCTCCTAGTATGTACATTTTGTCTATTTAATTGCAGTCTTTCTATATGCTTTGTTTTACATGTGACTATTAGAGCTGCACATAGCTGGATTTTAAAAATATGCTCTATTATTTATTCTTTAATATGTTCGATTTAATCCATTTATTTGGATAATGATACTGATTATTTGGACTTCTTATTACTGTCTTATTTTGTGGGTTTTTATTTTATTTTATTTTTTTGAGACACAGTCTGGCTCCGTCCCTCTGAGACACAGTCTGGCTCCATAGAGTGAAGTGGTGTTATCTTAGCTCACAGCTACCTCAAACTCCAGGGCTCAAGAAATCCTGCCTCAGCCTCCCCAGTAGCTGGGATTACAGGTGCATGCCCCCAATCCTGCCTAATTTTTCTATTTTTTGTAGAGACAGGGTCTGGCTCTTGCTCAGGCTGGTCTCAAGCTCCTGAGCTCAAGGGATGCTCCCACCTCGGCCTCCCAGAGTGTTGGGATTACAGGCGTAAGCCACCGTGCCCAGCCTTATTTTGTGATTTCTATTTGCCATTCCTTATTTTTCCCCCATGCCCTTTCTCCATGTTTTCTGTTGGATTGGAAAATACTGGTGTTTTACTAGTGTGTTGGTGTGGCTATTATGTTAAAACATGCATCGTACCATCCGTATATCTTTGTGCTTTCAGTAGTTACCACTAATTATATAACACAGGTACTTCCCAGGCATCATTTCAACATGTCTGAAGTTGTGCCTATTTCTCAACTCCTCCTGAACACAAATGAACCTTAGCATGTTCAAAAAACCCACCAAACACCCTTCCCTCACTGTATTTTATCATTGCCTAAGGTTTTCATTTTACCTTTGTGTGAACTAAGATATGCTAGTTTTTGCCTGTCTGTCCTTAGTATTTCAGTTTACCACCATAGTTCGCCATTTCCATTCTCACTGTTGTTTCGTGGGCTACACACTTTCCTTCTTGGTTCAGTTTTTATTTCTCTGATGTAATACTTGAGCATCACTTTATTAGAGATTGTGATGGTCTGAATCTGTGTTTATTTTGTTCTTTTTCCTAAACAACAGGTTAGGGAGACATAAAATTCAGGGTTTTCACTTATTTCTTAGCACTTAGAAGTCATTCCTCCACTGTTTCCTGGAACCTGCTGGTGCTGAAGAGAATCTGGCATAAATCTTACTGTTGCTTTGGTCGTGGGTTGGTTGGTTGTCTCCCTGCCCCCAACACCTCATGATAGTCTTAGGATTTTCTTGAGATTTTGCTGTGTCTAGGTGTAAATTAGTATTTATCCTGCTTGGTGCTTGAGTGTACCTCCAAGCTGTGCACTCATACCTCCCTTCAATTGTAGGAAAAAACTATTTTAACTCTTCAAATATTGATTTTCTTATGTTCTGTCCTTTTTCTCGAAGTGCCTATCAGATATATCTGGGAGCATCTCATGTATCCTCCATATTGATTAATTGATATTTCATTAAAAAAAAATAAAACTCTTTATCCTTTTGTTGTTGTTCTTTGGGTAAGTTCCTTAGTATTTTCCAGTTCACCAATTCTTTCCTGATTGTACCCTGTCTGGAGTTTATCCCATCTATTGAGTTTTTCATTTTCATGACTATGTATTTTTTGTTTCCAAGAGTTCTTATTTTTAAAATTTCTGTCCTTTTGTATAATTGCTTGATTTTTATTAATAGAAGTTATTCCTTTATTTATTATTTTGATAATATCCTCAACATACATAAAAAGTCTATCCTATTGTTTCATAAAATTATTTTTACCAGGAGTGAATTCATGTCATTTATGTGATTTTGTTGGCTCTCTTTTTTGGTGTTATATTTTATTCATGTGCTTTATAATTTAAATGTAGGATGAATTTTAATTTTGGAGAGAGTATCTTTTTGTCACCTTTAAAACCCCTCTTTTTACCATGTTTATGTTCACTTCTGTTTTTTTTTTTTAAGAGTCAGAATCTCACTCTGTTGCCCAGCCTGGAATGCACTGGCATCAGCCTAGCTCATAGTAGCCTCAAACTCCTGGGCTCAAGCGATCCTCCTACTTCTGCTTCTGAGTACCTGGGACCACAGGTGTGCACCACCACGCCCAGCTAAGTTTTTATTTTTTGTAGAGATAGGGTCTCACTATGTCGGCCAGGCTGGTCTGGAACTCCTGGCCTCAAGTGGTCCTGCTGCCTTAGCCTCCCAGAGTGTGGATTACAGGCATGAGGCACTGCGCCTGGCCCCTGTGCTCACTTCTATTTAGTGGTTGTGGCTTCTTCTATCCCACTTCCCAAGGCCCGGATACAGAATAGTGGTTTCTCTTCTGCAGTGATCTCGGGGATATCTGGATCCAGCCACAGAGCTGGAGGACGACTTGATTTACTCTTTGTTTTACAATCTCCCTGGGCCTGCAGATCGCCACATGTGGTAGCATCAGATAGTGGTTTACATCTGGGTGTTTTTGTTTCCAGTCTCATTTTCCTTCCCATCCCTGGCGTTAAGCAGAGCTTGCGTCCGGGTTCTCGTCATATCCAGCACTTTCAAAGCCCTTTTAACCCAACAGGGGCCAGACTTCTGGCTGCCCCAGCCCGTGCGGACAAGAAGTGCAGCGGGCCTGAGCCTTCAGCCTTGCCCGGCACATTGCGTTTCTATTCATTTTCAGGTCAACAGAAGATGTTTTTATTCTGTTTTTGAGCATTGTTTATATTCCTGGGTTTTTTTGTTTGTTTGTTTGTTTTGTTGTTTGGTTTTTTTTTTTTTGGTATTTAATCTATCATTGCAGTGTATTCAGAGCATAAGGAGGGCATCTGAGTTGAATTTATCTAGTCATCTTAACCCGATTAGAAGCTTCAATATTGATGTTTAGCTTCCAACACCTAAAAGCAATAGCCCTATAACCCTGGGATGAGGCCTGGGGCCCTGTAGGGATCAAGCCTATCTTTTTCATCCTTATATCCCAAGCACCTGTTGCAGTGCCTCACACATAGTAGATGCTCAACAAACAGTATTTTTTGGATGATTGGCATGTCAAATATAGTCAGGTGGACTGAATAGCTATGTCATGTGTGTTTATTTTTACTGTATCAAAGCCGCTGAATTTCACTGGGGAATTCAGGAAGAGCAGAAGGATGATCATGGCTCTTCCCTGTGACTTCTGTTGGAAACAATCGCATGTCTTGCCTCTTTCTGAACAAGAAAGGTATATTAATCTCACTGGTTTCTGTTCTTGAAGATGGAAACGCCCCTTCATCTATTAGACACTTTACTTTCTGAAAGTGAGAATGTGTTCAGATTAAAGAGGTTTCAAGTGTAATTCTCAACGGTAAAGGGGTTTTCAAATGGATATTTTGAAATGTATTTAAAACAGAGATCTACGGGTGGGCTTCTGTGTTTCCAGTAGCTACAGAAAATTACAAGCAACTCTTAACACACCTTGCCAAAACATAGCAACTTAAAACAAAAGTCATTTATTTAGTTCCCAATTCTGTGGGTCAGCGGTTCAGACCAGTGCACCGGGGGTGTCGGCTGGAATGGCTGATCACTGCTGGGCTCTGTCACCTGTGCCGCCAGCTGCTGGGGTAGCGGGGGCCTGGGGGTCTGAGACGGCTGAGCTGGGATGGCTGATCTCGGCTCCACGCGTTCTTCCTTCCCCAACCAGTGAGTCCAGGTTCATTCGGTAGAGAGGTTCGGTGGACCTCAGGGAGTGAGCAAAAGTATCTATGAAGCCTCTTTAAAGCTGTAACGTCTTCATAAAGTCCAAACTTGGTATCCACGCCGAGTGGCTTACACTGCTCTATTGGTCAGAGCACATCGCGTGGAAAATAGACTTCCCTTCGCAGCGGGAGAGCGGCAGGCACCGTGGCCAACTTCGCCACCTACCACGGCAATAAAACGTGGAGGCCCCACTCCCTTCCCCAGGGGAGCTGGTGTCACTCTCATTAGACCTTCAGAATATTACCTCTGAGGTTAAGAACCAAGGTTTTAGAGGATTTCACTACTGAATGACAACAAAAAAGATGTTGAGGTGCTCTCACTGATGGACACCTCTGCTGAAAACACTACTTGGTGTGTGGAGATGAGATTCTTGATTTTTTTCCCTCTTGAAAGTTATACCTTATACAATTCTTTCTGACTACCATACCCAGCCTGAAAGTAAGAACTCTTGCCTAGTGTATCAGCTAGCTTCTGCTGCATAACAAACCACCCCACAATTTAAACTCCACCATGTATTGGATATTGGACTCCTGTTTCCATGGCTCAGCAGAGGTGGCTGGTCTCCCCGGACCCTCTCCCTGTCTGCTGTCAGCTGCAGGTTCCGCTGGGTGGTCCGATTCTGGGGACTGGCCGTTTGTCACAATGGGGTGTCTGGGCCCCTTGTCTCGCTCCACTCAGCAAATTGGTCTGGGCTTGTTCGCAGGGTGGCAGCAGGGTTTTAGGAGAGGGTGTGGAAGCATGCAAGATCTCTTGAGGTCTGGCGAGGCTTGTCCCTGTGGGGTCAAAACAAATCACACGCCCACCCCAGACTCACTGGGGGAGAAGACAGAGTCTGATTCTTGTGTGAAAAACTGCAGAGATGCGGGACAGGGAGGATGGAGAGCCCTGGCCATTTTGTGACCTTCCATGTCTCCGTTCTTCAAGAAATTCCTTCTCATACCTGAGATTCAAAACATAGTCTTTACTTACATTGCTCCTATGAAATGGTAATGCAGTGTGTGCAGAGGTAGTGATCACTCTTGCATTTAAAGCAACCTGCAATCCTGTCACCATTTATTGATGGCACCCCCTTTACTACTGCCTTTTCTATTCATATTAATATTTTAAGGGCATAACCAAATTATGTTGATGTACTTTTCTAAAGAAAATGATTTAACATATTCTTCCAATCCATCCTCTTTGTTCTTTAATCCAACCCCACTGGTGGCCAGAGTTGCTTTCCTAAAAGGTTTCTCTAGCTGCCTTGTGTTTGGTGCAGAATCTTTGGGGACGTCTCGCTCATACCTTATATCTTGGCATCTGAGACTGTGATCTGGCCTCTGCCTCCCTTCCAGGTTTCACTTCCCTCCATTCCCCCTTGAGCAATCATTTTCACAGTGAAACAGAATTTCTCGATGATTGTTGAGCACATTTGCCCTATCCTAGTTGTTCTCAACCTTCTGGTGACATTTTGGGTTGTCACAGCAGGGTGTGTGTGTAGGTGGACGCGTGCTGGTGACACCAGTGGGCAGAGACCAGGATGCTGCTAAACATCCCACAGAGATCAGGACACCTCCACGGCAGCGAACTGTGTGGTCTGAGCATCCGCAGTGCCGAGGTTGAGGAAACCTGCTCTATACATTCCTGCTTTGGGGTCTTTGTTTTATGGTGCCTCATCCCAGAAGGCTCTTCTTTCAGTGCTGCCCAGTGAAATGTCCCCTGTCCTTAAAAAGCCAGCGCAAATGCCACGTCTTCTAGGAAATAGGTCCCGTGTGGCCCTACTCCCAACGTTGTGGGCTCTAAATCCATTCCATGCACCAATGAAATGTCTACCACTTAGTATGTTTGCAATAATTTGTACATAGTACTATTCATTTTAATTGTTATTATTGTTCCTCCCTTGTACTTCAGTTGTGTGTCTGTGTTTTAAGTCTTTACTGACCTGTGTGTTCTCAGATGACGAGGATCCTATCTTACCCTGTTTGTGCTAGAGCACTTACCATGTGCGTTACACCTAGTAGGTTCACAATAAATATCTGTCGAGTGAGTGAGAAATGCGTGTCTTCTCATGTCTTTAGACAGGGTTACTGTTTCCTACAATTTTCTTAAAGGACTTAGTTAAAAAAAAATCCAACAAGTTGAATCCAAGCTTTTTTTTGTTTTTGTTTTTAATAATTTAGGTCAAAAACTGTTATAAGGAATCATTGTGCAATGCAATTACTTATGTTTATTTCTCTGCAGCTATTTAGTGAAAAAATAAGTGGTGCTGAAGGAACGAAACTAGACGACGCATTTCTGGACATGGAAAGGGTAAGAGCATGTTAACATATAAACTCTATTAGAAGTTGACTTCCATTGTGATATGAGGTATACTGCTACTCTAAAGGATATTGGTTAGAATGGAAATCTAGAATGTTTAAATAATAGGCATGGATTATGCCATCTGAAAGGCAATACTTTCCTACTTCACAGCCCAAATCAACCCCTGCCCTGGCTCACATCCAGTCCAGGCAGGGGAGGAAGGAGACGGGCTGTGGCTAACTCGCGCCCCCCAGTGGCCAGATGTCAGAATGTGCAAAAGATGGGCAATCTTGGCTAACAGTTACCGCAAGGCCGAAGTAATTGTGGTTATATTAATATATCTGAGAGAATAAAAATGTATTTCTGGAATAAGACCCTTCAGACATACAAAGGTTGATGTACAGTGTGGAAGACTCAGAACTCCGTTCGCAGGTGTTTCAGCAGCTGCCGAGCAATGAACTACTGTCCTGGCTCTGCCACTTAGAACTAGCAGTGTGGGCTCGGCTAAGTCATTTCCTCTTTTTTGAACTGTGTTGACAACGTGCGCCCTGCCGCCCTCTCACAGATGCTGTGATAATTATGAAAACATTAACGTGCTTGAATTTAGAAAAATATGACTGGCTTAGTACAGAAATGATTGTAAAGTGCCCCAAGGAAATACTGCAGAGTCTCTGTCCCTCCCCATGTTTCCTGGCCTCTGTGCGGAGCAGCTCAGGTGGAGGCAGAGCTGGGACCAGCGGTAGCTACCAACTTGCTCAGTTTCCTCCCTCTTTGTCTGGGGCCCTTTATATACAGCCTTGCTTTCATAATTAGGCTCCTCAGAGGAGAGAGGGAGGGGAGGAAGCCAAACACCTACCCTCAGGTACAACTTCAAGGCTGCAGGGTACAGCAGGGAGCAGGAGCAGGGAAGGAAGTCCAGCAGCCTTCTTCTGGGAGTTCCCCTTGTTTTTCTGGATGAAAGGTGTAAAGTTTATTATGCCTTGAGGGGATTAATATTAATGCCTTGAGGGGAAAAACCTAACTGGCTTTTGATTTTGGAAAAAAGTTAATTTCTGAAAATCAAATACCATAGAGGCATTTTCACATAATTTACATACCCTAAATTACTTTAAAAAAATCTCCCATTATACAAAGATACGATGTGCAGCTTTATTACTAACAGAATGATTCAGTTAACCTCTTCTGACCATAGTGCAAATGACTATTTTTGCTTTAAATTATAATGATTATGATTCTCGTTGATTTCTGGGGTAGTTTCTAATATGAATCATGACTACGGCATCCTTATAGAAGTATAGAAATTCAAGTTCACACAGCAGATAAGGAAAGTTTGGCTCATGTCCAGGCTTAGTTTTGAGAGATTCAGTAATCCAGTAGAGCATAATAACTGTAACACATTTTTCAAATATTATATTAATATTCATTTTAATGAATGATAAGAAAAATAAATTAGTGTTCACCAACATCATTGGGAAGAGATGATTTTCAAAATCAAAAAATGAGAAAATATTGCCTCTTTCAAAAATGTTGAAAACATTCATTTGGATGAAAATCATCCAAATGGTATATTAAATTAATGAAAATTACTTTCCTATTTGTTCTGTGAATTCATTGAGTTTGTCACTTACTCACATTTTAATGTTTTTTGTTTGTTTGTTTTACTTTTAAGAAAATAGATGTTACCAATAAAGCCGTTGCAGAAATTCTCTCAAAAACCACCGAATATCTTCAGCCAAATCCAGGTAAAGTAAGACGATGTCTTGAAATACTCTTGTTGTTCATTTACTGCCACAGGCTCTAATAACCCATGTTTATTTGGCATTTGGTTGACATGATCTAGAAACAATGTCCTCTGTGTGTCCAAGTAGTGAAATTTAGTTTTTCAAGTTGAGCCCCCAGTGGTCAAAGGTCACACTCAATCCCATCTGATGAGAAACAGCAGATATTTCTGTGAACTTTGGTTGATGTCATTTGGATGGAGTGTTGATCTGAGCAACAAGGCAGCGCTGACTTGTGCAAAGACATTTTTCATGACGTGCTTCAGAAAGCCACTAAACATCTTGTGAATGTTTTCCTACTCAGTTATTTCCTCTTTTAAAAAAAATTTTTAAAAAGAAATTTCTGCTATCCTGTTCTAAAGGCATATGTTAATTTGAAAAGACTTTAACTTCATGGCTCAGAGGCTGAAGAAATGGGGCATGATGAACGTGAAAACATAAGAAGGGCCAGTGTTACAGCAGCGTCTACACAGGAGGTCTAACTAGGGCCCCAAGCAGCATCCGTTGATGAGGCTTTCCTACGTTGTGAATCATAGGAACCAGTAGGGGGCGCCCAAGCCTTGAGATCTGTGGATTCCCAAAACAGCCTTTACTTTTTAGGAATTTACTATTTGCATGTAGTTCCTGTGATCTGAAAAATCGAGAAAGTAAAAATTTAATAACATAAATTTTATCAAATATATCCAGGGAGGATGGCCAGTATAAATTTCTTTAAAATCTCTTTCATGATAATAGCTTTAAAAACTATAATAATGTATCTTTTCCCTGGCCTCATAAATGAAACCACACAGGTTTCTCTTCCTGATATACTAGAAAATATTTAATAAGTGCTTCCTCTGTGCTTGAGACTGTCCGGGGGGCTGGAGTATGCTGCTAAGTCAGACAGAGACCCCACCCTCAAAGAGCCAACACTGGGATGCGGTAGGGGGAGGCGTTGGCCGACAATAAAAGCGTCCACTGGGCAGAGGTGTCTGGTTATTCCTGGAGAAGAGGCAAGCCAGAAGCCTCTGATCCAGTATCGTGGCCCTCACTCACATGCCGGCGGAGTGGGACTGAATGTGCGTGTGCACGTACGTATATGTGTACGTGTGCGTGTGTGTGAGTGTGTATAGGAGGAGTAAAGCCTTTGGGCCTGGGGACCTGGAAGATAAGTGCTTCGAGGCTGTGGTCAGCAAGGTTCAAAAGGCTGGCACTGGGAGTGTCTAAAGCCTTGCTACTCAAAGTGTGGTCCAGGGACCAGCAGGATCTGCGTCCCCGGAGAGCCTGTTGGAAATGCAGAATCTCGGGCTCACTCCAGACTGACTGGATCAGACTCTACATTTTAACAAAATCCTTTGGTTATTTGCACACACATTAAAGTTTGAGAAACACTGGTCCAGAATACATTAAAAATAAACATGTAATTATTAAAGTAGAAGAAAACAGGTTTATTCTTTGACTACCTACATTTATCTCAAATACCACAAGCTAGGTTGTGATTCGATTCACTCTCCAGCATACAGAACAAAATCCCAAATCCTTAGCTTGGTGCTCAGTGCATAGTCACTTTTCCTCACCGATAACTCCCATTTGTCCTGCAGTAAATTTTTTTTAGGTTGAACCACCCTACTCCTTTTCCACTGATTATACCATAAATATTTTCTCTTACACTCTTTACTGAAACTATTTTCTGCACCTTTTAGGGAATCTTTTAATCTCTTTCTGCATAGAACTGTCTTTTCCTTTCCCTGCACCATGCCAGACTTTATTTTTGTAATTACGTCATGTCTATTCTCCCTCCCAGTAACTAGATCATGTGCTCCTTGAGGGCAAAAGTTGTCTTAGGTCTCTCTGGAGTCCCAGTAATAAGCAGAGTGTGTTGCACAAGCCTGGATCAGTAAATACTTATCGCCTGAGTCAGAGGAAAGAAAAGCAAGGAGCAGTGACTGCCCTGCCCGTCCCCTCCCCAGGGAGTGGGGCGCTGAGCTGCACCGGAGGGCCAGCGACACAAGGCTGCTGTTCACTGTGGCAGGGCTGGTGTCCCCTTGGGGTTCTGCCTCCCACATGTGGGCAGCAGAGCCCCTTATAATGCTGAATATCATCGGCCCAAATCAATTCTTGGGAGCAGGATAGGGGTATGTGTGTGTGTGTGTGTGTGTCTGTGTGTGTGTGCGCGTGCACATGTTAATGACCAGTGGTAGTTTGAAACATTCATCTCAGCAATTCTGTTCTTTGCTTACATTTGGTCCCCAGGAAAAATGATCTGCACAGTGTCTGACTTCACGTGTTAGCAATTTCAAGCATTCCGAAGGGTCTCACTCGAGGGCTAGTGCTTGTAATAGTCCCATTTACTATTATTTGGAGTCAACAATGTGATTTCCATGTCCTGTCTTGGCTGTGCAACAGTGCACTTAGCACCCACCTTGGTATAGAACCGAGAAAATTAAATAGGTCACACCTGGCTGTTTCATGCCTCATGTCTCTGGCATTTTGTTTAGGGTGACCTTGATTTTGGCAGCTGCATTTGTTAAATGCTATGTATCTGTCACTCCACCTTGTAACTTTAAGGAATTACAAATGACAATGTTTTTAAGCATACAGAGCTAAGCTAGGAATGCTGAACACTGTGTCGAAGATCCGAGGGCAGGTGAAGACCACCGGCTACCCACAGACAGAAGGCTTGCTGGGGGACTGCATGCTCAAGTACGGGAAGGAACTGGGGGAAGAGTCCACCTTTGGTGAGTGTTCACGTATCACCTGGTAGAAATGAGAACACCTCCTGTGTTGGTTTTAGTTTATGTACACACCCCACAGTTCAACAACGTTTGTTATTTTTCATATGACCAAAGTAATATGTGTTCGTTGCAGGAGGTTTAGAAAACATAGGTAAGTAAAATAAAGGAAAATGCTGACATTATACACATTCCCATATCCACTGATAGGCCCAATTAAACAAGGTATAAAGGATACCAAGGTATCCTTTTTATTCTATTTATTCTATTTATAAATATCCTATTTATTCTTATATTAATATATATTTACATATACCTTTAAAAATCAAAATGGGTTATATATCCTTTTGTAACCTGTTTTTTTCTACTAACTATATATCATGATCCATGTCATAAAAGAATTAATCTTCTACAATATTGTTTTTAAAGGCTGCATAATATTCCATGAATCATAGTTTGCCCTATCAATCTCATTTACTAATTTTTTTCTTTATGTATAAAAATTTTACGTAGTATGTATGTATGTATTTATTTATTTAGAGACAGAGTCTCACTCTGTTGCCCAGGCTAGAGGGAGTGCCATGGCATCAGCCTAGCTCACAGCAACCTCAAACTCCTGGGATCAAGCAATCCTTCTGCCTCAGCCTCCCGAGTAGCTGGGACTACAGGCATGCGCCACTATGTCCGGCTGATTTTTTTCTATATATATTAGTTGGCCAATTAATTTCTTTCTATTTATAGGAGAGACGGGGTCTCGCTCTTGCTCAGGCTGGTTTTGAACTCCTGACCTCGAGCAATCCACCCGCCTCAGCCTCCCAGAGTGCTAGGATTATAGGCGTGAGCCACCACGCCCGGCTACGTAGCATTTATAATAACCATTTTCATAGGTAAATCTTTGAGGAGAGCCACAATTATATGCTGTGACATAATTTAGATAAAATCCAATGAAGTAAAATTGCTGCATCAAGAGTAGGCCTACTTTGCATCCCAGTGGAACCACCAAAAAAAAAAAAAAAAAAGTATGCTTAGTTTTTAGGCTTTAAATCATATTCCCAAATGACGCTGCAGAAGAGTTATACCAATTTGACATGTGACATTCCTGCCAGGGGTGTAGGACAGTATGTTTCCCAACACAATTACTAACCCTAGGAATCATCTTTTTAGTTTACTTTTAAGTTACTGATAATTTTAAATGTTAGATATAAAAATGATATCTCAGTGCTGTTTTAATTTCACTTTTTGACTACATGTGAGATTTTTTTCATGTTTGTTATTGTTCTTGTAAATTGTATATTTGTGCTCTTTGCTTGTTTTTCCTTTTGTTCCCTTACTGGTTTATGAGCTGGATAAATGGTCAGGATATTGGCTCTTTGCATGCCATATATGCTGATGGAGTTTTGTCCCAGGAGGCATTTACCTTCTGACTTTGTATATGAAGGTCATTGTAATCGAGAGAGATTTTCATTTTTTACCTAGTGGAGCTCATTAGTCTTCCTATGGTCTCTGGCTTTGGCATCATGTTTAGAAAATCTTTTCATTCCCACCCCCTGCAAATGATGTAAATTTGTTTGCCTACGCTTTCTTTTGAAATGTGTTTTCTTTTCTTATCTTTAACTCTCTAAGTCCTGAGTTTACTGGAGAGACCGCAGCAGGGCTCTAATTTCATTTTCTAAGTCCTGGCACTTTATTGAAATGTTCAACTTTCCCCTGCTGATTTGAGATGACACTTTTATTAATGACTAAACCTTTATACTTTGTTTCTGGTCTTTCTCTTCTGTTTCTTGACCTATATCCTGTTTTGATCCAGTGTCATGTAGTTTTTGAGTATTTTAGTTTCAAAATATATTTTAATATATTTTTTCTAAAATTTCCTCTAGTTATTTTATTGCAGAAATTTCATGGACATAATTACTGGTTTCATTTTTCCAGATGAATCTTAAGTCATTTCAAGTCCCCTGTATTAAAAAAAAAACCACCAACTCATTAAATTTTGATTGAGATTTCTCTCAATGAATAAATTAAATTGGGGGTGAATTGAATTTAATATAGTAAGTATCCCAGGAGAATTTGGCATGTTTGCTATTCGTGTAGTGGTAACAAAACAGAATACAGAAATAGGGAAATCAAATTTTGACCACAGTAATTATTCTAGGAAATTGGGGGGAAAAAGCCTTCTGAAAACTTAAAAAAAAAACCTCAAGTATTAAAACATTAATTAGTGACAGAGGGTAACAGTGTCCTTCATAGCAGTGTAATGTGGACTTTATTTTATTCCATGGGTCAATGGGAACAAGATGGCCTATCCCTTGCCCTGAAGGCACATTGGTGAGGGACCAAGTGAGACTGCCAGGCAGGCCCTGAAACCCAAGGACGTTCCTGCTCTGCACCTGGCCTTGGGGACAGACAGACAACTTGGTAGCTTCCCAGGTGCACAGAGAACCTGCAACCCTTGTCGTTGTGCACAGCAACCAGGCCACCCACCTTGCAGTGAGCTTGCAGATTACTGCAGATGAACTGGGCCCAGATACTAGGGTGTGATCCAGCAAAAACTGCTTATTGCTCCCCTAGCCCAGAGAGGTGGGCCTGGCCCTCATGGCGAGAGCAGATAGGTGACCTGTGTGACCCAGCAGCCTCCTTTGACACCAGAGAGGGTAGGGAGCCTTAGGACCCACCTGTCTAAACGGATACGGGGAGCAGCCCGAAGATCCCCCAGCTGGGAGCTGAGATAAGGTTTTGTTGGCTTATTATTTCTGTTGTGATCTTTATTGGTTAATACTTAGCGCCTGATGAATAAATTCTTTCATTGTTTACAAAGAGAGATTTTGTTCTTGAGCGTCTAAGGAGCCCTCGGTGCCAGTTTCCGCAAGTGCTAGTGTTTTCTAAAGGGAGCTTTAGCTCCATCTGGTGGCCAAAATGGTAAGAGCTTCAGGAGACTTTTCCCCCTTTTTCTTTCTGAGTCGGGACTGAGAGGTCAGAGCAAGGACCTTGCACTATCACCCACAAACTTTAGGGAAAGAATTAAACAAATATCACCGTTAACCTGGAGTAGTCTCTCGAAGAACCATAGCTATGTGTATTTTCTGTTCAAGGCAACGCAATGATAGAAGTTGGTGAGACCCTGAAGCTGATGGCTGAGGTGAAAGACTCTCTTGATATTAACGTGAAGCAAACTTTTATTGATCCACTTCAGTTACTACAAGATAAAGATTTAAAAGAGATTGGGGTAAGTCCTCCGTGCTGTTAATGTACCTGTTGCTACTTAAAGTGATGTTTAAAGTCATTAGAACACTCCTGCAGGAACTCACTGGAAGCATCATCTTCTTATGGGCGGTGAAAACATAGCTCAGTTTTATTTACCTGGGCACACTGGGAAGGAGCAGCAGGATCACGTAGCCCTGCGTGCCCTGGACATGGGGCATGGCGATGGGAGAGGATACAGGCTGTGTTCCTCCAGCCAGAACTTCTGTGTCTTGTTGGAGCCGTCGCAAAGCCATGGTGAAACCCATGTCTGTGCAGCCATCTCTCACGTAACAAAACGCTTCCATAACTCTGCAGTGGGTTTTGATTATCAAAACCATACCATATTGATATACCAAAGTTGCATGTTTTGCTACATTGCACTAGTGGTCACTGTGTTCTATTACTTCTCCAGGAAATCAATGTCTAGGAATTGATATTTTTCATCTAGAAAACTGTTAAAAAACAGTCTTCCAGAGCATATATGTGGGAACTTTCTGGTACCTGTGGGTAATTGCATGCCACTTGCTTGGTGGCATTTTTGTAGCTGTGCAAAATCAGTCCTGAGACTACTACCCCACCAGGGACTTCTACTCTGGAGGTTGGAGCGCCCTCTACAGAGCTGCCAAGGAGCTCTCCCTCCAGGTGCCTTCCTGAGTATAGCCTGGGCCAGCGTGGAGGTCCTTTGAACCTTGGGGACGTCCCGTTCTCCTTTCTCCAGGCCCAGTTCTGCTCACAGTGCACTCCCTGGACAGGCAGCGTCTGTGTCAGCTTGTGAGAAGTGCAGATTTCGGGCCCCATCCCAGACTTCCTGAATCGGCACCTCTGGGGTGAAGCCCAGCAAGTCTGTTTTATAAAGTCCTCCAGGTGATCCTGGTGCACGTTAAAGTTTGGAAAAACCACTGTTCCAGCCCATCCTTCCAGAGCTTTTAAGTGGGAAACAGGAACCCCCACTGGTCTGTCTTATGTGACAAGAGATGAGGCTGTGTGTGAGCTTGGGTGTCCTGCTTTCCTTAGATAGTGGGCCCTGAGGCAGCTCTGCAGTCCTGGGGCCAGAGAAGGAAGTGATGGGTGTCAGTTTATTGGTTCTTTGTTCATTTATTTATTCATCCAACACCTGTGTGTCGAGGGCACACTGTGACCTGCCACTATGGTGGGCACGGGCCGTTTGTTGCTAACAGAGACCTAGGGCACGCCCTCAGGAAGCTCACGGGTGCAAGGCAGAGGGACAGACTGACAGTTACAGCAGACCGTGACAAGCAGACTATGTTCAAGAGACAGTCCAGGGACACCAAGGAGAGGCACCTCCCTCAGCCCCACTGGGTCAGGGAGGGCTTCCTGGAGGAGGAGAAGCTGGCGGTGCAGACTGAGTGGGCAGAACATCAGGCGGGAGCTGGCGGTGGGGCCAGGGCTGTGCGAGCAGGCAGGGTAGGGAAGTTGGGCTGTGTGGTGTGGCCAGGGTGGAGGGTGCCTGGGGGCAGGGGACCCACACAGGGAGGAAGGGCTGGGAGCCATGGAAGCCCTCGTGCCTGTGCAGGTGTTAAGAGTTTGTGCTGAAAGCAAAGGGCATGAAGGGGAACTCAGGAGGGTTAGGTGGAAAATGCAAGCTCCCACTCAGGAACTCCCTAAACTTCCGGCTCCCCACCTGTGCTCCCCTTGACCCCCCACCCGTGCTGCCCTCCCTTCCATCTCAGGAAACGAGTGCCCTGTTGCTGTCTCAGGCCAGTCCCCCACTGCGCCCAGGGTCCCTCGGCCCTCAGGGCCTTTGCCACGTCCACCGTCCTCTCTCCTGCACCTTGGTTTTCCCTTTCTGTCTGGTGGCTTCTTCCCCTCTCCGTCCCGCCGGGGCATTCTCCACAGACACGCACCCTCACAGCTGCCCAGGTGTCCACGGGCATGGAATAAAGACCCGGCCCCTCGGCCTGGCCCGGCTGGACCCCTCCTTCCCTCTGTGGCCTTGGCGCTCACCCGTTCTTCCCCGCTGGAATTCTCTGCCCAGCCTCCCTGGTTTATGTCCCGTTCCTGGCACCATGTTGCTTTGGGCCCTCTCTCTGTTTGCTGTCTTCCCCCTTCCACCCTCCTCCTGGCCGGGGCAGCTCACCGCTCAGCTCAGATGTTCTTTCCCCTGGGGAGCTCTGAGTTCTCTTGTCAGGCTGCGAGGGGGCTCCCCTTGTGCTCCTGCACGCTGAGCACCGCTGGGTACCTTCCTCTCCGCTCGGCCATACGTTGTATGGGTCAAAGAATTGTACTTTGTTCACTATGGTAGCCACAAGCTTGCCACATGGTTTGTGCTCACAAATTATTATTGAACGAATGATTCCAGAGAAGAAGTGACATTCTGGGTTTGGCAGATGCCACGACAGCGTCACCACATGTGGAGCCTCAAAACCAAATACCTCTTCTGCTGAAATGAGGAAATGTCATGTCTCCTTGGGCCTTCGTCCTTGGGGAAGGCCACAGAAACTGTCCCCTGGCCGGCTGGCACTGTTCTTCCATTCGGCCTGGTTCGGGAGGTGGCCAGCCAGGGACACACACTCGGATTCTGAGTAGTAAATGTGAGAAAGGCTTAAAATACGCTTATTCTTAAATGTTGCCATTCCCTGTGCAGCAACATAGTTTTCTAAATGGCATCTTGTTACTCAGCTGGCGTTGGATAGAGAGACTGTAAGCGTCATGCAGACGATCAGCAGTGAGGAGTCTGAGATTCAGGAACCCTCCCCAGTCCCCACTGTGACCCACGTAGCTCAGAAATCAGGGCTGGGAGCCCGTTCAGTCAGCATGTGGCTGACTTTCCAGTGTACCTAGGAAGGTCCGGAGGGATTCAGGGACTGGCCCCAAGTCACAGAGCACTGAAGAGAGACCCTCTGACCTTCGGTCCCCTGTGCCCTGTCCACCTCATCATTATGGAAGTAGAACTGGCACTTACCTCCGGAGTGAATGGTGCATGTTGTCCACCCGCTTCAGTGGGACAGCCAGTCTTCAGGTGCACTTTGAGTATCAAATGTCTGTTCTCCAGGGATTCCTGTCATTGACTCCCAGGGCCCCTCCCTTGCCCTGCACAGTTATCCCGTTCTGTACTGTTTCCGGCGTGGCATCTCTCTGCTGGAACGCAAACTGTGATGGGGAACTTACTACCACACAAGGCAATCCCTCCCAGGAATGGGCAGCTCTAAATTGTTACATTTTGTAGCAGGGATTATAATAATGTTGAGAAATTTCATCATTTCAGAGGTTGCATGTGACTCTCCTTGCATTCGTTGATGCCATGTTATGCAACTTATTCCTTCTTTCTTTGGGAACTCTATGGAAATCTGTTAATAACCTAAGGGACAGCAGAAATGTGTGTTTCTATAGTCTGCTGCTTGGTAAGGAGTTGACAATTTTTTCTTGCATAGTTAATTTGTTTAGAAATTGTCTGGACATTAATAAAGCTGAAATGAAGGATCCTACAAAGAACATTGGGAAATAGTATCTGAGCACGGATACTGCGTCTTTATGTTCCATACAGACCTCCATGGCTCCTCACACATCTGTCCATTCATTTACTCATTTTTTCATTCCATAAGTGCTCCTGGAGCACCGCGGTGGTGGGGGCCCGTGACAGGTGCTGAGGTGCACACAGCGCAAGTCAGAGGTGCGTTCCTGTCCCCTAGAACTTAGGCCAAGAGGAAGCAGTGACTATTTTTGTAGAAATGGCAAAGGCTTTTTTTGTGCCACGTGTTGACTGTAACAGTCCTCTGAGGGACCCCTTCTCTTTTCAGCACCACCTGAGAAAGATGGAAGGCCGCCGCCTGGATTACGATTATAAGAAGAAGCGAGTAGGTAAGGTACCAGATGAAGAAGTCAGACAAGCGGTAGAAAAGTTTGAAGAGTCAAAGGAGTTGGCTGAAAGAAGCATGTTTAATTTTTTAGAAAATGATGTAAGTATTTAAACCAAACAGGAGACTTTAATGTAAATGAATAAAACGTTGAATATGTAACTGTGATCAGCATGTTGAGACGCTCTAAAGCCTTAGTTGTTAACAAAAGTTTCCAGAATTGTCTGTAACCCTTACCTGCTGCCTCAGAGATAGCGTCAGAAACCCTGCAAGGCCCGACTCGAATCTTGAGTCTTGGGGAGTCTTGTTTTTCCCGGGGTTGTTCCAGAGATGTGCTCACCTCGGCCCGGGGAGGTGGGTTGTCTCTGAGGACTGCACAGTAGACCGGCCTCTGTGGGCCAGGCCGTAGCGTGTGCAGCTTCCCAGCAGAATGGAAACCCCCATCCCGTGGCAGTTTGCAGTTTTGCTAAGATGGAAAAGGACTCCGGGAGGCAGGTGTGCGAGGCGGAGGAGCTCTCTTAGTGAGGGGAGAGGCTGTCTCAGCCCCCAGCTCTGTGACGCCTTTACTTGTCATAGCGAGTGTCCGGGGTATGAAAGCGTGACCTGAAACGTTCGGCTGTTCCGTAGTGGTGCTTCTGAACTGGGGACTGTGAGGGTCCTGGGGCCACAGCCCTCAGAAATGCCCGGAGTCTGTCGTACTGTGATTCTTGCCATAGCTTTGATTTGATTTGTCCAAGTGAAGTCAAATGAAATGGAACCGAGGAAGACTGGTGACTCCCAACCAGGCAACACGCAAGTAGGGGGCTCCCGGCGTGGCCTGGGTCAGGAAGGGCCGTTCGGCACTTTCACTGCCCGGGTGAAAGAGGATTCTGGCATCTGCCTCCCCCTGGCGCCCCTGCCCTCTCTGGCTGGCCCCCGCCACGCCGGGCCATCTCAGCCCACCACGGCTTTGGACCTGCTCGTCAAACATCCAGGCCTGCGGGGACACGTCAGGGGGTCATTTATCCTCAAGACCACGTTGTGCTCATAATAGTTTGTTAAAAGGTACCCTGAGATCTCGTAGCTTTTGAGTCGAGTCAAACACAGTGCACCGAGCACTTTCATTCACCGCGGTGGCGTGTGGGGACAGGGTGCCAGGCTGACAAGGCTCAAATCCCGGGGAACGGATTCTCCCAATGGGAGAGGCCGAGACTCCCCACACTCGTTAGAGCTGAGGACTGAACAGTGCGCTCTAGTATGTTTCTCCTTTTTAATTTTTCTTTTTTACATTTTTTTGGGGGGTGGCATAGGAGGAAGTATGACAATTTACTATCTCTGTTTGTTTTCCCTTAAGTGTATATATTTTCTCTTGAAATTGTCCCCAAGCAGCGGTCATTTTCTTCATCTTGTTTCAGATTGCCATAGTTAATTGTTTTGAAGTACTCAGACAGCGTTTTTGAAGCGTGACGTGTATCCGATGCTTCTCACGGGGGCCGCGGCGCATGTGGTTTGAACTCTGAGGCGCGTCCTGTGTGTCTCGTGCTGCTGGCCGTCTGCTCCCACGAAGCCGTGGTGACCGGTCTGGCACAGGGCGTCATGGGGAGGCCCGTGTCTCGGCAGCGGCGTGGCGGTGGACCCGGGACCTCCGTTTTCCCTCGGTGTCAGTGGAAAGTGGACAGTGATCGATCCCTTCATTACGATCGTCGTTTGTCCACGTTTTGACAGTGGCGGGTGTTCCGCTTGTGACAGATGGGTTAACCCCTCCCGCCCCGCCCCGGCAGAAGCGAGAGGCGGGTCCTCCCTCAGGCTCTGCAGGGCTGCCTGGCGATGCCAGGGGAGGGGAGGTTGCAGCCTCCTCCCAAGGCCTCCAGCGGGGAGTTGACTCGCTGGTGCTGGGGGGGGGGACTTCCCCTGTTCAGCTCTGGGGAGCCCTGGGCCGCTCTCCAGCCTGGGTCTACAACACCACGGGGCAGGTGCTCTGGTTGGCATCGGGGGTGACCTCCTCCTTCCACCCAGACCTTTGACATACGCCCCTAGAAACCGACCACCGAGGTGGGAGGAGATCGATGTCATGAAACAGTAAGGGACTGTCCAGGCTGCCGCGAATGAGGTTCCTGCCCTTCCTCTTTCCGTGTCCCACCAGCGTCCGTAGCCGCAGTGGCCGCCCCGTGTGCATTAATTGCTGGTTTTTGCTGTGATGATGATGGTGGTGATAGACGTTGGTTGTGGGGATGGTGATGAGAGTGACAAGAGCTACCGTTTGGTGACACCCTGTGGTAGAGAGGCCAAGGGAGTGCAGGTGATGGTCTGCATCACGGCACACTAGCGTTGACCTCCTCCCTTCCCAGGATCGTAGCAGAGGAGACTCACATGTGATCATAGAAGCTTCGGAAGACTGTCCTCATTCTCTTCTTGGGGGCCAGGGCAATCAGATCCAGAAGGGGACCGCCTCGTCCTTTCCATGTCAGTGTCGTGCCTTGGCGAGGCGGTCTGACGGTCCTCTCCTGCTGGCCAGGCGAGGTGGAGAAAACCTTGTCCAATCCCCCTTGGACCTGACACGCTAGTGCTGAGACTGCCTGGTGCTTTGTAGGTGAACAGAGGATGTGACTTGCTGGGGGAAAGACAGAGTGACAGTACATGGTGGGCTTGGACATACCTCAGCCCTGTCTTTGGTCCACCTCTGACAACCAGGCCAGGGCCAGTGGGTCTGTTTGCAGCCTGTAGGACTCTGGCTTCCTGCTCCCCCTGGATCACCAATCTCATGTCCAGCATTCGTCATGCAGCCTCTTCTTACCCGTTGCTTCCTTTCACGGGCGGAAGCTCTGCAGGAGGAGCTGCGCTTCTGGATGGCTGATGACGGCGTGGTTTCCTCCCAGGAACTGACCCTGGAACCAGTGACAGCAGGGGCCTAACTCCTAGTTAAATAGAGTGGATATGATAGTATGAAAGATTAGTATCTGAGCAATTCCTAGGAGAGGCTACAGTTGGCTGTTCACCAAACTTACTGACCACAGAACTCCTCCTCATCATCATCATCACTGGCATTTCAGGGAACTAGCAATGTGAGGAGTAGGACACACTGGGACATGCTGGACTAGCACATACCCAAGAGGGAGTGAAAAACCCAAGTTCTGTTTTTTTTTTTTTTTTGAGACAGAGTCTCGCTTGTTGCCCAGGCTAGAGTGAGTGCCGTGGCGTCAGCCTCGCTCACAGCAATCTCAAACTCCTGGGCTTAAGCAATCCTGCTGCCTCAGCCTCCCGAGTAGCTGGGACTACAGGTATGCACCACCATGCCCGGCTAATTTTTTCTATATATATTAGTTGGCCAATTAATTTCTTTCTATTTATAGTAGAGACGGGGTCTTGCTCTTGCTCAGGCTGGTTTCAAACTCCTGATTCAAGCAATATGCCTGCCTCAGCCTCCCAGAGTGCTAGGATTACAGGCGTGAGCCACCGAGCCCGGCCCCCAAGTTCTGGTTTTGCTTCTGCTGAGCTATGTGCCTCTGGGAAGAGTTACTCTCACCTGCCCAGGGTTAGGCAAATGAGCAACTGCATTTGAGAAATTCTTTGGAAGTATAAAGTGGAGAATAAAAATGTAAGGGATCATTATCCATGTTATTAATTTAATTTCCTTATGGAAACTTTCTCCAAAGCTCTGAATAAAGGCTTTTGCCCCAGTGGAAAAGGAATCTATTAATGACCAGACTGAAAACATGAGGAATTTTCTCCAGCTTCTCTGAGGAAGCCCAGAAGTGTGGAGGTCTTCAATGTGACAGAGCAGGACATGACCTGTATTATCATAGTCTGAGTTGACGGTGGCCTCTACTGGAATGTGCCATTTCAGCTGTGGAAGGGAGCAGCTTGTCATCTTTCAGAGACATGCGTGTCTGTGCTCACGCGTGCCGAGTGCACTGCCCATCCCAGGCAGCTGGGCAGGGCGTCACCTGCTCACATGACAGTCACCTCCCCTTACCATGGCCTTGGAGTGGGCCTGCTCTGCCTGCACACCTGGCTGCACCCTATCCCCTGTCCCCTGAGGAGGAGGGCTGCCATTCCTGCAATATACAGTCATCTGAGCTGTTCTTCTGAGTACAGCCCTAGTCCTCTGCAGCTGGTCCCCAAGGCCAGGCTACTGGCTCAGGTGACCTCCGGTTTCCACAGCTCCTAGGAACGTCTACTGTCCCAAATCTACTGTAGTTGGGGCCTCTGTTCTCTGCCCCCATCCCCAGGGTTAATGTCCTCCCCACAGCCTCACATGCTGCCTGCTATCCATTGGTTTGCAGCTAAGGAGAAGTGTTGGAATTAAATGCATCCGTGGGTGACACACAGGCTGTTATGCGTTGTGTGTGGTCTGCTGTGGAAGGTAAATTGAGTCCACCCCTGTTTGGATGTTACCCCTGGCAAGAGAGTGAGGAGCCATGGGACGGGGCCACGTCAGCAGTGACCTTCCCAGGCCAGCCACAGAGGGCCCGTTCCCCCCACCAGCTCGGCTCCTGCGAGCCTCAGGGCAGCAGCTCCCACTCGCCACGAGCACTGGGCCGGGGCCAGCACCAATCCCATGGCTGGATACCACTTGGTCTGCGAGTGGGCTAAGGCAGCTCTATATTAGTTTCCTGTTGCTACTGTAACAAGTGGCCACAAACTGCAGCTTAAAGCAAGACAAATTTACCGTCTTACACCCTGCAGGGCAGAAGTCCTGAAATCGAGGCATCGGCAGCGCTGCTTTGCCTCCTCCAGTGTCTGCCAGCCGCCTGTCTTGCTCGGCTCCCCTGTCTTCCTGGCCAGCAGCATGGCAACCCCAGACCTCTCACTCACCTCTGCTTCTCTTGTCATGTCTTCTCTGACTCTCACCCTTCTGTCTCCCTCTTAAAGGACCTTGTGATTACGTTGAGCCACCCAGATAATCCGACATAATCTCCCCATCTCAAGAGCCTTAACTTAATCGCATCTGCCAAGTCCCTTTGCCATGTAAGGTAACATATTCGCAGGTTTAGGGAGTTCGGACTTGGACATCTTTGCAGGGGCCATAATTCTGTCGACTGCAGGCTCTCTCTGGCTTTATGGTTCCATGAACCCCCCAGGTGGCTTCACAGTGCTGACCCCACGCATTTGTCAACCACCGTGGCTGTGCCTGGCCGGTGCCTCCTTGACCTCTAAGCCACGTGGGAGTCTGTTCGCAATGTGAGTTTCTCACTTGCCGCCGCTGCGCTGGGTGTGCGTCCACCGGTAGCAGCTGGTGTGCTTCACTTTTGGAGAAGGGAGCTGATTCTCTGGTAATCCTGTCCCTCTGCATGTGTTTCGTGGAATTTCCATAGGGCAAGGTCACACTTTGTTCTCAAGGTGCAAAGTGGCAGCCCCGGTCTCCACCTGGAGGTGGCATTGAGCCTCTTTCTTCCCATCCCAGGTGACCTTCCCTGGTTTAGCAGACAGATTGCTAAACTGAGCGGCATGACCAGTGGAAGAAATGTTTTACCTTCTGGATAGGCTTTGGCTCTTGCAAGGCCTGGGTTTGTTGTTTTGTCTTGGTTCTGCCTGTCTAGGTATTTAATTCTAAACGTGGTTTGGGAAGCTGAGTCCCCAGCTGGTCCCCAGCACACAGCTCCATGCTCATGGCCTTAGGGACAGCTGGAAGCGTTCGTTTTCTGGCTGTGAGAGGAAAATCATCCACTTGTGGCACCACCTGTCTTCACTGTCAACAACAGAGTAGCCACCTCTCGAGGACTGCATTAAGCACCTACTAAGTGCAGGTGCTACGCAGCAATGCTGTTGTCTCCCACAGTTTTAAGGGGCTCTGGGATTTGTCTCCTTCCCAGAGTCAGCCATCAAATGAAGACTTACAAATGCATCTCTGGATTATAGTCTCATATTTTAGCCACATCAGAGAGAATAGCTGGTGATCCCCCTCCCATTTCCCAACCCTGTGTATGTTTCAAGGAACATTGCTTTAGCTGTCGTTCACTGTTTCTTTAAAAATTACAAAATGTCAAGCATATTTTAAAGTGGGTAATAAAATAGGACAAATCAATTTTATTAAAGGCAGAGATATGGCACAGATTTTACTAAGCACACAGCTCCAGCACTGCAAGGAAGAAAAAAAATTCGTTCTGTAGCAAATTCTACCATGATCATGTTAAGCCGTGGCGCAGGGCTTATGTAAAAGCATGTGTAAAAGCCAAAGAGGTGAAATTTAAGAAATCCTTAGGATTTGGTAGGGGCCAGGCTGTCTTTGTTTTGTTTATTGGGTTTTTGAAAATTTAAGGCTAGGTTTGTTGCTTTTCCAGCCACAGAACATGGTAGAGTAAACGTTAGCTCCGTGGGATTTCGCCGCTCGGTTGCTGCTCACTGAAATTCCACGTGTATCTTTAATGCATGTTGAGCCTGTGTCTAAAATCGGGTCAGTGTGTAAGAAAAATCAAAGTATAGGCAGCTAAAGAATAGCATGCAGCTACAAAGGAAAACAGCGTGGATCTTTGGAGGCAAATGAGTCCCTAGTTGGCCAGGCAGGGTGAGAAGGTCTGAATGAGTGAGCAGGCCAACTTTGCCCAAACGCTGATTGGAAAGTGAATGTGGAAATGATGCACAGGCTTTCAGGGACCCTGGGAAGGTTGGGATGGATTTTGATTTCTGTCTTTGTCCAGACCTGGAGTTCAAAGGATTCATGTTGGCAGGCCCCATCATCTCAACCCCCCAGGGCTTGCCTCTGGGGCTTCCAGAAATGGGAAAAATTAATCCCTCTTCTGGTGGCAGTTCCCCCAGACCGGTGGGGAGCAGGAAAGCTCTCTGGGCCTCCTGGGGATTGCTCTTCCCCAAACTGTATATCCCCAGGTCTTCCAGATGTTTCTTACATGACATACTTATTTTTTTTTTTCATCATCCACTATAAGTTGGTTGCTAATTTTATGAATGTCTTGATTTGTGGAAACAGAGGTGCCAGAGTCTTTGTAATAGTTCATGCCTTTCAGCCGTGCGTTTCAGGGAAATGATGGTGTGTCGACAGCAACAGAGGCGTGAAGGGGCTAGTGAGTCTTTGCCCCCGCACTTCGCTCCCTCCCCCTCTCTCGTCTGAGAACAGTTTCATTTACTCAGTGTCTTGATTTGGCTTGGCTAGAAGGTGCCTGTAGAGATGCAGTTGCTTTGCTAAATGTTGGCTTCACTTGTAATTGGAAAAGCTTTATCTCTCTGTTTTCGGATCCACGAGCTTCATAGCATAGAAACCTCCTGAGAAAATCGTGGTCTAATTTGGAAAAGCAGGCATTTTATTAAGTTAAATCAACTCAGTAATCACAAATACATTTGGATACGTTTTCCCAGCGTGAACAGCTCTGTAGCACGGCCTGCGTGATTACGATGTGGGGCTCCAAGGTGCAATGAAACGAAACGGACTAGAGCTGGGGCAGACCCCAGGCTTCCCCGAGACTCGGGCTCTTTGTGGCCAGTCTCCTCTGTCTCTGGACATCCCCAGGCTCTGGCCTCACGCAGTAATTTTCCGCTTCTGCCGCAGGTAGAGCAAGTCAGCCAGTTGGCCGTGTTTATAGAAGCAGCACTGGACTATCACAGACAGACCATGGAGATCCTGCAGGAGCTTCAGAATAGACTACAGATACGGTAAGTGCCTTCCCGTGGGCCACAAGCCGCGGACCGCAGATGCAGCATGACCCAGAATTAGTCTGTCGTCTGTCCCTCCCTCCATCTCCCTTTTCCCTGGCCCCATGCTGTTTTGAATTTTCTGTCCCTGGCTTCCATATCTGGGTGTGGGATGGGACGGAGACAGTAAATACTGGCTTTGGCCAATAGGACAGCACTGGGGAAAGGGACCTGGTGGCTTTCCTCCTCCTCCTTGTCATTACATCCCATTTTCGTGTGACCTGTGTTTAGGGCAACAAACGAAGTTGCTCGCCCGCCTCGGAGATGAGCCCCTGCTGAGCTGTCCTGGCTTCACTGCTGGTGGACGGGAGTTTAGCTCCCTGGTCGCAGGCCGGGGGTGGTGGTGGTGTACACCCTCCCTCCAGTATCTAGGGGTGTAGAGAAGAGTGAGGTGATACTCAGAAAATATGTAAATATCTGTATACAAAAAAGATGTGTTTTTGCCTCGCCAGTACAGATATCAGGGCTATGTTCATGATATTGACTGTAAGAAGTATTGAAAGAGTCAGAAATTCTTTCTGAACTATCAAAGAAAGGTTGCTGTGTGCCATGTGGCTTTAATGATAAATGTATCCTGTACTTTTCTGAAAGTTAGTAATAGCATGTATAGTATGCATGGCAACTCTAGCAAACTATTGCATTTCTAAAAATCACCCTATGTTTTGGCCAGGTTTGATAACAAAAAATTGTTTTACATAGGATTGTGGTAATGAATACATTTGGAGGGATTTTTTATTAAATCAGTGGGGTAATTATAGAGGGAAGAATAAAACGGTGTGTCCAGTCTCTGAAGCGCACACAACCTGTAGGCAGAGAGCTCACCTGTTACTCACGTGAGCTCGTTCTCCTAATTCTGTCTTTGTGAGACACTGCTGAGTGCCCATTGCTTCCTGAGCAGCACTCACTAGGTGCCTTGGAGACTTTACAAGGACAAATAGTCTTCCTCAAGATGGATTTCACAAGGAAGCTCAAAAACACAGTTGAAAAGCTACATTTGGGTTATCTCCCCTCTCCATGTGGGCTACTCAAGAACTGGTCTGTGAAAAGCATCCCTTGCTCCAGCACCGCCCCTAGGCTGAGTCCGAGCTCATCCGGGCAGAGTGGATGCGCGTTGGGAGGCCTTGCTTTCTTCACCAGATGTCTGGCTCGTGTGTGTTGCAGAATATCGGCCGCGTCCAGCATCCCCAGACGAGAATACAAGCCGAGGCCCGTGAAAAGGAGCTCCAGTGAACTCAATGGGGTCTCCACCTCTGCAGCAGCAAAGGCGTCAGGTGAGTGGACCACTCTAAGTGTGCTAGGTGTGCCCTTCAGTGAGGTGCTTCTAGAAATACTTATTTGCTGCTTGTTGCTGGGTCAGTGAGTACGCTGAGGCCCTGGATTTCTTTCTTTGGTTGTGAATCCCTTTTATTTCCCCCAATAATGCCTCCCCTAAAGTCCTGTTTCCTGGGGAAGAATCCCATCACAGGTTTCCCTGTAATGTGGCCATTATAATGTTGGCTGTAGAACCATTATTGTCGTATCACCCTTTATATTTAAATTTTTAATTCTTTCAAAATATTTTCTTAATTTATTTTTTTAAGTTTAAATTAGCGTTTGTTGAGTACCTGCTATATGCTAGGCACTGTTTAAAGTGCTGTGTTATTATTTCTCAATTAGACAAATGACATAAATATGTTCTTGAGTAAAATAAATTGAGAAAAAAATTTAATGGTGCAAGTCATTCTGTAGTCTCTTGGAATCACCTGCTCTATCCCAATCCCCTTCTTAGATGTAGCCAATGCTGACAGTTTGGTATGAATATTACTGTATCTGTGTATGTGCATGTATATGCACATATACACACAGTTTTAGATTTTTTATGTTTTTTTAAATGCTTCATACCAGGCATATTGTTCTGCAGCTTGATTTTTTAAATGTATCACTATTTCTTGGCATTATTTCCATGTCATGCATATAGATATATCCCACTATTTTTAACAGCTCATAGTCTCCCATTATACCATTTCCCTATTAGTGGACATTAAGGTTGTTTCTCATTATTTGCTACAATGAATATCCTGTCTGCCTCCATATATTGATAAGCAAGTCTTTCTAGGAAATGAAATTTCTGAGTTAACGTGAATGCACATTTTAAGTGATAATAGATATGGCCAAATTATCCTAAAAACTGACAGTACTATTATTAATGAATGAATAACTGCTCCCCACACCCATGTCTTTAGACTTCCATTTCTACTAAGCACTCATGGGTAAAAAATAGTATTCAATCTTAATTTGCCTTTCTGTAATTACTAGTGAGGCTGAACATTTTTTTCTATATTTTAATTTGCCATTTGTATTTCCCCATGTCTGCATTGTCTGTTTATGTCATTTACTTTTTCTTTGGATAGTTTGTTTTGTCTTATTAATTTACAGGAGTCCTTTCCATATGAGGATATGAATAGTTTTTTTTTTTACAAGATTGTCGTTTATCTTTAAACTTTCATATGGAGTGGGTTGTTTTTTTGTTTGTTTGTTTGCTTTTTTGTTTTTTATTTTCAACTAATTTTTTATTTTGAATTATTATGAGTACATAATAGTTGTATATATTTTAGGGTACATGTGATGTTTTGATTAAGGCATACAATGTGTAATAATCAAATCAGGGTAAATGGGGAATCCATCACCTCAAGAATTTATCATTTCTTTGTGTTAGGAAAATTCCAATTCTACTCTTTTAGTTATTTGAAAATATACTATTGACTATAGTCACTTTATTGTGCTATCAAATATTGTTCATTCTATCTAACTATAATACATTTTTGTACCCATTAATCATCCCCACTTAATCCTGGCCTCCCTGCTACTCTTCCCAGCCTCTGCTAACCATCATTCTAGTCTCTGTGTCCATGAGATCAATTGTTTTAATATTTAGCTCCCACTTATGAGTTACAAGATACAAAATTTGTCTTTCTGTGCATGGCTTATTTCACTTAACATAATGTTCTCCAGTTCCATCCATGTTGTTGCAAGTGATGGGATTGTATTCTTTTCTATGGCTGAATAGTATTCCATTGTGTATGCATACCGTATTTTCTTTATCTGTTCATCTGTTGATAAACAGTTTGATTCCAAATCTTGGCTATTGTGAATAGTGCTGCAGTAAACATGGGAGTGCAGATATCTTTTCGATATACTGGTTTTCTTTCTTTTTCCTGTATACGTAAGTGGGATGGCCGGGTCATACAGAAGTTTTATTTTTAGTTTCTGAGGAACCTCCATACTGTTCTCCATAGTAGTAGCACTAATTTACATTCCCACCAACAGTGTATGAGGGCTCCCCTTTCTCCACCCTTGCCAGCATTCATTATTGCCTGTCTTTTGGATAAAAGGCATTTTAACTGGGGGAAGATGCTATCTCATTGTAGTTTTACTTTGCATTTCTCTGATGACTAATGATGTTGAGCATTTTTTCACATACCTGTTGGCCATTCATATATCTTCTTTTGAGAAATGTCTGTTCAGATCTTTTGCCCATTTTTAGTTGGATTATTTGATTTTTCCCTATTGAGTTGTTTGAGCTCCTTGTACATTCTAGTTGTTAATCCTTTGTCAGGTAGGTAGTGTGAACATATTTTCTCCCATTCTGTGGGTTGTCTCTTCACTTTGTCAATTGTTTCCTTTGCTGTGCAGAAGATTTTTAGCTTGATTAGATCCCATTTGTCCATTTTGCTTTGGTTGCCTGTGATTTTGAGGTATTATTCAAGAAATCTCCAGCATTCAAAATAATGTGTTTGTTTTACTCTTTCTTGATTTTTCAATTTCGGATGATATGTATTGATTTCCTGATTTGGAAGATAATGGTTGAACTTCCTGGCCCTCAGCCTCCCTCATACTTTTCCCTTTCCCCACTTCCAATTTACTTATGATCATTATTTTTTTTTTTTTTTTTTTTTTTGAGACAGAGTCTCGCTTTGTTGCCCAGGCTAGAGTGAGTGCCGTTGGCGTCAGCCTAGCTCACAGCAACCTCACACTCCTGGGCTCGAGTGATCCTTCTGCCTCAGCCTCCCGGGTAGCTGGGACTACAGGCATGCGCCACCATGCCCGGCTAATTTTTTATATATATATCAGTTGGCCAATTAATTTCTTTCTATTTATAGTAGAGACGGGGTCTCGCTCTTGCTCAGGCTGGTTTTGAACTCCTGACCTTGAGCAATCCGCCTGCCTCGGCCTCCCAAGAGCTAGGATTACAGGCGTGAGCCACAGCGCCCGGCCTATTTTTATTAAATAAATATTCATTGTATAACCTTCACTTCTATCACGCAAGACTCTTTAAATGCCCTCCCCTTCCCCCCTTTCCCCTGCTGTTATTGTAAACTGCCTCCACTACTGGATGAAAATATGGGCAGCCCCGTGACTTTTCTGGCTCCTCTTGGGTCACATGGTTCTCCAGTTACTTGAGTATGTGAGTGTAGGCTCTTCCAGTAGTCGAAATGCTAAGACACGGGTTCTCACCAAAGCTATAATCTTGATTTAACATCGGGCTTTCCCTCCTGCCCAGGGTCTGGCAGGTTGCAGTGGGAAGGTTGGTGTCAGGCAAGAGGTTCTCTTTTGCTGCTTCTCTCTTTCCCCATCTACTGCTTCTGTTCTCAAATCTCCGGGGAACATATTTCAAGCTCTCTGAGGACTCTTTTAAAAGTCTTCCTCTCTCGCTTTGCTATGAAATAGAAAGAACACCACACATACCTCCTCTATGCTCTCTCCAAAAACTTCTCTACAAATCCTTCCTAATCTCTGTTTCCTGACCTGTTTATGCCATAGCTGTAGGCTGGGATTAAACATCATAAAACTGGTTTCCCTTATCTCATCTGTTTCTGTTTGTTTCCAAATTCTGCATAATGGTCTTCTGGACATCATTATTTTAAACAGTTTTGGAGCCTCATCCAAAGTGCATTATCATTACATTTCTGTTCTTTTACAACTTTTTGTTGTATTGATTACTGTAGCTTTATAAGTTTTGAAGTCAAGTCCTATTAGTTTTCTAACTTTGGTCTTCTTTTTAGAACTTGTTTTGGCTAGTCTAGTTCCTTTGCTTTTTCCTTGTGATTTTTTTTTTTTTTTTTTTTTTAATAAGAGACAGAGTGTCACTCTGTCGCCCAGGCTGGAGGATAGTGGTGCAATTATAGCTCACTGTAACCTCAAACTCCCAGGCTCAAGTGATCCTCCTGCCTCATCCTCCCAAGTAGCTGGGACTACAGACATGAGCCACCATTTTGGGCTCATTTTTAATTTTTGTATAGACTGGGTGGGTCTCACTGTATTGCCAAGGTTGGTCTCAAACTCCTGGCCCCAAGCAATCCTTCTGCCTCAGCCTCTCAAAGTGCTGAGATTATAGGCATGAGCCACTGCACTTAGCCACCATGTGAATTTTAGGATCAACTTTTTAATTAATACAAAAAAAAGAGACATGCTCAGATTTTGATTTGGATTGGGTCGAATCTATAGATCAATTTAGGGGGAATTGATAGCTTAATGATATTGATTATTCCAATCTAGAACACAATGTATTTTATTTACCATTTAGGTGGGGCTTCTTTAATTTCTCTCAGCAATTTTCCTGTTTTCAGTATATCTGTCTTGTACATTTTAAATCAGTCTTTAAATATTTCATATTTTTAAACAGTTATAAATAGGATTTTTCTAAGATTTCTATTTCCAATTTTTTCATTGCTAGTATTCCTGTATATAAAAATACAGTTGATTTTTGTATATTGATCTTGTATCTTGCCTTATTGACAAATTTACTTATTAATTGTAGTAGCTTTTTTATAGATTCCGTAGTTTTTCTATATAAATGATTATGTCATCTATGAATAAAGACAGTTTTACTGTATATCTGGATGCTTTTGTTTTTCTTGCCTTTTTGCAGGTGCTATTAACAGACCCTCACGTGTGATATAGTTGGATACAAATGCATAGGGTGGACATCCTTGCTTTGTCTCTGATCTTAGGGGAGCATCATGCAGTATTTTATAATTAAGTGTAACGTTGGCTGTAGGTTTTTCATAGATGCCTTTTATCAGATTAAGGGAATTCCCGTCTAGTCATAGTTTGCTGAGAGTTTTTATCAGGAACAGTTTCTGGGTTTTGTCAAAGGTCTTTTTTGGCATCTGATGAGATAATCATTTATTTGTTAGTTTTAGTTTGTTAATATGGTGAATTTCATTAAATTAATTAAAATAATCTTGCATTCCTGGGATGAAACTTTTCCTTTTGTGGAAAAGTTTGTTTAAAAAAAAAACAACTTTGAATTTTAGAATAGTTTTAGACTTACGGAAAAGTTGCGGAGATATTACAGAGTGTTCCTGCATACCCCTCTACTTCCTCTATTATTAACATCCTATTAGTAGAGTACAGTTATAATTAATGAACTATGTTGATATATTATAGTTACATAGTATATATGCTATAGTATATATACACATATATAGTGTGTGTATGTATGTGTGTGTATATACATATACACATATACACACACACACACTAACGTCTATACTCCATTCAGATTTCCTTAGTTTTTTACCTAATATCCTTTTTCTGCTCTGGGATCTCAGCCAGAATACCACATTACATTTAGTCATCACACCTCCTTGGGCCCCTCTTGGCTGTGACAGTTTCTAAGACTTTCTTTGTTTTTAATGAGCTTGACAGCTGTGGAAAGTTCAGGTGTTTTGTAAAATGTCCCTCAAATGAGAGTTGTCTGGTGGTTTTTCATCATTAGACTGGAGTTAATGGGTGTGTCCAATGAACATGGCTAATCACTGCTGGAGTTGATCTTGGTCAGCTTTCTCCTCTGTAAAGTTACTGCTTTTTTTCTCTCTCTGAAGGTTTTTAACTACAAATTCAATTTCTTTATAGACATGAGGCAATTGAAGTTATCTGTTCCTTCTTGAGTGAGCTTTGGGAGTTTATGTTTTTCAACAAATTTGTCCATTTCCTTGAAGTTGTCAAACGTATCGCATACAGTTGTTCCTGATATTCCCTTATTATCCTTTTAAGATATATAGAATTTGTAGTGATGTCACTTCTCTAATTCATTTCTGAAATTGGTAATTTGTATCCTTCCTCTTTCTTTTCAGGGTCATTTTGGCTATAAGTTTATCAATTTATTGATCTTAAAGAGCTAACTCTCTGACTCATTGATTTTTTTTCTCTGTTGTTTACTGTTTTCTATTTCATTGATTTCCACTTTGATCTCTATTATTTCATTTCTTCTTGCTTTGGATCTCCTTTGCTCTTTTTCTGGTTTCTTAGGGTAGAAACTAAGATCGTTGAGTCCTTTCTTTTTGTCTAATGTATGTGTGTAGTGTTCTCAATTCCCTGCTAAGCACTGCCTGGGCAGCATCTCACGTCTTTTGACGTGTTGTGTTTTCATTTTCATTCTCTTTAAAAATACTTTCTAATTTCACTTTTGATTTCCTCTTTAACCTATGGTTTCTTTTGAAGCCTGTTACTTCATTTCCACGTATGTGGGTATTTTGCAGATATCTTTCTGTTTTAGATTTTTAATTCCATTTTTGATCAAATATCATGCTTTGTATTAATCATACCCTTTTATATTTTTTGAGACTTGCTCTTTGGCCAAGAATATGATCCATCTTGATAAATGTTCTAGGTGCAGCTGAAAATAATGTGTGTTCTATTCTTGTCGGGTGAAGTCTTCTATAAATATCAGTTAGGTCAAGCTATTTGATAATATTGGTCAAGCCTTCTGCATCTTTACCAATTTTTTTGGGGGGGGAAGTTCCTGCTAATCTGGGGGTAAAGGGTATTGAAATCTCTGAGTGTAGTTACCGATCTGTGTTTTCCTCCCGACAGTCGTACCCAGAAGTATGAGAAGATTGGCTATAAGCCCTTCCCCTTTCTTCATTCTCATTGATTTTTTAAATGTAGTTATTCATACTGTTTTTAAACGTGGAATTTTTTTTTTTTACTATTTTAACTATCCCTCTTCCCCATTCCCTTTGTTTTGTTTCCTTTAAACTCTCACCATCTGTTGCCACCTTTGGCCTTTCCCATGTGTCTCATCCTTTCCTTCTGGCTTTCCGTATCCTTTTTGCCCTCCAAGGAAACTTCTCCGTATTACTTTCTTCTTGGACTGTACCCGTTCATTTACTTAGCATCGAATTTCTCTGTTGAATTTCTTATTCCTGTTGTATTAGTTTCCTACTGATGCTGCAACAAGTTACCACAAACCTCGCAGCTTAAAATAACACACATGTTTCATCTGCCTTACAGTTCTGGGGGGTCAGATGCCCTAAAATCAGGCGCTGCCCTTCTTCCTTCTGGAGACCCTGAGGGGGGAAGCTTTTCCGCCTGCAAGTAGCTGCTGCAGTCCTGGGCTCACAGCCCCTTTCTCCCTCGTCAGGGCCGGCAGCAGAGCGGCTTCCAGCCTCTGTCGGCCTTGTCACGCCTCCTTCTCTGACGCTGGCCCTCCTGCTCCCCTCCCACAGGGGCGCTTGTGATTGTGCCAGGCCCACTCCCGTAACCCAGGGCAACCTCCCGTCCCAGAACCTGTACCTTAGTCACACCTGCAGACTCCCTTTGGCCAGGTGAGGGAACACGGTCACAGATTCTGGGGGTTAGGAGGTGGACGTCTTTGGGGGACTGTTATCCTGCCTACCATGCCAGTAGTCAAAGTTTTTTTTTTTTATTTTCCAAGTAATTAGACTCTTCATATCCCTCTGAAAATATTAATTATACTTTTCAAAAAGTCTTCTTTTGGCAGCTCTATTAATTCTTACCTTCTTGAGTGTTTGTTGAGAGCTGCTATTTACTTTATGATGTTGTTTCTCACCCGTCGTTGGTGATTCTTGGCTCTGTGCACAGCTTCTTACTTGAGGGTCCTTATTGGTTTGCCTTCTGTGGGTAAAAGGGAGAAGGGATGCTCTGATGTGTGAAGGGAACTGGTGTCTGGTTTTCTGGATGTTTCTGGCACTTGTGGCACTGCCTTGACTTTTTGTTCCAGGGTGCCACACTCAATTCTCCTACCAAGAGTTGCCTGGGTGCCCAGGTACTCGGTCCTGACTTGGGGGCAGGACTGTCCTGGCTGCTCTTTCCCCAGAAGGCCAACCAGTGCGTCCTCAGAGTCCACTTCCGCAGCACCTTCCGGAACCACTTTAAGCTCGGTTTGCTCCATCCACTGCTTTCTACCGTCTTTCACATGGTCTTTGTGTTCCTCACAATTTCTGGTCCACTGGCCGTGATTATTGTTGTTTTCCAACATTATCTGAAATCTTAAAACTTCCTATTTTATAATTGATAGGCATTTGCTATGTGGAAGGAAGGCCGTTACTCTTGTACTCAATCTGCCTTATTAATGCAGACCTCCCTGGAGACATCTAATGTCATATGTCCCACTGGACACATCTCTGCTGTTCCCACAATGGCTTTAGGTGCTAAATGGATGTAGACATAAACAACCCTGAATGCTATCATATGAAAATATTTCTTTTTTCAGTTCTCTTTTAGTCATTATGAATCCCAGGAGATAAGCCACAGTCTTGTGCTGCAATATTTTCAATGTCCAATTTTAACAGAGAGGCCAGACCTGAGATTGAGGGCCATTTTCAGACTATAGAAGGTATCCAGCTTGAATTTAATAAAATTGTCTATTTTCCATTGTAATTATTTTCATGATTGCAGTGTCTTTGTAGCATATGGTACCAGTTTTCAGTTTACATTTTTGATGTAATGTTTCACTGAAAGTTATTTAAATAAAATCAATTTTATTTAAACAGTGCCAAGAGAATACTCAGGTACAGTTCTCTGGAGACTTCTTCTGTATTGTATTAGGGTGACACTACTTTCTGTTTCAAAAACAAAAGCACAAACCCAGATGTAAAATAGGATGTCCTCAGGCATGCCACCATCCAGGGAGAATGTTCTAAGCAGCTAGTGGTTCTAGTGCGTGGAGTCACCCAGAGGTGTGGGCCATCTTCATCATGTGGCTTCCACGCTGCTGCCCTAGTTGTTGCCACGGCAGCCAGACAGAAGGGGAGAAGGAACGAGGTCTGCCCTAGACATGTTCTCTGAAGCCAGCATGGCAGAAGTGACACACTCACATTCCAGGGACGAGAGCTCAACCAAACAGCCACACCGAGTGGCAGAGCAACCAGGGCAGTGCAGTCTCTAGCTCAGAAGCCAGGACCTGGTCACAGGGATGTCTCAGTCTGTCTGGGACGCTGTGACAACATACCTTAGACTGGGTGGCTTACAAACAACAGAGGTTTATCGTTTACGGTTCTGGAGGCTGGGAAGTCTAAGATCATGATGCCAACAGATGTGGTGTCTTGCGAGGGCCTATTCCTCATAGGTAGCACCTTCTGGCTGTGTCCTCCCGTGGCAGAAGGCGCAAGCAGGCTCCCTCAGGCCTCTTCCTAAAGGCATCAGTCCTACTCATGACCTAATCATCTCCTAAATCACTAATCCTCATGACCTAATTTTCTGCTAAAGGCCTTATTACTTCTTAATACTATTACATTGGGGATTAGGCTTCAATCCATGGACTTTGAGGGACACAAGCATTCAGATCATAGCAAGGGGGAGATGCGTAGCAGGAGCTAGTCCGTAACGACCGTGGGGCCCGCTGGGCAGAAATGTCAAGGACTCCCCTGCCCTGGCCATGGAGAAGCTTCCTGATGAGACCTTGGTTCTGCTCTCCGGTGTAGGGGGTACTCCCTTGTCCTGTATCCTACATTTGCCCTCTCAGAAGTCTTTTATAGCTTCCAGGTCACGTTGGGAGTGGGCTTTGCAAGGCTGCCTTCTGTGGCACTTGTGCTCAGGCACCTTGCGTGTTCCCTGCAGTTCAGCAGACACAGGCGTTTTCAGGCTGGGCTTGCACCTCTTACCACGACTTGGTTTCTTAGAAACTCAGCGAGCTTCTGATCGGTGTGCTCTCACAGGCAGCTCCATGCACCCACGATCACACTCAAGGTGCCTTCTTAGACATAGCTCTTGGGACTGCTTGCTTGCTTTCTTTCCTCAGCTAACCCCACGTTCCCTCTCTTAGCTGATAGGGCCCCCCGTGAGGCCCTCTGAAACCACAGCCTTGCGTGGGAAGCACACCTTTCGTTTAGTCTTTGGCACCAAGCTGAGTCCTCCTGGTTGAAGGAGGTCTCTGAGAACGCTTGGAGGAGGACCTGTTCTCTGTGGCACAGAAGCAGTTTGCTTTTCTAATGTGTGGGGACCCACCCTCTGACCTTTGGCTTCATTCCTGGAAATGTATCCTAAAGAAATAATTTAAGCAAAGCACCTTCTTGTATCTATTACAGCACTATCTAGAGAAACAAAAAAGCTATATATGGGAACAACTTGATGAGCCATGTTTATTTCCCTTTTATCTTTGCTTGCCGACTGGGCCATTCTTGTCTTTCTTACAATAACTTGCTACACCCACCAAGGAGCAGCTAACATACAAACATTCTGGTACATCCAGCTTCCTTCTTTAGGGCTGCTGGTGTGTGGTCTGCTTTCAGAGGTGTGATGGGCAAAGTCTAACCAGCTGTTTGACCACAATCTAACAGGTTGCTGGCTTTCGTCCCTGTTAACGCGTTTACTCTTCGCTGCTGCCTGCCTGCTGAGTCGGGGCCACTCATTTTGGTTTTACTGTGGCAACACCCCACTTCTGGTACCAGTTTCTGTGGTAGTTAGGGAACAGCAGCTTCTGTTCCAGGGAGACTCAAGATGGCAAAGGCTCAAACAAGACAGAAATTTAGGACAGAAGTCCAGGGCCAGAGATTGCCTCGTAAGGAAGTGAGCCAGAAGTGGCTACATCACTTCCGTTTCCATCCCTCTGGCAAGAGCTGAGTCACAAGACCACGATCTAACCGCAAAGGATGGGGGAGGTGACCGGGAGAGCCGCATCCTACCTGTAACGATGTTTCCGTGGAAGAAGGGAGGAGCGGGTTTTAGCGGCCAGCTTGCTGTCTCTACCACGTCTGTTTACTCCACATGAGTTGTGGGAGACGATGGCTGTCCTGTTACTCAGTGTTCTCTATAGGGTTGCACGGAATTCATTTCTGTTAGGATGCTGTACCAGCGACACGCCCAAAAGCCACGTAAGCACGTAGTACATTGGGATAACCCAGGGGTTGGCAAACTTCTTCTGTCAAGGGCCAGATGACAAATATTTTAGGCCTCATGGTCTCTCTCAACCACCCAGCTATGTTGTCACAGCACACAAAAGCATCCACAGACGAAACATAAATGGATGGGCATGGCTCTGTTCCATCGAAACATTGCCTGGCTCATAGGCCACGGTTTGCCACGCCCTGGCCTGACTCGCTGGGAAATCAACTTAGTAGTATATCAAAATTAATACAAATGTTTAAACACTCAGTGGCTTCATTCCTGGAAATGTATCCTAAAGAAATAATTTAAGCAAAGCACCTTCTTGTGTCTATTACAGCACTATCTAGAGAAACAAAAAAGCTATACATGGGAACAACTTGATGACTCATGTTTATTTACATATACTTGTCAATAGTAGGATAGTGGCTAAGTAATTTATGGCATATCAAATGGGATGCTGTGCAGCTATTTAAATGTTTTAATATGGAAATTATATGAAATAAAAAATGTTTATTAGAATGAATATGATATTAAGTGGAAAAGAAAGACAAAACTTTATAAGTATACTATGATTACAACTTTGTAAATCTGTATCTGCTTGTATATCAGGCTAAAAGGTAGGATTATGGGCAATATTTTTCTTTTTTCTTTTTTAAGATATTCTCTAAATTGTATTTTGTAAAGAATTTTTGAATAAACCAAAAAGTGTGTATTTAATAGTGGGAAAAGTTAATGGCTCTTGAAGAGCAGGTGTACATCCTTCTTTAAAGAAATTATGCACCCCATTGCATTCTCCACTTGCCCTGGCTGCCAGGAAGCTCACTACCAGAGCTTCCGGCAGGGCACCGTGTGAATGACTGCAGCCAGAGCGTGTGCTGCTCCCGCCCCTGTGCCGAGGGGGGGACCACGCATCCGCTTGGCCTGGGGCAGTCCCAGGATATGCCTCTTGCTTTAGTGTAATTTTTAAGTGTCCCCCTCTTCATCTCAAAAGTTCTGTTGTTTGGACAAAAATTACATTGTTTCCCTTCCTTTCAGGGCTTTAGCTTTCTCCTTCTGGTCTGAAAAAAGCTTTATTCTGCATACAGATATAACTGTAAGCCACTTCGGAATTTCTGTTTAGAAAGATGATAAACAGTATAAACTGAAAACTTGGAAATGAGCTCGACCTCAGCGCCCCACCAATATATTATATCTGAGTGAAGGAGAACCCGGGGCCCCAGCAGGGCTCGGTCCTCGCCCCGCCGGCTCTGCCCTGCCAGCTTGTGTCCTAGCAGAGGCTGGATCTTGGAGACAGCACCTCGGGTCAATCTCCCAAGACACCACACCCTCATTTGCCACAGGCAGAACTCAGCTTCCCTTTGCTGTCACCTCTCAGAGTGGCAGTGTGGGCAGTGTGGAGCACTGTAAAAAGGAAAAGGGGTTTGGATTAAAGTGTCACTTAAGGGCATAGGGACCTAGCATTGAGTGCCTACCTTGTGCCCAGTGTTATTTGATGCTCGATGTACATAACCCATCTCATCCTTATAACAGTACTGCAAGGAAGAGATAATAATAATAATAATAATAATAATAATAATAATAATAAAACCCCACCAATACTAAGTAGTAATATAATGATAATAGCAAGTATTTACTATGGGATAGATATTGTACTAAATACTTTATATACATTTCTGGTACTATTTCCATCCCCATTTTACAGATGAGTAAGTGGAGGCTCAGCTAGGTTAAATGAGATTTCTCAAGGTCACAGAGCTAGCAAGTAGCAAAGCTTGATTCTTTATCTTATAGATATTTCATTTTATATCATTAAGAAGAGATACTAGAGGCTGGGCGATGTGGCTCATGCCTGTAATCCCAGCACTTTGGGAGGCCAAGGTGGGAGGATCGCTTGAACCCAGGAGTTCGAGACCAGCCTAGGCAGCATAGCAAGACCCCCTCTCTACAAAAAAAAAAAAAAAAAATTAAAAAAAATAAAAATAGCTGGGTGTGGTGGCGCCTGCCTGCAACCCTAGCTACTCTGGGGGCTGAGGCGGGAAGAGCAGTTGAGCCCAGGAGCACCACTGCACTCTAGCTTGGATGATAGAGTAAGGCCCTGTCTCTAATTAAAGAAAAAGAAGAAGAAGAAGGAATATTGGGGAGTGTTAGGAAATGTTCAAGAACGTTGAGAATGATCCGTTTCCAAGTTTGGTGATCGCAGCAAATAGTTGCAAAGGAAGTCTGCTGTGTACATCTGACTTGGAAGAAGAAAACAGTGATAGGACAGTGAGTTCTTTGGCTTCCTCATCTAGGCCGTGCCTGTCAATGCTCTCGTCCCCTCCTGCTTGGACAGTAGCTCTGACCCTAGGCAGTTCAGGCCGACGTGCAGCCAGAGATCACAAATGTGTGAGGTGGCCCAGTGTCTAGTAGCTGGATTCCCCGCTGCGGCAGACTCTAACTACCGGGTGCCACTGTCTGCCGTCTGCCTGTGCCCGTCCTCGGCTCTGCCTCTGCGTTCCCCTTGGCAGGCGCTGAAAGTCCCCGTCACACACCTAGCATTGGGCTTCCTCGATGTTGTGGCTGGAATTTGCGAGTGTGAAGGGGCCCTGCACTGTTTGTTTCTGAGGCACAGTTTCAAAAGAAAATGGCATTTCATAGCCTGCATTAATGGGAAATTACTTTCCATTAGGGTTCTGAATGATTTGCACATAATGTTTATAAAGCGAAGGAAAAATGTCAAGCATTTCACTAACAATTTAAAGCAAAGCTTGCAAGCCTCTGCCAGAAACGAATTCCAAGAACATTTTCTTCATCATTTCTTCTTTATAAAGAAGAACAGGGGAGAGAGATGAAAGAACGCAGGTCAATTAGGCAGACTGTGTCGTGGGACTGAGATGGAATCCTCGATAATCTCACGAGGTGGTTGAGAATGAGTCCAGCGAGCCAGAGTGGAGGAGGGGAGAATCCCTTCTCGAAATGACCTTTGCAGACAAATCCAGCCTTCAGCCTGGCTGGGAGCAGCGGCTGCCTGTCCGGGCCTGTGAGTGTGGGTCCCGCTGCTTCATCAGCATAAGCCGCCCCTCTGCCCCGAAAGGGGAAAAGAAGCCAAGAAAGTCTTTGAGCTGAAACGTGTGCCTGGGTAGCTCCCAGGAAGCTGTTGGCCTTGACGGAAATAGTGTAGGAGCTTGTGATCAAGTGTCCTCCCCACGCCGTGGGGGCCGTGTGTGGTCAGGCCCCAAGTGGTCACTTAACTGAATTACAAATTGAAAGACTAGAAGACAAAGTATATTTTACATTTTTTTTATTAACTCGTTTTTTTAATGAAGGTTTTCTTTTTTTTAATTTTGCTGAAATTCCTTAAGAGGGTGCCACTTTCTATAACCCCAGCTAAAGGTTAGCATGCTGCACACTGGCGTCTGCTTTTACAAACGCAGGAGCCCGAGGTTAGCTAACAAGTGTGGGTTCCGAGTGTGTGCCGCGGCATGTCAGGGTAAGGCGACATAAATCTCCCGAACGGCTCATATTAAGACGTCCTAACTCTCCTTAGGTATAAAAGAGACTTTTATAAATTTCTTGACCCTTTCCGAGGCGGCTCGGAAATAATTTCTAGAGCCTAAATCACTGCCCTCCTTGGAGCGGGACCTCCAGGATTACGTTAGAAAATAAACATTTATTCCAAAGTGAAAATGCAAAGTCTGAAAATTAAAGAAGCTTTACAAGTAGGAGTATGTGCGTTTTCAATCTAAATTTCCACAGAGGAAATTAAAACTGCACAGAGCAGCGACTGGTGATGGCTCAGTCAGCTGGTTGTTCCTTAGGTTTCTCTTCTTTCCTCCCCACTTTTCTTCTGTTCCCTGCACCCTGCCCCCCACCAGCCTTCCCTGAGATCCATTGCCATATATAAAGTGCTTCAGAGTCGGGGGTCCTGACATGGGAGAAATAAGAAAAGGACAGTCCCGTGTTCTAGTTCAGATTCGGGCACTTCTTAGCTGTGTGACTCTGGGGTGAGTTTCTTGACATCTCTGGGCCGATTTGAACTTGTTCCTAAATGAAGGGATTGGAATTAATACATTCCGAGGTACTTTCTAGCTCTCGGTTCTATGGCTGCAATGTTTATCTTTTATGAGTACTTAGCATTCTTAATAATTTGAAAAGTGGACAGGTTGAACATTTACATTTTCTGTATTTTAAAATCTTTTTTTTAAAAAATTAAAGTGTAAAGTGTGATTATTACTGTTGATCAGTAGCCATTGATGAGAGAAGAGGTAAGAGTCCTCTTATTTTCTGATCTGAAGGAAGCTTTGGACGGGAAAGTTTTCCTGTAATTCTTCTAAATAGTCCGTAAAAAGAGTTTTCGAAAACCTCTAAGACGTAACTTCTGACTTAGTTGTGAGCATTTTGATACTACTTAGCTAAAATTATCTCAAATGTTGCATATTTTAACATCTTACCGTATGTCCTATAATGATACATTGGATCTGTGAGCTAAATGCCAGCCTCTAAATATTAATGTATATACTTATTTGTTTAAAATGTAGCGCAGAAGTGAGTTGTTTCCAGGGATCACACACAGGGCAGCTGTCATGCAGTGCAGCTCCGGGGGGGCCTTGCTTGGATCCACATGAGTGACGCCCCCTGGAGTTGTGCAGTGGGTGTGGCTGCAAGTGCAAGCTCTGACGCCAGATTCTGGGAATGAGAAAAAAACAGAGGAAAAGTGTAAGGAAATAGAGCAAGCCGGTGATAAATGGCCGACACCAAACCTCCAAGTCAGGAGCATGACAGGGACCGACCGGGGAGTCTGTAGCCAACCAGGAAACGCTTGCTCTGTCTGGAGGGGGTGCTGACACCGGTGCCCTTTGCCCAGGCACGTGGGCTCACGGTAGCGAGCCGCTCTGACTTTGCAAGAGAAGCCATGAACCACGTGTTTATGCGAAATCTCCTGGCTTTTAAGTATTGGCAACTAGTCCACATTGTGAAAAGCCAGGAGCAGGCCAAACAAAGTCCCCTGTGCAGGTGGGTCCCCATGCCAGCAACCAGAAAGCCACCTCTGGTTAAGACCACCATTTGTCTTTCCCTTTCCCCGTAACTCAGAGTGAAAAACGACCCGCACACATTGTGGCTGGTGGTAACAGAGGGGTCACCTCCCGGGAAGTTTTTATAAATACATGGGCCGCAGCTTCTGAGGAATCTGCAAAAGACATCGCAGTAGACAAGGCTCTGTCAGGCGGAGGACACAGCTTTATTAGTTAAACCCACGGAACAGGACCTATGCAAGTGGAGGAGGATTTGGTGTTAAGGTTAAGACAAATCATATGTGCTTCTTTTTTATCGATTGTAATGGTTAAGTTCCACGGACAAGTAATTTCAATAAATCACATCTCCTGCGGATAAATACAGGGCTTTTATTTCTAGAAGAACAGCTCACAGATTTTTGCTAGACCTTACTCCACGGTTTCCTACTGACCCATCACAGATTAAAACTTAAAATTTGCAGATACAGAAACTGGAACCCAAAGGTGACCTAACCCAGAGAGAGGATTCCTGCAAGGATCTAAAGTTGCTGACCAGTGTGCTCTTCCAGTGGGCAGTATATCGTAGTGGGCATAATATTGTACAGATGTCGAACAAATGGTTTCTGTGGTATTATCAGAATTACACACCAGTGTTGTGTGTCAGGGTTAGGTCAGGGAAGGTATTAGCTTCAAAAGAATTTTGCTACAAGAGTTTGAGATTCTAGACTGGAAAAAAAAGAAATGGTAACTTTTGAAGGGAGTTTGTACCAGATAAGCTCATTCTCATTCAGAAGAGATGGCATCTCCCAGGGCAAGACTGGTGGCCGACCCGGAGTACACCCACCCTAGGTGAGTGCTTGGGAACCAGTCTGAACCAGAAGTAAACTTGGAAGTTTCTGGCCCTCCACAGCAGGAGATGGACCGTCTGGTCGGATGGTACAGGTGCACTCAGATCTCAAGGTCATCTGGGTTGTGGAACCAAGCTTCTGGAAGGAAACTTGGGTCCCATTCCTGAGTGGGCTGCTGACTCCACCTGTTAACAGGAGCCTTCCTGTCCACTCCTTAGCTGCCCCGTGAGCCGCATGAGCGATGAGGGACACCTTAGGATTTCCAGACTTCAGAATTGGGAGTGAGCAGAAAATGAGCCCACCCGGCCAGAAGGGTGTTACCTGCAGGCCTGTCGGTGAAGTGGGCTTTGGAGTCAGAGGGAAGCCCAAGTCCTGGCTCTGTGTCACTTCCTGCCTCTGGGTGTCAGTTTCGTCATCTAAAGAACGGGGGTTATCACCCCTACTGCACGGGATTATTCTCGGGATTAAATTAGAGCATGTAAATTAGAGGTGCTGGACTCGTGCCTGCTACAGAGTAAGAGCCTGTGGTGCAGCAGCGGTTGATGCTACATAACTGGTTGTCTGATTTCCCAGCCTACTGCAGACTGGAGCCAGCAGATTAGAAAGGCCCGGGGGACTGCTTCGGGAAGGCCCACTGACAGCAGGAAAAGGTGACAGGTCGAAGCCCGACTACAAGGGAGGCAAGAGAAAAACTATAAAAAGCAGGAACAAAAACTCAAAAGGCACAGCAGTCTGGGGCATTTACTAAAAGACAAAGAGCCCTCCTCAGGTCAGTAGCTTCCGGGAGACTCCGTACCTCGTACAGGGACTCATGGTGCCAGCAGTTGTGTGAATTACTTCTTTCTTTGTCCCCTTTCCCCTCAAGAAATAGGTGTGGGGATGGGTCGAGGTTCGCCTTTCAATGGGGACGCTCTAACCAAATGCTTCCAGGTCATGAAACCCCCAAAGTCAAGGCCAGCAAAGGAGGAGAGACTAGCGTGGGATCCTTTGGTTGTCCGCAAATAACACAAGTTCGAGGACAGCCAAAGAGCTGTGATTTTTAGAGCTACAGATAGAAAGATGCCCTTCTCCCCCCCCCCCCAACCCCACCACCACTTCTTCCACCTTCACCTCTCAGGGTTGGAAAGGGAGCCCTTGGGGACAGGCTTCCAGGTCCTGGTGTGTGGCACGGGGGAGGGGGTTGGGGGCAGAGAGAAGAGAAGGGCAGGCTGCAGAGATGTCAGTCCCTTCTGATGCCATTTCCACCCTGGCGTCCAGTCCACCATCTGGGGTGGACACTGTTTTTAATGGAAGCCTTGAGCTGCTCACCTGGAAGCAGAGGCTCAGGCCGAGGAAGGCAGGATAGACTCAAAGCACCTGTAGGACTATGCCTCGAGTGTTACTGGCCAGGTGGGACTTGGGCGGGCCTTCCTGAGGCTGGGGAGGATTCAGGTAGACAATTGCTCTTAGAGCGCCCTGAGGCGATCCGAGCTGAGGACCCAAAGGCTCGTTCCAAGCCCAGCTGGCGGGCCATCCCCTGGGTGGGGTTTGGCTCAGAAATGCAGTGGGGATAAACCCACAAGCTGCTGCCTTTCAGAGGGGGTAAGTGACACAGTGATGGGGACCACAGACTCCGGACCTGGCCAGAGGCTGAATCTCAGCACTGCTGCTTACCTGTGTTACACCTCGGTCTGCCTCAGTTCCTCCACCCCTCAGACTGGGGGGAATGGCACCCACTCATAGGATTTCCCTGGAATTAAGTCCATTAATACCTCGGAGGCACTTAGAGTATTGTCCCAGCGCATGGTAACCACTAGAACTTGAGTGCTACTGTCTCATCTCTGCAGCTGAGAAGGGCTGGGGGCCGTGGGCGTGGCCCACCTCAGCGACCTGATCAACATGCTCAGCGTTTCTGTGCACGCCACCAACCCTCTGCAGTGGGGGACGTGGGCAAAAGCAAGTGGGGTTGGGAGCCACTGCAAAGGATTTTCCTCCTGTTAAAATAAGAGGGGACCCTATATTGTTAGAAACTGGACCGTATTATGGCCAAATGGGAAGTGCGATTTATTTTAGGGGGAACGTGGTTTCCCTACCTATCGTGCGTTGCTGATATAGTACTTACTGGCCAGCCACCCTAACACTGTCGTAGTAGGCTCTCGCTCTCGCTCTCGCTCTCGCTCTCTCTCTCTCTCTCTCTCGCTCTCTCTCTCTCTCTCTCTCTCTTATTTTCCCTAATGGTGTGGAACAGAGCTTGAATAATAAATGTTTAACAGGGACATTCCCTTTTCTCTGTTAAAATAATCTTTGTTTCAGTGCTTTAACAAGGAAGACTGTGTCTTCCTACCTCTGCTCTCGTGTTACGTTGGAGCCAGGTCTCAGGAGGAAAGGAAAATAAGCACAGGCCACTCGGGGGGTGGGGGTTAGCAGTAGGCTGGGGCCTTCTTCCTGGGCAGCACAGGGCCAGGAGCTCGTGTGCGCATATCCGCACGGTCCAGGGGCCGACAGCGGGACATCGGCGGGCAGGGAGGTGGAGGTGGATGAGAGCAGCTGCAAGACCACCAGGGGGAAAGGAGTGGGTTGTTAACAAAGGCGGGACACTGGGCAGGGCCTGTCTTTTCCTACGAGAAGTTTCCAGCGGATGTGCTGACTTCTGATGGCGGGAAACGAGGCATCTGGGCGCCTTGGCGATGCTTGTGTCCAGCACAGGTGGGAGGGCCCCACCGAGGACGCGTCGCCCTTTCTGCCCGGACTTCGGGTTGCATCCACGGCGACTTGGGCTTCTCGTTCATGTCTAGGAAAAATTCACACACAGTCACTCAGGTGGGCAGAAACTTTATTTCTCTTTAACTGAACTGAACTCACTCACGAGCCTCCATTTAGACCAGTGGTGGAAACATCTTAATCTTTTTTCCATTTCTACTGTTGACAAAAAAAAAAAAAAAAACCCAAAGAAAGAAAATTTAATCTTTTTTCCATTTCTTCTAATGGTGGAAAAAAACCATAATCTTGCCATTTCAAGGTAACTCAGTCTCTTCCAATAGAAAGTGTAGACAATCCCTTTGTTACTCAGGCCATCAGGATTTAAACAGAATTGATTCCGAGCTGAAATTCCCTATCGGGCTGTTGGTTTTCTCAGAGGTTCTCACCTCCCACCTGTCTATGCCAAGATGTTGCCTGAGTACAGGGGGAGTTTAAAGGTGAAGGGACTTACTGCCTCCATTGGGGTGGCTTGTCACAGGAGGCCTTGGGCGGGGCCCAGATCTGCTGACATCTGTGGCCAGGCCTCCTCCCTCCTGCCTGGGTTGCTGAATCTCTGCATTCGGGGCCCTGCGTAACCACCCTCAGGCCACCTCTGTTCTCCCCAGCTCTCAGTGCTTCCTCACCTCCTACTGGGACTTGGGTGCTCTGTTCTCAGTTCGCGGGAAGCCAGGGGCTCTCAGGTCCCCTCTGCTTAATTCTAGCACCCCGCTGTTTCCACTGAACTGCAGCCACAGGCGATAGGAGCCCCCTCTCTCAGGGTTCCCGCAGCAGGTAGGGCCTAAGCCCCTTCCCCAGAGTGAGATCCGGGGGAGTTCCAGCCCTCCTGCCCACCCTCTTCATTCTCCAGGCCCCTTCCCTGCTCCCTGCCTCCAGGAAGAGCTTATATCTCTTCTCTGGGTGGCAGGAAACAGCCCCTTCCTTTCCACGGCTTGTAATAAAATCTCTAGGCTCTGAGTTCTTCAAGCTCTGGTTCCTTGGAACCTAGTAGTTTCTCTCTCTCTCTTTCTCATCTCATAAAAGCCTACCTGGCTCTGGCACGAAAGCCTGAAAGCCTTGGCTTTTACAGCGTTTTACAACTGAAATAGCATTATTTTGGAACTTAAAAGCTACACACTGACTGCTTTGTTCCTGTCTGCGTCCCACCCTCCCGCTCGGGCAAAGGAGGCCACAGCGCACTGGGTCGAGGGCCCCAGGCAACAGAAACGACCCGGAATGAAACAGGCACTGATACTGCAGAATATCGTCCTGCTGCACGTATCGTTCGGGACACCCAGACTCAGCTCTGGACGGCGTGGCTTCATCCGGGGCCCATGCTGCTGAGAACCGCGCCCCGCGCTGTGGGCAGCCCGGCGGGGGCGGAGCGGAGCGGCAGGGCCGGATCCCCAGGTGGGACGCTGGAACCAGGGAGCCCTGTGCAGGGTCTCTCCACTGCGTGGTCTCGGCAGAGATGCCCTGTCGTGGGTTCATTTGCTGATGGAGTGTGACGTGAGTGCTGGTCTCATTCCAGCTCCCGTGTCTTCTCCCTGATGTGTTCAGTGTGTGTGCGGACAGTGCACGCCTACGCGCACCTAGGTGGTGGCCTTGGACGGGTGTCGGCCTCACATTGGGTATTGATTTTAGTCTCTGTGTTTAGAGTAAATGGGAGGGAAATACGTATATACAGTTGACCCTGTAGTCAGTGTGACAGCCTGCACAATGTCTTGGCAACCTTAGCCGTGTCATAGATCATGCAAGAGGGGACATGGAGCAAGGAGGGTCATGGCCTGGGGTCTGGAGCCCTGGTGTCTCGTTCTGGCTTGGACGGTAGCCCTGGCCCCCAGCCACTGTGCCCTCTCAGAGGCATTCCTACCTCCTCGTGGAAAGGGGCGGTTCCTGGAGGACTGCCAGGCTCAGTTCCAGCATTGACACTGTGCTCAAGGAAATGCTTCCCGAGACACCATGTGGTTTGGCACTCGACTCCTTCTCCGCTAAAAACTGGTAGTGGGAGAAATGCTGAAAGAATACTAATCATTTTTACAATCCACATTCAACAGTTATACATTAATGAAATCGACTCTGACTCATGGCTCAAAGTTGCTGTGAGTGTTCGTGCCCAGCCCCCGCCTACCTGCCCAGGTGCCCACTGAAGGGCCAGAGCAAAAGGAAAGGTCTGCATTGTAAACACTCAGGTCCCCAGTGCTCTGTCTGAAATCGTCGCCTGTTATTCTCTTCAATTCAAAATAATGAACTAAGCCCCGATATTTGAATCCTTCTACTTCCCAATGTCCCCATCTTTAGAGACATTCGTATCTCTCTTTGGCCTCCTCAGTGGTCCATGCCCCCGGCCTCTTCTGGGTGGGACATCGTCTCACTTAGCCAGGGGGCCAGCTGGGCAGCCCTTCAGCTCACCTTGGGCTCCTTTTTGTGACGCTGTGGGAACTGCTGAGGTCCTCCGGGGGTTGTGGAGAACTGCAGAGGGGAGACCCCACGTCCTCCAGAGACACACTGAGGCGTTGTCCTGAGCTCTCCTGGAAAGCACCCCGTGTTCAGAAATCCATAGGCCTAGCTTGGGGCAGGTGTTTTTTTTTTTTTTTTTTTCAAATCTTCAAGACGTGAACATTTTAGAAAATAGAAAAAGAAGAAATGTTCATTTTTAAAAATAAAGCTAACTTAAGTCTGATACCAATACCTAACCAGAATGCAAAAACAAAATCTCACTTTCAAATACAGATGCAAAAACCTTAAATATAGTAGCAAACTCAGTCTAGCCATAGAATAAAAGCATAGTACATGAACCAGTGTGGTTTTTTCAAGTGGTCACTCATTCAAAAAAAATCTCCTGAAATTAATCTTAACAATACTCAAAGAACAAAAGAGTATGATCCAGTCAAAATTGAAATGAGATTTTTGTGGGAGAAACTTGCTATATTGATACTAAAGTTTAACTAATTAAATTATTTCCCAAGAATAGCTAGGAAATTTTGAAATAGAAGAGTAATTACTGGGTACTTGTTTTACTGGTTATTAACATTTGTTTTAAAGCTACAATATTTAACATGATACGTTTCTGTTAATGAAATAAATCAGTGAAACAAAATAGAAAATCCTAAAATAGATCCAAGTGCCCAGGATAATTAAATATATGACAAAGATAAAGATAGTATTTGAAATCAGAGGAGGGAGGATGAATTATTTAATAAATTATGTTGGTGTAACGGCTTAAGCATTAGGTCCTTACTTCTTTTTGCCAAAATCCAAATGGATTAAAAGTAAAAGTTCTGGCATGAAAAAAAATTAAAGTACTGGAATAAAATTTAGTTGAATATTTATATGTGATCGTGGGGAGTAAACCATGAATGAAAAGTTTAACTAATTTGACTGCTTATACTGTTTTAAATGTCTGTACAAATGCCAAAACCAAACAGAGACCCCACTTCCTGCCCCTTTGCCAGCACAAACTCAAAAATAAAATGGAAAAAAAAAACCATTATGACTGAGAATAATGTTTATACCAAATGTGACAGATAAAGCACAAATGTTTGTAGATGAAGGGGCTCCTAAAATTTTTAAGAAAATGATAGAAAAATGAATTGATGGTAAATTTCAACTATCTGGGGAAAAATTCACGTCCTATGACCATTAAATCCCTTCCTAGGAATTTATCCTCAGGAATTAATTGTGCACATATGTAGATATTTATGTATAAGCTATTTTTCAAAGAGGAGACAGAAGGAAGAAATGAAGAAAGGAAGAGAAAAGAAGGGAAGGAAAGAAGAAAAGAAGGAAGGAAGAAAAAGAAGAAAGGGCCTTCAGTGTCCAATAGGGGATTAGGTAGTGAAATTCTTTTATATGTTGTTAGAGTTAACAGCCGATCAGTCACTAAAAGTAATCTGGAAGGATGTTCACAATAGCATGTACAAGAAGATTGTTTTATAAAAACAACTCTATGTAAATATATGCACAAATTCATAAAGACATCTGGAATCTGATAGTTTCACATTGGTTATCTCTGGGTTAATGGGTTACAGCTGACTTTTCTTCATTTTGCATGCATTTTCTTTTCTCTTACAATTACCAGTGTTTTTTTAGCTTTGAAAAAAATAATTTTTAATGTTATTCTGAGAACCCCAGGCTTGGTATAATAAGCCCGGGACATCACACTGGTCTGTAAATATTTTGGTTCCTCCCCTCCTGCCCTACAGCCTGCCATGGCCTAGCTCCCGGCCACCAGCTCTTCGAGATGTCTCTGAGCACCAAGACCCTCCCCGTTCCCTTCTCCTCAGAGCTGCTGAGCCACGTGTGATGCCCTCCCCGTGTTTGTTCTTTAAATGTTCTGCGTGCATTACCCAGTCTCCACGGAGAACCCAGGAGCTCCCTGAGGGCAGGGCTGGGCCCCTCTTAGGGCTCGGGCAGCAGCGCTGAGCAGCTGCTTCCAGGAGACAGGCTGGGCTTGGGTCTCTGCCCGGGGAGCACTGCAGACAGACACGGGCCCAGGAAGTGGGCTAGGGCCGCCGGCAAAGCCAGAGACCACAAACAGCTCCGCAAGCAAGCCGGGTGGGGCCAGCCCTGTCGTGGGAAGCAAGCCGGGGCTGGCTGTTGACGGCAAACTTTTCCACATTTGCAGTTTCCCTTGGCTAACTTGTCACGTTAACCTGTACTTTTTGTCTCCATGTCATGCGGACAGGTTCTAACATTCCCATGGACCAGCCCTGCTGTCGTGGTCTCTATGACTTTGAGCCAGAAAACCAAGGAGAATTAGGATTTAAAGAAGGGGACATCATTACGTTAACCAATCAGATAGACGAAAACTGGTATGAAGGAATGATACACGGGGAGTCTGGATTCTTCCCCATTAACTATGTTGAAGTGATCGTGCCTTTACCTCAGTAAACGTGTAACAAAAACTGTGGACATCCTTTCGTAACTGAAATGAATTCACACCAGTGTTCTCTCCCTGTGGTGTTCTGTGACATCCTTGCTCTCTGACCAACTTAATGACTTTTGTATGTGTGTTCTCTTTATAATGTATTTTGTATCGATTTAATTTGTATAAATGATGTTCTTGCCCTAGCTACATGGAAATATAGTTTTCTTTTTTGCTTATTGTCCTAAAAGTCATTGGTTAAATGTATGTGCTTCCTGTTGCTAAAAATAAATCACCCCCATTGCAGTTATGTCAGCGATTGCCTATATTCCTCAGCTGCAGTGGAATGCAAAGTGTGAAACTAAGAAACGCTCAGTATTCTGTTTCTTGACATTACTGATGGCATCTGGTCTTTTCCCTTTGTTGTATTTTGAGCTGACCTGTGAATAGCCCCAATAAATATGACACACCGTGTTGGCAAAAAGGCCTTGATTATTTTTAATGTCGAATTGATTTTTAAGCACAGTCTCCCGGCTGCAGACCCCTCCCGTGCCGGACGGCTGACCGGAGGCTCACAGCACGGGTCTCAGATGCCAGCTCCTCACCGGCGTCTGCAGGCCTGAGCCGGGCGTTCAGTTTCCACCTAAAATAGCACACACCCTCCTTGCAGTTGGGGGATAGAAAACCCTTCCGCCTACTTTCAAGTTTTATAGATGGGCCCAACTCAAGCTGCTTCTGCTGCCAAATGCTGGGTAGGCTTTCCGAGCAGGTCCTGTTACGGATGCTGAGGAAGCAGCATGGTCAGGAGGTGGGCTGAGCGCTCAACGGCGCAATCACCTAGGGTCAGCACGCCGGCGCCGGCCTTGCCCAGCGCGTGCACTTGTTGTGCGCTTTGGCCCACTGGGGTCCACAACTTTCCGGGTGTGTGTGTGGGGGGCGGGCATTAGTTCCCGTTTGCAAAGAATGAGGCTCACCGAATGGCTTGCCCAGGGTCACACGACCAGGTACAGGCACACCTCAGAGATACGGCGAGTCCAGTTCCAGACCAGGACAGTAAAGCCAATATGGCAATAAAACAAGTCACACAAATTTGGGCGGGTTTCACCATGCATACAAAAGTTATGTTTACACTGTACTGTAGTCCATTTAGTCGATTAAATGGGTGGTAGGATTATGTTTTAAACAATGTACATTATTTACATCTTAATTAAAAAAACACTTTATTACAAAAAAATGCTAGCGATTATCTTGAGCCTTCAGTGAGTTGTAATCTTTTTGCTGGTGGAAGGACTTGCCTAGATATTGGTGGCTGCCAACTGACCAGGGTGGTGGTGGTTGGTGAAGGTGACTGTGGCAATTTCTTAAAATAAGATGACAATGAAGTCTGCTACATCAATTGACTCCTCCTTTTATGAAGGATTTCCCCGTAGCCTGCCATGCTGCTTGATAACATTTTAACCACAGAACCTCTTTCATAATTGGAGTCTCCTCTCAAATTCTGCTGCTGCTTTATCGACTAAGCTCATGTAATATTCTAAATCCTTTGCTGCCATTTAACAGCATCTTCACCAGGGGTGGCTTCCATCTCTGGAAACCACTTCCTTTGCCCATGCGTAGGAAGCAGCTCCTCGTCATGAGATTTTCGCCAGTTCTCTCATGACATTGCAGCGATCCAGTCCCATCTTCAGGCTCCACTTCCAATTCCAGTTCTCTTGCTGTTCCCACCTCATCTGCAGCTCCTCCCTCCACCGAAGACGTGAACCCTTCCAAGTCATCCACGGTGGTTGAAATCAACTTCTTCCAAACTCCTGTGAAGGTGGGTATTCTGATCTCCTCTCATGAATCACGAATGATCTTTAATGGCATTTAGAATGGTGAATCCTTTTCAGAAGGTTTTCAATTTACCTCACCCAGATCCTTCAAAGGAATCACCACATTTTGTATTTCTTAAATAACAAGACTCGAGAGTCAGCATTATTCCTTGATCCGTGGGCTGCAGAATGGATGTTGTGTTAGCAGGCATGAAAACAGCATTAATCTCCTTGTACGTCTCCATCAGAACTCTTGGATGGTGAGGTGCATTGTCAGCGAGCAGACATATTTTGAAAGGAATCTTTCTCTGAGCAGCCGGTCTCAACAGTGGGCTTAAACTGTTCAGTACACTATGCCGTAAACAGATGTGCTGTCATCGGTGCTTTGCTGTTCCACTGATGGGGCACAGGCACAGGCAGATGTAGCATAATTCTTAAGGGCCCTAGAATCTGTGGAAGGGCAAATGAGCACTGGCTCCAAGCTAACGTCACCAGCTGCACTAGTCCCTAGCAAGAGTCAGCCTGTCTTTTGAAGATCTGAAGCCAGGCATTGACTTCTCCTTTGTAACTATAAGTCTGAGATGGCCCCTTCTCCCAGCAGGCTGTAGTCTACACTGTTGAGTGTAGCCACCTTCATCAATGATGTTAGCAAAATCTTCTAGATAACTTGCTACAGCTCGTGCTGCTTCACCTTGCACTTTTATGTGACGGAAATGACTTCTTAATTTAAACCTCATGAACGAACTTCTGACACTTTCAAACTTTTCTTCTGCAGCTTCCTCACCTCTCTCGTCCATCATAGAGTTGAAGAGAGTTAGGGCCTCACACTGGATTAGGCTTTGGCTTAAGGCAGCGTTGTGGCTGGTTTAATCCACCGTGCAGACCACTAAATCTCTACATCGGTAAAAGGCTGTTTCACTTTCTTAGCATGCACGTGTTCACTGAAATAGCACTTTTAATTTGCTTGAAGCACTTTCCCTTTGCATTCACAACTCACCTATTTGGCACAAGAGGCCCAGCTTTCGTCCTGGTTCAGCTTTAGACAGGCCTCCCTCGCTAAGCTTGATCATTTCTAGCCTTTGATTTAGGGCTAGAGGCATACAACTCTTCCTTTTACTTGAACGCTTAGAAACCATTGTGGGGTTATTAATTGGCATGATTTCAATATTGTTGTGTCTCAGGGAACAGGGAGGCCCAGGAAGAGGGAGAGGCGATGGCTGGTCAGTGGACACACAGCATGGATTGATAAAGTTCACTGTCTGATACGGGTCTGGTTCATGGTGCCCCCAAACAATTGCAATAGCAGCGTCAAAGATCACCGACTACGGGTCACAATAACAGATATAATGAAAAAGCTTGAAGTACTGCGAGAATTACCAAAATGTGACAGAGACACACAGTGAGCACATGCTGTTGGAAGAATGGCACAGATAGACTTGCTTGAAGCAGGGTTGCCACAAACCTTCAATTTGTAAAAACAAACCCATGTCTGTGAAGTGCAGCGGAACGAGGCAGAGTTTCAACTCAGACTGTCTGCTGCACCCCAATGCCCACGTAAGCATTCACCCTAGTTGCTTGGAAGCGCGCTGCCATTCCCGGATATTTGTAACAAACATCTAAAACAGGTGGCCAGAGCCAGGTTCCCCGTCTTCTGAGTCCACGGTCCGTCAGTAAATTCACGACAACGTGCTTCCGCCGGCTGCACACACACCTTCCGTAGATCAGCTGTACATTCAGTGTTTGTACTAGTGCAATACAGTAGCTAACCCTTGTGTGCTCACCATGTGCCGCGTGCTATTCCAAGGATCTTACATGAATAAACAAAAGCGAGGTAGTCCTTATGCCTGCTTTTCAGATACAAGAACTGAGATGCAGCCAGGCTGAGTCACCTGTCCACAGTCACACGGTTCATTATGTGGCAGGGCTGGGGTCCTAGCCCAGTCTCCCCCCACGCCCAGGGTCTTCGCTGTCCCACACTACTTCTCAGCACCCGTGTTTGTCCACAGACATTCACAAAGTGGCCCTTTTCCGTGCCCCATCAGCTTTCATTCTCCGGTAGAATAAGACATTTCCCACAGGGAATGAAAACTTCAGGACCACTTTCAGTGTCTGTAATATGCTTTGATATCTTGTGTGGGAAATAAACAGTAATTGAAGTTATAGGTTAGACTTCAGTGGTAAGCAGAAGAAAAGAAAAAAAAAGGTTTAGTGATTTACTCTCACGGAATGGAGGTGGGACTCGCGTCAGCTGCCAAGTAGCTGCCAAGAGGAGGCCCAACGGTGACGACCTGGCGGTGAGGGGAAGTGTCTGTGGTTACAGTTCCTTCCCCTGGCTCCTGGCCTCCGTGGTGGAGCAGGATCCGGTCCCCACGGAGTCCTCACCCAGATGGCGTCACAACACAACATGGCACCAGCCACTGTCTTCCCTTCACCCGGCTCTTGCACCCGCAGTTCCATCACATCTGCGCCGTGTCTCTGTGCGTCCCACTGACCGCAGCACCTGCTGGTGTCGCTTCTGAGGCCACGGAGCCTTTGACTCGCCTGAGCCACAGCGGACTCTACTGGGGAAGGCGGAAAACGCCACGGCCACTGCCCGTGCCTCCCCCTGTTGGTAAGACCCCAACGCAAGAGGGTTTATGCTCTGCTGTCTCACCAAGATCAGTGCAATAGTTCGTCAGTTCTGCCTGGAAACTGTCCTCCCCGTAGGTTTCGAGTGTTGAGTCCAGAAAGCAGCCAGACCAGAAGATGAGTATGAGTGGCAGATGCCACCAAACCTTAACCTTCCTCTGATGATGAGCTTGTGTACTGTCACGTGTTGCCACACACTGCTGTGTAACAAGCCACCCGCAATTCAGTGACTTAACATGATTCATACTTACCCAGCTCACAGGTCTGCAGGTTGGCGATTCCGGCCGGGCAGGTCCTCAGGCCTCAGCTGGGCTCATGCACAGGGCTGGGGACAGTCGGCTGTGGGTTGGGGCCTCACAGATCTAGAGGTTCACTGGGGTGACTCAGTTCTGATCCACGTGTCCCCCTCCAGCAGGTGAGCCCAGGTGTGTGCTCGTGGTGCAGGCAGAGCTGCCAGGGCCTCCTACCCACCCCCTTGCCCCGTTCCCTTCTCAAGTCTTGCTACAAATGGATGGGCCCCTAGACTCACCTAGAGTCCTTAATGGGACCGGGCTGGGCCGTGTGCATGGTCTCGACCCCAGTGAATAACTGGGCTTTGATCAAACCTCCCCTCAAGAGCACTGAGCAGGGCCAGCTACAGTCTGATCAGTGGGTGACACCAAGGGTTGGTCTCAAGGGGCTGACAAGGGGGAGTATGATCCTACTGGACACAGGTGACTATACAAAAAGCAGGAGGGAGGAGTAAGAAGTCATGTCCATAAGAAATGACAAGGGTTCAGCTAAGGAAGACAAATATTAAAATCAAGGCCAGTTCCAAAGGCAGACACAGGACCGTCAAACAAATGTCAGAGCGTAGAGTCAGGTGACTGACTGGGGACAAGTGCAATGAAATGGGTCTAGCAGAAAGGTGCACCAGTGTTTTAATATGCTGAATTGCTGGGCCCAGTTCCCCTGATGTGAAGATTCTCCTCTGCCTCAGAGGTAAGCCATGGGGAGGGGGCTAGGAATCAAAGTCTCAGACGTTATGGCTCCTTTAAGCAAAGTTGTTCCAACTTCAGGGATTGTGCTGGGACCAAGGAGTCCTGGGAACCTTTGGACATGGAGTGACTCAGTCTTGGAGTGCTCGTTTTAGGAGCTACTTTTCATCTCTCATTCCACATGCAGGAAGGATTGGTTATGTTCTCCATGGGGGAGACAGCACCCTCCCAGTCCAGCTGTGTTATTTTCTTGTTGAATCTCCATGGTAATGCTGCAAGGCAGGTTGTAATGTTTCCATTTGCAGGTGAAGAAACTGAGGCTCAGAGATGTTGAACACCTTGCTGAACATCACAGCGCTCAGCTCCAAAGGCCATGCTGTGTCTGTACCAGTCTATCTGTCATATTTACCTTTGTAAGTGTCTGTCCCACATGTAACTTCCACTTTTCCTACTCTGGAAGGAACCTATCAGCCACCTTGTACGTTTTGACCCTGCCCCACTGGCCACAGCTGATTGGACCAGGGATATGCAGCCAAACCAAAGAAGGCCAATCAGATTATTCCCTGGGAATTTAGAATTTTCCATATACTACTGGTGTTATAGAGTCATTGTAGGTTTGATTCTAGCTATTTATTCCCTTTTCTTCTCTTTTACCTAGCTATCTAAGCATCAGATTTTATATTTTTAAATTTATAGCTATCTTTATCTTTAATTTTAACTCATTTATTGGGATTTTATCCAATTTTTGTCTCCTTTTTAGGTACATTTGGAATTTATAATGGCTTGTTTTAGCCTTTATTTCCATCATTTAAAATTTTTGAACACCATAGTTTTAGGCTAAAAAAGAAAAAAATAATAAAATTTATTTGTTTTACATTTTTAAACTTATTTCTATTGGATTTAAATATTTTATTTTTAAACATTATGTCACTTTCAATTTTTCCTTACTGTTAGAGGGGTCTTGAATTTTCTCATAAGGAGCCCCATTAGCACAACACTCCTGCCTCTCCCATCTCCCACTAACCCCACCCCAGAGCAGGAGAAATGACAGTCTGACACACGAGTTTAGAGAGAGCATCATGTGTCTGCCAGTCCCTTCCTCCCCTCTTCTCTTTAGGACTTGGCCTGCCTGCCGACCCCATGTTCTGAATTGCTCTTGGCCATGCCGTGAACTCAGTGATGAAGCCCTGCGCTGTGGGTGAGGGCAGGCGTGGTCTGTGGTCTTGCTGTGACTGGGTCCCACCTGACCGCCTGTTTCTGGGGTTCAGAATAAGGAAGCCCTTTTTCCTGGAGACCTGAGCTGTATTTTCCAGGACTGGCTTCTCCAGTGATAAGATAGTATTTTGGTTTCCACATTTCCTATCTTTTGTCTTCTTTCTCAGTTGATTCTTAATTGGGCCTCTTTAAATGCCAGTGACGGAGATGTTTGTGCAGGAACTTTGGGAACAGGCAGGAGGCCATTAATGAAGCACACAGGAGAGACTCACAGTGGGGCCAGGGCTTGTGCCTTTGGACATTAGAGTGTGGCACTTGTATCTGTCCCGCACAGCTTCCTATGGTTTCTATTAATCACTCTGCAACAGTTTCTATGTTCAGCTGTCTAAATATTGCTCAAGTGGAACAGTTTTTACTCCCTCTATTGTGTTTTGTCAGTTAGGTCTATGAACCATTAGCGTTGTTTTCCCCTCTGGATGATAAACATTGATGTTCATCCAGGTCCAAGGCAGGTTGACCCAGAACCATCACGACCTTTCGACCATTCTCTCTGTGGCTCTGCTCCCCACACGTGCTACTTAACGCTTCTCAGTCTTGAAGATCCTTGTTGTAGTTTCACCTATAGAAATATTGTGGACTTTATTATTAGATAAAAAAATAAAAGGGAGTTTCGGTTTAATTGATTAAAAGGCTGTATCGCGTCCTAATCTTGAAATTTAGGCTGGCCCCAAAACTGTGGGAGTATCCAAAACAGAGACAGAGATGCCGCAGGATAGTTTAGATGATTTAGATAAGTGGTTCTCAGCTCTTCCTGTGCTTTGAATCTGGACAACTTTATTTTTTAAAAGTATGTCTGGCTCTCGCTTCTATATTTGTATTTAATTTACTGGGGAGGGGCCTGGGCCTTGGTATGTTTTAAAAGCCCCTCAAATGGTTCTAAGGCACATCCGGAATTGAGGACAATGCTCTAGATGAACAGAGGATGGTGCCCCAGACAATGGTGGGAGATAAACTAGGGAGGTACTGACCGTGAGTCTTGCTCCCATAAAGGCACCCTCTTTCCCACTTGAGTTCTAAACAAACCGGGCCATAAGAAAGGTGTTAGAACAGATGGCAGCCAATATATGACCAGTATTGTGAAAGGCTAAGTCAGAGCGTGTAGCTTAGGATGAGAGCCAAAGCATCTACTGAATGAGCCCTAAGGTCATCAGACGTACTTTCCTAGTCCAGAAAGAATGGCACTACCACAGTCTCCGCCTACAGGGACAGAGCCTTTGGCGTTGCACTTACGGCATGGACTCAGGGCAATCAAGCTCACGGGCTTTGCAGGCAGGCCGGCTTCCAAGCGAGGAGGGGTCTGATACTCGGGCCCAGTTCTTAACCCACCCAAGTCACCAGTCGGGTAACTCAGTACACCCAGCCAACCGGCCAGGAACGCTCAGAGAAAGTCCCTCCTTACAGAAACCCAGAGAGTGGGGGAAAGAGGCATTTCTCTCTAACTCCGGGGAATGAAGATGAGGAACATTCTTCAAGGAAGACTCAAGTTTTCAGAGGCCAAAATACATTTGTATGAAAGGAAAAACGGAGTATGTAAAAGACATATCCTTTATAACTGCTTTTTAAGTTTTTATCAGTGCAATAGGGCAAGGAAAAGAAATATATGGACTAAATATTGAAAAGCAAAAAATAAAACTGTTTATTTGCAGAAAACAAGATAAAATATGTAGAAAATCCTAAGGAATCTAAAAAAGAAAACTACTAGAACTTATAATTTATCAAGTTCATGGGATAGAAAATCAATATGCAAGAATCAATTATGTTTCTATACATTGGGAACAATTATTAAATATTAACTTCAATCTTAAAATAATAAAGAGCAATGCCATTGGTAATGGCTTCAGAAAGCACAAAATACTTATAAAGTATTTTTAAAAAGATATGCAAGACCTTTACATTGAAAACTACAAATCACTGCATATAAAAATTAAATAAGACCTAAATAAATGGAGATATACTCAATAGTGTTAAAATACCCATTATCCCCAAGTAGATCTACACATTCAATACAATTCAAATAAAAATCCCAACAGCTGATTAACCAGCTGATTTTCTAAAATTATATGGAAATGCAAAAGTCCTAGGATAGCCAAAACAAAGAGAACAAAGTTAGAGAACTTACCCTATCTGATTTTAAGACTTACTATAAAAGTTCAATAATCAAACCAGTGTGGATAAAGTTAAATAGGTCAATGAAACAAAACAAAAAGTCTAGAAATAGGCTCACATGTAAATGTACGGTCAATTTATTTCCAACAAAGTTGTTAAGATGATTTAGTAGGGAAAGAAATGTTATTTTCTACAAAATAAAAATAAACCTTGACCTTTACTTTACACCATGCAAAAAATTAATTCAAAATGTATCATAAACCTAAACATAAAAGCTAAAACCTTAAAGCTTTTGGGAGAAAATATAGGAAAATATTTTCATAATCTTGGGGTGGGCATACTTTCTAAGGACACAAAAAGCACTAACCCTGAAAGACAAAATTGATAAAGTGACTTCATTAAAATTAAAGATTTCTTCTCATCTAAAGAAAGACACCATTAGAAAAATAAAAAGACCAAACCACCAACTGGAAGAAAATATTCCTAACACATATATTAATTTCTCACAATAGACTTCCGTACTAAATATAGAAAGAATCCTTACAAGTCAATAATATGCAATCAATAATATACATATCATACCAATATTTTTAAAAGGTCAAAAGAAGACCAGGCAAGATGACTCAAGCTTGTAATCCCAGCACACGTTGGGAGGCCAAGGCAGAAGGATTGCCTGAGGCCAGGAGTTTGAGCTTAGATATCAGTCTAGGGTTTCACTTAGCACGATTAAATACACCCTTCCTAAGAAAGTCAATTTTTGGAGGAGGGCAATTCCGAGGGCCACAGGAGCCACACAAGAATATACAGTTCATAGAGGCCAATTTAAGCATGAGGTGGGGAAGCAAACACTGGTTGGATTTATGGGAACTCTTTTAACCTAGTAAGTATTAGGGGTCTGATCGAAGTACTGGTTACATTGATATGGCCAATTGATAGAGATCACAAAGTACACACGGCTTGTGTGTGATCATGGCAAAGAAAGGCTCTGAGAGGCCAGGAGAGATTCCTATGAGTATAAATACATAAATGTCCAGGCTTGGGCAGGTGCAGCTGACCTGCGCACGCCCCAGCATTTCCATCCCTTCTCTCCTCCTGTGCACGTGAGTGGATGGATGTTCCCCTGAGGTGTGTCCATATGGTTTGTTCTGGCTCATGCAATATGATCAGAGAAAACCTATGCCAGTCAGAACTACTGCCCAGTTCTCCGAGCTCCTCCTTTGCTTCACTGGCGACAGTGGGAACGTGTATTGATATGGAGGTGCCACGTATGGAGGGCAGCTTCCTTGGAAAGTGGCTGGATCTACAGCTGACTTTAAGGGAGCAAAAAATAAGCTTTTACCATATTTTATACCACTGAGAGCAGTAGTGCTACTTATTTTATGGTTTGTTTTTTTTTTTTGTAAAATATATCCTCGACTTTTTAGATGTCAAAGCAATTTTAAAAGTCAAAATATCTTTATTTTTCTAATTATAAAATATGGGTATATTGTAGAAAAAAATTCAGAATTCAAATAAAATTGTAAGATGAAAGTGAAATTTAATCCCACAACCTCAAAATAATTACTATTGTCAACATTTTTATTATACTTTTCTGGTTTTATCCTTGCATATGTATTTACATATATATTTATAAATATTCATTCACACAAATGGGAGTATGTATCATGATTTTATCTTTCCATATTCATAATCGTAGACCAAAGTCTCATGGTTCATTGGCTACGTGGTATTTTACTGTATGGTTAAGCTCTCATTGGTATGTATTTCCAATATTTCTACATTACAGACAAACCTGTAACAACCATCGATGTATATTACCTCAGTAATTTCCTTATGATCATTTCTAGAAATAGAAAAAAATGGGTCAAAAGGACAAACATATTGAACTTTGAAATATTTAAATTTGGTACATTAAAAATACCAAATTATACCTGAACTTCCTGAAGGTTGTATCAGTTTATATGTCTTCTATCAATGTGTGGATATTCATTTCCTTGTACTCTTGTTAATTCTGGGTAAAAATAATTATTGAAGTTGTTCATCTGACAGGCAAAAAAGATACACGCCTGTTGTTTAATTTGCATTTCTTTGATTACTAGTGAAGTTGATCTTTTATTTGCTGGCTATATTTAGTTTTTACTGTATTCATTGCCTAATTTTCTATTGGCAATCACCTCTGATTAATAAGATCTGTTTATTACTGTCTTTAATCCCATCTATTATATGGGTTTAAAATATATTCTGCAGTTTATCAATTGCCTTTGTGTGTGTGTATGTGTGTGCATACAAGTGTGTGTTGTTTGCTTATCATACCATTTTTAAAATGCATATAATCAAATTGATCATTCTTTTTCTTCCTGTTTTCTAGCATTATTCATAGAAAAGAGTCTTCAACTCTAGTATTATAAAACTATCTATGGTTTTCTACTACATTTTTTTCTTCTTGCACATTAATCCTTAACTCATCTGGAATTTATTTTATAGAAATGTGTGAATTGATGTGCAACTTTTCCCACTAAATAGCTAGCCAATAATTTATCCTTTTCTCAGTGAATTAAAATTCAGTTCACCTTTCACATACACAGACTTTACAAACCTACTTAGATATAATTCCTTACTCTTTCTGTTTCACTGTGTATTTTTTTTCCTTCTACTCTCTTTATTATTGTTGTTGTTATTTTTGTTTTGGTATGAACACTTAACATAAGATTTACCCTCTTAGAAATTTAAAGTATACAATACAGTATTATTAACTACAGGCATTGTGCTGCGGAGTGGATTCCCAGAATTTACTCATCTTGTGTCACTGGAACTTCATACCCCTTGACCATCGCCTCCCTACATTCCCTTCCCACCAGCCCTTGGCAGTCACCACTCTACTCTCTGCTCTTAGGAGTTTGGTGATTTTAGATTCTGACAGTATTTGTCTTTCTGTGTCTGGGTTATGTCACTTAACATGCACTTTAGGTCCATCCATGTTGTTGCAAATGGCAGGATTTCCTTCTTTTTATGACTTGTAAATATTCCACGGTACGTGTATACCATAATGCATCTGTTGATAGGCATTTAGGTTGTTCCCGTATCTTGGCTATTGTGAATAATGCTAAGATGAAATGAGAATGCAGATATTTCTTTGAAATACTGATTTCATATCCTTTCAGCACTACTTAGAAGTGGAATTGCTGGATCATATGGAAGTTCTATTTTTCATTTTTTGAGGAACCTCTATGCTGTTTCCCATGATGGCTATACCAGTTTACATTCCCACCAACAGTGTAAAAGAGCTCCCCTTTCTCCATATCCTTGCCAACATTTATTATCCCATCTTTTTTGATAATAGCCATCCCAATAGATGTGGCATGATATTAGAATCCCATTGTGCTTTTGATTTTCATTTCCCTGATGACCCGTGTTGGTGAGCACCTTTTCTTGTACCTTGTGACTATTTGCATGTTCTGTGGGAAAATGTCTTTTCAGGTCCTTTGGCCTTTTTCAAATCAGATTATTTGTCTTTTGTTTTCTCTTATGGTTTCAGGTTTTACATTTAAGTCTTTAATCCATTTTGAATTGATTTTTGTGTATGGTGTAAGGTTAGAATCTAATTTCCTTTATTTGCTTATAGTTTTACCCATACCATTGACTGCAGAGATATATTCCACTCTTTATTCTTGGTGCCCTTTCAAAAACTAGCTCACCATGTATGTGTGGGTTTATTTCTGGGTTCTGTATTCTGTTCCACGGATCTATGTGTCTGTTTGTTTGTGCCAGTACAATGCTGCTTTGATTCCTATGGCTTTGTAAAGTAATTGAAATCACAAAGTGTAATACCTCCAGCTTTGTTGTTCTTACTCAAGATTGCTTTGGCTATTTGGGGTTTTTTGTGGTTCCATATGAATTTTAGATTCTTTTTTCTATTTCTGTGAGAAACTCTATTGGAATTCTGATAGGGATTGCATTGACTGTGTCCATTGCTTTGGGTAGTATGGACATTTTAACGATATTAAGTCTTCTAATCCATGAATATGGGATATCTATCCATTTATTTGTGTCTAATTTCTTTCATCAATGTTTTATAGTTTTCAGTGTAGAAGTCTTTTGCGTTCTTGGTTATATTTATGCCTAAGCATTTTATTCTTTTTGATGCTATTGTAAACTGAATTGTTTTCGTAATTTCTTCTTTGGATACTGCAACTGCAACAGTCTTGTGCCTCTGGGGGTCAAGGCCAGCTCAAACAGCTACAGGGAGATGGGAGGGAAAGGAGTGGTGGGTTCATTGTTAGTGTCTAGAGATGCAACTGATTTTTGCATGTTGATTTTATATTCCTCAACTTTACTGAATTCATTTATTAGATCTAAAGTTTTTTTGTGGTCTTTAGGGTTTTCTATACATATAAAATCATGTCATCAGTAAACAGAGGCTATTTTACTTCTTTTCCCATTTGGATACCTTTTATTTATTATTTTCTTGCCTACTTGCTCTGGCTGGAATGCCAGTACTATGTTAAATAGAAGTGGCGAGAGAGGGCATCCTTGTTATGTTCCTGACCTTAGAGGAAGAGCTTTCAGATTTTCACTGTTGAGCATAATGTTAGCTGTGGGCTTCTCATATGTGGTCTTTATTATGTTGAGGTACATTCCTTCTATACCTAATTTTTTTGAGAGTCTTTATCATTATAGGATGTTGAATATTTTTTAAAAAAATTCTGCATCTATTGGGATGGTAATATGGTTCTTATCCTTCATTCTGTTGAGCCAGTGAGGGCTGTTGGGGTCCTCAGCTGCACCTCTGTGGCCGGTGGCTAGGGGCCAGGGCCAGCCGCTGTGGATGCCAGAGCCAGTGACGTGCACGTGCTGTGATGTGGAGGCCGTAGGCGTGTCTGTAGTAGCAGAGCCAGCTGTCGGCTCATGCATGGTGGCAAGGACTGCGGGAAGAGAAAGGGGCTTGGGCTGACTGTGGATGTGCAGGTAGTGGTGTGGGCTGGCAGCTTGCACATGCAAAACTGCAAGGGGAGGCCAAACTGATTATGTGTGTGCACGTGCAGCTGCAGGGGCCAGCTGTGGGTGCAAACGCAATAGTGGGGGCAGGGCCAGCTGCTTATGCATGTACAGCCACGAGGCCAGGGCTGACAGCATGTAGTAGCCTGACTGCAAGAGTCAGTCTAGGTGCACATGGCGGTGGGGTAGGAGCCTGCGGTGGGGCCCTTGGGGCTGGTTGCAGGCACATGTGTAGTAGCTGTGCTGTGTCCCTGGGCCAAGGCACCCATGGAGGCAGCAGCTGGGTTTCCTCTGAGAAGGGGCAGTGATGGCCTGAGCACCTACAGAATGCAAAGGTCACAGGGGTGGGATCCTAGGCTGGGGAGATCATGGCAGGAGCTGCTCAGGTGGTTCCAGGGAGCGGGGTGGAGAGGGATAGTGGGTGAAGCACCCAGAGGCTGCCATGTCTGTTGGGCTGAGCATACTGGGTGGGGCCACTGCAACAGTCTTGTGACTCTGGGGGGTCAAGACCAGCTCAAACGGCTCCAGGGAGATGGGAGGGAAAGGGGTGGTGGGTCAGGCACCTAGGGACTGGGCTGGGTCCCTTGGCCAGTGCAACTGCAGCAGCATGTGGTCTATCACATTCATTGATTTGCATATGTTGATCCATCCTTGCATCCCGGGAACAAGTCCCACTTGATCATGGTGTATGATCCTTTTAATGTGCTGTTGAGTTCAGTTTGCTGGGATTTTGGAATTAATTCTTTTTAAATGTTTGACAACACTGAAGCTGTCTTGTCCTGGGCTTTTCTTTTTTGGGAGATTTTTGATCATTGAATAAATCTGTTAACTCAATATTGGTCTATTTAGATTTTCTCTTTCTTCATGGTTCAGTCTTGGTAGGTGCACATTTCTAGGAATTTATCCATTTGTTATAGGTTATCCAATTTATTGGCATATAATGGTTCACAGTAGTCTCTTATAATCTTTTGTGTTTCTATGAAATCAGTAGTAATGCCTCCTCTCCTTCATTTATAATTTTACTTGTGTCTTCTCTCCTTTTTCATAGTCTAGTTGAAATTTGTCAGTTTTGTGTATCTTTCCAAAAAAACTTAGTTTTTTCTTTGTGATCACCCTGAGGCTTACCAAAAACATCTTATAGTTATAATAATCTATGTGTTTAAGTTTATAACTTAATTTCTATTGCATACAAAAATCTATACACTTTCACCCCCTCACCTGAATTTTATGTTATTGAGATCACAATTTACATCTTTTCATACTGTGTATCACAAATTATTATAGTCATTTTTAATACTTTTATCTTTAACTTTATACTATAGTTAAAAGTGATTTATACACACTGCTATTACAATATTCTGAATTTGACTGTACACTGACCTTTACCAGTGAGTGTTATGCCTTCATGTGTTTTCATGTTGCTGATTAGTGTCCTTTTGTTTCAACTTGACGAACTCCCTTTAACATTTCTTATCAGGCAGATCTATTGGCGATGAACTCTCTCAGCTTTTGTTTGTCTGGGAAAGTCTATCTCTTTTTCATTTTTGAAGGATAACTTTGCCAGGTATAGTATTTTTGGTTTGCAGATTTCTCTCTTGGCACTTTGAAAATATCACCCCTCTCTCTCGGCCTACAAAGTTTCTGCTGAGAAGTCTGCTTATCCTCTTATGGAGGTTCTCTTGTATGTGGTAAGTCACTTTTGCTGCTTTGAAAATTCTCTTAGACTTTTTACAGTTTGACCATGATGTGTCTCCGTGAAGACTTCTTGATGCTCAAACTATTCGGAGTTCTTTGGGTTTCGTGGATATGTATGTTCATTTGCCTGTCCAGATTTGGGAAGATTTCTGTCATTATTGCTTTAAATAATCTTTCGCCTACTCTGCTTCTTCTGGAATTCCCATAATGCATGAATTTGTTTCGTTGGTTGTGTCCAATAATTCCTGTAGGCTTTCTTCACTCTTTTTCTTTCTTTTTGTTCCTCTGACTGGATAACTTCAAACAATCTGCATTTGAGTTTGCTGATTCTTTCTTCTACTTGACCGAGTGTGCTACTGAAGCCCTCGACTGAAATTTTCAGTTCAGACATTTTATCCCTCAGCTCTAGAATTTCCGTTTGGTTCTTTTTTATTATTCCTATCTCACTGTTGAACTGCTCACTTTGTTCATGTATTGTTTTCCTGATTTCATTTAGTTATCTCTTTGTGTACTCCTGTAGCCACGGGGCTTCTTTAGGATGGGGATTGTTTTCAATTTTTGTCAGGCAATTTGTAGATCTTTCTTTCTCTGGGGTCAGCCATTGAAGCTTTATTTTGTTCCCTTGGTTGTGTCACATTTCCTTGATTCTTTATGTTCATCGAAGCCTTGCATTGCTATCTTCACTTTAGAAGAAGTATCCACCTCTTCCAGTCTTCACTTCACCAGTGAGCCCAGCCAGAGATGTTGTGGGTCTCTCAAATCCTGTCAACAGATGCACCCACACTACTCCACTTGCTCCCTCTTAGGGGGCAAGTCTTATGATTGCCTGTCTTCTCTTGATCCTGCAAAGCCAGAATTTGTGCTCAAATTCTTATTACCCCATCCCTAGGGTAGTGCCCTAAAATATTCAAGGTGGTGTGCCTTCTCTCAAACCAGCAGAGTTGAACCAACTGCTAAGGTTCACACCTGCTATTGAGATCCTCGTGTTGTCTGCCAGAGCTCATATAGGCTGTGCACAGAAATGCACAGAGTGTCATCCATGGGGAGGCAGGTAAGTAGTCCTGGGGGGGTTGGTTTCTGGGAGGACCTCTTGGTAGAGTCTATGAGCTGGTTAGCAGGATCCATGGCTGGATGTTGAGAACTGTGTGCCAGTTGCTCTGAATTCCCTCCCCTTCTCCCTTCTCCTGGATGTCCCCAGACAATTCAGTCCTTTATAATGTTCAGAAGTGAGCATCCTGCAAGTCTGGGAAGCTGGGCACTCACTTCACTCTCACTTTCTTCCACGGAAGCAAGCATGGGCCAAGAGGGTCTCTCCCCATACCAAGCGGTGCCACTTGGGGGAAGGGTGATGCAGGTAAAATAAAATGTGTCCACTCCCAGATGTTTTGTTAGAACCTCAGGTAGACTCCAGGGCTCCCACAAAGGTATTCTCATCTGTGGGTGGTTGTCAAAATCCATGTTCCATGTTTCCAGTGTAGGATGAGAGTTGGAATTTCCTATTCTGCCATCTTGTTACCATACTCTCTCAAGTCTTCTTAAAATTGTCTTTCCACATTGTTCTCTCAATATCCCAGTCATCACAGCAATTGTCCATCTGATCCTCTCCTGATCTCTCAAACTTTACAAACTGTTCTTGGCTGCCTGGCTGTTTCTCTTTTTTCTGGTCTCCTAGATCCTTTCTTCTCAAGGATACTTTCACACAGTTTTTAAAGTAAAAAATTCTTCTGGCCAGGTGTAGTGGCTCATGCCCATAATCTCAACACATTGGGAGACTGAGGTGGGAGGATCACTTGAGGCCAGGAGTTGGAGACCAGCCTGGTTGACACAGTGAGACTCTATCTCTACAAAAAAATAAAAAATTAGCTGGGCATAGTGGTACATACCTGTAGTCCCAGCTAGTTGGGAGGCTGAGGCAGGAGGATCACTTGAACCCAGGATTTTGAGATTGCAGTGAGCTATGATGAGACCACTGCACTCCAGCCTGGGTGACAGAGCGAGACCCTGTCTCAAAAACAAAACAAGACATAACATAACAAAACAAAACAAACCCCTCTGCTTATTCACTCTAAGCCCAAGAGGAAAATGCTAGCTGATGGAACAAGTAAAGAATCATTCCATTTTTGAAGGCAAAGGGGAAAGCAAATATTGAAAACCTGTATTAGTTACTCTTTTTACTTTTTTTATGCTTGTTACACTATTTATTTTCAGAACGGTCTCCTTACCTTCCTGGAAGAGTCAAAGAAGGACACTCCTGGTACACAGCTCTCTGCCTTCATCACAAGGCCACTGTTGCCAGGGCAGTGGCTGCTGCTGTGTCTCGTCACCTCTCTGAGTCTCAGTTACAGAGATGATTCTCTTCTCCAGTTTCCAGCAGCACTCCTACAGAATTCTCTGTCATAGTTATTTGATAATTTCAGCGGAGAATGGCTGGTTTGAGTAAAACATGTGAGCTCAAATCATCTTCTGGCATCAGAAGTCTTTATCAGCAGTCCCCAACCTTACTGGCACCAGGGACCGGTCTCATGGAAGACAGTTTTTCCACGGACAAGGGTGGGAGGTGGTTTCGGGATGATTCCAGCGCGTTACATTTACTGTGCAGTCAAACCTCTCTGCTGATGAGAGTCTGTGTTTGCAGCCGCTCCCCGGCGCCAGCATCACCGCCTCAGCTCCACCTCAGAGCATCAGGCATCGGATTCTCATAAGGAGCCGCAACCCAGATCCCTCCCATGTGCAGTTTTCAGTGGGGTCCAAGCTCCTATGAGGATCTAACACCACCGCTGATCTGACAGGAGGCGGAGCTTACGTGGCCATGCGAGCGATGGGGTTCGGCTGGCTGTAGATGCAGACGGAGCTTGGCCTTCTCCCCCACCGCTCACCTCCTGCTGTGCGGCCGGTTCCTAACAGGCCACAGACCAGCGTTGGTCCACGGCCTGGGGCTTGGGGACTGCGGCTCTATGTGACCTGAAATTTCATGTCAGTATCAGCTTTTTAAAATTTCTTTTCCATTTCCTCATTTAGGCTTTGCAAAACACTAGATACTTTGTTCTCAATTTTCCTGGCCCATATATTAATTTGGGGATACTCTTCTCACGAAGCCTTTTGATTTTTTCCTTAGTCTTTAAAAACAACAATAAAAACACCCTGCTCTGGCTCACATCTAACGAAACAGCATTGAGCAATTTCATGGGAAATGCCGAGTAAGTCCCCCTCTTGCTTTGATGGTTAACCAGAGACCCAGGCTAGGATTGAATATCAGATTTGCCTTGGAGGAATAGGGGCCCTGGGCATATCTCACACGCTGACGTTCATACTGGAGAGTGAAAGAGCAGAGCTGGGAAAGGCGCCTTCCAGCCTGAGCCACTGAACCATATGCGTAAATTGTGAAGACACAGGCAAACCAAAGGTGGGTCACAATGACTGCATCTTAGCGTTTTTTGGTTTTGTTCTTAGAAAAAGAAATAAACTTCTGATGTTTTCACGGTTTGGGGGGAATTAGACATGTATCACATGCGTATTATAGAACATTCAGAAACTCCTGATGAACACACATGTGGATGGATGGTAGGTGGGAGGAGCTGCTGTTTTCACGCACACGGTGAGCTTCCACGGCTCCAAGTATCGACCACATGCTGCTGAGTCGTCACTATAAACCTCCAGCCCAGGCCGTCTTTCTGATTCTAGATCTAAATGCATTTTAGATTGATTCTAGATCTAAAGGCATTTCCAACTCAAAATGCCCCAGGTGATGCCATCGTCTCTGTGCTGCCCCTCCACCCAACACACTCCTCCTCCCCCTCCTGTGTGCCCTATGCCTGTGAGTGACACCCCCACCACCCATGTCACATGTCAGAGGTCAGGAAGCTGGCCTCAACCTACCTTCTTAGTATCTACTCTGAAACATTCGTCATGTCTTATCGAGTCTCCCTTTCTAACAACTCTCAAAACCATCTATTTTCTTCTATTCCCCATCACTCCTATCAGGTTAGCCGTCATGAGCCCTTGCTGGTATTACCAGAAATACAGCCAGAGAAATCATTCCCAGGAGCCAATCTTAGCATGTCATTGCTCTGCCAGCAGCCCCTTGCCCTTAGGATAAAGTTTGAAACCCCACAGCGTGCCATGGGTGGCCTTCACAGCTTGGCCCCCACCTCCCTCCGTCTACTTACTTTTTGCCAATTCCATTTTGACTTTGTGACTCAAATATGTTAGTCAGCATAGACCAGGTTTATGCTGCCGTAACAAATAACAAAAATTTAAGATGCTTAACAGACAAGTTAATTTCTTGTCCATGTCAAACCTGGCGTCAGTTGGATGACCGTCTAGGGTAGCTGCCCTTCCTGGGTGGTTCCGTGAACCAGGATCCTTTGATCTGTGGCTCTGCCTGCCGAGGGGAAGACGGAGACTGGAGAATCCACAGGAGCTTTTCGCTGCCTTATCCAGGAAGTGGCATCACTTCCACTCTTATTTTATTGGCTAGAATGAGTCAATGGCTCTGCCTGGCTGCAGGAAGGCTAGGAATTGCAACCTTGTGGGAGGATCCAGAAAGGAGGCAGCTCATAGCACTGTCTCTGCCACGCCAAACACAATCACTGGGGACCCTGCCAGAATCTGACTGGCACAGACACCTCACAATGTCCCCTCAATTCCTTACTAGGCTGAAAGTGCTTGCATACATACCCATTTATGCAGACAAGATGGAGGTGGTCAGACAGGATTTGTTCTAGAACATGGGATAAATTTATTCATTCTTTCCTAGATCTACCTCCAAGCCATTTATATTATTTTAAAACACACATTTGAAAATTATCTTTTTAAACTTTTAGGTTTTTAGAGACAGGGTCTTGCTCTGTAGACCAGACTGGAGTGCAGTGGCCTGATCGTATAGATCACGGTAACCTCAGACTCCTGGGCTCACGCGATCCTCCCACCTCAGCTTCCTGAGTAGCTAGGACTACAAGTGTATGTCATTACATCCAGGTAATTTTTAAAATTTTTTGGTACAGACAGAGCTTCACTATGTTGCCCAAACTGGTCATTAACTCCTGCCCTCAAGCAATCGATCCTCCTGCCTCGACCCCCCAAAGCACTGGGAAAACATGTATTTGGGATTGTAGATTGTTTTGCACTGGAGAAAAAACACAGAAGAGTTTTTTTTTGTTTTGTTTTGTTTTTTTTTTAAATAATAAAATCCTGTGCTTGTGCTTAAACTTTAGTTCTCAATGGAAATATTACTTTTCCTAAGAAACCTCTATAACCCCCATAACTGAATGAGTTGCTGTTTTACCCAGTGCATTTATAACTCCTGTGCTTAAAGCTCTGAGAACATTTATCACACTGAATCTCACTTGCCCTTGCAGGACAGGTGCTGTGTCTTGTCACGCCTTTGTGTTCCCAAGACCTGGCACACGTCTGACCCAAGGCAGATAGTCAGGGAGTATATGCTACATCGTGCTGTATTGAATCAAACTGTTCTTTCTTCAGTCTAAATCTGACCAGATGTGGATGGTGGGGTCTGAAGAAAACTGGTTCTTTACTCATCTATAGGACATTTTTTGCCTGAGTCTGGGAAATGAGGGGATAAAGTGCTTAATTGGCTATGAGAACCCTCCCAGAGTTAATGTGTTTTGCAAAACTTAATACGTATAAATGTTTTTATTGAACTTATATTTAAAAAAAAGACTTTTCAAGTATTCCTTTGTGGTGCTTCCAACCCAAATATTGCCAGGCTGAGAGTGTAAGGAACACATAGGAACAGCAGACTAAACAGGCCGGTCTCACTTCGTGGTGCGCAGTGAGTGGCAGGCAATGCAGCCCCAGAGAAAGTCTTTTTTGCACAATTCTTCTTGACGCTTGGTAAGAAAATCGGTATCACATTTTTCAACAATAAAGTGTACAGTGTTTGGAGTAGTACCATTTCTTACTTTACACTCTGTTCTTTGTGCTCAAATTTATCAATTCTGGAATAAATCTTGGTGATCTGGAGTTGTCAGAGATGGTGTTCCAGACTTGAGGTTTTCAGAAAGCTAAGGGTGAATATTTAAAGGCACATGTATCACTTGGTTTTTGTTTCCCTTTTCCTAAATGTAACCCTTTTGTGAGTGAATGTTTTTCTAAAACATAGCATGCACTTCCACACAACTGATTTGTCAACAGAATCCAATGGACACGTGTTCACAGGTAACCTGGAGGCGTGAACATGAATGCAGAATTGTGTCACGACACAGTGTTTTTCTCAGGCCCCACTGACGTGATCAGAGCTGCACCGGACTACGGCGATTTTTGACTTTTTTTTGGTGCCTTTTAAGGTTTTTCTCTAGCACCTTTATCCTGTCAGTGAATAGGAGGCCTCTTCTCAGCAGGCATTCTGTCCCTTTCTAATTTATACCTTTCAATTTACTCTTGAAAACCAGAGGAACAACTTGTTACAACTGTGTGCAAAACAAGAATCAACAGTCTTGGGCGAGACCTAAGCGTGTGCTTACGTGCGATGTGCTTAAACGTGCGATGTCGGTCGGATGCTCAGAGGCTTTTCCATCCCTGACCTGACTGTGCTGAGGCAAGAAGGGATTGCTAGAGTTGAGTTCTAGATCAGCGTGGTATTGCTACAGCATACAAGCAAAGTGCCAGTACAAAAACAATCTCAGAAGTTACCCTGGAAGGAATTACTGAAACTTTCTAATTGTTACACTTTCATAATATAAAGAAGAAGGTCGAGAGGTGAAGTGGCTTGCCCAGAATCCCTCAGTTTGTGGCCACGCCTGGACCAAAGCTAGGCTTCCTGACTGTAGCTCCAGTTGTTACTCTCTGCTCACCTGTGGGGAAGAAGACTAGGGTTTTGTCAAGGGCAGAATGAAGGGTTCAAAAGCACCAGCAAATCTATGCTTCCCAGGGCACCTATGTTTCGTTCACGTTCCAGCACGGAATCTACGTGGACACGGGCAGGTGCACACGTGCAGGATCATCAGGGAATGGGACGCACACAAAACTAGGTCAGGTCAGCGCCTCCCAGCTCTGAAGGCCACACGGAGATCAGCTTTGGGTTTGAGACCTGGAAGTTTGCTGGCCCTGGGAAGGGTCACCAAATCCCGACTCTGTCCTTCCAGAACTTTAGGGGACTCCAGCTCTCCCTGCCCCATCCTCAAGATTTGGAACTTTCCAGAAAGAGACTGCCTAACCCCAACCCCACCAGGCTCAGACCACTGGTGCGGCAGCCGTCCTGGTCCCTAAGCTCCTGAAATGAGGTCATGAATCTTGGCACCTCTGCGGCTCCTTAAGAAGTCCTTGGGCTCTCAGTGCTGGCTGAGGGGACGAAGCGAGAAGGAAGGTGTGCAGAGCATGCAGCCTGTCACCAAGTGGGAACACGTCCTGTCAGGACAGCTCCTCGCAAGGGCTCTTTTTGCCTATGAGGCAGAAGAGTAACCAAAGATTTGAATAAACTTCATAAACCAAGTATCTGTTCAGGAGAAGGACATCACTGTGGGTAGCCAGAAACCCACCTGCACTAGCTGAGCACGTTTCCCGTTCGGACGGGGGCACGCCCTGAAAAGCTACATGCGGTAGATGCCACAGGTGAGGACGCCCTATGGCCATCCCCTCACCCAGCAGGTACGGCCCCCCCCAGCACGTGTGAGTGTGGTAGCTAAGGGCTTGTTTATACCCAGTGCCTTCCTGGAGCACCGTCCTGGAGCACCACCCTCCAGCTCCGGAGGAGCCAGAGATGCTCCCACAGGGGAGGTGGGTACAGCGGCCCGGTCCTGCTGCTCCAAATCTGTGGGGTGGCTTCTGCTCCAGAGTCCCCGAGGATCACAGGAAGGCCAGACGTGCCGTGAGCCACAGCTTGTCCCACTCTTGCCGCTTCCTTACCCTGCTGCCCTCACTCCCGTGTAATCTTCCGCCGCTCAGGTGCCATACTCACCTGACATCCTCACCTGTCATCTCCTGCTGGCCTCGGCTGAGAGTCTCTCTTTGGCGCCTGCTGCGTTCGACTGTACCTTCTGTTGGAGCACTTGCTCTTTTCTCCAAGCCCCCGACACTGTCTTCTTGAGTGTGTTCCCCGAGTCCACGTCTCAGCCCTGCAACCAGAAAGAGCAATTCCGTGTCAAGGACAAACTGAAGCTGACGCCCTGAACTGATGATGCCCCCTCTCCGAGGGTAAAACACACACACACACTCCCCAACACCACTGTCACCAACAGTGACCGCCCTCGTCTTCTATGCAAACGGACTAATGTGCGTGTCCGGTTGAGGTCAACAGGCAATCCTGGGAGTAGGGGTAGGAGTCTCTGTAATTTATCCAGGAAGTAGGAATCCTGAGGAAGTAGGAATCCTGAGACAGGTAGTGGAAACCAGGAACCTAAGAAGATGAATCTTAGGGAGGAAATGGAACTTGGTTTCCCAGACCGCTCAGAGTCAAAATTGGCCCCAGGTGGTGGGGGGTTCGCATGGGTAGACAACCCAGGAGCTAGGCAGGGAGAGCTGTGAACCGACAACCCCCCCCAAAATAGATTGGGTGGGCACCCACACCCTATAGCCACATCGCCCAGATTGACTCTTCTGGGGTTCATGCATTCCTGTTCTTCCCTTCCCCCAATCTCCCCCACCCATGCCGTTAGCAACGTCTTGTTTAGACACTTGGGCCAGGCCTCAGGGGAGCAGGCGAAGGGTGGGAGGGAAGTCTGGGAGAAGGTTCGTTGTCTCTACTTGGGTACAGCGGTAAAAGACAACACCAGAGGGGCGGTGAGGCCACGAATCTGGGGACAACACCTGTGAGGTTCAGCCAGTGGAGTCTGTCCTCTGTGGCTTTCTGTCATCCCAACTCACAGTACCCGAGCCACACGTGTGGGACTGCTCAACCTGCTGGGGATGACGGGAAGGTGCAAGTTCCATGAGGGTGTTGGAGATGTTTTCTCTTCTGCTCTTTGCTCCGGAACACCTGCTCTTTGAGGGGCTGGCCTGATGCGAGCTGGAGCCCGAGGGAGAGAAGGGCCCAGCCCTGGCCGTAGTACTAGTGTGGGGCACACCCGGGAGGCTGGCTCGGGAATAAAGCATGCCCACGGGACAATGAGACAGGACGTCCTGCTTGAGCCATTAATACTTTAGAGCAGATCGGCTCAAATGTTCCCAAGTCCCCCGAGTCCAGAGGCAATGTCAGTGCTGCCCGGGAGCTCAGCTCGGTGCAGCTGCCACTGCACAGGCACAATATGCCTTTGAATTCTCCATTTCATCTTGAATATTCATGTGAATTTTGCAACTGACTTCACGATACCTTAGGGCTAGTTTTAGAATATGAATGATGTGAGAAGAGGCACAGTCTAGTTGCTAAGAACATGCAGTGTTTAAACATGCAAGCTTTGAAATGTTAACACGGCTACTCCTCTACTAATACCCTGATAGAAAAAGCACATTCAATCAACCTTCATAACTTGCAGATTTCCTATCTGTTTCTTTTTCTTTTCTTTCTTTCTTTCTTTTTTCTTTTTTTTTTTTTTTTTACAGAGTCTTGCTCTCTTGCTCAGGCTGGAGTGCAGTGGCCCCTTCACAGCTCACTATAACCTCAAACTCCTGGGCTCAAGCCATCCTACCACCTCAGTCTCCTTAGTAGCTGGGACAGGCATGTGCCACCATGTCTGGCTAATTTTTAAATTTTTTGTAGGGATGAAGTCTTGCTATGTTGTCCAGGCTGGTCTTGAACTCCGGAGTGCAGGCAATCCTCCCTCCTCAGCCTCCCAAAGTGCTGGGCTTTACAGATATAGGCCACCGCACCTGGACTGATTCCTATTTGTGAATTCACCTACTCGCCAAAATTTATTTGCAACCCCATAATTAATACTTGTGACACTTTAAAAACAATTTGACAAGTGGTAAAAAATTTTGAGCTGCCTGTTGTGCCTGTTCCCTGGGTAGGTGGAACAAGTCCATGTCTTCTCTGCCTTCGTGTTTCAGCTTCGTACTGTCAACAAGTGCCCTGCAAGGTATCTTTATTGCCATGTTTTCACACTTTTGTCTTTTTTTGTTCATGATCTCACTATTTTAAATGGCCACCAAGCACAGTGCCGAAGCGCAGTCTGGATAGTGTTCCTACGTTGAAAGGAGATAAGGTTCATTCAGGCAAGAGTCGTAGGGCTGCTGGGCACAAGCTCAGGGTTAACGAATCAACAATACATGTTTTTGTTTTTTTGAGACAGAGTCTCGCTTTGTTGCCCAGGCTAGAGTGAGTGCCGTGGTGTCAGCCTAACTCACAGCAACCTCAAACTCATGGGCTCAAGCTATCCTCCTGCCTCAGCCTCCCGAGTGGCTGGGACTACAGGCATGCGCCACCATGCCCTGCTAACCATGCCCTGCTAATTTTTTCTATATATATTAGTTGGCCAATTAATTTCTTTCTAGTTATAGTAGAGATGGGGTCTCGCTCTTGCTCAGGCTGGTCTCGAACTCCTGACCTCAAGCAATCCGCCCGCCTCGGCCTCCCAGAGTGCTAGGATTACAGGCGTGAGCCACCGCCAACAATGCATGCTGAATAAGCTATCTTTAAGCAGAAACACATAAAAGGCAATGAGAACGGTGTGAGCAGCGGCTCACAGGAACCTGACCGCGCTTGCCCGGGAGCAGCGGCTCAGTGCTCGCAAGGCACTGCTCCCGCGGCTTTGCGGGACACGACGGCGGCGTGTGACTGCACCCGGGTGCGTGAGTCCCTTCCTGGCCCGCCCCCGCCCCTCCTCCCGACTGACCTGTCCCGCGCCCGCTCTCCGCGCGCCAACAGGCCTTTCACCTGGAGCGCAGCAGAGACGCCCTGGCCAGAGGCCACCAGAGCAGGAAGGGACCGACAGGTGAGGAAGGCCGCCGCGCCCACTCCTGCCGCAAAGCTCTCGCAGTGTCTTGAAGGCGTCGACACCAGCCTCAGAGCAGGCGGGAGCGCACCTTCCGGGGTGAAATCCGGGTTCGAGTCCCGGCTTCTCCACTCGCCGTGGGCAGGTTGGGCAGGCTGTTCATCCCGCGAGCTCGGCTTCCTCACGGGTGAAATGGGACGATGCCACTGGCCGCTGCCGTGGGCCGCGAGTTAGACACGCAGGGAGCCCGGCCGGCAGCTGGCACGCGTGCTCAGGTGCGGGCACGGCGCAGACTTCGAAAGGAACGCCCTCGTCTTTGGCCTGTGCGACCGGGACTGGGCCAAGGCCAGGGGCACACACGTCCCCGACTTCTGTCCACCTCCAGAGGCCCACGGGCGGCTCCCGTCCCCGACTGCGCCACCGCGCCGCAGCTCCAGGCCGGACGCCGCGCTGTCCCGGCAGCCGTGGGGTCCCGTTTCCCGGCGCTGCCCGTGCCGGGGCGCGAGGCCGCCCTGGTCCCCGCAGCCCGACCGCGAGGTCCCGGGCGGCGAGCGAGGGCTCCAAAGGGCCGGGCCCTAGCGCCCTCCGCGCGGGGCGGCGGGAGGGCCACCGGTGTCCGATTCGGTCTCGCGGGCCAGGAGCGCCTGAGGCCGTCAGGCACGAGCCAGCGGTTCCGGGCAGAGCTCCGCGTGGCCCCGCGCCTGGCTGCGCACGGTCGGCGCCCGGCCCGGGCGGGGCGGCGGGGGCCCGGCGGGGCGGAGCTGGGGCGACGGCACCCCCTCTCCGGCTCCGGCCCGGGCGGGGCGGCCCGCTGGCTCGCGGCGCGGCGGCCGCCTTTCCCCAGCGCGCCCGCGGCGCGGCGGCAATCCCGGCTCTTGGCACCGCGCCTGGCGGCCGGCCCAGGGCGAGGAGTGGCTTCCAGGAAGCGGGCGGAGGAGCGTTCCAGCCGCGCCTCGCCGTCGCCGCGGCCCCGCGCGCTCCGAGCGGCCCGGGCCCGGCCTCTGGCGCGGCGTCTGCGCGCCCCGGGTGCCCCAGCTCGGGCGGCGAGCGCGGAGCCCGCGCGGACGGACGGGCGCCGGGCGCGCCGCGCACTTGCCGGGCGGCGCAGGTGGCCGCGCGCGCCCTCCGCTCTGGGCCGCGGCCAGCGCTGCGCTCCGCGCCTGGAGGGGGCGGGACGGGCGGGGCGGCCCCGTCCCAGCCCCATTTAACTGCGCGGCGGCGGCGACTGCGGCGCGGCGGGCTGGAGGCCGGCGTCGGGGAAGGTCCCGGCCCGATCCTGCACGAGGCGTTGACGGGGCCGCGTCCACCAGCCTCTCCCCGGCGCGCGTCCCCGAAGCTTCTGCGGCGCCAGGTGTGTGCAGCGAGCGGGGCGGCAGGGCCGCTCCCCAGGGGCGTCAGACGCCGAACGGTGGCCTCGCTAAGCGAGTCGGGGACTCCGGGGGTGGGTGGCGCGCTGCGCGGGCCCGGGCGGGGTGAGCCTCAGGACCGGGGCTCTCCGCGGGGCGTGGACACCTCGGGGCCGGCGCGCTCCGTGGGGAGCCGCAGGGCTCGGGGGTCTTCCCTGTTCGCGGGCCCAGGGGCGTTCTCGATCGTGGGGCGGGGACTCCCAGGGTCGGGCTTTTCAGGATGGGGAGTTTCTAGGTACAAAACTTCGAGCGAGCGTCCGAGGGTCCGGCCAGTTGGCCACCGGGTCGCCGGCGCCTAGAGCGCGGCGGGCTGAGGAGCCGCGTGGCGGGACGTGGGCGCGAGGGGCCCGGGCTGGCGGGGCGCGGGGCAACGACGCGAGGCGGTGTCGCCAGGGCGCGCTGGGAAGGCGGCGAGGGGCGCGCAGCCCCGGGCCTGGCACCGGCCGCCTCCCTTCAGCCGAGAGTCGCCGCCTCAGGTCGGAAACAGCAGCACATTTGCGGATCGCATTAGGCCAGGCCCTTAATGCTTTCTCCAGATGGAGAGAAGCCACCGACCCGCCCCCGGACACCGGCTCGGCCGAGGCGCCCGCGAGGCGAAGCGAGAGTTGAGTGTGACCTCGGCTTTTCCAGTCTCGACTCATTCCGAGTTCCCTGTAAACTGACAGGAAGACCCAGGGAAGAGCCCCCGCTGCCCTCCCGGTGTCGGTGACCGCTGCGTTCGCCCTCGCCTCCTTTGGGGAGATTGCGCCAGCCCGGCGGGGGCTGCTCCTTGCAAACGCCCGTCGGCTCTCAGGCCTCCGCGGCTGCGGGTCTGGGACGCGGAGGGCGCGCGGTGACATCTGATGGGGGAAGCCTTGAACCATCGGAAGACCTGTGTTCCGGTCCTAGAAAGCCACTAGTTTGCTGTGTGACCTTAGGCAGGTCCTTCCCCTGTCTGGACTGGCTCGGTTGGTCTTAGACTCATTTTTGCCTCCAGCAGGAGAAGCTGGCAGGTGCCCTAACCTTGGCTCTGCGCTGGCTCCCTTAGCCAGATGCCAGCGGCCACACCCCGCTGCCGACAGATGGGCTGGGAGGTGGCTGGTGCAGGGCGCCTCAGCTTCTGGAGGGCTGGAGGTGTGAGCTGCCCACTGGAGACAGGTCCCGCGCCCTGCTGACCTTGATGCGGCCCTCCCAAGGGAGCCCCAGAGAGCTGCACCCTGCAGTGGGCAGCCCCTTCCTGAGCCAACATAAACCTTTCCAGGATGTGGTCTGGGCTTCAGGGTCCCCTTCTCTGACTGATCTTTCAAGTCATGGGCGTTGCCACTGGCGCCACAGCTGGTTGGTGGAAACCAACTCTTTCCTCTTTTGTAGGCTTTCAGTGAGACCCCCAGGAGACCGGACCCCATGGCTTCCCGGAAGAGCCTCTGGTGGCTGCTGCCCTGGATGGTCTTCATGCACTCTCCCCTCCTGCAGGTAAGGTGGTAGCGAGGGGAAGGGGAGTGGTGGACATTCCTCTGTTGGCTCAGCAGGATTATTCTAGACCACCTAAGATATGGTATGATTAATGTTACTCCTGCACCACCAATTTAACTTTCTCTCCTACCTCCAGCCAGTGATATTTCTGGTTGGGTTAGCTGTAAGGATGGTCCAAATCCCTTGGGTTCTCTCTGAATCCCTGCACCAGCAATGCACCAGCAATGGCCTGGGGCTCTTGCAGACCCTGTCTTCCAGACTAGAATGGCTGTCTGCGTGTGCACAGTAGAGGCTGGGCTGCCAGAGGCCAGGACGCAGTGAATGGGCAGAGCCAGGTTTTGGCCCTAGTGTGGCCACTAAATAAGCATTCTGAGTTTACTTCCGTCATCACACATCTCATTGTTTTGCAATCCTCTCCTTAGACTTCTGTCTTTTCCAACCAGCCTGGGAGGACCCAGCTCGTGCATTGCACCCTTATTTGCCCACAGGGCAGACTCACACAAGGGAGTGGGGCTAGCATTGCCTAAGAGACAACAGGGAGTGACAGAGACCGTGGCAAAGTGGAGAACACATGCTCCGTCTGTTAAGAGCAGGCTCCACTCAGTTCCAGCAGATCACTGCTAAAGTGGGCGCACAAGCCCAAGATTGCCGGATCTTCTTATTTTTCAAGATAGCGAGATCATCCAGATTTCTTACAAAATCTCCCAGCTTTTAAAGCACTGAAAACCAGACAAATATGTTTGCAGCCTGGATTCAGCCAAGCAGTTTTCAGCCGCAGATCTAAGGCAGAGCACGTCTTAGCGTTGTGTCCAGGGGCTCAAGGGCTGCTGCTAGTCCCGTAAAACGTCTCGTGCGAATTAGAACAAGGCAACCCCTCCCTGCCGACATAGCTTCTCACGCACAGGGCTCGGTGGCCTGTGTACTCTCAGGGTCGAGCAAAGGGCCTGGCACTCGAGGGCTTAAATTTGCCTGTTGAATAAGCATGCATGCATGGATGGAGATATACACCCCGGGATAAATTAATCAGACTCTCTTCTTCTCGTTTCTCTCTCTTGGACTTAGTGTCTTTAAGGCCTCTTTTGGCTCCAGTGCCCCGTGAATTCTGTGACTCGCGCAGAACTGGTCGGCGGGGTACATCTTCTGCCCCATTAACCCATTTTATTGATGCTGCCCCATAATTACATGTTAATAGTTCTCTTTTGCTAAGTATTTTCAGGAGGATTTTAGGGTTTCTCCTGCCAGCGAGTGAGCGTTGAGGTAAAAAGCTGGAGACTTAACATTCCTGTCCTGTCAGCGGATCTGAAATAGGCAACGAGAGCTTCAGAGATTTGTTCCCGGTCAAATGGGGCTGAGGCTTCGAGGCACAATGTTTTTCATTTTCTTCTTATTTCACCCTATAAAATTCAAGTGCTCTTTGAGGCAGTCTGTTGACCTTTGGCCAAGGTCAGCGTGTGCCCAGCTTGAATCCTTCACTGACCTCTTTCCGATTTTTCTATATCTGTGTGCCTGCGGAGGTGCCGTTCCCATGTATCGGGCCGTGTGCACATAAGGTCATGAACGGAGAGACTTCGGACCAGTGGTCTTCACCTTTCATGCCGCTGGCGGTTCGAATCCCGGCTCCGCAGCTGCGTTACTGTGTCCCACAGACATCTCAGCGTCTCATCTCAGTTTCCACGTCTTTAGAGAGGAGGCATTAATAGTATCTGCCTCAAGGAATTGTTTGCAGGAGCTAATCCATTGTGAAGTGGAAAAAGCAAAACAAAACAGTGCCTGGCACCTAGTAAGTGCATAATAAAGGCCAGCTCTCTGCGCTTGCTGGGGCTCGTTGGCATTAGAGGTTGCAGGCGAGCACAGCGCCCGCGTTTGCCGCCGCGGGCTGCAGGGGGCGCTCGAGAGGCATCTGCGGAGGAGAGCAGTTGCTGGGAGGGTGGAAAGAGACGGGTTGGTTTTCTCACAGGAGGTTCCTGCAGGTGAGGGTGGGTGTGGCCAGGGTCATCTCACCGTGGGCCCTGAGAGAATGTTCTGGTGTAGGGTAGGTCCGTCCTTGGCCCTGCCGGTGGGTTGGACACTGGTTATCTTGCAGGGTCAGCCTGGGTCTGGCTCCCAACCGGCCTTCTGAGGGGCCTGGCGAGTTTGGCACTTGGGTGGGGCTCACAGGCTTTGTTCCCTCATATTGCCCTTTGTGCCACCAGAGGTTGGCAGAACACTAGTAGACATGGGAGGCCGAGCTGTAAGGAGCATGAGATGTTCTAACTAATTCATAAAAATATATTTTCTTTATTAACCCTTTGCACTCGGATGTCGAGTGTGACTCGACACGGTTAGCAAAAATTATCGAGATTAAAATTACTCTTTGAATGTATCAATAATTTGAAATATAAAAAAATCCAGGCCGGGCGCCGTGGCTCACGCCTGTAATCCTAGCACTCTGTGAGGCCGAGGCGGGTGGATTGCTCGAGGTCAGGAGTTCGAAACCAGCTTGAGCAAGAGCGAGACCCCGTCTCTACTATAAATAGAAAGAAATTAATTGGCCAACTAATATATATAGAAAAAATTAGCCGGGCATGGTGGCGCATGCCTGTAGTCCCAGCCACTCGGGAGGCTGAGGCAGTAGGATTGCTTGAGCCCAGGAGTTTGAGGTTGCTGTGAGCTAGGCTGACGCCACAGCACTCACTTTAGCCTGGGCAATAAAACGAGACTCTGTCTCAAAAAAAAAAAATCCAAATAAATAAGTTTGTATAAAAAGAAACTCCAGTCTTTTATTCTACTGCCGTGCTTTGTAAAATCTGGGGCATTTAAAAAATTAAATCCTGAGTAGAATAAAGGAATCGAGAAAAAAGCAAGCGAGTGCAAAGGGTTAAGCCAGCTAAAACTTAAACTCTCACGTTCACTGCCCACGAGTAGCGAGTAGCGGGGACGGATCGCAGAACGAGGCACAGGCACGAGGCTGGCGATTCCTTGTTTTCTGGCTCCCCTCGCCCAGACGGCTGGGAAGGCTCCCTTCTTCCTGTCTCACAGCCCTGGAAGCTTCCTGTTGCTCCAGCCCTTTCCTAAGGGACCTCGATCTTCCCAGGGATGACAGCAGCTGCGGTTCCAACTCTCTCTTCCAGCCTGAAATATTTGGGAGCTTTTCAAACTTTGTCCCGACACCTTGAGGATGAGTCCTGTGTCAATTGTCCCCTAAATTGCAACTGCCACTTGTTTCCCGCCCCCCTCTGGCCCAGAAGAAAAACAAACCACCTCATCTGTTTACTAATTTAATAGTCACAGGATAGCTTTCTATCTCTCTGGCAAGTTCCTTCAGAAATGGTTTTAGCATTGGTCATGTAGCTTGTCTCTTTAAACAATCACGTCCAGGTGGCCTCTTGCATACCCGAGTGGCCTCCCCACCATGGCTTCCTCTGGTGAGGTGCTGTGCTGTTTAGATTCTCTGGCAAACCCTGTACCCCGCCACCACACTGTGACTCTGGGTGGGATGGCCTCTTCAGAAGGATGACTTAATCTTTGATCATCTCCCCTGCCAAGTTCATGGACATCTGCTGGAACAGGTTCCTCAAAGGGACAGTTTTGAAAGGCAGGAGACATTTGGATGAAGAGGTTCTGGGAGGCTTCTTGGAAGAGTTGTCTTGTAACCCTGTGGGGACGTCCTACGCAGGGAGGATTTTGAAAAGCTGAAAACACGATTTGTAAAATAAGTGAGTCTGAATTGGCTCAGCTCCTGTCCCCTGGGTCTTGTTAGTGCATAAGTATAAGACAGGATGGTTTCACGTCTTGTTTCTAATCCTGAGGCTGGAGGCTGGTGCGGGAGGCTGATCCTGCAGAGGGCTTGGAGGTAGTGTAGGCACAGAAGGCCAAGTGGTCTTGGGTATGTGTCCTTTCAGCTCCTGTGTCCTGGATCACAATGCTGGTGGGGCTGCCAGGCAGCGTGTGGAAGCCTCTGGGATTGTGACAGGTTGAATAATGGCCCCCAAACATGTCCATGTCCTAATCCCTAGAACCCATAAATATTCTCTAATATGGCAAAAGCGACTTTGCAGATACAATTAAGGATCCTGAGGTGGGGAGATTATCCCAAATCCTGCACTCACCATAGTTGTTGTAAGAGGGGTACGGGGACGCTGCCACAGAAGCAGGGCCTGGGGAGCAGGGGGAGGGGAGGAGGGGCGCCAGGAGCCGAGGAGCACCAGCAGCCTCTAGGGGTGAGGAGTGACAAGGGATGGATCCTCCCCTGGAGTCTTCACTGGTAACTGGCCGCGGCGACACCTTGATTTGAGTGCTGCAAAAATGTGTTTCAGATTTCTGACCTCTAGCAAAAGAATAAACGTGAGCTCTTTGAAGGCATTAAATTTGTGGCGATTTGTTACAGCAGCAAGAGGAAACTAATGCAGGACGTCAGAGGTGGGCTTCAAACTTTGACCTCCCCCTGCTGCCAACACAAACGTCCCCTTCCCGTCCCCGATGCAGTTACAGGTGCTGAGAGAGGCCCGCAGAGTCATCGTGTTGGCATGAGGACGGAAGTGCTGTTTGAATGCTGGTGGCATAGCTTAGGCCTCTTACTCATCTTCCACGACAGTTGTATGTTCCCAGCAACCTCGCCGTGCAAGTCCCCCAGTTCCCCATGATGCTGCTGTCACCCTTGGTCATGCTACCCGTGGGCAGTGCGGACGGCTTCCCAGGGGGCCCAGCCCTGATCAGGGTTTGGAGAACTTCCTCTCTGGGTAAATCAGCTCAGGCTAGCCCTGTCTGTGACATGGCACAGAATTCCCTCGAGGCCAACCTGGGTTTGGCTAGGGTTAGCCCCTCGGTAGGTCACTGCCTGCGAGTCTGTGAGTATTGCCCGTCTTGGGGGATCTGGCAGACTGGGGCCTCTGGAAGACACAGATTTATTGAGAAGTCTCAGCGGCACAGTGAGGTATACACACAGAACCAATCCCTGGTCCATCCAGGCCTTGTCAAATCCCTCCTTCCCATCCCTTAATGATATCATACGAAGATGCACTTTCCGTTATTAGAAGTCCAGTTCGATTAAAAATTTTGGCTCTCAGCTCGATTGAATTCTCATCTCCCTTCCCTCTGCTCCAGCCCCGATGCAAGGCTCCAGGTACCCTCGGGGGGATAGGGCCACCGTCTGCTCTCTTCTTCCCCTACCATGGCCTGGCGAGGTGCTGGTGGGGACTGGTTCTGAGATACTTTGTCCTTTTATTTGTTGTGGATCTGTCTTTCCAGGGGTAGGAAACAAGGAGAGGGGGTGGGGAAAAGGGCAAACGACTCTTCCCTCCACCGGATGCTTCTCTTTGGCAGTTGCCACTGCCGCTCGGGCTCACCGACCACTCTGCCCGGCCGTGGCAAGTGTGAGATCTTCAGAGGGCTTTGCAGGACCTTCCTTATGGCAGGTGGTCTGGCCAGTCTTGCTGCTTGCTGCTGGGCTCTACTCCCCCAGCCTGCAGCCTTGCGCCCAGCTCCCTTTGGTGTTGTGCAACTTGACTGATAGGAAATTTGGGCACCTTGCTGAGCCCAACAGTGGGGGACAGGAGGCTTTCATGTGACCTCCTCTCTCTGTCGTGCCAGCTCCCTTCGAGTCTCCTTTCCTTGCTCTGCTAGACCCAGGAGAGACCAGAGGACCCACTGTCTAAGCAGGTGTCCCCCTGGGGAGGGCACGGTCACTCTCTGCTTGTAGGTACTCCCAGTCTCTACGATGATTCTCTTCTTCCTTTTCATTTCATAGCTGCAGTGAGCTATGATCGTGTCACCGTACTCCAGCCTTGGTGACAGGGCAAGACCTTCCCTCTGAAAAAAAAAATAAGCCACTCAATTCCAGAGCTCTGCCCTGTGCCCTCTCCCCTCCTGCTCTGTGCCCCCCCCATGCCTGGTCGCCCCAATTCTCTCCCCAGAGGCTCCTGCCTGGGGTTCACCGTACGGAGACCCAGGTTCCCACAGTGATGCAGCCTCTCAAATTTCAGCTTCTCTTCCAACAGGATTATATGCACCGAAAAGATAAAAAGTTGTGCATTATTTTACATTAGCCGTTACATGTAAACCTTGAAAATAAAACACAATCTTGATAACTCTGTTTTTTCTTCATTCTTTTCTTTTTTTCCTGTAGCTGCAGGGCCCCTCCAGCATGGAAGAGACTCAGTGCAAGAGAGAGGCGTCTTTTTGCCTCTTCAGTGAGCTACGGATCGATGCATCCATGAGCCACTGCCACCTCCACTAGAATGTCCCTTCAGACACACTGCTTCCTGGCTACAGTCCTACCTGTCACCCACTGTCCGTCCCGTGCCCGTGTTCTCCATCCACAGTCCCTCGAGCCAGATGCTGGCATCGCTCTCTGTGCTTCCTTCTCTGTCGCCTGCCCTGTACCTGTTCTGCCGCTAACTCCCGTTGTCCTGCCTCGGGGAAGTGCCTCTTAGTCTGTCTCCTCCTCTCGGTTCCCACCAGCACCGTGCGTTGGAAGAGCAGGGTCAGGCTGGCAGGAGGAGGCCTTCAGCACCGGTTTCAAGCGCAGACGGGGTGGGGAGTTGGTCGCAGACAGGCGGGTGGGACTGTGGGAACTATTTTAGAGCCCAGGGAATAGAACGCGATAAGTGATTATGTGGGAGTGAGGCAGAGGGAAGCATGGAAAAGTCCTTCAGGTCTTGAACAAGTTTTAGGGGCGCGTGAGGGGTGAAAATTCGCCCTGATCTTGGGAAACGACTGGCTGCAGGTGAGGCGCTGGATGCAGGAAGTGTGTAACCCTGTTTGAGAGGGAAACGGGATTACTCGGAAGGTTTTTCTTCCCAGCGTTTGCATCAGATTATCTGCACTCCAGAAGGGAGGCAGCCAGGAGGAAGGGAGAGATCCAAGATATAAGAGGGAAAAAACCAATTATATGTAATTTTTTTTCGTAACAGAAAAAGGTAGACCGTGTTCCTCCGTTGTGTTACTAACGGATCTTAAGTCACCGAAGCTAACATCTTATGGAAACCACATTTCAAGGTTTATGATCGTGATTGCTTTCAGTTTATTTTTACAGGGATGCTAATTTCCATAAATAGCATGGAAGCATAAAGCAGTTTCCTCTCCAAGTGTTTCACGCAGTCGCTCTCTGGAGTTGGTCGGCGCTGAGCGGCTCCAGCCAGCATGTGCCGTGAATTATTGTGGTCAGATGCTCAGAAACGCTTTCGTCCTCCGGGCCTCCCATTTATACATAGCAGCGTTGTGTTCTGAAAACAATCTGAAAACAAGGAAGAATCACTCTATTAATAAAGAATTGTTTGCAGCATTAAGGGGCTCTTTAAATTCCCTTCACACTGTCCTTTGAAATTACTTTCATGTGTTCTTTTTCCTGATTTAAAAACGTAAAACATATTCATTATAAACATGTGGGGAACACGGGAAAGGACAAAGATGGAAATAAACATCACCTTTCATGCTACTAGACGTTAGGATTCTGTTGTATGTATTGCCAGTATTCTTAGAAATTAACATATATATGTATCTTTTTAAAAGTTAATATACTCTATTTTGATGACTGTCTTTTTAAAAATTTAACATTGTGAGGAATATTTTTACATGTCATTAAATATTTTCCTATAATCATATTTACTGTATTTGTAGTGTTGCATCACTTGGCTGTGTCATGCTTTGTTTTTTTTTGAGTTTTTTTGGGTTTTTTTTGTTTTTGTTTTTTTTTTTTTGAGACAGAGTCTCGCTCTGTTACCTGGGCTACAGTGCCGTGGCATCAGCCTAGCTCACAGCAACCTCCAACTCCTGGGCTCAAGTGATCCTCCTGCCTCAGCCTCCCGAGTAGCTGGGACTACAGGCAAGTGCCACCACGCCTGGCTAATTTTTTCTATAGATATTTAGTTGGCCAATTAATTTCTTTCTATTTTTAGTAGAGATGGGCTCTTGCTCTTGCTCAGGCTGGTTTCGAACTCCTGACCTTGAGCGATCTGCCCACCTCGGCCTCTGAGAGAGATCCATCTTTGCTCAAATTTGTTATTATTGGCTTTAAATACATTTCTAGAAAAATGTATTTGTTGAGACATGATTTTTAGGTCAAAAAGTATGTGAAATTTTAAGATCTTTGATTTATACTACAAATTGCCCTCCTGAAAGTTTCCATGAATGTGTACTCTTACCTTGCAATAGTTGGCAGTAAGATTAAAGACATTTTGTTAGTGAGAGATTCTTAAAAATACTTGTGGGCCATTTGTAATACTGCTTTTGTGTCTCCTTAAGACATTCTAAATCGAATATCAGATTTTCTTCTTCATAGGTTGTCTGTTTTCCTGTTGAGAATTTCTTACTCATTTGCAAGTGCTCTTTACAGACAGAGTATTAATCTTTTGTCTTTTATATGTTGAAAATAATTTTCCCATCTTGTCATTTACATTTTATTTTTATTTATATTTTTGATATACCGACATTCAGCATTTTCGAGTAGTCTACACTAGGAGTCTACTACTTTGGTTATGTTTAGAAGTAACCTCGTATTGGGAAGAAATATATGGACATCTACCTCATCTTATGTTTCCTTTTAAATATTTAAATCTGTATGTTAGAACATATTTAATTAATCTGTCCATCTTTTCCTGTGCTGGTTCATACTTTTAAAGTTACTGGACTTTGTGATGTGTTAGTATCTACTAAGGTAAGACCTCCTGACATTATTATAATTTTGGCTAGTCTAGGTGTTTTTTTTTTTTTTTTTTCTGACCTGATTTGTAGATTTTATTCTGTACATTTTTGTTTAATCAATTGATGCTAGTCTAGGTCTTCAAATTATTTGTTCATATTCTAAGAACAAAAAATCCTGTTGTTTTAAACTGCATATAGCGTCATGGAGCATAAACAAAAGTTCCTCCTTTCAAAACTGCATTAAACAAGCAAGCAACAACTAAAAGAGCAAAGTTTATCGCCAACGATACAAGGAAATGGCACCAGCTCCCAGACACAAACCAGGAAGGAGTGTTTTGGGGTGCTGTGAAGTCTAGGTCTGAGAAAGGGAGGATTCTGAAGGCTGACGTGTGTCTCCCTAGACAGAGATTTCTGTAAGGACGATGGTCATCACTGTGCCGTCGTCTAAGACACCTTTGGTAAGAACAGTGAAGTCAGTTGGGAGCCCTCAGTGGGACTTGGAAGAATTGGGTGTTTTCCCCAAAGAGGCCCAGTTTGGCACCCAAAATGGCGAGGGATGAAGAGTTGAAGGGGAGCCTTGTTGATGCAGAATTTTATGGTCTAGGTATATGACACAGCCTCCACGGAGGGGGACAAGTGGAGGTGAGGTGGGCCAAGGGGTGGGAGGGCAGCCCCATCCCTGACGAAGAGCTCTCTGGAGGTCCTCAATGAATTTTTTTTTTTTTTTTTGAGATGGAGTCTCACTGTGTTGCCCGGGCTAAAGTGTGGTGGCGTCAGCCTAGTTCACTGCAACCTCAACCTCCTGGGCTCAAGCAATCCTCCTGCCTCAGCCTCCCGAGTAGCTGGGACTACAGGCACGTGACCAAGCCCAGCTAATTTTTTTCTATTTTTTCTATTTTTTAGTTGTTTGGCTAATTTCTTCCTATTTGTAGTAGAGTCGGGGTCTCGCTCTTGCTCAGGCTGGTCTCGAACGCCTGAGCTCAAGCAGTCCTTCCGCCTAGGCCTCCCAGAGTGCTAGGATTACAGGCGTGAGCCACTGTGCCCGGCCTCCCTGACTTTTGAGAGCTGAAAATGAAGGGAAGATGTCACTCTAGAGAAAAGAAAATTAATTCGTGGTAGGATGAGCGAGACACCTCAGCAGAACTGAGATCATGGACTTCTCTAGTCGTTCCGTCTCTCACCCCTGTCCTCTCTCACCCCTGTCCTCTCTGTGCTGTCCTTTGGCAAACAGGGTACCCTGCCAGGAACAGCAGACATGGACACAGTGGGATGAGCAGCTGGGACATGCTGGACACGATAGGTATTTTACAGGGTGAAATGAAAAAAAACACACAAATGGTTATAGAAAAACGATAACAAAGGAGACCGAACACATGCATAGTTGACATTTATGAAAGAAAAAAGAGGAAACTATTCAACAATATAATGAAAGAAAAATTTTCTCACTCTTTTTCTTCAGGTCTTTGTAAATACTGATTCTGGATTTTTTGTGTGTTTTTGTTTTTTGGACACTGAGTATTACTGAAGAGAAGTCCATGGTCAATCTGATTTTTCCCTTTATATTTGCCTCACTTTGCCACGATACCTGTGTGATTTCTTCTTTATCCTGAAGTCTCATATTTCATCAGGATATGATGTAAACAACTTTTATGTAAATAATTTTTTATCTTTATAAGTGTGTGTTTCAGAAAATTTTTTTTTTAACGTGGTCTTGAAATATGTGTTCTTATTTTTCATTCTTTTCCTAAGCTCATGGCTTCCTTTGTCTTAAAAGGTTTCCTTTAAACTTATATTTCTACCTGAGCTTTTTAAAAGACACATTAAGTTGTCCATAATTTATTTGGGACTGTTTTCTTGATTAATTTGTCTAGTACTACTTGTTCTTTGACTACATTTTGCTATTTTTAAAACTGCATGTGCATTGGCCTTGTGGGGTCCTGTTCTGATAGACACTCTCTTTTTAGTGGGGCTCCGATCCTGAGTCTCTCATCCTCTTTGGACCAGGAACCTCCTACCAGAACACGTCCCTCTCTTAGTGATGACAGAGATGCATGAAGTACCGATGCATCTTTCCCGCTTCTGCTTATGGCATTTCCGGTAACATCCCACCGGCCAAGGCAACTCACGTAGCTGGAACAGGAAGCAGGAAGTGCCCTTGCTACTAAGGGAAGAGAGCAAGTTATGTGGCCACGCCCAGAATTACCGAGCAGGGAAGTGTGCTCTTGCCGTGGAGATTGTGGGTGTGTGTCTGTGTGGGGGTTGGGAGTATTTTTGAAAAATAATCTTATATACCGTTGTGGCAAAGCCAGGCTTTTCATTGAGGCGGTAGAGTGCCAGAGAGCATGCTTCAAACCCCTACTCTCATGACCCTCAAAAACTGAATTACTGAATTTGGGAAGAGTTGGCACGCCGATTATCGCCAAGTCCGGCTTCAAAGTTGGCCCCAGATTTACTTCGTGAGGTATGAGATAGATGTTCTTTACCATCTCACTCAAACCCTAACTCTAAACCCGAGTCCCTGGCAGTAGAAATACAGAAATGATCCCTCTCAACTCCCTAGGTTGGTGGTGTTATTTGAACTTTTTGACTGTAATTCATGGGAAGAAATACATTTTACATCATGGCCATATATATGGTTTTCGTATTATACAAAGTGTTCAGGAAATAATATTTATCCTTTCTATTTGCTTTTCTGTTTCATCCCATTTTATTTCATTTCCAGTTGATTCCATGAAAAAATAGACGGTGAAGATCTAATCCATTAATTTCATGACCCACTAATGGGATGTGTTTGCAGTGTGAAAAACCACTGCTCTGGTAATAGGGCCCCCATTCTCTGCCTGCTCGCGTGTGGACTGGGCCGATACCTGGCAGCGAGGCCCTTTGCCTGGTGTAACTGCTCTCCTGGGCCGTGTCCTCCTAGCAGAACCAACTGCCGCTAACGGGGTACCAGGAAAACTGTGGTCCCCAGCATGCTTCTTAGGGCTCTTCAAGGGCATCTAGAAGTTCATTTTCTTTACTCCTCTGACCTAGTAACATGAGGAATCGTAGTAATAGGTTTCCTGATATTAAATCATCCTTGTGTGTTCCTGGCATTAACTGCACTTGGCCATGATACATTGCCTTTTTAATATTCAGCTGGATTTGGTTTGCAGATACTTTATCGAAAATTACTACATCTGTATTCATAAGAGATGTTGGTTTGTACTATATTTTTGAGGACTTTGTATCGAGATTTTTGCTAACCTCATACAATGAATGAGGGCACTTTCCATAATTTTTCCTTTTCTGGGTCAGTTTAAATAGCACTGAAGTAACCCATCCCTTGAAGGTTTGAAAGAACTTGCCAATAGAGTAGAGGAGGCCCACAGAACCTTTTTGGGAGAGAATTTCTTTGACAACTTCTTTACTTTTTGTATAATTGTTGATTTATTCAGGATTTCTCCTGCTTCTTTAATTAATTTTGATCGATACAAAAAAAATTGTATTTATACTCCTAGAAACCTTCCATTTCATGAAAAGTTAAACATTTGGTAGGATGGAGCAAAGGGAAATGTTTTGTAGTTTTTCAAACAATTTTTTTAAGTTATTTTGCTATGAATTTCTGATTTATTCTCTCTTCGGAGAATGTGGCTTCTATTTAGTTTTAATTTTTGAAATGTATTAAAGTGCTCAATTTCATGTGTGTTTCAAGGATATTTGACTATTTGACATTTTTACAAATTTTCACGGATATTTGACACTAAATTATATTCTCCGAATTGGTAATATTGTTCTACTACCCCCACATGTTCTCTCTCTTCCTTTCTTTGCTCACTCCCACACTAATTCCTCTTTAGTGCCCGTAGGGAGCAGGCTACCTTTTTTTGAATCCTCCTCTCTTACTGACCTGGGTCCTCGGGAGCTCACCTTCTCCCCAATTCTTACCCCGCTGTTTTCGTAAACAAGGATAATTCTCTCCTTAGAGGGATAATGGGCCTGGCTGTTGGACAGGATTGAATTCCACTCCCCTGTCTGCCGATCTTGCTTCCGGGTTGCTTTTTGTTTTCTCCGACATTATCAACAATGGACTATTCAACATCTTTGCTCACAAATATGTTTCTCTATTACCGGGTTGCACCATTAGTAGTAGCCTAGGAAAGGGTCTTACTCACCATATACTCACCAGCATTTGATTTCACTAAAGCAATGTTAACTTGATAGAAGTTTGAACATTTTCAACTTCTGCCACCCTTCCATCCGAATGGAAGTAGCCGCCCTGGTAATCAGAGCAGGGAATTCCGAGTGTGGGCGGCTCCTTCAGGGGTACATTTAAAGCTATGTTATAAAACATGCACTGTGGATATACTGAGAGTATCCATAATTTGTGGATATGGATGCACTGTGAGTCCATAATTTGTGAAAAGACAGACCTGTATATGTTAGAATCTAAAAATAAAGTGTCAATGAAGCGGGGGGGGGGGGGGGCGCCAAATGATAAGCAGAACTTGCTGGTCTGGAAGTTTGGGGGGATCTGGAAGACTCTGGGGGAGTTTGGAAAGGAGGATGCACCACTGGCACCTTCTGCTGGGTGGAGGCAGGGCCTGTGAGGACCCTCTTCCCTAGGAAGCTAAGGGATGACCCACCCATTCGCTAGGGGGAAGGTGGAAGCTGGCGGTAGAAAGAAGCCAGCCTGAATGTCAGGGGTAGGACTGTCCTTTTGGAGGAAGGGCTGCCCACTTGTTGGCAATAGTTTGCGGTCGCCCTTTGCTCATGGTGAGAGGGAAGAGAAAGGGAGAGGGTGGGATGGGCAGATGAAGCAATGCCCTTCGGCTGCTCAAACCAAATTCCTTTCTGCGCAAACACTTCACACTTAGAACGCACTTACGAGGAGCAGTGGTCAGTGGGACAGTGGCAATTAATGCCCCCTCTCCATCACCCTCTGGTGGAAGCAGACCCTCCCAGACCCTGGTATCCCGGTGGCTTTGAGCTGATGGCGGAGCTCTCCCTCCCGTCCCTGGGAGGTCCGGCATGTGGCAGGCATCGTGGTTCACAGCTCCAGAGGCGGAGCGCTTGGGCCGCACAATCCGTAAACACTTTCTGGGATGCATTAGCAGCTTCCCTTGTGAGAGCCAGGAAAGCAGTTCGGTGCACGGAGCCAGGGAGGAACGCGTGGCGTGGCGGGCGGCCTTGCTCTGGGGGGCTCTGCTGGGGCCCCGACTGGGGGGAAGCTGTTTACCCAGGTGCCGGCCGCCGTGCACCTGGCTGATGACTGCCAGTGTTGGGTGGCTCCTAACCAGCACACCGAGCAAGCAACCTCTTTGAAAGGTAACTAAGAACTTTAGGGGGAGAGGGAGAAAAACCCAGCGAACACCCAGTGGAATGGATGAGCCAGTTAGTTATGTAGTTAATTGATAAGACTAACAGGAGCACGTGCAAATGCATGCACACACGGAGCAACACGGGGTGCACTGATGCCGCCCTCAGGCCTGCCTTAGCAGAGCATCAGCGAGTCCCCCCAGTGTGACAGGCCAAGGTGGCGTCCGTGTCTCTGTTGGCCTCGCCGCCGGGCTTGTTCTGTGTTGCCTGCTGACTTGCTTTGATGCCCATCCCGGACACAGAGTGTGTTGAGCAAGCCTTGGCTCCCAAGACGCTTCCTTGGCCAGCCCTGGGGTGGTGTCCTAGATAGACGTGAACAGTTATTTTCCACTCTGGGAATAACCAAGGGAAGCTTGCCCTTCAAAAGGCACATGGCACACAGGACATGGGCGTCTGTTTGAAACTGTCATGTGGAAGTACTCCCGGAGCTCAGAGCTCTCTGTCTTGTAATGAGAGACTGGGATTAGCACGTAATTCCGAGGCTCAATTAGCGAATCCATTGACTGACAATCGCTGCTGAGGTCAAGAAAGAGGGAGACCTTAGTGGAAACTAACAGGAGGCTAGAGCTGGCTGTCGAGGTGCAAGTGGAGTCCTCATCTGTGTGCAGCATTTAGAGCCCGGGGGTTCCTCCCCGCTTTCTCTTTGTAAGGTGTGTGTGTGCAGAGGCATTCTAGCTTCTTTGGTATGCTAGGATTTTCTTTATGGGACACGTGGTTTGTAAACATTTTCTCCTGGTGTGTGGTTTGATTTTTTCCATCCTCTTATTATCTGTCTTTAAAACTTTTGCAGAGCAAAAGTTTTAAATTTGGGTGAAGTACAATTGATCATGTTTTTTTTTTTCTTTCATTTATGGATCACAGTTTTTGGTGTCATGGCTAAGGACTCTTTGCCTAGTCCTTGGTCCTGAGGATTTTCTCCTGTGTTTTCTTCTAAAAGTTTTATAGCTTTATATTGCAAATATAAAGTCATGATTCATTTTGAATTAATTTTTGTATGAGGTATGAGATTAAGGTTAAGACTCATTTTTGCCTTATGGACGTCCAATCATCATCTTTTGTTGAAAAGATTATTCTTCTTCCGTTCGGTTACTTTTGCTCCTTTATGAAAAGTTAGTTGAGAGTCTTTGTGTGGGTTCGTTCCCATACTGCCTAGTGTGTTCCTTTGATCCATGTGTCTGTCTGTCCTCCAGGGCCACACTGTCCTTTTTTTTTTTTTTTTTTTTTTTTTGAGACAGAGTCTCACTCTGTTGCCCCGGCTAGAGTGAGTGCCATGGAGTCAGCCTCGCTCACAGCAACCTCACACTCCTGGGCTTAAGTGATCCTCCTGCCTCAGCCTCCCGAGTAACTGGGACTACAGGCATGAGCCACCATGCCCGGCTAATTTTTTCTATATATTTTTAGTTGGCTGATTAATTTCTTTCCATTTTTAGTAGAGACGGGGTTTCGCTCTTGCTCAGGCTGGTTTCAAACTCCTGACCTTGAGCAATCCGCCGCCTCAGCTCCCCAGAGTGCTAGGATTACAGGCCTGAGCCACCGCGCCCGGCCACACACTGTCTTGATTACTGCAGCTATACAGCAAGTCTTAAAATCAGGTAGAGTGATTCCTCTTACTTTACTCTTCTTTATCAAAATCGTTTCAACGATTCTAATTCCTTTGCATTTTCATACAAATTTTTGAGTAAGTTTGTCTATGTATACAAAGAAAATCTTGCTGGAATTTTGATAGGAATTGTGTTAAATCTGTAGATCACTTTGGAGGAGGATAAACATTTTTACTATGTTGAGTCCTCCCAACCCACAAGTATGGTCTGTCTCATCATTATTTAGGTGTTTTTGTATTTCTTTCGTAAGTGTTTTGTAAAATTCTGAGCATGCCTTGTTAGATTTGTACCTAAATATTTCATTTTTTTCTTTTTTGGAGTCACTGTATATGGTGTTGGATTTTTCATTTCATTACCCACCTGTTAGCTGCTAATACATACAAATAAAATTGATTTTTATGTGTTGATCTTGTATCCTAAACCTTTATGAACTTACATATTAGTTCGAGGAGTTTTTTTGTAGATTCCTCGGGACTCTCTACATAGATAATGTGATGTAATGCCTGAAATTCAGACCCAGTTTGATGTGCTGCCTTGATGTCCAGTGAAACTGGGAGGTCCTTGAATGGCCTAACTGTATGTTCCCCTCCACACTCTGGTCCCAAGATAAGGTCCTTGGAAACATTTTTATCATGAATGGGTGTTTAATTTTGTCAAATGCTTTTTTCTGCATCAATTGATATGCATGTGTTTTATCTACTTTACCCTGTTGATTTGATGTCTTACACTGATTGATTTTCAAGTATTGAACCAGCTTTGCATCCCTGAAATAAACTCCATTTGATCAAGGGGTATCATTCTTTTTATATACTGCTTAATGTTATTTACTAATATTTTATTGAGGATTTTTGCATCTAAATTCATGACAGATATCCATCTATAGTTTATTTTATTACTGTCACTGTCTGGTGTCAATACCATCTTCATAAAATGACTTGGGAATTGTTCCCTCCTCTTCTGTTTGCGGAAGAGATTGTGTAGAATTGGTGTTAATTCTTCTTTAACTATTTGGCATAATTCTCCAGTGAAACCTGGAGATTTCTTTTTTGGCAGGTTTTAAATGATGAACTCAATTTCCTTAATAGTTTTAGTGCTATTCAGATTATTTTATATTGGGTAAGTTTTGGTAATTTCTGGTTTATAAGGAATTGGTCCATTTTGTCTAAATTGTTGAATTTATGCATGTGGAATTGTTTGTTGCATTTTCTTATTATACTTTTAATGGTTGCAGCATCTGTAGTTATATCCATTTCATTCATGGTACTGGAAGCTTTGCTTTTATACTTTGCAATATTGTTTGCTTTTTTTCTTTGTCAGTTTATTGTTTTGTTGATCTTTTAAAAAAGAATCAGGTTTTTGTTTTATTGATGTCTGCTGTTGCTTTTCTGTTTTCTATTTCAGTGATTTTTGGCCTTATCTTTATTATTTTGTTCCTTTTGGTTACTTTGGGATTTTCCCCTCTGTTTTCCATTATCTTGGGGGTAGGAATTAGGCTATTGATTTGAGATCTTTTCTTTTTTCTAATATAAGCATTTCATGCTATAAATTTCTCTGTCCATAACTGGTTTTGCCATACCACAAAATTTGATATGTTTTACTTTCATTTTCATTGATTTCTTTGTATTTTAAAAACCTCTTTTGTGCTATGGTCTGAATGGTTGTGTTCCCCTTCCCACCCTAATCAGGTTAGAATCCCAACCCCCAAAGTGAGTATATTAGGGTATCAAGACATGGGACCTTTAGGGGGTGATTAAGTCATGAGGGCAATGCGCTCATGAATGGCATTAGTGCCCTTATAAAAGAGGCCAAAAGGAGCTTGTTTGCCTCTCCCACCATGTGAAGACACAGAACACAGCAAGAAAGCATCATCTGTGAACCAGAGTGGGCTGTCACCAGCGACTGGACCTACTGGCACCTTGATCTTGGACCTTTCAGCCTCCAGAAACGTGAGAAATAAATTTCTGTTGTTTATAAGCTATGCAGTTTATGATATTTTATTCAAGTAGCCCAAATGGACTAAGACACTTTGAGAATTACTCTTTGATCCATGATTATTTAGAAGTGTGTTATTTAGTTTCCAAGTGTTTGGGGATTTTCCTGATTCCTTTCTGTTACTGATTTCTAGTTTGATTCCACTGGGGTCAGAGAACACACTCTGTGTGATTTTAATTCTTTTAAATTCATTAAGGTTTGTTTTCTTGTCCAAGAATATGGCTTATTTGGTGAACTTTTCATGGACACTATTGGGGAAAAAAAGTGTATTCTGCTGTTGTTGGGTGGAGTGTTGTTTAGATGTCAATTAGATTTTATTGGTTGATGATGTTATCTAGTTGTTCTGTATACTTTCTTATTTTCTGTCTAGTTATTCATCTAGAGACAGGGGTGATAAAATCCTCAAGTATAACCGTGAATCTGTTTTTACTTTCAATTTTATCAGTTTTTGCATCAAGTATTTTGAAGCTCTGTCACTTGGTGCATGCATATTTAGTATGCCTATGTCTTTTGGTGAAATGCTCCTCTATGTCCCTGATAATTTACTTTTTCAGATGTTATGTAGCCACTCCTTCTTAAAAATTGCTATTAAATATGGTATTAGCATGATATATGTGTTTTCATCCTTTTACTTGCAACCTGCCTATATTATACTTGAAACAAGTTTCTTGTAGAGAGCATATAGTTGAGTCATGTTTTCTTAAAATGCATCCTGTCAGTCTCTATCTGGTGTACTGGTGTATTTGTTGTGTTTTGACTGTTTATAATAAAAGTAATTATTGATATGTTAGGGCTTTACTTCATCATTTTAAAATTTGTTTTCTCTTTGTTCCCTCTGTTTCTTGTTCCTCTGTTTCCCTTTTCTTGCCTTACTACTGGTTACCTGAACATTTTTTCAGGATTCCATGTTGATTTATCTGTAGAAGTTTTGAATTTCTGTCTCTCTTTCTCTGTATCTCTCTCTCTCTCTCTCTTTTTCTCTAGATTGCTTTATATTATTACAGTCTACTGATGTCAACATTTCCACTTCAAGTGAAGTGTAGAAGCATTATCTCTATTTAAGTTTCTTTATCCTTCCCCCCTTTAAATATAGCTATCTTAAATATGTTCACACATGCACTGAACACCACATCAGATGGCATAATTTTTGTTTCAACTGTCAAAACATTTTTTAGAAATCTCATTAAGAGAAGAATAATCCATTATCTTTACCCACATTTTTACCCATTACATTGTTCTTTCTTCCTTTTTAGAGTTCTGAAGCTTCTTTCTGTTATCATACCCTTTCTTTTTGGAACAATTCTTCTATCTCTTCTTTAAGGGGGGGCCTTCTGGTGACAGATTCTTAGTTTTCCTTCACCTGAAAATATCTTGATTCTAGAAGGATATTTTTGCTGGATATAGAATTCAAGGTTAACAGTTCTTTTTTCCCCCCAGCACTTGAAACATGCTGCACTACTTCCTTAAGTTCTCTGTGGTTTCAGATGAGAATCCACTGTCATTCAAATTGTTCTTCCCTGATAGGTAATGCACTGTTTCTCTCTAGCTGAGTTTTAGGGTTTTGTTTGTCCTTAGATTTTAAATGTTGATTGTGATGTGTCTTCTTGTATTTCTTTGGGTTTATATTGTTTAGGGATTCAGATTCTTGAATCCTTTTAGTTTTAGGCTTTTTTCATAAATTGGAAAAATTTCAGCCATGATTTCTTCAAATACTATTTTCAGCCCTACTGTGTGTGTGTGTGTATATATATATATATATAATTATATATATATAATTTTATATATATATATAATTTTATATATATATAATTTTATATATATATAAATAAAATGTCTGACTGGTTGGTGCCTGTGCCTTACTGGTTAGTATATATTTTGAATATCACTCTCGACTATATAGTTTTCTATTGTGACTTTATTCATTCAGCACCCTAAAAAGGCTCACTGGAAGCTGGAGTCATGGAGTCATGGGCAGCCCTATCTATAGGCTCTAACTCTGGTGTGGCCCACTGGCTTTCCCAGCCCCCCTGACCCATGTGGGTCCCTGGCAAGAGGGAGACTTCCAGTGAAGCTGTCCCCATCTCCCCTGTCCCCAGTCATGGTCTCCAGCTGCCAGCCCTCCATATTGAGGGCCTTTCAGAATCTTATTTACTCCCCATAATACTTCACCACTTTCTTAAGCATGGACATTTAAAATTTTGCCCTTAGTGACTTCTTTTGTTCTGTTTTTCTTTGGTCACTTTGTACAGTTTCTGGGTAGGGAGGCCCAGTCGTCTCGGTTACCGGAGTGCTGACATCATGAGGCTGTGACTCTGAGGAGGCTCCTGACTGTAGGTAGCAGGCTGCTGTGTGTTCTGTGGCGTAGCGTGTGGTAGGCTGGTTGATTTAAGGCAGGCGTCCTCAAACTATGGCTTGTGGGCCACATGCAGGTGTTTTTGCCCATTTGTTTTTTTACTTCAAAATAAGATATGTGCAGTGTGTGTAGGAATTTGTTCATAGTTTGTTTTAGACTATACTCCGGCCCTCCAATGGTCTGAGGGACAGTGAACTGGCCCCCTGTTTAAAAAGTTTGAGGATGCCTGATTTAGGGAATGATGGATGGGCTAAGTAGAACACTAGAGATGATGTAACCCAAGACAGACCTGCCCAGGGGTTGCAGAACAAGTGAGGGTCACAGGTAAGAGCACACCTACACTTGTAACTCACCTGATGTCCTGCTCTGGACAACCTGTGGCTCAGGGCCAGTGGCCCTGATCACTAAGGTACTCCACCTATTACTACATTAGGCACATTTTCCTTTGCTCCTTCTTTTCTTCCTCTTTCACCATTCCACCCTTCTATTCCATTTCTTTTACTGTTCTTTCCCGACGTTTGTCAGGTCTGCCAAAGGAGCCCACCAATATCACTCGTCCTCGCTGTTGGCACTAACAGCTAAATAGATTAATGACTGGTGTATTGGCAGAGAGAAGAATTTGGCTTCCCGTTGGAGAACATTGGTGTTAAAGGGTAAAGAGAGTCAGTGTTTGTTTATTGCACAAGGAAGCACGATAGTGCTGTAGTCTAAATAATACTAATTGGTCTTTCCCTGGGCTTGGCCTGAATCGTGCTGTTTTCCTTCAGTTTTTCCATCAGAGAGCAGATGTCATCTAATGACTTTCCTACAAATGTTTGCTTTCTTAGAAGTGAGCTATGTTTATTTCTTCAGCTACAAAAATGTGTTGTTTATAACTCGTAAAGAAATGGGACTCTGCGCCGGGCTGCTTCCCATCCACTTTTCTCCCTGGGTCACTGCCCAGCCCGCCGTCAGGTGGACCACGCTGCCGGTGGTGAGGAAGACGTCCCAGAAAGGCCTTCGAAGCTCGCCTGATCTTTGTCAGAGGTTTAAGAATACAAGGAAATTCTCTCGGAAATGTTTGGACTTTGGCCACAAATTCAATTTAAGGTATTGGCTCAACAAAACTGGCCATTCCTTTGAGCCAGGAGGAAACTGGCATTAGTTGGGAGAATGAACGAAGATGGGTACGGGCTCAGACCTTCTCTGTGTGGCCGTCAGGATGGGTGTTCTCGGGTTCTTAGTCAAACCTTCTCAGTCCTTTCTCTGCTTGCCCCTCTGTTCTTAATCCTGGCTATCCTTCGGGATTCAGGCGCCCACAGTCTTCCTCGGTCCTCTCAAGACCACACACGTCCCCTTGTTGTCCTTGCGCTATTTCCGTACGTGTCTTTTCTCCCTTGTTGGACTCCTCGTTTGATTTTTCTTCCTCCTTTCTTGAGGTCTATGTCTGCTTTACCTCGGGGCCCCTCACATTGTCTTGCATAGATCCTGGGACATAGTGAGGACTCACTTGAAGACATGCTATGTGTCTGGAAGAAGTGCAGAGTGAGCTGGGGAGACAAGTAGACAACAGGATGTGAGTAGTGTGGGATGGCCCGGGACGTGCTCCCTGCCCGTCCACGCTGTGCCCTGCCTCCGCCCCGCCCTCACGCTCAAGTTCAGCGGTGCCCTCCGCTGACCATGCCCTGGTCCTTTCTCCACCTGTCTCAAGTTTTCAAAACCCAAGCTTCTTGCTCGGGGGCAGCTGTGGTTTTCTCATAAAGGGGAAGCTGTACGTTGGGCCTTGAGACATCATAAAGTCCTAGCTTAGCCTTTGACAGCCCAACACTGTTTAATCTAACCTTTTTGTTTTCTCATTCTGCTTTTAGGAAAAACATTTACGTTTTCTCTCTCCCGTGATAATGCTTGAGGCCACACATATGTTCCCAGCTGCAAACCTCATGCTGGTGTTCCAACCTTAGGGCTTCCTGGTGTATTTGAAATCCAAAGCAATAGGTACCTGCGTACCACTTATCAGGGATGGCATTAATTTATCTTTTGAGCATCCTTGCTTGTGTTTCATAGATGTTGAGATTTCTGCTTGTTTGCTAAACATTTTTATGTAAATATTTAAAAATTAAATGGATTAAATAAAAATATAGTACGCACTCATGCACCACCTCCCAGTTCAAAAAGTAAAATAATGTCAACACAAAGCCTTGGTTGCATTTTCCTTTCCTCTCTCTTTTGTCCCTAGGGGAAATGAATATCCTGAATTTTGAGTTTATAATTCCCTTCCTTTTCTTTATACTTTTACTGCATATTCCTAAACAAAATATATAATGTTATTTTATACTTTTAAAACTTTATATAAATGGTGGTGTGTGCCTACAGTCCCAGCTGCTGGGAGGCTGAGGCAGGAGGATTGCTTGAGGCCAGGAGGTGGAGGCTGCAGTGAGCTATGATGGTGCCTGCCAATAGCTACTGCACTCCTGCTAGGATTACAGGTGTGAGCCGCTGTGCCCAGCCCTTTTTGTTTGTCTTGTTAAAGAAACCTCTTTTTACATAGATGCCACACAGATTCCCTCTTACATTTTCTGTGAATGTTTAGCTTCATTTATTTTTTGCCCAGAGAAGAACCATTTTATATCCTGCATGGCTCTGTGAAGAGGAAATGAATGAGTTTTCCAACAGGCCCTGCCACATACCAGCTGTGATATTAGATAGCTGTCTTTACCTCCAGAACCTCAGTTTTTCTCCCTTTCATTAAAAAAAAAAATAGGATATTATAATAATTACCTTGCACGGTTGATGTGAGATTAATTTAGACAAACTATGCCAAGCATCTGGTAAGTGCCTGGCACATGGCAGGCATTTAATACTGTATAATGGCTTCTCTTTTATCTCCACTGAGACTGGCAAAGTGAGAGTGAGGTCCCGGGAATAGGAAACTGGCTTCCCCTGTGACTGTCCCAGGTACGTGCAGGAGCTCCGTGATGGGCTCTTTCCAGCCTCTCTGGCAGCCGGCTGGTCCTCCCTCCGCCCCCCTCCTGCTCTGGCCTCTTCTCCACAGCCTGGGGCTCTGCCCTAAGCCAAGCAGCAGACGCCTCTCTTTTACAACCTGTCACAGACCTCTGAGTAGATGCAGGCGAGCCTTCGAGCAGCTACACCATTTTCCCTTCTGAGCACTTAAAGAGGCTTTTCATCAGAACAGAGCTGTTTTTAAACAAGGATATAGACTGGTTTTCTCACAAGGAGGTTTGCGATTCATTTGCGTTTTAGTTTCTCCTAAGCACAACCCACCGCATCGGTCAGTTCTTTACCGTGGGCTTCAGCTTGCCGCGGGAGGGGACGAATGGATTTGGAGTAATGGTCAGGCAGCATTTACGGATAAGAAGTAGATATAGTCACACTGTCTGAATTGCACTTGAATCGCAGCTGCTGAAAATGGAAGAAATGGAAGATGTTTTGTGTCTGAGGTTGCATACAACATCAGGGTTAGAACGTTCGTGCTGTTTTATGGCTTCCTGTTCAAGAATTGAATGATTTAGTTGTTCAGCTTCATTGTGGGATTCTTCTGTGGTGTGTTCTTGCAGTTAGGTTTTTCACCCTGGTTTGAGGTCGACGGCCATTCGCACCAGCGCCAACGATTGATGTGGGGGTGGGACCTCTTCTTAGGCATGCAGCCTGCAATGCCACGAGGTCTTGGTTGTTCCACTCGGAAGCCTCTTTAGGTATCATCTGCTTAATCTTGAACCCAAGGCCGCATCTTGGTGAGTAAAGAGTGTTGGAAACACCCGCCTGTCTTGGATCGGTGCGTTCCCTTCTCCTCCGATCTTTCAGGGAAGTAAGAACTATTCCAGGATCCTATGTAGCAGCAGTTTCAATTAAAGTGTAAGGCCAGCTACATATGTCACTGTAAATTTTCTAGTAGCTCCATGAAAATGAGCTTAAAAATACAGGTGAAAATTAATTTAATAGTACATTTCATCTTACCCTAATATATCCAAATATTATTTCAACATGTAATTAACATGAAAATTCTAAATGAGGTATTTTTCATTGCCTTTTTTTCATACTAAGTCCTTGAAATCAAGTGATTATTTTACACTTTCAGTCCATCTCAATTCAGACTAGCCACATTCTGAATTCTCAGTAGCTGCATACGGCTGCTGGCTTGGACAGTGCGGCTCTGTGACACTTCCTGGCAAGGGGTGGGATCGGCATACTGCGCCCCAACTTCTTCCCTCCATCACTGAGACCACAACTGGCTGATGTCCTCTGTTCTCGTTGCCTTTCAGGGAGTTTAATCTTTATATAGCCTACAACTATCCCTTTCTTCTTTTACCATACTAATAAGCTACTTCTGTTTTAAACATGTTCGGGAAAGTTAATCTTCACAAATACATACCTTTGAGTCTTGTTTCCAAATATCCTTCCATATTGGTTTTTGGATTGTATATGCAAAATCATTTGAAAGCAGCATACCTAGGGGGCTTAGCAGTTGGAGGGAGGCATGACAAGCAGCTCATCCATTGCAGATGTTTCTCACTGGAATAGCACTGATGGCAGAGACAGAGGAAAACTGGAACCACCACAGACTGAGAGCACTTAAGTGAGATGCCACTACAGCCCCAAATGGATTTCTTTTTCTTTTTCTTTTTTTTTTTTTTTTTGAGACAGAGTCTCACTCTGTTGCTTGGGCTAGAGTGCTGTGGCGTCAGCCTAGCTCACAGCAACCTCAAATTCCTGGGCTCAAGTGATCCTCCTGCCTCAGCTTCCCGAGTAGCTGGGACTAGAGGCATGCGCCACCATACGCGGCTAATTTTTTCTATATATTTTTAGTTGGCCAATTCATTTCTTTCTATTTTTAGTAGAGACGGGTTCTCCCTCTTGGCTCAGGCTGGTTTTGAACTCCTGACCTTGAGCGATCCGCCCGCCTCGGCCTCCCAGAGTGCTGCTAGGATTATAGGTGTGAGCCACCGTGCCCGGCCCCAAACAGATTTCTTAAACTGAAAACAAAATGAGCTTTTTCAAAGCAAACATGGAGTGGATGAGTTGAAGGAAATCCAAGTGGAGGAAATACTGCCTAACACAGTGGAAAACCACAAAGTGTAAATCATGAGGGAAAAGCTAAGAGACTTGGAGAACAGATTCAGGAGGCCTCATATTTGAACAATAGAAACAGCAGAAGGAGAAAAGGGAGAAGAGGCAACAAGGAAACAGCTGTGAGTAGAAAGTTTTCTTGAATGAAGGAGGACTTGCGTGTGGAAGGATCCACGCTCTGGGTCACACCAAGGACTGATGGAGAAGACAACGCATTGAGACATACACGGATTCTGGTAAAATTTCTAACTTCTAAAGAGGAAGACTAAAACATTCTAGAGTTGCCGTATCATACGAGGGCCGTTCTGGAAAGTATCCAGCCATGTAACCCCTCTCTTAACAATGGCTGGATACTTTCCGGACAGCCCTTGGTGTTATTTTTAAAATGTCGAGTTTTCAACAAAACTTTATAGGACACACAGAGAAATAGCAAAGTGTGACCCATACACACGAAAAGAAAGCAGTTGATAAAAACTGTGTTTTAGGATGCCAAATGTTGCATGTATTAGACAAATACTTTAAATTAGTTGTTATAAATATGTTTAAAAATTCCAGATGAAAGAAAAAGCAACTGACAATGGGAAAACAATCATACTGATAAAAATTCTAGGAAATGGTGGAATAATATATATATGTATATATATTCTGACCTTTACTTTTTTTTTATCCGTATGGAATTATTTTGGATGCATTGATTGAGAAGGGATCTGTGTTTACCCATTTTTCTCTTTATTTACCTATTGTGCTGAAGAATTTATTGAATAATCCACCACTTTCCTGTTGATATGAAAGACTTTATCCAGTGTTAAATATAAACATGCATATACATATAGGCCTGACTTAAAACTTATTTTATTATAAAATATATGCAAAAGAATTTATATAACCTAATGTGTGGAGGAAGATGCCATATGCATTTGTGTAGTGCCCCAAATTGCACAACCACACAGGAGATGGCCCAGGAATAATGGCGTAATGAACATCTCTGTACCCACCTTGGAGCTTATGAGATGGAACGTTATCAATACCCCTGAAGCTTCTTGTGTGTCCCCTTCTTATTGATTTCTCCTCTGCTTATACGTAACCACAGCAAAAAGTAAATTTTGTGTTTATAGTTCCTTTACTTGTATTTACAATTTAGCCATTTGAGTGAGTATCCCTAAATAATATATTATTTGATGTTATCCTTTTATTGGATTTTATACAAATGAAGTCATATCATGTTTGTTCTGCTCAGCATTAGTGGTTTTAAACTTCATCTCTATTGACATGTGAAGCTGACTTTATTCATTTTTATGACTTTGTTGTATTCGAGTGTCTAAATATGCCACAATTTATCAATCCATTCTACTGTTGATGGTATCCTTTAGTACAATGTTAGATTTATTTTGCTTATATTTTATTTAGATATTCTACATTCATTTAAGAGTGATATTGATATGTGGTTTTCTTTCTTTTATTATTATTATCAGGTTTTATTATCAAGATCATAATAATCTCATAAAATGAGTTATTGGGTGTTCCTTTCTTTGTATTATCCTTTGAAGGAGTGTTGTTAAGATTGGAATGATTGATACTTTGACTGTTTTGTAGAGTTCACCTCTAAAACCTTGTTTTCTTCATGAGAAGAATGTTAAATATTGATTCTATTTCTTTAATGGTTAAAGGACCATTGAGATTTTCCTTTTATTATGATTATTATTTTTTTGGAGTCAGTTTTGATTATTTACATGTTTTTTTCTAAAACTTTGCCATTTTTCCCAATATTTCAAATATATTGTGATGATTTTCTTGTTGACTTGAGACGTGTTATTTTGCCGTGGTTCATTGTCCTCTCAATCCTTATTGACGCATCATTTCTAGCCCGGAACATTCTAACAGCCTGATGGGTCTCTGTCCCTTGCGCCCTCCCATCCATTCTCCACGGCAGTAACGCCACTTCTCTGCTTAACGTCCCTCCAGTGCTCCCTCGGGACGAATGCTCTGCCTTCCAGAGCCCCTTAGGGGCGCAGCCTGTGTCTCTCCAACTTCTCTTCCCCTCACTCTCCCATACTCTGTGCTCCAGCTCTGCAGAGCTCTGTGTCCTTCATCCACCTGGCCCTGTTCCCTCCAGGCTCCTGTCTTCGCCAGTGCTGTTCTAGAAGGTCTGTTCCTATGTGCATCTCTCCACTTTCCTGACCAATTCCTATGTGTTCTTTACATCTCAGCGTGGTGCTCATCGCCTGTGTGATGCCTTCTGTGACGCTGACGCTCCTGTGCCCCCACAGCATTCCGTTCTGTCCTCTTGGACAGTGCTAACCACGTGGCTTCGTCATTGCCCGTGTGCTCCTCTGTTTCTCGGCCCAGCCCAGGCCCAGACCGCGAGCTCTCTGAGAGCACAGAGTGCTTTGCTCAGCCTCTGTTGGCCAGCACCAGACAATGCATGCTTCACAGTATGGGGCTTAAATTAAAAACCTGTTTTTGGAACTTTGCGATCACAACAGCCATAGTATCGCCTGTTTGTACAGCTTCTTACAGTTTAAATGACACTATCATTTGCATTGTTTTATGAAATAGTCACAACAGTTCTGGGAAGTATAAGGCTTATAGGTCCCTCTTACAAATGAGGAAACTGAGGCTTTGACAGCACAAATATGCCTTGTCAAAATACACAGGCTGCCTCCTCTCACTGGTGGGAGTAGAGGGAAAAAACAGGCTAAATTCAACCTTGACTCTTTTACCCTGAATTTATCCTTTATTCTACCTTTTCCTTTTATCATTGAGCTTAGTGTGGCTGTATCCAAGGGGCTATTGAGTCCGTGAGAAGGGTCACTATGCGGTTTTTCTCCCCCGGACTTGCTTTTGGTTTAAGAATATGTAATGACTCTCATGATCGTAGTTTTACCTTTGAATTGCTGGGTATTTTTCTGCTCAGGGGACTTCTCCTAAATTCACACCAACAATATAACTTTTGTAATTTAAAAACATTTCAGTAGAGAAGCAAAATTACTATACCTTCATCTTCCTGCCTGGTTTTCCTCCTGCCATGGGGAGTTTGGGAGCTTATCTAGCATGGTGTCCCATGTTGAGTGACGTGGGGAGTAAGACCTGAGGACATGAAGGGACATGCTGGGAGCCACATGGTTACTTTTGACCTCTGGGCTCCCTGCTGCAAGCCTAGCCCACCCTCCCCCCCCTTCTAGATTTGAGCAGCCATCACCAATTATCACAGGTGTCTAGCAGGTGTCTAGTGTCTCTAAGTTTGTCCATTTTATTGATGTGATTTTCCACGTATCCGGTATTATTGGCAAAACTAATCCAGTATTTATTCAGGACTTAAAACTAAGTGACATTTTCATGTCAAACAAATACGGAATGGTATGACAATGTTTTAAACATCCAGAAGAAAATTATTTATAATTCCATATATTATTAAGAAATAAAATTATGCCTTAAAGTATAACAACTTAAAGCCATAAACCTGTGTCACACTGCCTGGATCGAAGACTATAGTTTGCAATCTTTCCTCTTTTTGTGGTAAGAAAAGGTAGTATGTTTGTAGCAATTTTTTTTCCTGATGATTTATGGCTCCAATATGGCTTTGTTCCCGTTGTATTGCAGGGGTTGCTGTTAGCATCTTAATTTTATAAAAATATTACCTTTTGTTTTTAAGAACTCTTTAATATTTTATGATAGCCCCTAAGGCTTTTTTGTAGTGTGTGGAAATGAGAGTGATGCCATTTTACATGGAGCAAAGATGCCCTGACTCTAAATCAGTATCTTCCCACCGTCTTGCTTGTTTAAGAATTCTGAAAAGTATGAGCATCCTAACAGCAAATCTGGCAGCTCCCCTGATATGTGTGTGCACTGAACACTTCCTGCCCTGCAAAGCTTAGAAAAACAAACCGGCTTATGATGAATATAAATGTTTTTCGGGGTATGTGCAAACAGCACATTTCTGTCTTTTTCTTCTCTTGGAAGGCTGCATTTTGAAAGCCTGCATGATTTCAGCCACACAGACGAACTGTTTCCTGACAGAAATAAAGCTGTAGGGTGAGAAAGACCTTGAATAAACATGAATATGTCCCCGATGTGTTTCTGGATTTTGTCAGGTTGGGTAGTGTCTCATTGCCAAATTGGGAAGAGCTGGGGATACTTTTTTTTCTTTTTTCTTTTTTTTCTTTTTGCTACTGAAATAACACAAAATCCTGCCTATACACAGATTTGTCTGATACTCAGTAATGGTCTCCAAGGTTGGCAATGAACACCATGCCCGCATAATGAATCAGTTGTCAACTAACACGTGTTCTTTGCATAGACATGTGCCCTTGTGTTACAAGGGCATGGGCAGTGTCAGGCTGTGGCTCATCTGGCAGAAGCATGGCCAGAAGAACAGCCAGGCATGGCTGGATGGCGCAGGCCCCCCTTCGTCCAGGAGGCAGGAGGTGCTGGGGTAGCAGGTGCACCTGGGCCTGGGGGGCTGGAGTTGGAGGCTGTGGAGGCAGAGAGGTACCTGAGGCCAAGGAGGAAAGGCTCACCTTGCTGCTGTGGGTGGAGGCAGATGCACTCCAGACCCTACAAATCCAAGCCAGGCTCCTAGAGAGTGTAGACATTTGGGAACCTCCAAGGGAGATGGCAAGATCTAACTTTTCAGTTTGGAAAATCAGAAAAGAAAGTGATTCCCTGAGGAACCCAGACCTACCTTGGCCTGCCCTGGCCACTCTGTTTAAAGCTGCAGTTTATCCCCTACCCCGGGCACTTCCAACCTCCTTCCCCATCTTACAGGGTACAGTTTTCTTCTCTCTTATGTTCACCTTCTGCTTCCCCGAGTTGGGATATAAGCTCCTTGGGAAGAGCGATTCTTGTTTTGTTGACTGCTGAAATCTCATAGTAGGTGCTTCATAAACATATCCTAACGTTGGTGACCGAAGAGACCCTGTGCACCCCAAGAATTACTTGGACACTCCGTGCTTTTTGGATTCTTCCCCTCCACCACCACTTTTGACAAAATAAACATCTCGTTTGTACTTAATTTACAAGGCAAAGATGTCGTTTCTCTGCCTGAGAGATGATGATGAGTGTTAGTGGTAAAGAGGTTGTGGGGAAAGACGTATTTCACTTTAGGACCAAAGTGCAGATTCCAGGGCCCAGGTGGGGCCCTGCGAGACTGTCGTCCCTGAGCACGGGGTTCCTGTCAGGGAGGGCGGTGGTGCTTGCGGGGGAACGACACACAGGGATCCGCACGCGCGTTCCTACGTCATCACGCACGGCACTTCCTCCCAGCCACTGGAGCGACGCACGCCGGGTGTTGTCCTCCTCCCTCCTCAGCGTGGGGAGGCGTGTGTCCGCGTGTGGCGTGTGTGAGGGCCGTGTGGGAGCTTCCCTCGCCGTGGTGACAGACCGCGACACGGAGAGAGACTAGAAGAGCGCGCGGTAGGAAATGCACAGTTTATTAAGATTTGAGGTGAACGCCTCGTGTTTTCCCTTAGCAGTGGAGCTCTGTTCATGGAAGACCGCTCAGTTTTCCCTGAGGTGCTCTGAGGCAGACTTATTTCCGTGTGGCATTTGCTGACTGAGCCTGTTTCCAATGGGTCAGCTTCCTTCGAGGCCTTGAAGAGTGGCCTCGTAGGTAGAGTCTGGGCGGCTCGGGGGCAGGAGGACCGCACCGTGTGCCTTGGCAGGGAGCGGCCTTTCGGCCGGGTCGCGGCGACGGCGGGTTTTAACAGCCGGAGCGCGACGCCGGGCGCGGGCGTCTGTGGTGGCGGGACGTCCCGGCTCTGTGCGCGGACAGGGCACCCCGGGGCGGTTTTTCTAGGAAAGAAATGAATGACTAAGGTCTTCCGGGCCCTGCCTGCCGCGCTGATGAAGGCCGGCTGCGCCGCGGTGTGTGAGGTGTGAGTAGTACGTGTGGGGAGGCGTGCGTATGTGTGTAGTGTGTGCGATGTGTATGGTATGTGTGTGGGGCATGTGTGGTGTGTGTATGTGAGTGCGGGGGCATGTCTGGTGTTGTGGTATGTGTGAGGTGTATTTCTGTATCGTGTGTGGTGTTTGGGTGTGGTGTGTATATGGTAGCTATGAGGTGTGTGTGGTGTGTATTTGTGTGTGTGATGTGTGGTGTGTGGGGGGGTGTGCGTGTGTGGTATGGTGTGTGTATATGTGTGCTGTGGGATGTGTGAGATGTGTGGTGTGTATTTGTGTGTGTGATGTGTGGTGTGTGTGGGGGTATGCGTGTGTGGTATGGTGTGTGTATGTGTGGTGTGGGATGTGTGAGGTGTGTGGTGTGTATTTGTGTGGAGTGTGTGGCGTATGTGTGATGTGTGCTGTGTGTGTGGGTGTGTGTGCTGTGTGGGTGTGGTGTGTATGTGTGTGTGGTGTGTATGTGTGGTATGTGGGTGTAGGTGTGTGGTGTGTGTTTGTGTGGTGTGTGTATGTGTGGTGTGTGTGGTGCATATATGTGATGTGTGGTGTGTGTGATGTGTGGTGTGTGTCTGAGGTGTGTGTGGTGTGTGGTGTCTATGGTATGTGGTGTGTATGTGTGTGGTGTGTGTGTGTGGTATATGTGTGGGTTTTGTGTGTGTTGTGTGTTGTATGTGGTGTGTATGTGCGGGTGCTTGTGTGTGTGCGGTGTGTGGTGTGTGTATGTGGTGTGTGTGCAGGTGCTTGTCTGTGTGTGCGGTGTGTGGTGTGTGTATGTGTGTAGTGTGTATTTGTGTGATATGTGTATGTGGTGTGTGTGGCATGTGGTGTGTATGTGTGGGTGCTTGTGTGTGTGTGTGTGTGCGGTGTGTGGTATGTGTGTGTAGTGTGTGGTGTGTACGTGGCAGGGGAAGGGGATCAGGGGAAAGGGAAAAAGAGGGAGAGAAAATTTGAGAGAATGCATATTTAGTGACAGAAGAATGCGTGGTGCTGTGAATGAAATTTATGAGATACAAATTCCGGTTTAAAGAGTCTTAATGTGATATATTTAAATTCAAGGAGAAGGAGCTTGCTTTTCAGTGTAAAAAGCCCATTCTGAATAGGGGCACCCACAAGACTCCCCCCACCTTGCTTCTGTGGGAGGGATGGAGGAGGGTCTGCTGCTCATGTTTCTTTTGCGAATATGGCCCATAGTGAAGTAGAAGTTTGAAACTAGATGGTGTTTTGTCTGAGGTGTATTCAGACATTGTTCAAATGTTAGATCTTTCAACCAAACAGTATCAGAAGTACATATAATTAATTGATGGCAAATAGAGAAAAGAATATTCTCTAGAAATAATTTTTGAAAATTCAGAAAAAATGTGAAAACTACTTTTCTTTTAGTGCACCCTTCCAACTCTGCCAAAGTAAATGCATTTTATATTTCATCAGGAAGTTTTCAGACACCTAAGACTGAAAAGTCTGGGAATGACGAAATCCTACTTGAAAAACCAATAAGAAACCATTTCTTTTTTAACGTTTATTTCAGATTCAGGAAACAAAATGCACATCGTGGTTTTTAGAAGAAAAATGTGCTTGGTACACTGAGTTTAAGTATTAATAATATTGGTTAACTGCAGATTTGAAGCATCTGACGAGTTATTATTTGAGTCCCTAGGGGCTGACATGGAAACTTTGCAAATGAAGAACTATAATGGGTAAATTCACTGTCAGACTGGAGATAGGTAATGGGCCTCAGCCCTTTCCTGCTCAGTGTTCGTAGTGGTGACAGGGTGCAGGTGGAGAGCATGCCGCTCCAATCTGGGCTGACACAGTGCAGGCAGAGAGCAACACATAGACTGGAAGGTGGAGTCAGGACCCAAACCAGTGCTGATGGGCTGAACTGATGGAACACATCTGAAGAGAAAGTGAATGACAGGAAATCACGTGGTCCAGCTCTCAGTCTGGAGTGTAGTGACACAGCTTAACAGCTGCATGTGGGAGGAGGACTTGGGGTCTTCACTGACCACAGTTATGCAATCAGCGAATTTCTGTGTTTGACTGTGCTCGTGCTCCAGAGAGAGATGAGTGTCCCTCCCACCTGTTGGGCTCAGCTGAGGCCAAGGGAAGTGTTCAGAACGGCTTGATGAGTGTCAGTGGGAGTCACACTGTGTGTGTCTTAACTAGTGACTGCTTGACTTTTAAGACACACTGGGCCCTGTTAGCCAATATAGAAATATCCACTTCTTCCCTGCTTCTCTCCCTTCCTGTTACACCAGGCTGAGAAATAGAAGGAAACAAAAAAACTAAGCACCTTTTCCTGCTTTTTACTCTTCATTCAATGGAACACTCTAACCCCAACTGTGGAGGTTTCCCCCCACTCTAAATAATTCTCCAGTGGACACCAGCTGGTGTCCCCTAATTCAATCCAGTTCTCACACTGTCTACCTGGAGACAGCATCAGATCCCACAGATTAAGGGCCTAGCTCACAGGACTGCACCCCACTTCAGACGCTGATGGCAAGTAACAGGTTGTCATCTATTAATATATTTCTGTTATATATAAATCGAAGTCTTCTTTGGGTTCAATCAATTTGCTAGAGATGCTTGTAGAACTCAGGGGAACACCTTACTTACATTTGTCAATTTGTTAATAAATGCTACAACAAAGGATGCAGATGAATGGACACATGAAGAGATGCACAAGGCAAGGTCTGGAAGGTCCCAAGGGCAGGATTTGGGGTATGTCACCCTCCAGGCACACAGACATGTTCACCAACCTAGTCCCTGTACCCAATCCCTCTGGGTTTACAGGAAGGCTTCATCACCTCGGCATCATTGGCTGTTGGCATCAGCTCCATCTCTGTCCCTCTCCTCTCCCTGGGTGTTGGGGGACTGATAGTTCCAGCCAACTAGTCACATAGTTCCAACTAGTCACATAGTTGGTTGTCCTGGCAACTAGTTCCCACCAAGAGTCACTGCACTAGAATAAAAGATGCTTCCATCACCCAGGAAATTCTAAGGAATTTAGGAGCTGTGTCAGATGCTCCTGTCTCTCAGAAAGTTACAACGCCTTAAGTAGCTCTATGTCAGGAACTGTGGTCAAAGACCACCTATCGATACAAAAGATTCTCCGAGTGCCCCTGTTGCCCAGGAAATTACAAGGGTTTTGGAAGCTCTCTGTCAGGAGCCTTGGTCAGATACCAAATACACATTCTTATTATATCGCAGTATCACAATCAGCCAACCCTTTTTCCCAGTCCTTGTAGTTATTCATTCTTGATTCTTTTTTTTTATTTATTTATTTATTTATTTATTTATTTTTTACAAAACTGCTTGGCACAGATGCAAGAGGACAGTACAAGCTGCTACCATCAACTGAACCAAGCACCAGCAGCCCCTTCCCTAGTGCTTTGTATTCCTAGAGGATTCGGAAACACTACCCCTTTGACAAGGTGCACAGAATGAATCAACTATCAGGTGTTGTCCTTTATTCTTCCTATTACTAATTTTTAAAACTGACGTATGAAGGCTGCTGCTGCTAAGGGCACCTTCTACCTTCCCACTGTCCCTCCCAGACCCCTGATGTCCAAAAGTGAGGATTAGAAAGTGCTCAGCCTGCTCTCCCGAGGACTGAGTGGTGCTGCGTAAACCCGGCTGACCAGCATGTTGGCCAGGAAGCCCTCCTGCCTTCTGCACCCACATGGCCACGCTCTCCCAGAGCTACTATCCAGGCACTAATAGATCGAGGTCCACAAAATGAGAGCAAGGGGAAGCAGCACAAAGCCCTGCGCTGGAGCATTGCTAAGTGTCGGACTAATAATCATTCAGACGTCCACAGGTCAGAACGCTGAGCGTAGACATAGCCTCTCTTCTCTCCGCCACCTAATGACACAAATGCAGCACAGCAGCCACATCTGCAACGCCTCTAGGGGCAGCACATTCTTGATTCTTTACAGGGTGTAGATCGAGGCCTAGAACACTGAAGTCTTGTCCTTGTGTAGGCATACCACATTTATTTCCTCCTGTGAAGTCAAAGCCTTCATTTAGCAGGAGGGGGATGTGGAGACACACCTGTATCCCTTAGTCTTGATCCATAGTCCCCGGAGGTGCTGTCTGGATTCCTCCCAACACCATCCCTGTTGACTCAACAGCTGTGGACAGTGGCTGGTGGAGGAGATGCATTTTGGCAGCTTCTCTCCTAGACCCTGGCTCTGTCCCCTGGGAAGATCACACACTTCCCTCCCTGGCCTCCCTCCTCTGCCTCCCCTCCAGCTCCTGCCACTGAAGGGCCCTGACCTCCTTGGTCACCTCTCCTGCGAGGAACTGCATGCCACCAAGGAAGGCAGCTCGCATCTGGGTGGAATGTCAAACTTATGTGTGGTATGATGCTTTCTGAAGCCGCGAGTGAACTCAGCCATTCCTCCTACGGGGAGGCCCAATTTTTGCAAGAATCTTACCCACTGAGGAAGGGAAGGAAATGGAATGAAACAGAAGTGAAGTTTCGCTTTGCAGCTGGGGGTTTGTGTGTGAATTATCTGACCTCCATGTCTTGGTTTCCTCATGTGTGAAATGAGGCTGATGGTACCTGCCTGACAGGGCATTTGTGAGGACAAAATGAGGCAATTTGCACAAATCCTAGCTCAAAAACTTGAATTTCCTTTTTCCCCATATTTTTCTTCAAAGGGCCTCTGTTGAATCTGTTGTGTCTGACTATTACAGGTGCTACCGGGGAAATTCCTGCCTTAGGAGGAGGGTTAGGATTGGACTGTCTCTAAAGTTCATTCTAACTCTGCAATTCCACAGCTCAGATATTTGTTCCTTCCTAGATCCCACCCTGGTCAGAATCTAGACTGCAGCTTAGTTGTGTGTGTCTTGTGGGTGGAGGGAGGAGGTGGGAGGATGCCAGGGGAAGGTGCTATTGTCCAGGGTGCCTCAGCTGGAGAGCAGTGGCCACTTCAGACTAGTTTGGTATTTGTAAACCTGTGAATTGGCTAGATTCCCACAGATCCCTGTTGCTTTGGGAGAGAGTGAGCTCCCTGTCACTGAAGGTATTCATGAAGGGGCTGTAGGGCATCTTACAGGATTGATGAAGGAGACAGGCTAGGAGGGTTCCTTCTGGTGCTGGGCTTTCATAATCATGGGGTGCCACAGTGCAGCTCTTCAAAACTTCAGACAAACCCAGTGGCACACGGTGATCTTGCTGCCTCCTCCATACTATAGAGGGAAAGGACTTGGATTGCACCCAGGCTGTGGATTCAACTCCTGAATGGTTAAAAATTTACTTGGGAGTAAGGATTTCGATGAAAAGCGGTAAATGTAAAATCTTCATTGTTTAACACAATGAGGAGTGTGATGTGGGTGTGGAGAGAATCTGGTCTAACCCAGGGACTAGTAACCCTGAACTCCCACAGGGGAATTGGGGTTACCCAGGAAGCAGGTCTTCACTGCACGGCTCAGGTGGTGTGACCCACCAGTCTTTTGTTTCGCACCTGCCATGCACCAGACACTGTAGCAGGCACCTACTGTGAGGGCTGCAAACCTGGTGGATTCACTGTCCTTAGCCTTAAGGAGCATCCTCCAAAATGGACCTTGGCAGAGAGAGAAGCCTGGAATAGGCAAACATACCATTTTACCTAATCTGAATTTAAGCAGAGAAAAAAACTCATTGGAGCTTATGAAATGTCTGTGGTTGTTCTTAATAGTACAGAAACACAATGAGCGAATACTCTGGTTACAGAGAAGTGTTATGGTGTTACAAAAAGAGACTTCAAAAGGTTGTGTCCATACCAAGATTAGGTCTGTTATGCCACAAAAGGCCATTGTTGGGAGGGAATGCAGGCAGCATGCTCTTCTGCAGTCATGCAGTTGCAGAGGGGCCCAGGAAAGAGTCAGCTACGGGGTAAGAAACAGAGGAAAGGGGGGTGACAGGGACAAATGGACGACTTGGGACCAGGCGTCTCTGGGACCCAGTAGAAGGGGAACCCAAGGAGTATGCACAGGGGAGATGGAGGCCCAGTGCCAGGGTTAGCAAAGGAACATGATCTGATGTGAACTGACATGGATGAAGTCCTCAAACCTTCTGTGTGCAATCCGGAGCTCGTCCCTCCTCCTTCTCAAGGGCTTTACTCCTGTAGTTCTCTCTCCTGACCCCTCCATTGCTCTCTCTTTTACTCCTGGATTATTCCAGTAACCAAACAGACGAGCTCCAGTATCTCCTATCTTTAAAAAAAAACCACCTGCAATCCCATGTCCCCCCCTAGCTGTTGCCCCAGTCCAAGTATCCCTTCATGGTCTCTATTTCCTCTTCTCCCAGTCACTCCCCAAATCAATGCCCTGAAACTACCCTTGCCAAGGTCAGCAGTGACCTCCTTGTTGCCAGATTCAGTGGACACTTCTCCAGCATCATCTTCCTCAATCTCTTAGCAGCATTCGAGATAGTCAACTGTTCTCTTTGACGCTAAATCCTTTTATGACCCAGTATTTGGTTTTTTCTTTGTTCTCCTCTAATTGAGGACCATTTTTAGTTTCCTTTGCTTCCTCCTCTACTTATTTTCAAATTTTAGAATTGTTGAGGGTGCCAGACGAAGTTCTTTTGCCTGCCAAACCCTTTCTCTAGGGAGGAGTCTTTCTGGTATAACGGCTGTAGATATATGTGTGCACGTGTACATGTATGAAAATGTAAGTGAAGATTTCCAAACCTCTGTCTTAGCCTCAGACTTCCTTTCTGAGCTCCAGATTTGCCTATTGAGCAGCCAGGTCAAGCTCTCTGCATGACTATCTCATGGATATCCCAAACTTAATGAGACTCAAACAGAACTATTGACTCTACCTCTCTCTAATAAATCTATTCCTGCCTCAGGGCTACCATCCATCCATTGTGTTCCCTTACAGCCCATTGCTCAAGCCAATGCCCAGAAGTCCCCTTGATTTCTCCCTCTGTCTCCCTCATCTATGAGTCTTGTTGGTTCTCCTACTCCATCCACCTCTCTCCACTGCCATCATCCCAGCCCAAGGAGGCACCCCATTTCACCTGGATTCATATCAACAGCCTTCCAGCTAGTCTTTAAGATTCCATTTGCCTCCTGTTAGCCTGTTGTGCACAAAGCTGCCAGTGTGGTTTAAATACTCACTCACCAGTGGTTCTCCCACCCCTTGCTGTGTCCCACATGCCTGTGATCGTCCTGGATCTTCCTTCCTTTCTCCACTTCATGCCACTCTCCTACTTGTCTACACTGAGTCCAGCCACACTGACCCCCTTCCGCTTTAGGGCTTTGGTACTTGCTCTTCTTTTGCCAGGAATAGTCATCCTTGGCTGGTGCATAATTGGCTCCTTCTTGTGCTTTAGTTATTGTCTGAAATCTTAGCTTCTCAGGGGTGCCTTTGCTGACCATCTTTTCTAAAATGAAATAGCCTTTCTGGAACTTTATTCTTCTATCACCCTGTTTATTTCCTTTAGAGCACTTAAAACTTTAATTTTCTTGCTTATGTATTTGTTTACTTATTCTATTATGTATCCCCTGCCACTAGAATGTAACCTCCCCCAAAGTAGGAATCTGATATTTGTTGTTCCTTACTATATCCATAGCACTTAGAACCATGCCCGGCATGTAGTAGGTGCTCAATAAGTGTGTGTTGAATGCATGGTCAACTAAGTGACTCTGCCTGGGTCTTTGCCCATGGCTGCTAACAGGTTCCAGCCCTGACTCTAGGCCTGGCTCTGTGGAAATGAGAAGTCGCCTAAGTCTCAGATCTTTATGCATGTATAGAATAAAGTGTTTGGCTTTGATGACTTCTCCAAGGTCTCTTTGTGCATTTAAAATTATGAATGTATGAATTCTGAAGCCAATAGAGGCAATTAACAATAGTTGTGCTAAATCTCTCATGTAAATGGAGTTTAATAAGATAATCTTGAAATTATTTTAACAGTCTAGTGCTGTCTAGATTATCTAGTCTGGTGAAGTTATCTCTTCTTTGTTCCTTGACACAGTTATCCCGTGTTAACTTTGCTTTTTAAAATACGGCGTTCAAAGGGATATTCTTCTACCATAGCTCCTGTTGCAAGATGGGAATGAGTCCATGGGCGCAGCAGAGGTATTAGAGGACTACATTTATTTCCTGCTCCTCCTTAGAGTACCACCTGTGGCCTTTCCCCTAATTCTTACTCATTCCTTTGCAAGCAGGGGGAGTGAGGTTTCCAGCTGGGAGCTTAGTCCTTGATCCATGTTTTCTGGCTAGGTGGAACTGAGGGCTGGGGATTCTGCCTCCTTCATTGCTTTCCTCCTTGAACTCACCAAGGCAATGACCTGGGGAACACCCTGCACCTCAAACTTCCACTTGATGGGCTCTCGTGGGAGTAGGTGATAGCATGGTGGTAGCAAGTCTGTTAGACCATCACATCCAAGGCACACGCCCTTCTTCTTGGCTCCCCTCAGACCCCAACTATTAGAGTTTTAGTCTAAAAATTCAGATGCCAGGGTATGAGCTTTCCATGAACCAAACGAAGTCTTTCTGCCAAACCCATGTTTTTTTAACCTTGGATTTTTGTATAAACATAAAAAGCATGATAAGAAAAAAGTCTCAAAGGAAATATACCTAAACAATTAAAAGTAGTTATGACAGGTTGAGGAATTATGGGTGATTTTTAGTGTCTTGTGTACTTGTTTGTGTTTTCCAAAGTTTCTACAATGAACATGTATTTCTGTTGAAGTATGGCAAAAAATTTTTGTTTCCCACTCTTTTGCCAACAAAAAAGGAAGGAGGGAGGAAAGGAGGGAAGGGAGGAAGGAGGAAGGGAAGAAAGGAGGAAGGGAAGGAAGGAAGGAAATCTAAAAACAATAGATCTGCAACTACAAAACTTGAAGTTAACTGCCCTGTGGTTGAATTGCTGGAAGGTGGAGAGTGGAGGGAGTAGGGGGTAGGGAAAGGCAGATGTCAGGGAATGAGCCACGTGTGCCAGTTTGAGATGGGCCAGTGTGGTCACCTGGCCTAGCAGTGCCCCACACAGATGCCTGGTGGGCCTCACTTGGTCTTTGCTGAGAGAGGGAACTTGCCTTTCCTTTTCTTGGCACAACTTTTAGTGGGTTCATTCTCCTGGAATGTCCAGTTTGGACTTTGCCTGCCAGAGGGTCCTTTCCAGAGCCCTTTTTGTGACCAGGTGATCTTGCCTTTCAGACCGCAGCAGAGAAGTCTCCCGGAGCCTACTTCCTCCCCGAGTTCGCGCTCTCTCCTCAGGGAAGTTTTCTGGAGGACACAACAGGGGAGCAGTTCCTCACTTACCGCTATGACGACCAGGTAAGAACATCGTTTGATAACCTACCTTTGGCTTTGCCATTTGCCAGTGGGCAAGAAACATTGTCTCAACAGTACCTTCAAAATAATCATATTTTCCTCTTGGCAATGCTAGTACAGCAGGCCCTCGACATTCCTGAAGGATTCCAAGGCCTCTGAATCGCCCATGTTTGCTTGTGACGTCCTATAGGATGGGCAGTTCTTGCTCTGGTGGGAGCCTTTGCTTGAGAATCACTTTTTCTTATTTCTATCAGAAATATATGATGGATCTGTTCATTTTAGCTATCGCCAAATTTATCATTCAACTCTGAAATTATCCTAGAGCTCTGTTTCCTGAGTAAGCATTATTACATCTTTGCCCTCTTAGCTTTTAGTATTTTTTTTCTTTCTCCAAGCCCATTTTCAGAAAGGAACAAAGTATGTATGCCTCTGTATATGTGTGTGCAGGTGCGTGTGTGTACGTGCGTGTGTGCATGTGTATGTGTGTGTGTTAAAAACACTTCAGGAAGGCTAACTGGGGAATAAGGCCATGTATGACTGAGATGCAGAAGCCGGACACTCGACTCCCTTCCATGCTCAAGTCACATGGATGCCTTGATAGCAGTAAGATTATGTATCTTTTAAATCACTCACAACTTGTTGAAACAGAGAATGTCATTTTTGCCAAATGCAGATGTTTCTGGCTGCTAGAGCCTAAATTTACAGGGCAGTGGTGCAAACCCACTGGGTGGGATTTAAGACGACGTGGGGCTTTGGTGGGCCTGGCAGACTTTGGCATCTGCGTGGCCCAAGTGCAGATGAGAAGCTAGGTGAGGTCACTTTCTCATGACCCCAGATGGAGTGGAGGGAGGTGGCCAGTGACCGAGGCCAGCTGTGCTGTCTTCAGCTGTGTAGCCAAGGCCAGTGTGTTCTGGTTTGATTTAGGCAAGGCCTAGTTAAGGGAAAAGACGTTACTCAGAAGGAGCAGCTCCGAGAAGTTCATTCTGCCAACTTGGGTAGATCCAAGATATGACCGGGAGTGGGACCCAGATTTGGGGCTGGCACTAGGCAGAGTGCTGGAGATGGGCTGGGAGGAAGACAAAAGTCTTGTAGAACATCATCAGTGGAGAACAGGAGAACATAGAGGGCAGGTAGGAATGTATGTTGTCCAGTACGCTAAGCACCCTATATCACGGCTCAGGGGATGCACGACTTACTCTTGATCCTTGTGACTGATGCTCAGAGACTTGCTTCTGGTTGATTTAGCTCTGGAGCTGGGCCTGGGTGAGGGGCAGGGCTATGACCCACCAGAGCCCCGTCGGAAGGGTGCTACACACATCACTGGGGCAGGGGTGGGATGAGACCAATTTCTTATTGAAAATTTTAACATTTAATTGCTTTTTTAAGTTACTTGAACAGTGAGTGCATCAATAGTCATTGTAAGGAGCTGGGGTGGGGTTGAAGACAATCCTGTGTTCACATTTTGGAGCCCAAGCAAATTTATATTGTGGGCCTGGTTACAAATAGGTCCTAAAACATCATTAAGTTGCCTTCTGCCTCCCCTAGCCCCCACCATGGATTTTTAGAGGGTCTATAATTTATGGCTCCTTTTAATCCAGAAATCAATGATCCAACAGGTTTTCATATAAGAACTTCAGAGAAACTAATTGAGAAAGCCATAAAAGATTTTAAAAAAGGGTGTCTGGAAAATAACATGCTATGCATTTTATAATTAAAGAGTGGTTAATGCCTTTTCCAGGTTCCACAGATACATTGTATTTAATATAATAGCAATATAAAAGCTGGAAAAAGAGGTAAAGAAGCCTCCTTCATCTTTTCAAAAGGTTTAAAGCAGATCTTAAAAGCGTGTGGTATGCTGTGGAAATTTCATCCTAGGACACAGTGTTCCAGAAAGCCCTGTGAATAGCATATAAAACACTCTGTGCTTCCCCCACCATGTTTCTCTTTAAGGGAAAAAAATAATGTCAAACTATCAGAAGCCAATAATGGCACCTACTTTCCCCTACTGAGGGCAAGGAAAACCGACCCTTGGCCTGAACGAGGTGCGTCTCCTGAATGAACCCCAGAACTTAAGCAGTTACAAGGCTATTAGACCCATCACCCAAGCTGTGCTTCTCTTTCCTCTTAATGCTGAACTTGCAAACTACATCATAAGGTTGAGGAGCTTCTCAGGCACTGGGGAAAGGATAAAACCAATTAAATAGCATCGAACTTAAAAAAAATCCCCTTATCCTGCAGCACATGACAAAACATTAAGATCAGTTAGGAGCAAAGGCTCTAGAGGCAGACTACTTTGGGTTCAAACCCCAGTTTGGCCTTTGTATTTGTTGTGGGACTTTGGACAAATTCTTTTACTTCTCTGTCCCTCGTTTTTCTCATCTGAGAAATGGTGATATAGGTGGTATCTACCTTATAGAGGGTTTTTGAGGACTTGAAGGAGATAATTCTTGTAAGTCTCCCTGCACAGGGCCTGATCCATATAGACATTTTATTTAGCTATTGTTATTATTAATAATAACACAATAAATGCACACACTCAGTTCAGAAAATCTCAGATATGCTGAAGGAAAGGAAAAAGTTTATTCTCTATTTACATGATATTTTAAATTAATTTTTATTGAGATATACAGACAGTACAATGCACACATATCTGAAGTATAGAGCTTGATGAATTCTTAAATATTTTTACGCAAGTATAACTACCACCCAGATCAAGAAATTGAACATTTTCAGAATCTTAGAGGCTCTTTGTGCCCCTTTCCCATCAATGTTCCCCACCCAAGAAGTACCCACCACCCGGACTTCTATCAGCATAATACAGTGGTGTCGTCTGCTTTTTATTTTATTTTGATTTTAGAGAGATGGACTCATACAGCACGTACTTGTTTGTGTCTGGCTTCTTTCACACATCATTATGTCTGAGAGATTCAACCAAGTCACTGGATCCAACATTATATGGGGTTTAATGTCTAGCAGGCAGTTGTACTCTTTGGAACAAATTGTGTCATGTTGGAACAAATTGCAGCATACTGGGTGGCATGTGGCATTGCTCCTGCACAGAAATTCCCAGGTTGTCCTTAAATGGTTTTCAGAGCAGTCCCTCCAAAGATTCCATGCCTGGGGAAGTGGTGGGGGCAGTTGTCCAGGGTAGCCTTTGTGGTACCCTGGTAGCCACAGGCAGTCCACAGCCAGAATTGGGTGCAGGGTCTGTGTGAGTTGCTGGCAGGGCAGTACCTGTGCTGTAGATGGCGTGGGTACCTACCTGTGGAGTCTCCAGATATGTGCCAGGAGTGCTGTCCTGCTGTCATGGTGGCCTGGAACCAGAATGATGAGGTGTTTATGCAATTGAGGCTGCAGTCTGGTTTCTAAAGTTGTTGGGTCAGCTGTGGGTTCACTAGGATCTTCCTGCCTATAAAATACTCATTTGATAAAATGGGAAGCAAGTGGGTGGTGTATAGGTATTTGCTCTTTCAGACAAACCTCATAGGACTTTTAAAAGTATTTTTTCCTGGGCACATGAAGACCTTTAGGTCATTCTTCAAATGTCTCCTGGATTAGGTGCCTGGAAAACTAATAAACCCGAGACCAGCAAAGCACGGCTGTGACGTAGGCAGCGTTTAACGGGAGGCGTAAACACCGCACTATGGATCACATGGGGGCATGCACGGAGCAGCATCTAGTGAAGAAGGCAGTCTGAAGCCAACTGGGCAACAATGGTTGTTGTTTAGTGCAAACAGCAGTTAAGTGCAAACAGGGCTAGTCAGGCGGCCTTAGTCTTGCTTCCACCACTAACTAACTTGTAGTCTAAGAGAGTTATTTAACATCTTTGGACCTCATATTCTTTGTTTTAAAAAACAAAGTGACTGGATTGCATGATATGAACTCCTTCCATTCCAAAATAGTCTGTTTTTTGAAACTACGAATAGAATATTCCACATCGCAGAGCGTTAATTGGATCATTCTGATTATCAGGGCAGCCTTGCCAGCAATGCAGCAAATTATTACCTAGAGAATTATAGAATTTTACAGCTGGTGGAGATTTTGGCCCAAATGATACATTTGACAAGTCAAGAAAACAGATTTTGAATGTGCAAATGACTTAGTCAAGGACACCCAGATGGTTATTTGAAAAACTAAGGCCATTCCACTGCAAATCCCAGGCTCTCCTGCTCTAGGATATATCCAGCTGCTGCTTTCAGAAGATTCGCCTGGAATATTACCTTCTTTCCTGAGAACTCTGATTTCTCTGTTATAGTCAATAGAGTTTTAGAGACCTTAGCAGAGCACGGAGAATGATGTAACATTAATGGGTTGCTTTTATCAACTCATTCCTGGATCCTTCAGGAATTTAGAATTAGCTACACTGATAGCATCCATAGGCATATCCTCCCCAGTTTTTAACAGACATCACAATTATTCGAAGTCTGGGTGCAACATTTTAGCTGAAATTAAAATGTCACCAACTTCCCACTGGCTAAGCATGTTCTTAGAAAGAAAGTATTCTAGCACTTGGTTGCATGGGGCTTATGAGGCAGCTAGAATGTGCTTGTTTGGGATGACTGGCTGAGAAGGTTGTGGTTGAAAGAGTTATTAGCCAGACAGGCTCTCGGGTAGATTCCTTTGTCATTCCTCATTGTGGTTGTGGAGGTTTGTCCCACAGGGGACCTGGTTGTAGGCAAACAGCTGAGTGTTGGTTGGTCTAGGGAGCAGAGTCTTACATTCTACACTTTGTTCTTTTCGTTGCTGACTCAGGCAGGTTTTGGAGAGCTGTGCTGTCACTCTGCACCTAGGTCTCTTTCTGGGAAAAGAGGATGGTGAGGTTGTTTTCCATCTTTACCTTACTTCCACTCACTTAAGACGTAACCTTTGAGTTTTATCATGGACACTGGTTTAAAAATCTGTGATAGGCTTAGTGTGTCTCTGTTAGAGGTCATTTTTTTTAAAGTTAGGAAAACACTTGTTTTGTGCAAATATTCTTTTACTTATCTATTTATTTTTGGTCTCTGTTAGGCATAGGGGAAAGTGGAAGGTGTGTCATCTTGGGCCTGATGGATCTGCTGTCATCTGCTTCCTCCTCATGGGCAGCCACTGTGGGTTGAAGGAGTTGAGCATGAGCAGTAGGTAGCTTAGAAACCAGTGTCTCATGTATGCACATTATTTCTACAGTCCATGAATTGTCTTCATGTGTGTTTGTGTGAGTGCACTGTTGACCTTGCCACTTTTAGGCTACAATGCACCAAAAGGCAGGAAAAAGGTTAATAACTTGGATTCTAAGCATGGAGCACAAGGCTGGATCTTCAGTAAGGGTTGGGTTCTGATTTTCCTAAAATTAACCAAGGATAAATCCCGCTAATGTAAGCTTGGAGCCATTTCAAGGAGAGCCACCTCGATCTTATGTTGGTGAGGTTCTTTTACATCTGTTATGCCCCATCATCCCTTCCCCTCTGCAAACGTCTCACTCTTCTATAAACTCCAAGGAAGGAGATCCTGCCTAAGGTAGCATCTGTTTTGTCTCTCCCTGGCCACATTTAAGTGGATTTAAGATTTTTTTCAGATTTAAAATGCTTTTACCTATACTCTGATCTACCATTGCTTTCAGTGACCACTTGATTTTTAAATTCTTACTGTTTCCTGCTGCTTTCTCCTACTCACTTTTAACCCTTAAAATCTGACTTCTAGTATCTCCCCCAACTCCTCACCCCTGCCTTAAATAGGTGTTCTTTTAAGAATTTTGGTTAGTTTCTTAAAGTCACATCCAGATTCTGGTGTGAATCAGTCTATACTTATAAAAGTCTGTGTTGGTAAAATTCTGTGTTTGTAAAATCCTAAAAGGCCTTGTGATGTCATAGATGGAGTTATAGTTGCCTCTTTTCTTTCCTTTTTTGGAAGTCATTGACTACCTCTTCGTACGATTTCTTGTTTCAGAATGCCTCTCCAAATTGTATTTTCTATGCCATTTCTATTGCCAGAGAGGCCGAGGGCTGGATGTGTGGCCCTGGCAGGCACTGGGAATCATAGTATATCAGAGCTGAAAAGAAGTAGGGATTCTGGTTTTCAGGTGAGGACTCTGAGCCCCAGAAAGGAACAATGTCGCGTCCAAGATCACACAGCCAGGCAGTAGCAAATCCAAGTGCCTGTTCTTTGCCCTTAAGCTCAGTTAAGACATTTTTACATCTAATCTGTGGGTAGGACAAGTATGAGAGAAATGTTTGAATGAATTTTTAATACTAGTAATAATAATATATTAATAATGAAGTCTTTGTGTCGTCTTATTTCTAAACTTCTTTTAAATGTCTTTTTTCATATGCTATTATGACAAACCTAATTTTCCTTTTCTTTATTTAACTGTTGATTTATGCATTCTTTCTAAGGAAAAGAAATCTGTTTGCTATGAGTACATCTTTCTCAAAGTAACTTCTTCCGAACTCTTCATGAATATCTTGGCCAGGAACTTCATTGTGGTTAAACTGTTGGCAGGCCTCAGAAATATCACTTGATGTTTCCAAGTTATTTATGTAATAGTTTTTAGCTTGGAAAGTTTATACCAACTTCTGAAATTTCTGGTAAAGGCAGATGGACATAGCTCCTGGGTCTACAGGGGATTGTCATCTTCTTGACTGATCAAAATGAGCCACTTACATGTTCTTCACATAGGAGAGTTTCTGTGTTGTTTCTGGCCTGTGCATATAATGTTTTTAAGCAGCAAGCCATTGGAGTTTGAGTAGTTCATTCCTTTGTTAGTGAGTAATCTTGGTCAAATGTAGTTATGCTGCTTAAATATTCCAAAGATTTAGCGATCTAACAAGAAAGCAAGCTCATGGTCTGTTAGGGGAAGACAAGAACAAATTAATTGGAATAACGTGTGCTCCGTTCCTGGTTCAGACACATAGCAAATCCATGCACAGTGCACATGCAGCCATACGTGCCGTTCTTACCGGCTCTGGCACATGTGAACTCTGAATTTCACTATCATTGAGCTTTTCACAAACCAGTTGTTTCTCAAGCATGAAAGAATTACATCCGTCAGTAGAAGTTCAGTATCCAGCTTTTGAATTATACAGATATTTTCCTCTTTTAATGTTGTCTTCCTAGACTCATACTTGGGGCCCTATGTGATTTTAATCACTTTCCACCCCGTGGGTTAAATGGTGGGCACAGTGTGGGGAGGTTTCAGACAGATGCAAATGCAGCTCCCCCTAAAGGACCCTTCTGGTGATCTAGAATGCTGAGGGACAGGCACCATCCTGTCTGGGACCTTGCTGTACTCCCTGAGATCAGACCAGTCCCGACTCAAATCCTCAGTCTTCAAGTGCTTTCAGACTAGGATGTTTGGAGTAACTCAGCTCTGTCACGCACAATCCCTGGATGAAAGAGGGCACAGAGGCTTTTCTCCCCACTCTCTCCTGTCCAGCCATCCCTTTGTGCCTTGCTTTACACACTTCCTCCTGTTTTGCCCTGTGGTCATTGACCCCTCCCCAATGCTTTCCATCGTCCTCTCATCGTCAACAAACCCCATGTCCTGACTTCCCACTTCCCGCTTCAACTGAAAACCCCCTGCAGGCCTCACCGGGAAGGCTGCTCATACCTCATACCCTGGTGCCTCATACCCCAGCGGTCACACGGCTTGAGGCGGGAGGCTGACCTTGTCTGAGTCCCTACCGCTGCTTCCTGGCCGTTCCTCTCCTCTCCACCCTCCTCCTCCTCGGATGCTTGTGTCACCTGTCTAACTCACCGGTCTGAGCATACACCAAAGTCCTCATGACCTGATCATCACTTTACCTCTTTCTTCCAAAAGAGGAAGAGGGAGCATTCTGGGATTATGCACAACCCAAGCTTCAGTTCATCCTCATCTTTTCGGGATCTCTCCGGCTCCAGCACCTTCACCTGCATTCCACTCCAGCAACCGTTCCAAGTGTCCAGCCTGGACCTTGTCATTCTTCAAATGACTCTGCCTTAGAAATATTAAAGTCTGCAGCTTTTCTCAAATCTCTGGCTTCTCTCCTTCACATTCTCCTTCTCCTGTGCACACTTGTGTGACATGGCCTAATTTTTGACCTCAAAGGGACGTCTAAGTCTCTTATTCCTCAGTTTCTGCCAGGTGATCTTTCAGCTTCCAGCATCTCTAGGTCTCCTGCTTGTGTGGACTTTCAAATCAGTGTCATCCCTCCCCTTCTGTGCATAGTTTTCCAGGCACCAGCCTGTGGAGCCCTATATCTGGATCTCTACAACTTGTTGCTTTTTCCTGTCTTATACTCACATGGCCTTTTGAGCTCTGCCAGAGAAGACCACCCAGCCACGAAATACAGCCTCACATAGTGGGGACTCTCGACATCACCTTTGATCATCTTCAGTTCTTTGACCATGTTCGTCACTTCTTCCTACTAAGCAGTGTTGCTGCTACTGAATGTGTGTTTTCCTTAAATGAATGCCTGGCTGGGATTCTGTTGCGACCTGTCCTTCTCAGGTATTGCAAAGGCTGTGGGTTTTATTACTGTCTGATTTCTTGGGACAATACAGGGTTTGGGTCAGGAAACTAGACTTGCAGCCTAGTATAAGAATGGGAAGTAGTGGCTGGTGGAGTTCTGGGTGGAAGCATCTTATTTCTTTCTCTTGTCAAGGCATAAAACAATGATCAACAGCACTGCAAGGCAAAGGCAAGCTGAGTTGCTAGCCCGGCAAGAGAAAGCCCCACCAGGAAAGAAAAGACTGTGCTGATCCTCTCCAAGCTGAATTTGGAAGGGCTAGATGTAGAAGCAATAATGGAATTTATTCCCTATCCCAAGGGATTTGAGACATTATGTTTTGATTGGCTTATCTGGAAATATTTCTTTTTGTTTGGCCAATTCTGGCCTATATCACAAAAGTGCAGGCGTAGTTTGCAAAGAGGTTCCTGGCGGGCTAAGTCTCTGTGGGGCTTGGGTCTGTCAGTGGATGCTTTTGTCTGCTCATGCTTGGGGTTTTAACACTCGGGACCTTCCTAGGTCTGAAAGCGCATCTTGAGGGCTCTTAAAGGTGATGGGGAAAGCTGCTCTGCCACACGGGTGCCTGAGGCCAGGTATAGAAGTGTTTTGAAGGTAGCATGTTTTCTCTATGTTTAGAGACTTTTAATGTGAGTCTTATGTAAAACCTTTCTAGGGTGGCCAACTGTCCTGGTTTTCCTGGCACTGAGATAGTCCTGGTTTCCACCCTTCCTTCTAGCCTGGACTTCAGTATCCATTCTTGGGCTGGAGTTTTCCAATGAGACAAGTAGCCCTGAGGCCTGGGCACTGCTGTCTCTTGTGCTTGCTGGGACGTTCCTGGGGCACGTGGGGCACAGGTGTGTCCTGTTAGGGTGCTCCACTTGGGCACTTTCCGCATCGCTGTCCAGTGAGTTTCTAGGCGGGGTACCAATGGAGCTTTCATGTTTCCTTTGCCTTCACACAGTCCTTCTTCAGCTGTAGCCTTTGCAGAAATTGTCCTGTTTGCTTGGAACTCCCCTCTGCTTTTTATAGCCCATTCCTCTCCCCTGCCGTCTTGCCTAACCCTTGCTCATCCTTCAGCTCAGTTGTTACTTCATCAGGTAAATCTCTGATCCTTTCCCCACCTCCACTTCCACATCTAGGTGAGATTAGGTCTACTTGCTCGTTTTCTGTCTCCCCCTTTTTTTTCTTTGTTTCTTTGCTTACATTGCTTTCCTTCCTTCTTTCTTTTCTTCCTTTTGTCTTCCTTCCTTCCTTTTTAAAGCATCCTGAGATTTTTTTTTCTTATACCATTTCCCACCTCCTAACCCCTGTAACCTGCATGGGTGGCAGGAGGTGGGAATGAGGAGGGAGGCGGCAGGTGTGCTGAAACAGTGCAATGGGCCAGTTTGCATTCCTAGTGCTGATCTGGGTGACTAACTTATCCAAATATCAAACCCCGTGGGGATGCTGCATCCTGAACTGTTTCAAGAAAACACAGTCCAGGATGTGAGCTTTGGAGCAGTTTGTGTTGAGCCTCACAGCCCCAGGGTCTGTAGGGATAGCCTAGGACAGTGACTGATGGCTCTTAATATTGCCTCTTCCCAGAAACTGTTGCAATTACGTGCATCATTCTGCACATGCACACATGCATGACTACTTTGGTCAGCTTTCTGTTTCTAAGAGTTAGTACTACATGGCTGCATACATGACAACGTTTGAGTTATGTGGAAATTAATGTGTATAACATAACACACACCTGCCTTCCCAGAGCAGGGTTTAACTAATTGAGTACTTTCTTCATCATGTCTTCCTTTACCCACTTTGAGTTTCTCACATTAATCCTGTATCCTCTGCTCCCAACACAGTGATTGCTTCATCCTCTGTCTCTTTTACCAGGCTCTGGGACCCTCAGAAGCAGGGACAATGTCTTGTCATCATATTGCCCCAGATAGTATTCCATGGCCTGGCACAAAGTAAGTGTGCAATGAACCTGTTTGTTGAAGAGGTCCTTGTTTCTTCTTCTGAAGTAGCTCAACTCCAGACTGGCATCAGTGCCCCCACCCAGTGGGGCACTGGGTTACCTGTCTTCCCTTACACCCATTTCTCTTTGGAGCCTGTGCTCTGGCTGGACCTAATGCCATGGCTTTCTCCTTCTGATCTGTGCCTGTGCTATGGGTAGGCAGAGCTCTTCTTGACCATCTGCATTTCCTGCAATGCCCAGCTTAGGTGCCATTGCCTCTGGGTACGTCTTCAGTAATGTCTTTAGCCTAATGAGTTTTCTTCTTGCTTTTTGGGAGCATAGTTTCTCACCTTTGCTCTGGGCCCCAAGGCTTTATCTGGGTGTAATTATTTACGTGGATTTCTGATCTCTCCTGCTAGAGCCAGAACAGCTCTAGAGCAAGCCTGCCTGACGTTTCTGCGATTCCCATGGGCACAGAATAGCTAGAAGGTCTATTGTATTAATAGGAGTGACAAGATTTGAAGAAAACCTAATTAAATATTTATTTCTGAATTTGCTTTAAATACTAAAATAAATTCTTCAAAAATGTGAATTATCTTTTGTAGTAATAGTCTATTTTCATTTCTTTCTTGTGTGGGGGTATATGTATTTGTTTCTATTTTTTACTCTTTTTCTACAACCATGAGGAAATAATATTCTTTCTTCCACATACTGTTAGTCCAAAGGCTTAGTTGGAGAACCAGATTGTTCTTTGGTTTTGGATACTGGTTGTTCTGCTTCTAATTCTCAACTCCTTCTGCGTGACAGACCACCAATGAGGATAGTGCTCCTAGTTCATTTGGACAAATCCTTCTCTGAATCCCTTTCCTCTGGGATTTGATGCTAAAAAGTTTATAATTTTACAAAAGTCAAAATGATTGATTAAATTTTCCTTTCTAATTAGAAAAAGACAAAGATCTTTAACTCAAAATTTTGCCTTTGTATTAGGTTCATGCTACATTAAGAGATATATATGTATCAAATAGAGCTATAATGTATTAAAATATACATTAAATGAAACAATGCTCTATTAACAAAACGAATTCTGAACACACTGCTCCTGTGAAACATTGTAGCACCTTGAACAGAGCCTTGTACTTGACGTCTGTGTGACAGCAGCACACAGGTTGGAGGAGCTGTCATTCATCCACCAGTCCCTCAACAAATATTGATTGAATCTCTATAGTGTGCCCGGTGTGGGATACAGTGGTGTGAAATAATATTGTACCCAAAGTAACTCTTGCAACTTGGATCTTGTAGCTGGAGAAGAGGAGGCTTTTCTTTTCTTAAGTAAGACTAAGATTCTAGCTGCTATTTATTAAGCAGCCTCTGTGGGCAGGACTGTATCAGGTGCGGTGTGTGCATTGTAATTACAGTTTACTCCCCAAAACAGTCCTTTGTGTTTACTTCAGTGGCACACAAACTAAACTGATGATATGGAAAGTATTAGTATGGCCCCTGGACAAAGATGGCATGGAATTTGTGAAGAGTTAAAAAAAAGAACCTAGTTTTAAGTGAGGGGAGAAAGGCAAGTGTAGGGGATGCGATAGAAGCTGAGCTTCTCTGTGTACACCTACCTTATATATTTGGCTTTAGGATCATGCAAATATTTTACATCATTTATAAAACAAAATTAGATTTAAGAAGTACAATCCTAAAATTAAAAAATGAACTAACAAAAAAGCTATATTTCCAGTTGGTGGTGTTAACCACTTAGAAAGAATTATTCCAATGGACTTTAATGCACAGAATTGGGCTGTAGGTGGGTATATCCAAGGATAAGAGAACTACACATAAAATTAGAAAACTTCTTGCAGCAATCTGATTGTTGGTGGTAGCACTGACATTGCTGTTCTGAGGCTGCTGTGTGGGTGACGTAGGATAAAGCAAATGAACACTAAAAATGTGGTCATCCATCTTTTTTTATTTCTAGTGTTCTTGGGAACCCATATTTTTGATGTGTGAGAAAGAAGATACAATTGTAAAACAGAGGAAATTAAGTAAAAACTCTATAGTCCTAGAATCTTAAGTAAATGTCAAAACTCCTTAAAGGTGCATTGTTTTAAACAAAACACAGAGGACATATATCCTACCTCCCTTGACTGAAAAGGCATAAGAGCAATAACCAAATGGCCAACTTAACAGCAATGAACACTTCTGGTGCCCAGATCGTAGACTCTAAATGCCATTTCCCATTTAAATGGAACCAGGACTCCATGGAAAATGGTTTATTCTAGGTCTGGAGGTGTAAATATGAGAAATTAGCCTGGGCCATCAGGTACTCAACAGGCAGCAAGGAAGCTGTCAAGACTACTAACTAGGGTCTCATCAAGAGGACTCAGGAGTCAACTTGTAGAGACTCTTATGAGCATAAATTGGGACAGTTTGAGCATTGATAAAAATAAAAGCTACAGGCCAGGCGTGGTGGCTCACACCTGTAATCCTAACACTCTGGGAGGCCAAGGCAAGTGGATTGTTTGAGCTAAGGAGCTCGAGACCAGCCTGAGCAAGAGTGAGACCCGTCTTTACTAAAAAGGAAGAAATTAGCTGGGCAACTAAAAATATACATAGAAAAAATTAGCTGGGCAGAGTGGCAAATGCCTGTAGTCCCAGCTACTCGAGAGGCTGAGGCAGTAGGATCACTTGAGCCCAGGAGTTTGAGGTTGTTGTGAGCTAGGCTGATGCCATGGCACTCTAGCCTGGGCAACACAGTGAGACTCTGTCTCAAAAAAAAAAAAAAAAAAATATATATACACACACACACACACACACACACACATATATATATATATATATATAAATGCTACAAAGGATTTAAGCATGTCAATTATGTATAAATCCCAAAGTTATGATGATACTAAAATGTGTTTGTCAATGTGGGCAGCAAGGAAATCAACTTATTACATTGAAAACATATAAAAAGAAAAAAACCCAAATATTTGTTTTGCCTTTTCTATATGAACTATACCACTGGTTAACCAAATAGGAGATGAAGAAAATTTGTCTTTATAGAAATATTTCAGTTAATAAGTAAAGAAGGCACGATAGAATGAGAATGTCACCATTTAGCAGCCCTAATGAACCACTAGATCTGTGAACAGCTGCTAACACCATAAAAAGAGAGACAACCAAATGTTATATGTCTGATGGAAGAATAGAATGCTACTTATGAAATATTCTTGCTTTCCATTACCCCCCGTTCAAAAAAATCAAGCTCTAGATCTAATTACCCATTTATAAGGAATACAGTGTTCAGAGAAACATGTTAAACTCAGCCATGGGTTTGCAACCACCAAAATCTAGACAGTGTGAAATTTTACAGGACAATCTAGTTTCTTCAGCAGTGAAATTGTGAATGAAAAAGGAGACTAGATGGGGAGCCAGAAAGATTAATAAGACTTAAAAGATGTATCACCCAATTGTGATGTGTGGACCTTATTTGGATCTTGATATAAACAGACAAACAACAAACAGAAAACAAAATACAATACCATTTATGGTATTTATAGGAAAATTGGAAAATTAATATTTTATTGTCAATTGTTAATTTTTAAGGTGTGAAAACAGTGTTGTGAATATGTTAAGGTATCTTTTATAGATACACATGAAAATACTTAGTGATGTTTTGTATTTGCTTCAAAATAATGGGTGTGAGTAGGTAGTAGGCGGAACAATAGTGGACTTGGGTTGCTGATTGTGGGGCTGGGTGATGGGTACTTGGGATTCATTTTATTATTCTGTCTTCCTTGATGAATATTTAAAATCTTCTATAATAAAAAGCAACAACTACAAAACAAAAACAACAAAACAAAACTGAAAACATTCCTGTGACATGGATAGTGTCATTTCATATTATTAATAAGGAAGCAGCAGCTTGGAGGAATTAATAACCTGGGCATGGACACATAACCAGTCAATGGTGAAGCCAATTTCAAGCCTAGGTCTTTCTCAAGAGAAAACATGTTCATTTTGTTGCTATACTACATTGCATACCTAAAATCGAATAATGCTACTTTAAAAATACCAAGTCAGAAGAAGAATCTAATTGGTAGAAAAGCATTTACAATGAGATGTTTCTTCTGTAGATATTTCTTAAATGTTTGGCCCCTGACTTCACTGCCACACTAAAATATATATTATTAACATGGTATTTGATTAAGTTCAAACTTATATGTGCAGTAATTTAAAGTTAGATTTATTACTATTCCATGGGGCTTTCTAAAAGCATCTCATGATGTTTCATACGTTCTGATACCAGGACATGTTTGACAAGTACTGGTTTTGATTTGGTGATAAAAGAAAGGTGTTTGAATTTCTAGCACATACAAAGGTTAGAATGTGTCAGTAGTCATTACAATCTGAATAGCCATTTTTCATGACAGAAAGTATGCCCTGATGTTGGAAGGTGAGCTGGGCTACCATGAGCATATTTTACAAATTGAGTCTATTTTGTGTTCTGACTTGAAGCAGCTTTATTTCCTGCCCCATTATAGGAGAGGCATTTTATAATGTAAATGTCCCCAATTCAACTCATTTTAAGACATGGATTTATAATGCCATGAACTTGGTGCAAAGCTTTAAAACATTTTAAAGCATATTTTTTTCTTAGTTTTAAGTCTTAAATTATTCCACTCACAGTTTTTAAGTTAAAAATGCTTCATTAAACTTGCCAGATTTTATTGTGAAATATTATAAGAAACCTAAGAAATAAATGCACAAAACATTTGTTCTTCCCTGTTTTTCTCTGTAGCTTAGTTAGCAATTTTTATGTTTTTATCTTTTGTTATACTTTATTTAGATGCAGCATATATGCTTTTTAAGTTAACAAAGTTTGCCCTACCTGGTATTGGAACAGTTTGGCAGAACTATAGGAAGTTACCATGAAGTTGCTGCTAGGTGTGTCTTGCTGTGCATTGAAATCTCTCTCTGAGGCCTGACTCTTGCCACATGGCACAGGAAACCTTGTTTTAAACAATCAGAGTTTGTCAACAATATCATTAAACACCTGGCACGTCTTGTCATTCACGATCATTGGATGGCATCGGACCTCACAATCATATTGTGCCAGCTGCACACGGAGAACTCAGACACTTCAGAATCAGAGGCCTCTTAGTAAAGGATTTGGGTGAATAAAGTGTCTTTCCCTGAAGGTCTCTGAGAGACCCCTGATCAAGTCCTGCTCAGGTATAATCCAGTTCTACATAGATTAACCTCTTTAAGGAACTACAAACAGTGGGATATCATGGACCCTGTAGAATGTTCTGTAGTTTGAGAGAAGGGGACCTCCAACTCTCCAAACACTCTTAGATGCTGCCTCCTTCCAAAATAGATTTACAGCAAGAAACACAGGGCAGTAACTGATTTATGTTTTTAAGAGGCCATGGCCTTTATGAAACTAGCTTAGATTACTGAGGCAGGTCAGGCTGAGATCGCAAAGGTGAAAAAAGGTGAAAGGCATAGTTTCCAGATGAAATCAAGATGCGGGGAGTGTCAGGCACTCTGGGTTCAGTAGAGAATCGAATTAGGTGTTCCTGATCCATGTGTGAAAAAAAGAAAAGAACACATTCTAAAAGTTCCATTACAGAGGAAGAGGATAGGAAAATAAAATCAATGAGGCGATTGTAGCTGTGTTGGACAGATCTCAGAAATCCAAGCTATATACTCACAGAAGCAAGGAGGTCCAGTGGAAGAGGAGAAATTAAATAAATACTGTAAGACATCTTTGACTTAATGAAAGCTTTTGTGATAAAAAAAATGCAAAGCTAACATTAACTGTATGTGTTAATAATAAGATGTATTTGCATTCTGGTTTCAAAAAATGAACAAAATAGTGGGAAGCAGTATCTTAGAGTTTAGGAAATATAGAAACAGAAAAAAATTAAGGTACAGAAATTAATATAGGCCATATCCTCTGAGTCTAACCCAAATAAACAATAAGAAAATATTTTAAAGCAAAAACTATAAGCAGTTAGAAATTTTAAAACATTTTCCTGAAGCAATTATAGATGAAAGAACAAATGAAAAATATAATTATGCATTATGTAGAAGATAACAAAAATGAGAATATTTATCCCAGAAATGATCATGTAACTATAGTCTAAATTGAGAGGTAAGTGTATAACCTAAAATACTTTTGATAAATTTAAACATTTAATATGTTCAACAAGTGGTATTGAAACAATTGGTTAACTATTTAGAGAAAGTTAATTTAAATCTTTACCATATGCCAGAATAAATTCCAGATGGATTGAGGAGTTAAATAAAAATTAAGCCATAAAAACATAAAAAGACCATGAAAGCAAATATTTCTCAAATTTCTGATGGAGAAGCTGGCAATGAGTGGAAAGTGGAATATATCAATACGTTAACCTACTTAGGGGGCTTAAAATGTGTACTTGTCAAAAAACATTGAAATGAAAAGTTAAAGTAAAATAACAGGTAATACAAAAAATACAACATAATATAAAGGACTTTGCAAATAGAAAAACAGACAGTGAACAAATAACTAAAGGAAAATAATGTACTATTGTAAAAGGAAAAGAAGTGGCTAGTTAACAATCATATGGAAAGATTGAACCTCATCTGTAATCAATAAAATATAAATCCAAGCAATGACCAAATAGCATTTCACCTCCCCAGAAATACTTAAAAAAAAAAAAAAGAAAAACAGTTTGAAAACTCAGTACTAGTGGTTGTGATGGGAGAGATCCGGCTTGTATGGTGCTGTTATACACTAATGAGTGTAGTGGTTTTGCTAAGCAGCTTTGCAACATGTATTAAGAGCTTCAAAAATATCATTAGTTTCTGATCCAGCCAATTCTATTTCTGGGAATTTCCCAAGGGAATATGCTAAGTAAAAAAAATGTTTTATGGAAAAATACATTGATATTATTATTTATGATACTTGAAAACCAGAAATAATATAAATATTAAACCATAAGGAAATGGCTAAGTAAATTGTGGGATTTGGGAGATGGAATATTACAAATTTTTATTATGTTTATACTTTTGAAATAACATAAGAAATGCAAAGATGATATCCTCAAATTAGAAGATCAGGTCACAAAACCACATAGCAAGTCTACAATTTTATTCATATGTGGACAGAAAGAAAACCCTCAGGAAATACCCAAAATGTTAACAGTGGTTATCATTGGGTTGTGGAATCAGGGACATTTAAAATTTTCTTTTAAATGTATTTTCCAGGTTTTCTACAAAGGAGCATAAAATGCTTCGATCATTAAAACATGATAAATATTATTTCTAAATAGCGATGAAGGGGCACTCAAGGAAAGGGATTAACAGTACTGAGATACTTTGAAGGTGGAGTAATTGTAATAAATAGAAGGGACTGGGGAATGACTGTCTGAGACTCAACACTGTTTTAATAGTGTCCACTTTTTTACTGTTTTCTACCTCTGGTTGTGACTTCCCTTCTTTTTTTTTGCTTTAAAGGACTTCACTAAGAGACAGAAGACCTTTATGTTTCCTTTTATTATTATTATTATTTTTTAATAGAAACACTTTGCTTTCCTGTGAAAACCTCCTCCTCCTCTCATTTTTCAGAGCAGATAAGTTTATGGGATTCAGCCTAGGGAGACATCTGCATGTTTGGGTGTTCCATTTCCCCTACACAAACCCACACACATCCATTCCCCTTCTCCATTTGGCTGAGATCATGCTGTAAGGTGAACAGGAATATCCACCTGTAACACAAACATTAACCTCTAAAGTGTGGGTTTGAAATCATAATCTGCATTACTGTTAAATTTGCTCCTATGAAACCATTTAATAGAACATTTTTGTGATTTAAAAAGGTGTAACAAAACGGAGGTTGGTTATGTTTGGCCTGGGCAGAGAACCACCCTCTAGAGAAATGTTTCCTTGCCACATCACTCAAACCTGAGAACTCGCACCCTAGGTTGAGAAATATTGCATTAAAAGCAAGATGCAAGGCCGGGCGCTGTGGCTCACGCCTGTAATCCTAGCTCTTGGGAGGCCGAGGCGGGCGGATTGCTCAAGGTCAGGAGTTCAAAACCAGCCTGAGCAAGAGCGAGACCCCGTCTCTACTATAAATAGAAAGAAATTAATTGGCCAACTGATATATATATATAAAAAAAAAAATTAGCCCGGCATAGTGGCGCATGCCTGTAGTCCCAGCTACTCGGGAGGCTGAGGCAGAAGGATCACTCGAGCCCAGGAGTTTGAGGTTGCTGTGAGCTAGGCTGACGCCACGGCACTCACTCTAGCCTGGACAACAAAGCGAGACTCTGTCTCAAAAAAAAAAAAAAAGCAAGATGCAATCATTCCTGAATGACCAGTCAACTCGAGCACAGTTGTCACCATGAGTACAAAGGGGAGCAGGGGCATCCCTTGGCTATAAGGGGTCTCTGCTCTCAGATAAGCCACAATATGCTGGGATTGTTCTTTCAGCTTATTTCTGAAGTGACAACTCAGCATGAAAAAATCCACTGGTGATAAATAATGTACCTCTTGTGGCTCTCAACATGGAAAAGGCCACTCAGGGTAATGACTTTGCTTTAATCTCTGAGGGACAGGATTGTCACAGAACAGGTAAGCTTGTGGAGTTCTATCTGCCATGATGGTCCTAATTTTTTTTCTTTAAGAGATGAGTAATTTCTGAAAAATGAAGTTAAAGACTTAATGCTCAAAAAAGACATGAAACATTGAGAAGGTGTCGATCACCCGCAGTGCTGCTTGCCCAGAGAAGGTGCGAGTGGGCATGGCCAGAGAGACATCAGCCACCTAGAGCACACACCCACCCGATTGGTGTGGCAGGCAGGGACTCCAGGAGTAAAGTCTGCAGGGCTGAGTCTGAAACAAAATCCAAAGCCTGAGGTGGTGACCACAAAGGGCTGAAGGTGGAGGTTCCTCCTTGTGGTGGTGCCCAGGTTACTCCGTGTGGCAAAGGAGAAAGGTCAGACCCCAGAATGGAATAAAAGAAACCACAGCACAAGAAAGCAAAAATCAGCTGTGAGCACTCAAAAAGCTTAATGGTTGGGAGCATTTGGAAACACAAGAAATTATTTATTTATTTTTTGTTGTAGAATTTTGTGAATTTCTCATATATTTTGCATATATCAGATATATGGTTTGTAAATATTTTCTCCCAATCTGTAGGTTGCCTTTTCATCTTGTTGATTGTTTCCTTTGCTGGGCAGAAGCTTTTCAGTTTGATGTAGTCCTGCTTGTTTATTTTTGCTTTTGTTGCCTGAGCTTTTGGTATCACATTTGAAAAAATCCTTGCCAAGGCTAATATGAAGGAGCTTTTCCATTTTGTTTTCTTCTAAGAGTTTTACTGTGGTTTCAGGTCTTACATTTAAGTCTTTAATCCATTTTGAGTTTATTTTTGTGTATGGTAAAAAATAAGGGTCCAAGTTCATTCGTTCTTTTCTATGTGGATGTCTAGTTTTCCCAACATCATTTTTTTTTTATTTCAGCATATTATGGGGGCACAGATTTTAAAGTTTCAATAAATGCCCTTTCCCCCCTCCCCCCACAAGTCTGAGTTTCCAGCATGACCATCCCCTAGATGGTGTGCATCTCACTCATTATGTATGTATATACCCACCCCCGACCCCCTCCCACCCAACATCATTTATTGAAGAGACTATCCTTTCCCTACTGTGTAACCCTGGCCCCCTTGTGGAAAATTAGTTGACTATATATGTGTGGTTTTATTTCTGGGATCTTTCTTCTATTTCAGTGGTCTATGTGTCTATTTTTATGCCAGTATCATACTGTTCCGATTTCTCTATCTTTATAATTTGAAATCAGGAACTATAGTAGCAAGTGTGATGCCTTCAGCTAACCAGATTAAAAAATGCGCAAGGACATTTCTCAAAGGAAGACATACACATGGCTGACAGGTGTATGAAAAGGTGCTCAACATCACTGTCATCAGGGAAATGCAAATAAAAACCACAATGAAATATCACCTTATACTTACTTGTTAGAATGTCTGTTATCAAAAAGGCAAGGAATGACAAGTGTTGGCAAGAGTGTGCAGAAAAGGGAACCCTTGCAAATTGTTGGTAGGAATGTAAATCGACACAGCCATTATGGAAAACACTATGGCGTTTCCTCAAAAAATTAAAAATAGAATTACCATATGACCCAGCAATCACACTTTCTAGGTATACATCCAAAGAAAATAAAGTAACTATCTCCAAGAGATATTTGTGCTCCCAAGTTCATTGCAGCATTATTCATAATAGCCAAGATATGAAACAACCTAAGTGTCTGTTGATGAATGAATGGGTAAAGAAATGTCTCACACACACACACACACACACACACACACACACACATAGACACACACACACACACACACATATAGACACACACACAGGAATATTACTCAGCCTTATAAAAGAAGGATATTTTGCCATTTGCAACGACAGGAATGGACCTGGAAGATATTATATTAAGTGAAATAAGCAGTCACAGAAAGAAAAATACCACATGATCTCACTTACCTGTGGAATCTAAAGAATAGGTAGCAACAAACAATGGAATGATGGTGGTCACCAGGCGAGGGGAGGAGCAGGTCAACGGATACAAACTTGCAGTTGTGTAGGATGAATAAAGCTCAATATCTAATGTACAACACATTGACTATAGTTAATATCAATGAGACTGTAGTGCATTCTGGAAATTTGCTTTGAAAGTAGATCTCAGGTGGTCTTGCCACAAAAAAAAAAGTATGTGAGGAGATGGATATGTTAATCTGCTTGACTGTAGTAATCATATCACTGTGTATATGTATATCAAAATGTCATGTTGTATACCTTAAATATATATAATTTTTATTTTAAAAGAGAGTCACAACAATCTGATTCATTGCTTTTATAGTATGTCTCCAGAAATGATCCTGAACACCAAGAAGCTGTTAAATTGTTTTCTAGGTCCCTTAATTAAAGACCGTAATATATGTTTTCTGTTTAAAAAGACTTAAGCTAAAAATTATTTTCTGAATGAGCACCCTTCATTACCTGGAAAATAACTAAGTTCCCTAATGGTGCCAGATAAATGAGTCATCACTGTATATTTTTTCTGTCTAAACAGATGCTTCCTTTGTCAGAACAAAACATGTGTGAATAAAACTGGGGTTTAAAGGAACAGATTGGGATGAATGATATTCCTTAAAAATTTGATTTTCCAGAAAATTTTATTCCTTTTGAATAATGATGAGAAATATTATATACCAGAGCTATTGCTTTCACATTTATTAATGAATTTGGCTTATAAGAAATACTCTAGAACTATATTATAAGCTGTACAAACAATGTTCAGGTCTGTTTTAACCAGTTTATTTCATTCCATAAAACCATTATTTTCATTCTGTTGACATTTTATGGAAATGGAATTTATTAAATTTTCATTTATGCTAGATATCTTTCTTTCTACTTCTTATGTAGGGTTGACTTTTCATCAGAATATCACACATGCCTGTTTACCTTTCTTTGTGTTAAAGGGGTATGTTTCTTTAGAAACCACCAGCTTAGGATATGGTGTCACTGTGAATGTGATTCCTGTCAGACTACAGTGAGCACAGGTAATGGATATTGTCATAAATGACATTTGGTTCATTAGAATCTGTCAAAATGGGCTGAGTAAATTATGGCCCTTGGAAAGAGCACAATACAGCATTGTATTGGGGAAACACACTTTTAAGGAATTCCTGAGCTGGTATTTATTACAACCTGCTACATCATTTCCATTTTCTGTGTTTCATTAAATTTACCGTCTGGGTGTAATCACAAGAGTGAAATGGAAAATATAATGTAAAATATTTCCTTAAACCCTCCTAAACACAAAATGAACAGAATCATCCATTCAATCACGACAAGTTGAGCACCCACTACACACCAACCCTCAGGGAAAAAACGAATAACAAGACAGTTTCTGTTTTCAGCTTGGTCACAGCCCAGCAGGGCAGACGAATGGACAAAACTAATCCTAATATGATGCTATTGTGGAGGTGTTGACAGAGACTATAGGAGGAGAGAGGAAGGTTCTCTTCACGGGGGTGAGAGACTTAGTCATGGGTGTCTACAAGTCAGGTACTGATATGTTGGGGAGAGATTGTGAGTCACAGCTTCTAAGTGTGATTGCAGTTCTGGGGCAGTTGCTAAGTTCATTGTCCTTTAGCATTTTTGTGGGCTGCACACATTACATGGGTGGAATTTAATGTCATTTTAACTCACCAGAGAAGGTTTGTGGGTCTAGAGGTTTGGAAAACAACTTGCTCTGTAATGTGCTACATTTTAGTACAAATCTCTCAAATGATTGTGCTAGACTTGCTAATCTCTGTCTGATGGAAGCTCTCTCACTGTCTGAAGAAAATGGTGTTGATTAAATTTACAGGGAAATGACTTTGTTGAAAAATCTAAAGATTTACATAAAATAGGGTACATGATCCTAAATTTCATATGAGTAAAAAGTACTAATTTTGATGCCTATTTTGAAAGCCTTAGATAATTTATTTGGCTTAGCTCCCAATAAATGCAGGAAAGTGACTTGGACATCAACCACAAAACAGCCCAGGGACCCTCTCCCACTGCACAGACATCTGGAATGGTATGTGAGGAACAGACATTGCAAGCACACATTTAATCAAAGGTTGGCATTCCAGACTGAAGGGGAAGTGTGGTGAGCTTCTCAGCCTAAAGGGAATAGTGAGTCTCTGAAACAAAAATTGTTAATTTTTTTGTTTTATAATAATGCTTTACAGCTTGAAAATTTTTAACCATAAAATACAGACTATGAACTCATTGTGGCATTAAGTCCAGATAGCAATTTTTATGGCAACAATTTATGATGCATCTGTGTGGGTTCTTTAAAGGGGAAAAGTCTTCAACATATATTTTACAATTAAAAAAAGTCTCCCTTGAGTGTTTAGAATTTGAGTGAATACAGAGATTGTAAGATTTTTACTGAGTCATCTATTATGTTAATCTGGACTTGTAGACATTATTCCATAGTTAATGATAGCAAGAATCATAATTTAAAATAATAATATTCTGTTAAGGTTTTTTTTTGTTTTTTTTTTTTTAAATTTCATCTTCCAGCTGTTACTAAGTTGGCACTGGCATAACCAGGACACGGCTAGGAAAGCTGGCTTGCAAGTCCAAGTTCCCTGTGCCTGGAAACGTTCATATGGGAGGGAGTTCCTTGCCCAAACAGTTGTACTGTTCAGCATCGCAGCACCCATGTGCCTGCTTTGTGATGAGCCACCTCTGCTCACTCACACTGGCCAGCACAGGTACGGGGACAGCCATTTCTGGCAGGGGAGATGCTCAGCAAATAGTCTTCAAGGCAAAAAGAAATTAGAACGTTTCTCCCTCAAACCACACAAGCATAAATTATTGCGAGGCTAAGGAGAATGAGTTTCTTTTTCAGGTCCCAGAGGACATGATACCCAGCCTGCCCCCAGGGGTCACATTTAAGTTGGGAATGATTGTAGTGATGGGAGCATCTTTTTTCTGAATCTTCCTCTGCTGGTGAGGAGGGCAAGGGTTCTCATGTCTGATATGGCATCTTCATGTGGTCACTAGCTTCTCTTTGAATACCACCAGAAAGTGGTGAACTTGTAGTTCTAGTTTTCTGATATGATTATGCTATTGTCTGAGTGCCACCAGTAGTTATGTTAGTTCATTTAATGGACAGTGGACATAAAATTCTATCAGGCAGCCTTACTGTGCAAATTTTATATTATAGAATAAGAATGCTTAGTTTTAAAAAATTATATCTAATATTAAATAAGGCAGCCTATAAGAAGATAGAAAATTTGACATAAAATAAACCATAAGTAGGTGACAAAGACAAGAATAACAGTATATCATAAAGCCAGTAGTAAAACTAAAATAAAAATGCATACCATAGAGCTCTACATACTTGCTACAGGATTGGAGGAGTGGAGGTTTGATTCTGAGCTTTCTAGCAGCCAACTTGGAAAGAGAAACACAATCAGTTACATAATTTACAGGGCTCATAACATAATAAACTAAATGCTTCTCAGGAGTAACCCAACCATTCCTTATTTGAAGATGGGAGAAGTTACTGACTTTAATAAGAAAGTAGCCTTTAGTCCACAAAGATCAGGATATTGGACTTTGGAAGGAAAACGTTTCAATGTTGGTTTTTCTTAAGCTTGCTCACCAGTTTCATATCCTTAATAACTATTTTCCAGAAGTTTCTCCCAGTAAGAATCTTTTAAAAAGTATTTAGAAGGATGTTTTGAGGGACCAACAGGTGATATTTAATAAACCAAAGCACATTTGTTTTAATCTCACTAACTTCAAAGTCTGTTTGTTTTGGTTTTTGTTTGTGTTTTCCTTTTGCTACTGGGCAATTTTTGTCAAACCAACTACCAAAAGGATGGGACACTTAATAAACTGAACTGGGTGTGGGTATTCATGTTCTGCTGCTGACAAGAGGGGATGCCTCATCTTTAAGATACATAAAGTAAAATTTTAAGGAGTTCTTGGTTAGAAAGAGGTTACCAATAAAGTTTGAAAATGCTTCAATCTCTCCTACTCTGATCTGATTACACAACAGAAGGGATGTGGGAAAGATGTGCCTGCAGTGAAGACAAGGAAGAAATAATCCCTTTAGATGTGACCTAAAATACCCAGGCTAAGGACAAGAAGGAAGCAAAGTTGACTAAACTTAATATGCTTTATATTGTTAAGACACTAAAATTAGCAACATTGGCAAAACTTTTCCTTAGGTTCATCCAACATACCATCATAAACATAGGAAAGGGCTCCTTTCATTCCTCAGCAATCCCAGTGGGAATACACTAGATTTGCTATCAAATCTAGTGGACCTGGCATTCAGGTCCTCCCAAATGATTAGCTGCACCATGGAGTATATAGAATATTTGATTGTTAGATAATTGTATTTTAAAAATTAGAACTCATGTCAAATAAAATAAAATATTAGGAATTTTTATAAGGAGTTTAAGATCAGGCATGGGGCATTGGATCAAGATGATGCCTAAGTGATGATTTGCATTCACTTCAATGCATATGGCAAATTTCATGAAATGTCTTTGAAGGTGTGTGAAGAACAAGAACTCTATGATAGTCCTGGAAAAGAAGAAAAAGTTGTACTAACAAACTAGAAATTCTGGGAAATTCTTTTTTTTTTTTTTTGAGACAGAGTCTCACTTTGTTGTCCAGGCTAGAGTGAGTGCCGTGGCGTCAGCCTAGCTCACAGCAACCTCAAACTCCTGGGCTTGAGCGATCCTTCTGCCTCAGCCTCCCGAGTAGCTGGGACTACAGGCATGCGCCACCATGCCCGGCTAATTTTTTAAATATATATCAGTTGGCCAATTAATTTCTTTCTATTTATAGTAGAGACGGGGTCTCGCTCTTGCTCAGGCTGGTTTTGAACTCCTGACCTTGAGCAATCCGCCCGCCTCGGCCTCCCAAGAGCTAGGATTACAGGCGTGAGCCACAGCGCCCAGCCTCTGGGAAATTCTTGAAGGATAAAAAGTAGGCAGTTTATATCTGTAGAAAAATAGGACTGTAGGAAACTAGCCCAAAATATATTCAGGAGAAATTCCATGGTGACAGCCATTCTGAGGAAGTGCCAAGGCCAGAGCAGATGAAAAGGAGGTGGGAGGAGGGAGATTGGGATGTGGGCCTGCTGGAGCTGAGCAGTGTGTGGCAATGGTATTTTCACCCAGGTAGCAAGAAGTAGAACATGGGGCCAAAGAATCAGCTCATGCCCCAGGTAACCAGGAACCTCTAGGAGAGACAGGAAACCCCCAATCTAGACATATTCCATCAGACCGCAATCCTCATTCTTCTCCACAGCCATCAGAGCCAGGCTGTAATAAATAGTGTTAGCAAACCAAGGGATGCTCACGTAGAAAGAGAAGACGACAACCACGACACAGCAGCCTGGAAGAAGACACCAAACATACTGGAAAAGTTAAGTCCCAGAGAAACAGAACTACCAAAGGAAACAGATGGATATTTTTAAAAAGTAGTTACTTATTATCTTTAGGTAATGTTAAGGAAACTACTATATTATGGAAAGGAAACAATTAGATATTTCGGACTCTAAAAATTTGATTATAATAGTTTGACTGAGGAACAGGATAGAAATAGCTGTAGGTGATGTTAGTGAGCTGGACGATTCAACCAGGTGATTCTTTCAGAATGTAGTGTAAAAGGACTTGGAAATGGGAAGAAAACTAGGTATGGAAGAAACTTACCTCAACACAGTAAAAGCCAAATATGACAGACCAACAGCTAGTATCATACTGAATGGGGAAAAACTAAAAGACTTTCCTCTAAGATCTGAAACAAGATTCAGATGCCCACTTTCACCACTGTTATCCAACATAGTACTGGAAGTTCTAGCTAGAACAATCAGACAAGGGTAAGAAATAAAGGGTACTTAAAATGGAAAGGAAGAATCAAATTATCCTTATTGGCACATGATATGATCTTATATCTAGAGAAACCTAAGGAGTCCACAAAAAAACTATTGGAACTGATAAAAAAAATTCAGTAAAGTTACAGGATACAAAATCAGTATTCAGAAATCAGTAGCATTTCTATATGCCAGCATTAAATAATCTGAAAAAGAAACCAAGGTAGTAATCCCATTTGCAGTAGGTACAAATAAAATAAAATACCTAGATGTAAACTTAGCCAAAGAAGTGAAAGATCTGTGTAATGAAAAGTATAAAATATTGATGAAAGAAATTGAAGAGGACACACACAAAAAATAGAAATATTTTCCATGCTCATGGATTGGAAAAATTGACATGGTTAAAATGTCCATACTACACAAAGCAATCTACACAATCAGTGCAATCCCCATGAAAATACAAATGGCATTTCCCACAGAAATAGAAAAAATAATCCTAAAATTTATATGGAACAACAAAAAACCCAGAATAGGCAAAGCCATCCTGAGTAAAAAGAACAAAGCTGGAAGAATCACATTACCTGATGTCAAATTGTATTACAAAGCTGCAGTAACCAAAACAGCATGGTAATGTCATAAAAACAGACACATAGACCTATGGAACAGAATAGAGAATCTAGAAATAAATCCACACATCTATAGTGAACTTATCTTTGATAAAAGTGCCAGGAACATATGTTGGGGAAAGGACAGTCTCTTCAATAAATGATTCTGGGAAACTGGATATCCATATGCAGAAGAATGGAAGTAGGCCCTTATCCCCAACCTATACACAAATCAAATCAAAATGGATTAAAGACTTAAATATAAGACCCGAAACTATGAACCTATTAGAAGAAAATATTGGGAAATGCTTCAGGACATTGGTTTGGTCAAGGACTTCTTGAGTAATACTCCCAAAGCACAGGCAGCCAAGTAAAATTGGACAAATGAGATCACATCAGGCTAAAAAGCTTCTGCACAACAAAGGAAACATTCAGCAAAGGGATGAGACAACCCACAGAATGAGAGAAAATGTTTGCAAACTGCCCATCTGACAAGGTATTGTATTTAATAATAATAATAACTAGAATATACAAAGAGCTTCAACAACTCAATAGGAACAAAAATCAAATAATCTGATTAAAAAATGGGCAAAGGATTTGAATAGACATTTCTCAAAAGACGACATACAGATGGCCAATGGGTATGTGAGAAAACGCTCAACATCATCAGTCATCAGAGAAATGCAAATAGAACAATGAGATATCGTAGCACCTCAATGAAAATAGCTTTTATCCGAAACACAGGCAATAGCGAATGCTGGCGAGGATATGGAGAAAGGGGAACCACAGAACACTGTTGGTGGAAATGTAAATGACCGTGACCAGTATGGAGAACAGTATTGAGGTTCTTCAAAAAACTAAAAATAAAACTACCATATGACTCAGCAATCCCACCGCTGGGTATATATTCAAAGGAGGGCAATTCAGTATGTTGAAAAGCTGTCTGCATTTCCATGGTGATTGCACCACTGTTCACAATATCAAAGATTTGGAATCAACTGTGTCCATCAATAAATGAAGGGATAAATTATTGTATATATACACAATGGAGTATTAAATAGTCACAAAAGAATGAAATCCTGCCATTTACAACAACATGGATGGAACTGGAGAACATTAAGTGAAATAAGCCAAGCACAAATATGTGGGAGCTAAATATTAAAAACAGTTGATCTCATGGAGACAGTTAATGCCAGTTACCAGAGGCTGGGAAAGGCAGCAGGGAGTGGAGGCTAAAGTGGGGATGATTAATGGGTGCAAAAATATAGGTAATAGTGAGATAGAATGAACAATATTTGATAGCACAACAAAGTGACCATCATCAATAGTAAGTTATGGTAGACTTTCAAATAACTAAAAGACAAGAATTAAAATATTTTTAACACAAAGAAATGAGGTGAGGGATATCCCAATTACCCTGATTTGATTATTAATACATTCAATGCCTCTATCAAAACATCACATATACCCTATAAAGATATACAGCTATTATGTACTCATAATAATTAAAAATAAAAATTAGAAAAACTAAATAGACCAGTATCCATAGAAAAAGTTAAAAAGGTAACCAGCTGTTTATTCCTTGGAAAGAAACCAGGCCTAGATATTTTTTTATTTCAGAATATTATGGGGGTACACATGTTTTGGTTACATATTTTGCTTTTGTACAGTTTGAGTCAAAGCTATAAGTGTTCCCATCATCCAGTTAGTGTGCATTGTACTCTTTAGGTGTGCATTTACCCATCCCCTCCACCACCTCCCACCTTCTTGATTTCCCTTGAGTTTTACTTCCATATGTGCACCTAAGTGTTGCTCAATTAGTTCCACTTTAGTATTGAGTACATGTGGTGTTTGTTTTTCCATTCTTGCGATACTTCACTAAGAGGAATGTTCTCCAGTTACATCCAGGTTGTTACCAAAGATATTAGATCACCATTGCTTTTTATGGCTGAGTAGTATGCTATGGTATACATATGCCACATTTTATTAATCCGCTCTTGTATTGATGCGCACTTGGGTTGTTTCCACATAATTTCGGTTGCGTGGCCTAGATATTTTCTATGTGAATTCTAACAACCTTTTAAGAGGACGTGTATTTCCTATGTGATATTAACTATTCTGGAGCATAGGAAGAGAAAGGTTTCTAAAGGACTAGTATAATACTGACACCAGAACATAGCACAGAAAGAGACAATTGTACTCTAATCTCATGGACCAAATGCTAATATCCTCAGTATAATATATTAATATCAGTAAGTTAATATATTAATTATACTATGTATCTTACTAATAAATATCTATAAATGGATTCCAGAAGGGGTTTTTTTTCTTTTTAAGTTAATCTGTCATGACCAAGTATGGTTTTTCTTAGGAATGAAAGAATAGTTTAAACTTCAGTCATTAACAGACTGTAGAATTATTTCAATAGCTGTCATGAAAACATGATAAAATTCAACATAAAATACTTCTAAAATTTTTTTAACGCATGAGGACTATAAGAAAAATTTCCTGATTAATATGATCAACCAGCATCATACTTAGTGTTGAAACATTACATTGAAATGAGGAAAGAGATAATAGAATCATATAATAATATTAATACTAAACTGGAATACCCGGCAAATGCAATAAGAAGAGAAAAAGAAATAAGTGGCATACAGACTGGAAAGGAAGATACAAACCTATAATTATTTGAAGAAATTATGATCAATCTAAACATTTAAGAAAATCAAGTCAAAACTATGGAAACTAAAAGGTGAGATTGGCATGGTTGGTATAAATCAGAATATATTCATCATAGTTGATCTAATGAATATATATTTAGATTTATTTTTAAAAGTGTGCTTTTCCCTTGCCTTTTGAGTTGTGTACTATTTTGTTTTCCCTGCACAAAGCATCTATATTTGTATTAGCAACAACCTTGACATTTATGACCATCTAACTTCTCTGCCATCCATGGCAGGGAAGGGGAGGAAACTAACTAAAAGGTAGATGAGTTACTAGAGTCTAATACTGAACCTGGAAATAGGAGCACAGACAACAGTGTGTGAGGAGACATTAAAAGTGCTGTACTTCAATCTAGTATAATAGTTGATGTTTATATCAATAATGAAGTCCACAAGAAAAGATTTCCTTAATCCACATAATACCTAAAAAAAGGAGATAAACGTTCTTCATGTGGAAAGTTCATTTGTGTAGTGCGGTTATTCTAATCATCCTAGAAAAATGGAGCTTTGCTGTATAGAGGAAGAATATCAACTACATTCATGACTTAATATTCACTGAGGACACCAAAAAATATTTTAGTTCAAGTTTACATATTTCAGATTCCATGATTTTCTCATTCTCACCCTGTGTAAAGTAGAATTTTCTGCTTCCATGAGAGATAATGAACAGGAATTATCACATGCCCCTCTCATGGATACCGAAGTAAATGTTGTCTTTGAGCCTTCATTTTATTTTTTAAAAATTAATTTTAATTGACAAAAATTATATGTACAACATAATGTTTCAAAATATGTATACATTGTGGAATGGCTAAATTGAGCTAATTAATATATACATTATCTCACATACTTATCATTTTTTAAGTTGATAACTCTTAAAATCTCTCTTAGTGGTTTTCAAGAATATGATGCCTTGTTACTGACTATAGTCACCATGTTGTATTAATACAATGGATCTCTTGAACTTGTTTTCCTACCTACCTAACATTCTAAGTGCTTTGACCAGTCGTCTCCCTAACACCCTCTCCAGCAATGAGCATTGATTTTCAATCAGCGTTTTGTCAGCAGGACTTTAGAGCTTGAGATTTGTTACTTATGCCTTTTGAGAGAAGCCATTGTGTAATGTCAACCTGGTGCATTTGTTTATTACATGAAGCTATCTGCAATAGTACAATGAAACGAAAGTGCTTGGTTTATCTAGTGCCATTGGGCAAAATGTGTTATGAATAAGTGGAATCTTCATAAGTGGAATCTTCATGGCTGCCTGTTGTCATGGAGAGAAGGCAGGCTTTGAAACTAGATAAACCAAAGATGGGCCAGGTACATTACCAAGTGACTTTCATATTATATCTTCTTTAATTTTACAATGACAACCCTGTATCAGTTGTGAGTATTTTCAGTGGCAAGGAACATAATACCATAACAAAAGGTGATTTAATAGACAGGGATGGGACAGTGGCTCAGTGATGCCCTCAAAGATCTAGGCTCTGTTGCTTGTGTTCCTTGTACCTAGTTGATTGGCTGTTCCTCATAGTTGCAGAATAGCTATTGCAGCTTCAGGCACCACAGTGTGGTACAAGGAAGAAAGGAGAGAAGAGGGATGGAATCAACTCTGTACTGTAATCAAGAATGCAATGTTTGCCCCAAAATACCCAGAACAGATGTCCCCTTGTGTGTCATTGACCAGAACTGAGTCACATGGCCACCCAGACTGCAGGGGAGGCTGGGAGCGTGAGAACAATATTGTCGTACTGAATTATGATTCACCACCTGGGATCCTATTAGCAAAACAAGAAAAGAGTAGGGTATGGTTATTAGTTTCTGTCACAAATCGTGTATTTGCTTCACCCATGAAAAACTTCAGATTGAAGCAGGCTAAATACCTGGACCCAAATCAGGGGGGAGAGTTAGTATATCATCCAAGGTCTATTACTTACGTTCCTGATGGTTATGCAGTAGACTAGCATCCTTTTAGGAAGGTCAATGGGTAACATGAATGGTATTTACAGTGATAGTTTCATGATGAAGCCAGTCTTGTGTGCTAACAGTACACTTCAGGTTTAGAGGCGTTTCTGATCCTTTTAAAAGTGAAGGAAAGTATGACGATTCCTTGCTTATCATCCTGATAGAACAAATAATTTCCAATAACATAAGGCAAAGCTTTGTTATGGGTTTTCTGGGGGGAAATAAAAGGACTGGAACTTTCTTATAATTTACCTCTATTTTGAATCCAAGAAAATGCCAAAACGAAGAGAAGTGATGGGCTGGATTGGGTTTAGAAGGAAGCTTCCCAGCTGACATGGAGCAGGTGCCATGTGGAAATGAGTTATGTGAGGAAGCGCTGGGCTGCCCTCTGGCTGCAGGTCCCTGGAATCCATCCCGTCAGCTGGGAGCCAGTCCTGGCCCCTCTGGAGGGTTGCTGCTTCCCTGGTCCTTGCCTGCATCCTGTTCCTGTTTTGCTGTCCTCTGCTGTTCATCTCTCACTTCCTCTTTCCTCACTTGGAAGGAGTGTTGAAACCACATTTCATTATTTGACACCGCAAGGCAATAGTGGTGTCCCCACTCTGGACAGTTTCTGCCCTGGCAGGAGAAATGATTTCAGTAAGTTTTTCCATTTCCCATTCATTAGATTTCCTGTCAGGTACCCGGCCAGATCTGTCCACACGTGTGAGAGAAGGGTTGGATGCTGTTCTTACCGTTTCAGAGCAGTAGTGGAAGTGGCCCTGTGACCCTGGCTGAAGGGCATTTTCCAAGGTGAGCTTTTAAGTTCTCACTTGGAAGATGAGGAGATTTCTCTTTCCTTTTCAGAACAGGTTCACATGTCACAAAATTCAAAACTTGGCTCCAACTGCTCATTGTGGGTTCTTGTTTGCTTTTTGTCTACTTGGTAAGAGTTACTGGGATCCAGTTTTGCTTTAGTTAAGACAAAGCCTTGTCTCCCAAACATCCATTGTTCTCAGGGAGAAAGAAACAAAAAGGATAGTTTTGCTTTGCTGTTTAAGGATGAAGTGGCTCCTATTGCAGAACACGGGTCATCCTCGGTAGGGGAGGGCAGCTCAGGGTGGAGCAGCCACGGATTTGGTGGATCCAGACTCCCTGGCACCCGAGTGGCGGCTCTCAGCAAGTGTCTGCCCAGGGTCTTCTGGAATTTTCTTGGCATGGAAGAAAGACCTCATACAACATTCCTCAATGTCAGTCCCCTTAAACAAAACATTTCTTTTCCTTTCTCTCTTTACCTTCTGTCACATGTCTGAGAATACAAAAGCAAACTTACTCTCCTTCATCCTTTTTTTTTTTCAAATTTTAAGATTTTTTTCACTTTTATCTTTTTTTGTTTGTTTGTTCTTTAGAGATGTGTCTTTCTCTGTTGCCCAGGCTGAAATTCAGTGGTGAAATCATACTCACTGCAGTGCCAAATCCTGTACTCAAATGGTCATCACATCTCAGCCTTCTGAGTAGTTGGAACTACAGGCACATGCAACCACGCCCAGCTAAATTTTTTAATTTGTTGTAGATATGGTATCTCACTATGTTGCCCAGGCTGGTGTCTGACTCCTGGCCTCAAGTGATCCTCCCACCTCTGCCTCCCAAAGTGCTGGAATTACAGGTGTGAGCCACTGTGCCCAGCCTGTTTTCCAGGGGGTAGCACATCAAAGGTTAAATGATCATTTATTCAGTGCCATTATAAGGGACCCATGGGCATAGTAGTACTTGGCTGTCAGGGAATAAAGTCTAGTAGGGGAAGAAGAATGACATATAAGTTGAAATGGATTATTGATCCAAGATTTGTTACCTCGTCATTATCATCAACATTGTCATCCTGCATTGATCACTCACTGTGTACCTGACATGATGCTAGTTCTTAGGGATACGAACAGGTATGAAACACATGTACCTAAGAAATAATTAATCATACAAGGTGGTTCTTAGTAATGTAAAATAAGTGAAATGACCTGTGCTACAGAGCTTCTGAAGAGGAGTGGCCTGGGGCGTAGACCTGGAGAGACAATGGGGGAGGCATTTTTGGGTAGGGTGTGTTGCATGGTGGGTTCTCCTGAGAGCAGACTGAGAAGAGTTTAGCATGCAAGGTGTTTATTTGGGAGTTCCTTCGGGATGGACCTTACGGAAGAAGGGAGGGAAGCAGGATGGGCGGAGGGAGAAGTTGAGCTGCAATGCAGACCCAAAGAAAGCCTTGATCCCCTCCCCACAGGGAACTGTGGAGCAAGTATGGCATTTAGAGTCATCCCAAGTTGAACTGAGATGGTCGAGTCTTTGATTGGTCATTGGCTATGTCCACAACTGCGAAAGAGGGGCTCAGTGCTGGGCCTCTCACTGTTTCAGAGCAGTAGTGGAAGTGACCCTGGCTGAAGGACAGTCTCCAAGGTTAGCTTTTAAGTTTTCCCCTGGTCAGGGTATGACCCTAAGAGAGATGCTTTCCTGTACCTGAGTCAAGCCCTGAAGAGGCTGACAACTGAAGGCTATTGTATAGCTCAGCCTTGCAACTGGGGTAACAAGAGCTTCATCAGAGGTTACTCTGGGCAGTTATCAACGTCTCACCGAAGGAAGAATGGCATAGAGCAAATGCATGCACACCTGTCATGATGGGCAGTGACAGACAGAACAATCGAACTGCAGTGGCTATGGACGTGTGGAAGTATAGTGGGAGGTGATATTGCAGGTGTTGGTGGAGGGTCTTGACTCTCCAGGTAAGGACTTTGAACTCTGTCCTGTAGACATGAGGAATATACTAAATAGTTTGAGCAGTGGGGAGGGTGACAGATGTGAAACTATGTTTTAAAGGGATACATCTGACTTAGATGTAGAGGATAAATAGTGGTGGCAAGAGATCCAAGGCAGAATGATGGCTGTAGATTAGTCATTCATGAAAGTGAGTACTGTGGCTGGTGAAAAGATTCCTGGGTTGCAAGTTGAAATAACTTGAGTTTTTATCCAAGCTCTCTGTCCCTGAATCAACTGTGTAGCTCTTTTTCTTGGACCTCTATTTAGCCATCTATAAAAATGATAAGCCCAAAAGTCCCTTTCCAGCTCTAACAATGTGTAATTCTCTGTCAAAGTTATCTGTTCATTTGTGTTCCTTAACTTGTGTTGAAGGGTAGTATAGTGTAAACCCAGACTTATGGAAAATTTAGTTTGGATATTTGTACATTAATTGGTTCCTCCACTCCCATGACCTTCCACATCCCCATAATTCACACGAATTTTGAAGCCAGTGGATTATAGATTCAGGCTGGGCCAGAATCATGCATCAGCGATTACAAGCCTGAGGGTTCTGTTTCTTAATCAATTACAACACATCCGGTAACTCAGCCCAGCTCCACAGAAGACAGAATTAGCTTTCCTTATTGCACAGGGATGGAATGTCTTCACTTAAGCTTCTGCTTAAATACTAATGAACAGAGGATTAGCACTGGCAGTAAAGAAATGAGCCTGTCTGAGCCCATATCTGTCGAGGACTCTAGTGAGATTTATTTCCTTCTCCCTTGTGAGTTCTGTCCATAGCTTGGACATGCCCATAATCAACAGATAATCTAGCGAAGAACAAAAATGAGATAATAAATAAACTAATAAACTCAGCAAGCGGGACTCTGGCCCCCTTGTCTTTAAAAATGGTCCACAGAGAAATTTTTCATGTTGGAGAAATTTTAATTCCTTGATTCGTTAACTCAAAACGTGACTTTTTCTCTAGAGTCATTTATTATTGAAAGTCTTAAGTCTGTGTACTTGTTTGTTCACTAAATGATTAATGTGTACATTCATTAGGTAGATATTCTCTATTAAGTGCCTCTTGTCTGTCAGGCACCATGTTAATTGCTGGAGACACATTGGTGAGAAAAACCAGAGCAAATCCCAATTTTATGGATCTTGAGGTCTAGTTGATGAGACAGATGTTAATCAGTCAGTCACATGGCTGGTTCTGTAATTACAGACTGAAGTCATGTAAGGTTTCTCTGAGGAAGTAACAATCAACCTGAAGAATAAAAACTTAGTGAACTAAGGTAACAAAGTAAGGTTAGATTGTACCTTTGAGTCACTGATGTACATAATTTCAAGGTTATGAAAATTTTGGCATTTTATATTGTTATGGACAAAAAGCAAAACCAATATGCTGACTTAACTAAGTGTTGGAGGTCACCTGGTAGGTTAGAAGCAGAGGCTAGAAATTAAGTCTCAGGCAATAGGTGGATGAACATGGTATTGCTTGGGGCCTCGTTAGTATTGTGAGTCAATGGTATCTGGAAGCTCCTGGTCTAGGAAAATCAAGCATAAGAGGGGCCACACCAAACATGAACCTGTGTGTGTTTGTGCTTTTCTCCCTGATGCTTGTCCCCAGCATGTTTGGGTCCTTTCCAAGAAGGGAGGCAGCTGTGCCAAGAAATCTGCTGTGGAAGATGTGGAGACTGGTATGAACAGCAGACTGCATATGGAAACTTCATCCTTGGATGCAGCATCTTTACTAAATGCAGAGGAGAAACTGCAGAGGGGATATCCTCTTTGGGGGATGACTGTCAGGCTTGATTCACTACTTACTCCTCAGGCATCACCTAACCCTCGGTATGAGGACGTTTCCTGTAGTGTCCAGATGGGAAGTAAGAATCCATCCACCGGTGAAAATCCACCAACAATATTCTGGGGGCACAAACCAGCCTAGAATAGATAGTGCCTTGTACAAGTAGTAAAATGGTCAATAGTAACACAAGAAATGTAAAAATATTCTACATCATAACAAAGAACCATATGTAAAGGTAAAGAAAGAGATAAAGAAAGAACATCTGGAAGAATTTATTGCAAGAAACAAGTACATTGTAAATAACATTTGTTTTGGCTATTAATGAAATTGAAGAAAACATTGAGTGTGTGCGGAGGGCAAAATGAGAAGAAAAAGTCTTAAAAGTTAAGGAAAGAATGTAAACAAATGATGCAATAGCAAGATTTAGCATTAGAAGCAATGAAAAAAATTGACGTAGAAAATTGAATCCGTGACATCGGACACAAATGCTTTAAAAAGAAGATACCCTATTTTGTTTATATTTCCTCTAATTTCTGTTATTTTTGTTTTATTCCTTTATCATGTTCATATTTTTGGGTATAGCCTCAGCATTTTCTTTATTTTTGAAACTTTGCTATATAGACCATATTTTGCTTGAATTAATTCTATCTGATAATTTTGAAAGTTTAAATTCTCTTTTTAAAAATCCCATACTGGATATTTAAAAAACTTATCAAATATATGAGTAAGTAAAATAAATGACTAATATATAGATAGTTGTATTATACATCCATGTCTGTGTGTATGTACACATGTGTTTTGTACATACACACATATACACATATAAACTTTCTTTTCCAAGAAAATTTTTGGCTTTGCTTGCAATTTTGTGACCATATTTCCAAGTTATTGATACCATTGATGTCTAATAGAACTTTCTGTAATTATGGAAATTTTCTATAATTTGTACTGTCTAATAGCGTGTCCACTAGCCATATGTGCATAACAAGTGCTTAACTTTGTTGCTAGTGGAAGTTTAAGGACATATTATGAAGGTAGATAAAAATATAGCTTAGATGATATAGCTTTCCATATGTTATCATATTCCTTTGGTAACTGTTTATAATCCCCTAAAGTTTACAGAAATATTTCCTCCTTTTCCCCCTGACAAAATTATAGAGATTGTTTGCTCATATGGTCACTATTTAGGTTTGTTAAACTCTTTCTCATCCATGAAGATTCAGCTCCAATGACACCTTCCCTGGGAACCCTCCCCTGACTTCCCACACCAAGGAACAGTTGTCCTTCCTTGTTCTTTAAGCATGGAGTGCCCACTTGCAATCATGACTTTTTCTTTATCTTCCAACTGGATTAACCTTTTTGAGGGCAGTGACTAAATAGGGCTTGGTGAATGTTGTTGAAAGGGTAAATGAATTCTAACTTTGCTTAACCTGCAAAACCCTTGCTACTTCTCTGGAAGACTTGGTGGCTCTGAAGTTCAAGCACTTAATAGTCACAAGGCCATTATTATCTAACCAGGGAGATTCATCTTTTAGTCAAGGAATCGGAGTTTTATTGTTAGTTCTTCCAGTTTTTGTGTCACCAGTCTCAGGTGTGCAGAATTCTCTGTCCCAGTTTTTCCTCCTCACATGGGATAACACACCACCCACAGGTGGCCCAGAGCGCACAGACCACCAGCCAGTCCCAGGAGGAGACGCTTGAGATTGCAATAGCATGCCGAGTTCTTCCATTGCTTACTTTAGTGGCTGTCAAATAATATTTCTTGTGGGAGTTTATTTAAAGCCTATGCCCCTAAAGTGTGGTCTAGGCAATATTCTTGATGAGTTGTTGGCACAAAACCTGTGTTTTTCTATGTGAAAATAGAAATACCCTGGATGGAAGTAAATCACTAAGAAAAGTAAAAAAAGAATTTTTTTTAAAACTTGATATCGTTAAACATGAAAAACTATGCTTATTTTTTCCTTGAAAAGTCTACTGTGAATTGTCAAGTATGAATGCTTTGAATATGGTTGAGGTATCTGAAATTAAGAGCTTTGTAAGACTATTTTGTGGTCGTTAAGAAAGGGCAAGAAAGTCTATAAAGTGACCTACAGGACCTGGCTTGAAAGTGGTGAGAAGCGTTGCGTCTACAAAGGGTTCTGTTTTGCTCCAATGTGATAAGCGAAGTGAAGCAGTTTGTGTTGTTATAACTTCATCTAAACGTTGAGGATTTTAATAATGCTCGGTTGTCCTGTTGGTTTAGAAAAGATTTTTGTTTTTACTTTAACCAGTATAAATTATTATGAGAGTAAAGAGGTTTGGTGTGTGAACACACATGCTTCTGGAATGGGTTTCTCTACCTTGACAGCTTACATTGGATAATTCTTTGTGGTGGGGGCTGTCTTGGGCAGCTTGCGTGGCCTCTACCCACAGTTGCAACAACCAAAATTGTCTCCAGATAGCTCCCAACATGCCCTGTGGACAAAAGTGTCCGACTGAGAAACACCATTCTAGAACATTTGTTGACATATGTGGGACTAGAAGTTAATAATCTGTAGCATCTGGCTTCAGGTCTTACTCGATCAGCCTTGAGATGCCCTGAGGCAGTTTATGTAAATACTGCTCACTGGAGTGCCAGTCACCAACACAAGCTTCTTGGCAAGCTGTCTCCCAGAGACATTGACTTGTGCCTTGGGGCTTTGAAGGCACAGTGGGGTGACTTCTTTGGACACGGGTTGGATTGATTTATTTGTCAGAATAATTAATGTTTTAAATATGTTATGCTTATTATTTTAAAATTCCAGCAGTTCGGAAAAAGGACAAAGAAAACTGCAATAAGCCTACATCCCACTTTATAGAAATAACTAGTGTTCATATTTATTAAATGGCATTCTGAACATTTCATGTACACACACAAATAGCATTTTGGATAGAATTAATAAATAGACATAATTCTATAAAAGTGCTATATCATGATGCATGCTATTTTAAATTAAAAGTACTTAATTTTATGTGACTTTAACAGATAATAAGAAAATGAAGTAAAGCTGAAGGATTTGTTAAACTTGAGATGAATGTTCTATCATCCCCAAATAAATTATTTTCTCAAAGATGTCTCTAAGTATATGACAAAAGATTTTGAAACATTAGGAGGTTAGACTTATGTTTTAAAATTTTATGTTTAAATTTTAATCAATAGTACTTGACTTCCTTACAACTTTCTCCCATTCATCTCCCAATTTTTTTATTAGTTATATTATTCTATATACTAATTTAATATAGTACATGTTCTGTTCTACAACCCTGATTTTCCTGTTGTTTATTCAAAGTTTAATATTTAAATGGATTAAATACTCACCACCATTCCTTTTACATGACTTGTATAATCCTGTTTTTAAAATTTGGAATCATTTTTAGTGACATTTTGCTCCTTTTTTCCTTCCTTAGTCTTGCCAAGGAATGTGTTAATTTTATTAGTCTTTGTAATGTTCTTTGATTTTTTTAATCTGTTGATCCTTTTGATTATATTTTTGTTTTCTATTTCATAATTGTTATTCTCATCTTTATTCTTTTCTTTCTTCTACTTTCTTTGTGTTTCATTTGCTGTCATTTCTCTAATGTCTTAAAATAGTTTGATATCATTGATATTTCCAACTTCTCTTCTTTCCAAATGTGTGCGTTTAAAACTATAGGTTTCCTTTTAAGCACAGTTTTAGCTGCTTTACCCAAGTTTTGATATGTAAGAAATTCACCTTCATTCTGTAAGAGTATTTTCTAATTTTCATTGTGATTTCTTTTTTAACTCATTGGTTATTTAAAAGAGTATCTCTTAATTTCCAAATGTTTGGTAATTTTAAGGTTACTTTTCTAACTTTTAGCTTATTTGGTTTGTAGATAGAGAAAATACTTTGAATGACTTCAATCCTTTCAATTTTTGAGTTTTGCTATATGGCCCAGATTATGATTAATTGTTGTAAACATTTTATAAATACAAAGAATATGTATTCTGATGTAGTTAGCTGCAGCTTTCTATACAGGTACATTAGTTCCAATTTGTAATTTAATTGTTGTAATACTCTATACCATTACTAATTTTTTTGCCTGTTTGATAAATTAATGAGAGTTGTGTTAAAACCTCCCACCATCATTGTGGATTGTCCTTTTTCCTTACAGTTCAGTCACTTTTTGCTTTATATATTTTGAGGTTATGTTATTAGGTACACCCACTTTTAGAATTTCTCTTCCATCCTGGTGAAATCAAACTTCCTACATTATGTATGTATGCATCTCTCTTTATCTTAAAGTCTACTTTGTCTAATTAGTGTAACGAAACCAGATTTATTTTGGTTAGTAGTGTTATGGTATATATTTTTTCAATCCTTTATTTTTAATCTTTCTGGTCATTATAGTTAAGGAATGTCTCTTTTAAACAGAATATAGAATTTTTAAAATCTCATCTTGACAATCTGTCTGGTAACTGGTGCATGCATTCTATTTGGGTTTAATGTAATTGATATATTTGCATTTAAATCTTTCATTTTACTCTGTGCTTTAAAAATTTATCCATCTGTTCTGTGCTTCTTTTTCTCTCCATTTTTGCCATCTTTTGGATTGATTGAATGTGTTTCCTTATTATATCTTTTCCCATATATGTTAATTTGGAAGTTAAACACTCTTTTATGTACTTTAGTGGTAACTCTAGAGCTTAAAACATGTATTCTTGAATTAGCAAAGTCTAATATTAACTGGTGGTCCTTTTATCTTCTTCATAGATGTTACAAAGGTCTAGAACACTTTAACACTATTTGCCCCTCTCTGACGCCTGCTCTTGTTAGGTTTTTTAGTTCTATGTAAAGATCTGACATCCTGCACATCATTATCATTGCTGCTTTGCACACGGCTCTGCACCCAGATCCACCCACCTGTCTGCCATTCTTGTTCTGCTCTTCATTTCTTCCATCACCTTCACATTTCTTGTAATCCTAAAAACACCTTTTAGTATTTCCTTGAAGACCGGTCTGCTGGTGATGAATTCTGTTTTTTTTTTTTTTGTTTTGTTTTGTTTTTCTGAAAATGCCTTTATTTCACTCTCATTCCTGGAAAATCTATTTGCTTTTCTGGTTGTCCTCAGTGGGATGGCTGATCTGCTGAGCCTGCCATTACTCCCATTCCACCATTAAGTTTGGCAGCATAGAGCTATTTCTCTTCAATTGTCCTGATGTCATGCTGTACATGCTTCATGATGACTTGCTCAGGTAGCACAAATAATATCCCATTAAATCTTTCTTTATGTAAAGAATCTTTATGTTTAAGAATTTGTTTTTAATAAAGTCAAAACCAAGCAAAACCCTCATTGTATTTGGACATTTTTATTATATCTGTTGCTGCAATCTGAGAGGACCTTGTTATGATTTTTAGAAAAGAAAAGGACAAGCTACTTTTCTAGTAACTATGAAGATTGCATTCATGAGGAAAATAGCCTAAATGTTCTCATGCATGGTAGTGGTTTGTATGGGAGTTGTTACTAGAGGGGTGGCCCATGAGACTCCTGACATGGGTTCCCCCAGGGCCCATGCTGTCCCATGTATTAGTGCCAGTGTGAGTGTATTCCAGAACAGGATTTGTCTGTACTCTGAGAATTTTTCTTTGAGCTTCTTAAATACACCAATGTCTTATGTCTGAAATACCCCACAGACTGTAAGTGCAAAGAGAGGAGAGTTCAGGCACTGGGCATCACAGAGTGACTTCTTATATTCCGCTTCTGTGTATACAGTGTCGATTTTAGTGTGCAGTGAAGACAACTGTCTTAATCCAATTGTGTGGCTATAACAAAATGCCTGATATTGAGTAATTCATACATAACATAAATTTGTTTTCTCACAGTCTGGAGTCTGGGAAGTCCAAGTTCAAGATGCTGGCAGGTTTGGCATCTGGGGAGGGCTGCTCTCTTCACTGCCAATATGCTATCTTGTTGCTGTATCCCCCAAGGGGATGAGTGCTGTGCTCTCACCTGGTAGAAGGGCAGAGGAGCAGTACCCAGCTCTCCTAAGCCCTTGGTAAGGGCACTGATCCCATCCAGGAGGGCTCCACCCTCATAGCTTAATCACCCCCTAAAAGCCCCACCTCTTAATACTGTCACATTGGGGATTGATTTTCAACATATGAATTTTGAGAGACATATTCAGACCATGGCAACAGCCAAGTGCTTTTGTTTTGTTTTATTTTTCAGTGATGTATTATGTGTGTGTTTCTTACTTGCTGGATAATGCCGTTCTGTAGCAAGGCTGTGAAGAATCTGATAGAAGTTATAAATATACATGTCCATTGATTTACTTTCAAACTGACACTCATTGATGACCAGCAAGCCTCAATTTGGCCCACAGAGGAGCCTAATAATATGAATCCTCATAGTGCCTGGATGGGGACTGTGCAAACTGAAGGCACATGCCCCTTACAAATGGGATGGCCACACTTAGTTTTCATTATTGCCATGTTGTGATGCAAATCCCTGTTCTTGTTTCCTCTTTTATTTTCCTAAGAAGTCAAAAATCTAGATTTTTATGTGAAATCTTCTTATATTTAAATCTTAGCAAGTAATTCTTTTTTTTTTTTTTTTTCTGTTTTTCTTGTTTGGTAAAACATACAATTATATTTAAATAAATTTGACCTGCAGGCCAGATTCCTCCCAGAGACTAGTGGTTTGCTCCCTTTGTCTTAAGCATTGTCAAGGGCACCACTCTCATTCTGTGCAAAAGGTGCTGAGACTCCCACCTCAAGGGTGGGGTTGAGAAGCCAATGAGATTGGCACAGGTTGGGAGTCATCCTAGCACCTCCTTCCTCCCTGCCTCTGGTCAGCTGCCAGGTCCTATTGATTCTAGCACTTTCAAACTTTGCATCCATGCCCTCCTCTTCCAGACATTGGTACCATCTAGTCCAGGCTCTAGTCTCTTGCATGCACTAATTCAGTGATCTTCCCATCGTGCTCTCTTGATGCGAGGCTCTCCTCCCTCAGTCCTTCCCCACACTCCTGCCAGAGTAATTTTTCTAAAATACAATCTGCCCAAGTCACTCCTCTGCTTAAAAATATTCCAATGAGTCAATAAATTGATGTACTGGAAAGCTCCTGTCTGCCCTTCAGGTCCAGTCTCCACCCTTCCCCACCCTGTGCTACACCCACTAGAGGCTGACCTGTGTGCACAGCATCCGTGGTCTTCCCCGCCCTCTGGCTCCTGGTTGGGTTCAGCTAATGGTGAGCACTGTAGGGAACTGGAGAGAGGGAGGAGAGAGGTGTGTGCATTCCCCAGCTCTGTGGGGAATGCATTCCCTCTGTGAGTTGATGGGGGTGTGATTCTTGACCAAAGGCCTTAAGTCCTCTCAGGTAGGCCTTTGCACACAGCCTCCACCTGCCCTTGCCCTGACCAGCATGCAGGGCCCAGGAGGATCATGAGCCATCCGATTCACAGTCTGGCTGTGAACAGCCCTGGGATGCTGCCCCTGCCCTCCTTCCTTCCCTGTGTCCTGTCCACACCTTAACAAATAGCATGTTTTAGGAATTCCCCTCAGGCAGGACTGGGAAAACATGTTTGTGTTTATGGAATAATGAGAATGGAGTGTGCTTGGGGTATGGGTTATAGGGTGAGAAATGGAGCTGGAGAAGGAGGTAGGACAGGAAGGCCTGGAGGTGTCGAACCTGTGTCCTAAAGCTTTAAAGGTGGTAAAATAATCAGGAACACATTGGCTAGGAAAGTGTCAACCAGATCCTAGAGGTCATTGACTATCAGGGTAATGGGTTTTGGATGGATATATATATATATATATATATATATATATATGTATATGTATATGTATATATGTATGTATGCATGCATGCATGCATATATTTTGTTTGTTTCAGTAGAGGGTAGAATAGACAGTGAAGGAGGTGTGAGATTGTGAGATAGAGGAGTGGGAGCGTTTCTCAATGGTCCCCTAGGATATAGCTTTAGATATATCAGTGTTTAATATATCCTGGTTGAACTGAGTTGTTGAGTCTGTGGGACAGCTTGAGTGACATTTTTATGTCACTAACCTAATTCATATTTTTACATTTTTGTTGTTAAAGACCTTAAGGTAGTATTAACCTGAAAGAATGTATTTACTGTTAACTAAATCTGGGTCGTTTGAGATCTCCTTAAATAACCTTTGTGGTAACATTGGAATGAACATTTATTTGATGTCTGGGAAGTGATATCCCACTGGGACTCATTTTATTTTGGGTTGTTTTTAGTACGGAGCTGTTAATATAGCATTTCCAATAAGTGACCTTATATGTGAAGTCTGTGTTTAATTACTAACATTTTAGCAAGACTAGTAGAACTGTGCTATTCATTATAAGTCGCAGACTTAAGAACTTGTCAGGAAAATATTTTATGATTTGATTTATGTGCGGGGATCCGAGAATGGCAGGCAGTGCTTGAGTCTTTATGAGATTGTGAACACACTCACTCCTACAATATTTTTGGCTTTTACCAGTCCCATTATATAATGAGTAAACAATATCTTTTTTGGAATTTTTCATCCAAAATATTCCCTAGCTAGAAGTCTACTTAGGAAAATATGATTTCCTAAGAGATCTTTAAGCCTGACTGTTTTAACCAAACAACACGAAATGCGTATTGCTTCTTTGGATGTGTTTTCATAGCTTTCCCTTTAGTGTTTTTCTTTTCCCTTTTAAAAAAGAGAGGGACTTTTATTGGGTGTTTTATTGCACAAACTATACATGTTCGTTGTGTAACATTAGAGCAGATAGATGAGCATAAGAAGAAAATGAAAACATGTTTGTAATTTCTTCACAGTTACAAAATGGAGATGAGTGAAAAATAAGAACTCGCACATAAGCCATTGCATGAGAGAAGCTGATAAGGACACGTGAGCCCTGCCCAGGGTTCCAGTGAATTGGTCTGTTCTATGGAAAGTCTGTGTCCCAGTCCTCTGACCTGAGGGAGAAATCGCCTCCGTTTCAGTGTCTCCGCACTCTGGGTCCCTTGTGTCTGTTGCTCTTGACAGCCAACGATTGCCCTTGCCTCACCTTTGCTCCTCTCGCCTGCTGCTCATGGGTGCTTGAGCTCCTTGAGGGCAGGTCCACACTTACCCTCCCAACGTACCTAGTGAAGAGCCTTGAACTTAGCAAACACGCTGTCTGTGCTTGTGTGAGAAAATAAACAAATGCATGTGAGTCTATGGATATCACTCAGAAATGTGTATTCCTCATGAAATAACCTAGACAAAATGAAATCCTTTTGAAAAACAAAAGTATAGCTCTGCTTGCAATATAGAGGGGGAAAAGTAAAAGACTTTGTGGAGATATCCAGAGAATGTTGTGGTCAAGTGGATCACAGCAGCAGATGTACTTGATGCAAGATCCCAGATGCTAATGTGAGTGGTGATAGCTTAGCTGCTGTATCTCACTGCAGTCCTGGTCTTGAAGGAAGTGGATCATCAGTGGGGAAAACACACAGATGTCCATGGGGAAAATGCAGGCTTTGTCTGGGGTAGGACAGAAAGGGGTTCTGTTCTGCCGGGCTCTGCCACACCTTGAACACACATGGTTCTCAAAGCCACGGTTGTTCACCTGTGAAAGGGGGTGGCAGCATCCACTTCATAAGGCTTGCTGAGAATGTTGGAGAGAATGTGAGAAAAGTGCTGGCTCGCAGGACTCACTCTGTACATTAACAGTAGTTGCTACATGTGGGACAAAGTTCTCCAGGTCTCCTTCCTCCTGGCTCTGTGTCAGGGTCTGGCCCCAGGCAGGGTCACAGAATGACATGATGTTGGTTGAATCAGACTCGGGTTGAATTCAGGTAACAACTTACTTTATAAAGTAATAATAACATGGAATTTACATAATTACTTGAGGAAGCTTAAAGAGAGGTTTGAAAAGGGGAGACTGGGCACAGTAGTACCCAACTGACAAACATAGAAGTTGCCTGTTCTGTGTCACCATAAGGCCAAAGATTGGGCTGATATTGTCACTAGACTTCAGGGCTGGGACTGGCCCAAGGGGGGCTGCTACATAATTCTTCTCCCGGGAGGCTCACCACCAGCCCTGGAAGACAGGCTCTACCCTTCCCCATCCAGCTCCTGAGGGCTGATTCCTTTCCTGCTCACAAACCTTCCTGTCTCCTGATATCCAATGATGGTGATTGGTAATATTTCATATGTTCATTGTAACATTAAACTATAATCCCAGATTCCAAGTCTGATTAGTTGGCTACTTACTTGGCATTACGGTAGACTTACTATTTTTTTTTTAAAAACAGAAATATGCATTCATGGAATTCTGTAAGATTAGGAGCTATGTCCCACACGTTTATCAGTGACTTGGGTGAAGATACGGAAGCTACAAAGCAGAGCAAAATGGCTCAGAGATGGGGTGACAGCATCAGGGTTCAAACGGATCTCAACAGGCTGGAATTCTGGACCAGAACCAACAAGAGCAAATTCAGTAGTGATCAGTGTTAAGTCTTGCATAGGTACAAATGGGAGAGAGCTGGCTCCACCACTGCTGTTTTGAAAAGGATGTTATTTTGAAGAACAATAATCACTTACACTTATCAAGACATTCATTAAGCACATTTGCTGAGATGCTGTGTGATTTACTTTATAGTGTTAGTTTACTTAAATCCTGTTTGGGTAAAGATTATCATCTCCATTTTGTAGGTGAGTTTTGGAAAGGTTGAGAAACTTACCCAGAGTCAAACAGCATTTAACCAGTATGTGATGCTGACTACATAGCAAGTTCCAACAAATGGTATGCCTGGAAAAGAAAGGGAAGAAGGAAGGAAGGAGGGAAGAAGGAAACTTGGGTATCATCAAAAGAAACCTGGATCAAGGGCGATGTATGCTCTATGTTCTTTTTAGATTTGGTGTTGTATTCTGCGCACTATGTTTTAAGATTAAAAATGTGCAAACTTAGATGTGTGCAGAGAGAGAACATAGTCGTGAAAGAGCTTCGAGAATAGAAGTTACCAGGGTGTCAGCAGGATCTTTGAGGCCTTGAGAAAGCTTGAGAAGGGCTCTTCTGCAGAAGGAGAACTCTCAGGCTCTAAAGGAATGGACGTTCCAGGAAGCAGGTTTTGTTTCACCAGCAGGAAGAACATACATTCTCAGAAGTGATCCAGGAGGTGGGTGCTTCACTCTGCTTCAGTGCAGTTGTATCTGAGTGACTGTGTTGCCATCGTGCTGCTAGGATCAAAGGGAAGAGAGGAGAATGGGCAGGAATCTGGGATGTTGCTGCTACTCCTTGGAGGTAGAGTAATACATGAAAAAGGCAGAGGGCTGGCCAGCAGGAAGCAGTACTGGTTTTTCAGAGCAAAATCCAACCATCTTTCCAGCCAGGAAGAGTTGAAAAACTTGAGGACACCTATTTTCAAGGGCATTGGTTAGGAAAGGGAGGCCCCCTCTGAGGTGCCATTTTCTCTCTGTTTTTTTAAGGGGAATGTATCTTACCAATCCAATCAAAGAAATCAAATGCTTGCCCTTAACACATGGCTATTTTAGTTATTTTAGAATCAAGCTTTTTTTTTTGTAAGTAAAGGTGGAGAAGTTATGGAAAGAAACCTGATTCTAACTATAAACCGAACAGATGGGATAGTAGGAATAAAAACAAATTAAAACAGTATTGCAAAAACTCTCAACTTTCATTTTAAAATATATATGATGATGTTTTTCAACTTTTCACATTCAACCTATCAGTATATCAAATGACAAAATGAAAAATCAATTTCAGCTGTGTATATTTTAAACATTTACCTAAATGATTTGGACTTACCCAACCTAAAATTCCAGATGAGTGTATTAAACTGCTTATTGTATTTTTTTATGAAATAAAACCTTATATTTTATATTATGTTATAGACAGGATACAGTTATGTTTGGTGACGTTTAGTGTAGAAAATTGAACCAAACAGTGGTCTAATTAGAACAGTAAATTGTATGGGTTTAATTAGCCCCTGTTCCCGATGACAGATTTGATCAGTTGCCAGATATTTATCCTTTCCTTTCATTTGGCTGTTCCTGAAATATTGCCTCTAGCAGGACTGTTTACTGTGCTATAAATAGGTAGCTTGGCAAGAAGCCACAAACCCCACTGACCAGTGAGACCTGAGTGAAAATTATTGGAAAACCTCCTCTTTGCTTCCAGTCATTATTTCTTCATTTCACTTTTGAAGGTCCATTCCACAGATCCCTCTTTTAATTTAATTTTTTTTTTTTTGGTTGGATGAGGTAACTTGCCTAAGGGCTTAAGGAAACCTGTGCAATATCTAGTTCAGTCACATGCTGTAGCTTATTAGTATGTCACGGTTTCTTTCATAAACGTTGCTGTTCTCCAGCTATTAAATTCAGTCTGACTTAGACTTTTCTGAACGCTAAGAGGATGTGGTCTTTGTGTGCTTGTTTTCAACTAAGGTATGATGTGTTTTATTAAGAAAAGACTCTACAAAATGCAGAGTAACAAAAATAAAAGACGTTAAAATCACCCAAATCCCTCTCACTTAGAGGTAACCACTGTAACATTTTAATTAACCTCTCACTTCTCTCTCAGTGCCATCTATGTAGTTTACCTGTGTTAAAAATAATATAGGCTTATTTGTTATCTATCTAATAATTGCCTTTTACCCCAAAAAATATTTTTTAAAAGAAATTTCAAAAACTGGGAAAATTTAGATAGTAATAAAAGTGACATTTAACAATGTATCATATTTCCATCAGATTTTTTGTGGCAGAGGGGTGTAGAGGGAAATAAAACATTCAGGTGATGTTCTCTTTTGTGTTTGTCCCCAACAGCATCGTCCATTCTTAGGAGAAATTTGGTGTGTTTCCTTCCAGCCCCAATACTTGTACTTTTACTATTATTTTCATGTGCCTATATGTTGACCTGTAGGTGAAGAAATATAAAGTGCTATGTGTGTTTTTATTTTAAAATAATTAAACCTATCAGTCTTTTTCTTTATAGTTTCCACCTTTGTTCATGTATCTAGGACAGTTTTTTCCTATACTAACTCTATATGACTATTAATTTATAATTTCTCTAGTATTTTATGGTTTCAGTATCTTTAATATAAACTTCTAATACATAAAATTCATTTTGGTATATTTTATGAAGAAGTTATCTGTGATTTAAAAAAAATTTTTTTTGCCACATTGATTTGTGGTCCTATATTATGTCCTTATATTTGGGTTTGTTTTTGACTTTTTTTTTTAAATTTAATAGATCTATTGCTTATGGCTGTGCCAATTCTCTACTCTTTTAATTGAGGCAAGTCCTCTCTCCTTTTACTTCTTATACAGTTTTTTTTTAATTGTGGTTTTAAAAATCCCCACATAACATGAGATCTACCCTCTCAACAAATTTTGAAATATATGGTACAGTATTGTTAAGTATAATATGAGCACAAGACAATGTTATATGGCAGATCTCTAGAACTGTTTCATTTGCACGGCTAACACTTTATACCTATTGCACTTCCCAATTCCCCTCCCCCAGGTGCCTGGCAGCCACTATTGTGCTTTCTGCTTCAGTGAGTTAGACCATGTTAGATACCTCATATGAGTGGAATCACACACAATCATATCTGTCCTTTTGTGACTAGGGTGTTTCAAGTAGCATGATTTTCTCAAGTTTCATCCATGTTGTAGCATGTGACAGGCTTCCTTTCTTTGTTGTGGCTCCATAATATTTCATTGTATTTGCATACCACATGTTTTTATCCGATTATCTGTTGATGGATACTGGGGTTGCTTCTGCCTCTTGGCCATCATGAGCAATGCTGCATGAACACCAGTGTGCAGATATCTCTTGAGATCCTGATTTTAGCTCTTTTGGATAAATCCCTAGAAGTGGGATTGCTAGAGCATGTGTTAATTCTATCCTTTTTTACTTTTACTTTTTTCTTGACTCTTATAGACATTTATCCCAATAGATGAATTTTGGAATCATTTGTTATGCTCCAAAAAATTTCCCTTTGGAGATTTTTACTGGGGTTGCTGTAAATTTATAGATAAATTTCAAGAGAATTAGCATTTTACAGTATTGAGTCTACCAGTTCAGGACTAGGGTGGTTTCTCCATTTAGTCAAGTCTCCTTCAAGCCCTTCATTAACATTTTGTAGCTATATTTAGTAATAAGCTTCATTTCCTTTCACACCTACATCCACATCCATGTGCTTTCTTCTTGTAATTCCGCCTCTCCTCTAGTGTCCTGATTTAAGTCAATGATAGCAAGCCCTAGAGACAAATTAAACTACACTGTACTCATAAGTGACCTGTTTTTTGGACCCCGTAAGCTTTGTAACTTGGCCAAGCCTGTCCGTCTAACTTTGCTTTATTGGAATGGAGCCTCTCCCAGGAGGTCCCACATTCCTCCCGCAAGGTTTCTTAGGAGTGACCCCCAGCCTGCCTGACAGGCCAGTCAGAACTTCAGCAGTGAGCACTCCTTAGGCTCAAGCTGGGACTCTGCTATGTAGGTTAGGAAACAGACTAATAATAATAATAATAGTAATAGATTATTTAGCCAGTTTATTTAAATTTAGGAATGATAAAATTTCAGATATAAAACTGAGCTTAGAAACCATCTGGAAAAAAACCCTTAAGATGGAAAGTGTGCACATGCCAGTTAGTTTCCATATAAACCTGTCTTGTGTGGTTTTTTGATGTAGCCGTTCCAAAGCAAAGCCTTTTTAGGCAACTTTGGTCTCTGTGAAAAGCTTAGAAGATGACTCTAGAATAAATGGGGAAGTTTGGGGTTATTTCTGCCACCTTTGTCTATAATTTATTGTGTTTTTTCATATCTAGACCTCAAGAAATACTCGTTCAGAAGAAGAAAAAGATGGCAACTGGGATGCGTGGGGTGATTGGAGTGACTGCTCCCGGACCTGTGGGGGCGGTGCATCCTACTCTCTGAGGAGATGCCTGACTGGGAGGTCAGTTGTGGCTCATCTGCTCCTCTGTGTGGGATGTCAGTACCTCTGGGTGGGTGGGCAGGGGAGGCTCACCCACTCCTCTGTGTGGGGTGTGCCAGGACCTCTGGGGGGGTGGGCAGGGGAGGCTCACCCACTCCTCCATGTGGGATGTCAGTACCTCTGGGGGGGGTGAATAGGGCAGGCTCACCTGCTCCTCTGTGTGGGGTGTCAGTACCTCTAGGCGGGTGGGCAGGGGAGGCTCACTCACTCCCTGTGTGGGGTGTGTCAGGACCCCTGGGGGTGGGTGAACAGGGCAGGCTCACCTGCTCCTGTGTGGGATGTGTCAGGACCTCTGGGGGGGGTGGACAGGGGAGGCTCACCCACTCCTCTGTGTGAGATGTCAGTACTTCTGGGGGGGGTGGGCAGGGGAGGCTCACCTGCTCCTCTGTGTGGGATGTCAGTACCTCTGGGGGGGGGTGGGCAGGGGAGGCTCACCTGCTCCTCTGTGTGGGATGTCAGTACCTCTGGGGGGGGGTGGGCAGGGGAGGCTCACCCGCTCCTTCCTGTGGGATGTCAGTACCTCTGGGGGGGGTGGGCAGGGGAGGCTCACCTGCTCCTCTGTGTGGGATGTGCCAGGACCTCTGGTGGGGGATAGGCAGGGGAGGCTCACCTGCTCCTCTGTGTGGGATGTCAGTACCTCTGGGGGGCGAGTGGGCAGGGGTGGCTCACCTGCTCCTCTGTGTGGGATGTGCCAGGGCCTCTGGTGGGGGTGGTGGTGAACAGGACAGGCTCACCTGCTCCTCCATGTGGGGTGTGTCAGGACCTCTGGGGGAGTGGACAGGGGAGATAACTCAGCTTGGCTTTGGAACACACTATGATGGTGGTGTAACATTTGTTTTGTCTCAATATTAGTCAACCTTAAGTTACTGTATTTAAATAGCAGTGGCCCCCTTTTCATGGGTGTGGCCATACCCCATCCACAGATGCTCACAGGACCCAGGGGCACCAGAGACTTGGGGTTTAAAGAGAGGAAATCCAGCACATTAAATCACTGACTTGAATATGTCAAGACTTGGGGCAAGAGGTCAGCTCTCCTGTGTTCAGCTCTCCTGTTGGGTTACTGCAATTTAATTAATTTCTCATTCACTTGCTCTGAGCAACATGTTGATTAAGATGGTAATGCAAGTTCTGTTTCTCCATCTTAGGTACGTTTATATTAAATACCATTTGCTAAAATGTAAAATCACCTTATTTTTAAAAACCTAAAAGTTTGTAATAGGGCTACATTTATCATTGCTTTTCGACAATTTATGGTAATTCTTCACGGGGCCATTTAAATCCCAGCGAAGGATTTTAGGTCAGCTCTTCGGTTAGACAAAAGAGGACTCCAGGAAAATGGTAGCCACCTTCAGATTTGGGATGTTGTTGGGTGAAAAAGTAAATTGACTTGTCAGTTAGCCTCAAGGCACAGAGCAGAAGTGCAGGGAGAGCATGCTTTGGCTCCAGTTTGAATTTCATTGAGGTCACTGTTTTATGATATATTCAACAGTGACCAGGTATGTTCTCCAGTTCCCTTGAGACAGTGCGGAGCAGGGCAGGTGAGAGGCTGCACATGTGGACTTTGAGAAAGAAGAGTCATTAGTCCATTCCAAGAGGACAAGGGGAGGCCACTGGATGTGCTGTAGTAACACTACCCAGGGTGAGTTCTGACACAGAACACTGAGCCTTAAAGCATCATAGAACTGCAGAGACAGGGTGGTAAGCCTGCTTCCCCTCGTCTTCACCTTGGTGAAGAGATAAAGGCCCTGCTACTGTAAGTATGTCATGCTGTATGGAAGAGTGACGGGGTATTATATTTTATTGGGAGAGTTATGCGGTAAAAAGAATTCAGATAGTGGGAATAGCATGTTTGAAGGCCCTGGGGCAGGAAATGAAAAGAGGCTTTTGCACCTAGAGAACAGTTAGCAGAGAGAGAGAGAGAGACGAGAGAGAGAGAGAGAGAGAGAGAGAGGAAAAAAAAAAAAAACCAAAACAAAACAAAACAAACAAACAGAATGGGCCAGTGTTGAGGAAGAAGACAGATATGGAGGTCGGAGTAAAGAATTTGCAGACTTTTGAATTTAAAACACCAGTAAAATTTCAGAAAAGCATATTTGGAACTGACATGGATTGTCAGTTTTTTAATTGGCCAGGTAAGGACACAAAGAAAAACAAACAAAATCCAACTGGGTCTACCATCACAAACTTTTTAAAAACAAATTTCAATCAGAATCTTTTCATTTTAATGTTAAAAGGTAAGACATAATATTAGATTGAAAGACCTGCCTTTAAATGGGATTCATTTAGCTTTATCAGAATCCACCGTTTTGCCCTTGTTCATCTCACTTCACTTTGGTCCAGTAAAAACTTTATTACAGATATTAACAGTCTGATGATGGGCAATTTGGAGCCATAAATTGAGGAGTAAAATGTACTCATGATCCTGGAATTTGAGGATCCAAATCTCTGAAAGAAAAGACATACAGAAAACTGACTTTACCAGTTTTCTGATCCCTATATTTCATCCAGTCATGCAATGATTCTTAAGGAGTGTGAGGCAGAGAAAGCAATAAGGAGGAGAAAGTAGCTGCTAACAGGCTGAGAAGCTAAGCAGATTTATTAGCAATCCTATAATGCTGGAGACATAAAAATGGGGGTTCAAAACCCTGGTAAACACCTCAGGTGATTGGTTGAGATCACTGAAGGACTATATCCTAGAAGGAAGGAAAACAAATCCTAAATAGACAGGATATTACTAAGACTGAAACCCAGTCTTGAATTAGTTCAACGTTAATTTAACTGATAAGCTTTGCTGCTATTTTAACTGTCATCAATATGCTTAAAACAGAAAAAACACTCCAGAGGAAGAAGACATCAACCAGAACCTCTACCAATTTTGATAAACCATGCCCATAATTCAATAACATATTACCAGCCTTACTATGAGATACAATCAAGAGAAAAAACAGATAATATAAAAGGTGCTGTGTAATAAAAAAGAAAACAAAACCCTATAATAAAGGTTTAAGAAAATTGATGACATGATGTAGGATTTCACTAGAAAACTGGAACCATAAGATAGAATCAAATGGAAATTTTTGAACAGAAGCATATGATAACTAAAATTATGAACCAAATATATGGACTTAACACAGATTACAAACAGTATAAGACTGTATGCATTTGTAGAAAATATCCAGGCTAAATCACAGAGGGGAAAAACACCCTGAAATAGAATAAGGGATATACAGAACAAAGTAAAAGGTTTAAAACATGTGTAATTGAAGTTCTAAAAAGAAAAGAAGGTAGAAGTACTGTTTAAAAAAAATAGTAAGCAAGAATTTTCCAAAACTTGTCAAAGCTATCAAGCCACAGATTTCAAAAACTCTGCAAACCCCAAACTGAACAAATATGCATAAACATATAGTAAAATCTTAAAAGAAGCCAAAAAGAAAAGACACATTACCTTCAAAGGAGAAAAATAAGCTTGACTACTAACTTCTCATTAGAAAATAATGCAACAACATGTTGAACATCTTGAAAGAAATAACTCTCTTGAACTAGAATTTTCTACCCAGAAAAAATATCCTTCAAAAGTGAAAGTTAAATAAATATATTTTTAGATGAACAAAAACTGACAGAATTTTTACCTCCTGCTTGTGCTAAATGAAGTGCTAAAGGGAGTGCTTCAGACAGAAGAAAAATGATCCCATATGGAGAATGGAAATGCAGGAAAAAATCAAGAGCAATGGAGATCATAAATATAAATAAATATTAACTGTTTAAAGCAACAATAGTAATGTTTTGTGAAGTTTAAATATGTGTAAAATTTGGCCAGGTGCAGTGGCTCATATTTGTAATCCTGGCACTTTGGGAGGCTGAGGTGGAGGGACTGCTTGAAGCCAGGAGTTTGGGACCAGACTGGGCAACATAGCAAGACTTTATGTCTACAAAACATTTTGTAAAAATTAGCCAGTCATAGTAGTGTGCCCCTGTATCCCCAGCCTGAGCCCAAGAGTTGGAGGTTGCAGTGAGCTATAATCACATCACTGCACTCTAGCCAAGGTGGCAGGGTGAGGCACTGTCTCCAAAAGAAAAAAAACCTCAATATTGAACAAACAAAAAAATATGCAGGAAAACAATAATATAAAACTTGAGGAGGGAACAAATGGATTTAAAGAGTTCTAATGTGTTTGAATTGCTCAGAAAATTGTAAAAGCAGATACTTTTTTTTTTTTTGAGACAGAGTCTCACTCTGTTGCCTGGGCTAGCGTGCCATGGCATCAGCCTAGCTCACAGCAACCTCAAACTCCTGGGCTCAAGCGATCCTCCTGCTTCAGCCTCCCGAGTAGCTGGGACTACAGGCATGCGCCACCATACCCGGCTAATTTTTTCTATATATTTTTAGTTGTCCAGCTAATTTGTTTCTATTTTTTAGTAGAGACGGGGTCTCACTCTTGCTCAGGCTGGTCTCGAACTCCTGACCTTCAGGGATCCGCCCCCCGCCTTGGCCTCCCAGAGTGCTAGGATTATAGGCATGAGCCACCGTGCCTATACTTTACATTTGACTTTTTGAAGTCTGGGATGCAAATTTAATTTCTAGGGTTATCTTTAAAAGTAAAATAAAAGAATGTATAGCCAGTCAGCTATCATGAAGGTAAATAAAATAATGCTAAAATACTTGATGGATTCAAAAGTGCTCAAGAAAGGAGGAAAAAAAGGAACAGAGCAAGTGTAACAAATAATAAACAAATAATGGTAAGATGGTAGATTTGAACCCCTAAATACACCACTTTTTACATTAAATGTAAATGCATCAAGTGTTCCAGTTAAAAGACAAAAGATTGTTAAACTGTAAAACAAAAATTATATGCTGTTGGGCCGGGCGAGGTGGCTCATGCCTGTAATCCTAGCACTCTGGGAGGCCGAGGCAGGCGGATTGCTCGAGGTCAGGAGTTTGAAACCAGCCTGAGCAAGAGTGAGACTCCATCTCTACTAAAAATAGAAAGGAATTAATTGGCCAACATATATAGAAAAAATTAGCTGGGCATGGTGGCGCATGCCTGTAGTCTACCCCAGCTACTCGGGAGGGTGAGGCAGGAGGATCGCTTGAGCCCAGGAGTTTGAGGTTGATGTGAGCTAGGCTGATGCCATGCCACTCACTCTAGCCTGGGCAACAAAGCAAGACTCTGTCTCAAAAAAAAGAAAAAAAATTATATGCTGTTTACTGGAGTCAAATCTTAAATATAAGGACACCAAAAGGCTGAAAATGAAAGGATGGAAAAAAACTATAACATAAACACAAATTAAAAGAAAATTGGTATCTGTAGCTGTATTAATGTCAACGTAGAATTTAAGGAAATAAGTATTATCAGAACTAAAGAGAGATCATAAAAATAGAATATATTAAAACTTGGAGGATTTCATTCTTATAGATAGGAAATTTTATGCCCCTAAATGCACAAATTAGGAAAGAATTGGTTGAAAAAAATCTATGCTCCCATTTAAGAACTTCCAAAGCAGATTTAACACATTGACTGCTACACACGCAAAGAAACCCCCAGAAACTTTTTCTGGGGGCCACAGTTTTGTTATGAAAATAGAATAAAATCTAAAGGTAAACATAAATTGAAAAACGAAATGTATTGACTTCTATTCATTTAATTAAAATTAATTAATTTTTAGAATAAAGTTGTCAATATTAATTGTAACAATAAGAATATCAACAAGTAAGATTTTACATATGCTTCATGCAGCCCGAGGGTCAAAACTAGAGTGAGCTAAATACAACTCTCATGACAGTTAATGTGTTGAAAAATATCTGTATATATGCATACATATATATGTGTATATGGATATGTACACACATGTACGTTGTTTGTGTGTGTGTGTCTCCAAGCTCCTATAATTCAAAAGGATATGGATTAGAGTCAGAGTTTGTTCAAGTCCTTTGTTAATTCAATTCTGGCTCTTCATGAGAAAAATACCCGCCTTCTGTCTAGGTAAGAGCCATTGCTTTAATCCATTGCAGCTTTGTGTCATTGTGGAGACTGAATAGGAAGCCACGGTCGAAGGCATATGTGGGAAGGAACATTGTATTTGGGCCAGTGAATTTATTTTTATGATATTTATGGCTTTTGTTTATTTGGAGACAGTGTCTGTAGTGCCTGTATTTCACTTAACCCCTCCAGAACACTCTATCCCATGTAGGCACTGAATATTTCACAGGGATTCCCATTCATTGGGACCTTACTTGTTTTTACATTTTTATCTTATACTACCCATCCCCATGCCATTGATTAGCAGGAATGGGCTACATTGTCTGTCTCTCTAATTTAATGGGAATTGGTGGATTCTCCTGTGGAGCTTTTCCATTGATTTCAAAGGCAGACTTCTCCTTATGCACAGCGAATAGTGTATTTGTGCTCTCTCCTTTAATTCAGTCTTGTTTACCCTGTGTATAGCAAAAATTACTTGAAGTTTCCAGCTTGTGTACAGCTTCTGTGAATTTCCAGGTATAACACAGAGTTCTTCACTTATTAGTAGACATACACTATTAGTCATTTCACTGGAAATTTGTAAGGGGGAAGTTCAATATATGTGCTCAGGTTGTAATATCTATTTGAAATCTTTCTTTTTCTCTTTTCCTCATTGTTTTTGGAAATTATACATATGTCCTGTTTTTATTTTACTGATGATTAAGTTTTTATTTGAAAGTCATATTTTAATACTTATTTTATAACTATCACTGCTGATAATAGTTTCTTTTGATTTCTCCTTGTGTAAGATGATGAGTATTTTATGCTTTTTGTTTTTATTCCCACTTCTTGGGTTTGCTCTTAGAATTTTGGATTTTATCTTCAGTTTATTGGCAAAGTTATTTCCCTTCATATCTTTTCTTTCATAGTCATATTTCAAACTGTTGTTGAAACTTAACTCTGTGTGTGTATATATTATTTCAATGTTCATTGTTAGTCTTTTTAGTTCTTAATGTTGAATCATAGCTTTGTTGGCAGAGATATATTTTGAGCTGTGCTTCTGGAATTTTAATGTGCATATGAATCACCTAGGGATCTTGTTAAAATATAAACTTTGATTCAGTAGATCTGGAGTGAGGCCCAAGAGCTTTCATTTCTAAGAGATTCCCAGGTGATGTCAATGCTGTCAATGTCTACGGACCACACTTTAAGCAGTAAGACTGTGTAACTTTTTTAATTTCAGGAAAAAATTGTGGGTCTTATACTTTATGTGTTCTTATGTATCTGAAAATGTCTTCCTCTTGCCTTCACCTTGCCTAAGTAGTGAGTGATTTATTTGGATATAAAATTCCTGAGACACAACCTTTCCCTTTTAAGACTCAGGAGTTCCTTTTTCATAATGTTTGTTATATGGTATTGCTTGTAGATCTCTTAGGCAAGCTGGATTTTTGTTCTTTTGTAGATAACCTATTTTGTAGATAACCAGGCTGCCCATAGGACTCTTTCTTCCCCTTAAGTGAAAGAGTTTTATAAAACTGCGTCTAGCTATTCATCTCATTTTACTTACTTTTCCCTGGCACATAGTGGCTAATTTTGTTGTACAGATTTAGATCCTTCTTTATGGTAAGACAGTTTTTCTTCTAATATATCATTCACTCTTTCTTGCCCGTTTGTTCTAGCCTCTCCTTCATGAACACCAGTTATTTCTGTCTGCCTTCCACTTTTACCATGTTCTGTTCAATTATTTTCATTCCTGTTTTTTTTTTTTCCTGTGTATTTGGGAATGATATTTGAGCTCCTTGTCACTTGAATTTTTTTTTCGTAATCTGTTGACTTCCAGTGAAATTTTAAAATGCTGCTATGACATTGTTTGTTACTTTACATTCTTTTCTTTACTCAAAACCTGCTCATTTTGTACATCTACTGTCTTAATCATCTACCTCTTATCCTGTATACCTTTTAGTCTCTCTTAGTGTGATGTCTCACTAATTGAATAATTCCCAAATACCAATAAAATAAGAGGAAAAGAATCTAGTAGAAAAATGAGCAAAGAATATGAACAAAATTCACAGAAGGGGAGTCTGCATCATCAAAAACAAGTGAACATATTAACTTCACTAACAAAAAAATGCAAGGAATATGAAGTGAGACTGGAAAAAAAATAAAAAAATTTAAAAATGCAAAATATTGACATAGACATAAAACTGAGAACTTTCCTGTCCTAGTAGTGAGGGTGATAATTGGTAAGTCCATTTTAGAGAGCAATTTGCCAATGTTTAGGAACAGTGAAGCTATAAATACCCACAATAGAACAAGCCCATTCGAGTATACATTCCAGAGAAATGTGTGCAAATGTGCTAAAAGTGACATTATGAGATTGCTCATTGCATAACTATGGATATGGTTTTAAAATTTGGAACCAACCTAAATTATTATCAGCATTTAGGAAAATTGACCAAAGAAGGACAAAAATAATTGAGAAATAAATTGTGGTGCATTTACAAATTGGGATTACTACAGACCTATAAACACAAGTGAATTAGAGTGACATCGATCAACATGAATAGTCTCAGAAACAGTGTTCCAATAAAGAAAAAAACTCAAGCTGTAGAAGGTTATGTACAATATGGTACTGTTTACTCAGTTACTGCTCCCGTTTCTGAACTAGCACTTGCTTAATTTTTTTCATTACTTAGGACTTACATAGTTTTCTTTAGTCTACTTATGCACAAATCTTAGCCTATATTACAAAATTTGATTTTAGGCTGGAGGATCTCCAAATTTGCCAGCTCCCCGACCTCATCTAAATTTGAACAAATATCTGAGACTAGGTAATACCCTATATTAAGTGAGAGGATGATATGTTCTGTGGTGTTTACAGTGAGATCAGTGCATGGCAGTGCCTGTCCTTTCCCAGCTTGGTTCCTGACATAGAGGCAGGCCACTTGTATCATGTCTAAGAAATAGGGATAGTAACATCATTTTTTTGCATAAAAATGCAGTTAGATTAATTCTAAAGAAGAGTAGTAGATTCTTTAATAATTCATTCATTCCTGCTCCCCACCTTTTAGGCAGCTACAAACCTTAATCGTTCCTGACCTACTTCCATATTAAGAACTTTCATTGTCATTTTGGAAGTACTCTGAGATTTTTAAGAAGCAAATCTACTTCCCTTGGAAAGCTGATCAAGTCTTCTTATCCTTGAACAGCCTTAGAGAATTATTAAGTCTTCATAAATATTGAATGCTTGTGGTCAGTTTTTCTTGGAAGAGGAATATGGAGGTGATTACATATAAAGCCAAGCTAAAAGCCATCTCAAAGCTTTAGAAAGCATTTCAGTGACTTCCTTTTTTTTTTTTTTAAATAGTGTGCTCCTTTATATTCACGATGTAAGGAAAGAGGAAAATGTAGCTATTTTACTTATTTATTTCTTTGTGGATAAAGTTATTTCAGAATTTGATTACTTTAAATACTTAGTTCTTTTGTGCTGCAAACCATACACCAGCCTGAATGTTTCTTTCTCTTGCAGAAATTTGTAACTTGATATTCTGGTTAAATGCCAACCATAGGAAACACGGGTTTAAGTTAACTACTATTTTAAAAATTAATATATTTTTATGCTTAAAAACACATACTTCTCAGTCTCTATGACACTAGAATTTGAATCAATATATCATCAAATGAATATAGTAAATTATAGTGCTATAAACTCTAGGGAAATTTTATTAATGTTTTAATATATCCTCATGTGGCATCAACATATGTTTTTTATATATGCATAAATTTATGACTTCAAAAATCTTTAATTTTAGGGTGTTATGAATGTTGTAATGGATAAAAAAATACATAATTGTGAAATGATGTTCTTGAATTTTCATATACTCCTGATAACCATTAGCTCTTGCGTATACTAATTAGAATGAAATTAAAAACTGGTAAGTGATATTTCTGCAGTTCAGATGCATTGGGCCAAAGGAATTATTTCCAGAGTAAGCTGGCATTTTCCTGCTTGGAGAATTAGGATTCCAATGTCCTGAACTTTAAAATAACTTGCATTTCATTTTATGCCTGTTTCATGAAGTAGTCATTCACTTCCATACTAAATTGTAACCAAAGCATGTCACATCAATGAAGGCCAATGAGTGGGGTTACTGTGTGTTAGAAAGGAAAGTGAAATAGAATGATAAAAATGGCAGTGAGGTGGTTAGGTTAAAAGGAACCCTTGCTACTGACTTAGAAAGGAAATTGAGAAAATCTCTCTGCATCTTCATATCTACATCCTGGTACATGGTGGGTTCACTGTAAGATGTTGTTGAAGGAGGAATGGGTCCAGAACGGTGTGTTATGTTTTGGTTTGAGAATTCATGAAATAAAATGTCCTCTTTTCCTTATCACTTTGCTGCTATTGTAGTGGGGCTTGCGGTGGAGACACATTTACCTTTTGGGCTTAGATTTTCAGGCTCAGCACTCAAGACTCAAGTCAGTGACTCTGGACACTCAGTTTGCGATCAGGACACATCAGGTGGCAGTGGGATGTAGACCATGGCTGTATGGTCTATACTGTGGGCCTGAGACACAGCAATAAGATATCTTTGACTAATGTATTCTTTTCTTACCTTTTAGTTTTACATTTCTTTTTACAGAAATGCTTTTTTTAATTTTAGTGAATAAAATTAAACCATTACTAAAAATGCTCTGAAAAATTATTTTTGAAGTTCTAAAACATTTTTAAAGAAAATACCATTCTTGGTAAGTTTCAACAGTTTTTGCATTCCAGTATTTCTGTCAATTCTAATACTTTCTTACACTGTGTCTAATTTTCCTGCCTCTTTGAAATTAGACTCTAAAGCCTTTTAGGACTGTAAGTCAATATGGTAAAAAAAAAAAAAAAAAAAAAAGCTTAATCTATTAGCAGCTTTCCTCAATTGGGGATTTTCCAAAATAAGCAAAGTAATTTCGATTACCCTTTCACTTTTCCTATTATTTTTCTTTTATCCACACATAAAAAGCAAAATGAAATAAGTCATGTAAATGAATGATCTTGTCCACAGGCATAGCTGTTGCTTCCCAGTAGAATGGAGTCATTTCCCTTTGACCAAGAGAAAGATTTCTCCACCCCAATACAGTTTTTCTGCCAACTTCCCAGTTTGGTGCTTCTTGAATGTTTAAAATTTTATGTAGTCTCACCAAGATTTTAATAAATTTCAGAGTACTATACCTATGACAAATCAAAAATGAAAACATAATGTTACAAAATATTAAGAAATGGTCAGCCCATGGTGATAATCTGGGAGGATGTTGTAAATCACAAATTGAGAAGGAGCAACTAATTGTATACAATTTAACTATGATTTAGGTAATGCTTTTGGAGGCAGCTATAACACTGTTCTTTTCACTCCAAAACTTCTTTCTCCCAAAGCCATCTAAATCTAATTAGGGATGATACCTCCCAGAAAATACAAGATGTGAGGAGACCAGGGTATATGTTGCAATTGGAACAGGAAGTGTAAGTTGAGGATGGTACAAAATGTAAAGGGAGAAGGGTGAGTTTGAGAAGGACTGCAAATAATTAAGAGTGAAAATAAATATTGACATTATAAAGTGTACTAGTGAGCTGGGCATGATGGCTCATACCTGTGATCCTAGCACTCTGGAAGGCCCAAGTGGGAGGATCACTTGAGCTCAGGAGTTTGAGACCAGCCCGAGCAAGAGCGAGACCCCATCTCTACCAAAAACAGAAAAATTAGCCAGGCATGGTGGCCTGCACCTGTAGTCCCAGCCACTCAAGAGGCTGAGGCAGGAGGATCCCTTGAACCCTGGAGTTGGAGGTTGCAGTGAGCTACAATGACACCATTGCACTCTAGCCCAGGCAACAGAGCAAGACCCTGTCTCAAAAAAAAAAAAAAAAATGTGTACCAGCCACAATCAAATGAAAATCATCACTACAGTAAAATAAAATCAGACATGTGAAGAAATCTCTATTGGAGATTTCTTAGAAAAACAAGAAAAGGTCAAAGAAATGAGATTTACATAAGAAAAAAATCATGAATATATCGATAAAGAAATAATTGGTGTAGCGATAGGGAGCTCCAGCTTCAGAATGACAGATATTTTTGGAACAAGAGCAATAATCAAAAATCGTAGTCTGAGGATAATCGGCACCACTGTAAATAAAAACATGAATATTCCATTCAAAAGTGCTCGTCATTTTCAGTACAAATTGATATGAAAGGAAGCACACAACTAGGTACATCCTGACTATAACATCTTTTATTTCAAATACTGACCAAAAAAAAAAACAAAACAAAAACACTAAATGTAAACTTCCAGGCAGAACAATAAAGCATATGAACAAAAGAATAAAAATCTGACTTCTACTTTGTAAGTCTGAATGTCAGAGGTCAGTGAAGTGTGTCTACACTTTTGAGGAAAAAGGATCATATAAAAAGCCATGCCATATTTTGCCACACTGCCTTTCCTGTGTGAAACACAAAGACTCAGTAATATGCCAGCCGTATATCCAACCAATGAAATAATACTTAACTAGCCAAGAGTTAAAAACTCATACATGAAAAATTCATATTATAAAAGGACTAGGATTTGTTATCTACTTCTAGTTATATATTCTAAGTATAAACAAAAATGAAAACATAAAGATGTTTAGCAAATAATTTTTATATTATATAAAAAGAAGTAGAGTCAGCAATCCTAGGTATTCACACAAGAGAAATGAAAAAGCTAAAAACCTGTATGTGAGTGTATATGATTTTTTTTCATAATTGCCAAAAACTGAAAACAACTCATATATCTAGCTGGTGAATGAATAGACAAACTGGAACATTCACACAGTAGAATACTACTCAGCAGTGAAAAAGGAGCAAACTACTGATACGTGCAATGAGAAGAATGAATTTCAAATATATTATGCTAAAAAGATTATTGAAAGACTACATATGGTATGATTCCATTTATATGACATTTTGGAAAAGGCAAAATTGTTAATATAAGGCCAGAAAACAAATCTGTGGTTGCCAGGAGCTGAGGGTGGGAAGAGGTTGTCTACAAAAGGGCAATAGGAGGGTATTTTTAGGAGTGACGGAGCTGTTCCAAGTACAGACTGTGGGAATGACTACACAACTGTATGGGTTTGTCAAAACTCATAAAGCTGTGTACCCCCCAAAGTGAATTTTATCTTATGTAAAATTTAAAATTAGGGAAAAAAAGAAGCAACATATCCACAAAAGGTAATGTCTGCACAGCAATGCGAATGTACTTAACAAATACTGAACTGTATATTTAAAAATGGTTAGTATGATAAATTTTATATTATGTATATTTTGCTACAATATAAACAATTTTAAATTCTAAACTACAAAAAGTAATGTCTGTATAATGGACTATCGTGTAAGCATTAAAGCAAATTCTCCAAAGAATTACCAATGAAATGGGAAAATGCTTATAATATTAGATTAACACAAATGCAAAGATGAGTTAATAGTATGAGTTTCAACTCAGTAAATAAATCATGGCACAAACACTAGAAGATTAAATGCCAAGAGAGTAAAATTCTTGATGATAGGATTTTGGACAACTGATTTTCTACCTCTGTAATTCTTGGCACATGACTGGTTTTCACTTATTCCTTTTGTTATCGATAAAAACAGAATAATCGTAAAGTACATGCAATGAGTTTTAAATTGTTGACCATATAAATCATTTCACATAGCCTCATATTTAAACCATACCAGCTAAAATATAATCTTCTAAGATCCACTTTAAACATTTTTCTATTCTCATAGGAATAAATATTTTTAAAACAGTTGAGATAGTATCTTTTGACTTTTAATTCCAGATGATGATTTAAGCCTGTGTTTAGCTTTCCTTGCTCCAAATTTGCCATTGAATTGACAAGGAAAACATAAAGGGAAAAATATGTAACTTCATTGAAAAATTGGGAAAGTTGCCATGAATTGATCAGATATCATTACCAAGTTTATATAAAATATAGAGCAGCAAACAATGGACTGAGGAAAGTACTTGCTGAATGGAATTCTGACCTCCCTCCCAAAGGAAAAATCTGCCTGGAAAGTGAGTAGCAGGGTCCCAGAGCTAGTGCCTGGAGGGAAAGACAAGTTATGTGGTGGTCATCCCTGGAAAATTCTCAAACCTATCAGTATTGGCATCCCAAGAAAGCTTCTTCAACTCTCTATCATAGCATCCATTTGGTAAAGTCAATGATTGAAATCAAATAAAAGCATTGCCTCAAGCAGATTTCTAACAGAAATAGTTGTACAATTTAGAGAAGGAGTGCCGTGAGTGCCCAGCTAACTTGGGTTGCTTCAGTAAGTCGGGAAGAAAAATTCCCCGATGGAGACATGCTACACAAATGCTTCTGCCTGTAATTTTTCATTCTTCCTCACATAAAAAATATACATATGCATCCATTATACACATACACATTATACATTAATTTTATTGGTTATGTGGACCCTGGGTAAGAATTGTACGTGACAAATGTTATTACATTAATCAACTAAAGATTCACTCTCTATTTAATGAGATACTTCCATGAGACTTTTTGGCTCCCTGATGCATGAAAGTTAGTTTATTAGAATTTAAACTTTGAATCTTTGAGGTAATACACATTAGTAAAAGTTTTGCAGGGAACCAGTACCTTGTGTTTGCTTTTTCTTTTTTTAAATGCTTACCTCTTCTATGAAATCATTATTTTCTTTTTTCTTTCTTCTTTCTTTCTTCTTTCAGGAATTGTGAAGGGCAGAATATTCGCTATAAGACATGCAGCAATCATGTAAGTCCTATAATAAAAATATATAGTCCAATATAATATAGTCAAGTTTTAAGTTTATAGTATTACATATAATGTGTATTGTAAAACTAATGGTCTCTTGATACCCTTTGTGGAAAATTTTAATACTTCTTTAATTGACAACAAGTTTTATATATCTAATACCTTCCATTTATACTGCCTTTTTAGGCTATTTCACATTTATGATCTAATTTTGTATTTCATAATTTCTGAATTCACAGAAGCAGTACATAATACCTGCAAGCTCCTTCAAAGTTCAAAATGCTATTATGTCCAGTATTTCACCTGACCTCATACTGTCTCCAAGCTGATGTGGTGTTGTTAATTCTCTTTAGCAAATGAGGGGACTGAGGCTGAGAGAAGTAAATTTATTTTTCAAAGGTCACATAGGAAGAGTGCAGACATGAACTGAGTTAGTGCTATTTATACCACTCAAAACCAAACATCACACCTACTGCAAAATGTGTCAAGGAATTCTACAAGTGACTCATCAGAAAATCACATAGAAAGGATTTATAAAACCTTACTCTTATTCTACATCAGTCAAAACTAAAAACCCAAATTCAAATATTTTGCTTTACAAATTTGAAAATGCAAAATAAACATCAGAAAGAACTCATTGTGTTTTCTACTCGAAACATTTCCTGGATGTCAGCAAGATGGCTAATTAGAGGTGCCCACAAAAAAGGACCAAAACAACAAGTAAGTAATTACAATTCAAATAGAGTAACTGAAGGAGAGCACTGGAATATAGCAAGGGAGTGGCAGCACAGACACTCTGGATAGCAGCATAGAGAGGGAAGCAAAGCACGGGTGCCTCTGCCACACCATCTCCCCTGCCAAGACAAGCTCAGAGCCAGGAGGGACATCTGCTTGTAAGGAAGAGGTAAGCAGGAGAACCCCAACAGCCCCCATTACCACCCTGCAGTCCTTGCTACAGGCGAGTCCTGCAGTCCTTATAGGCCCTGAGCCCAGTTTGGGGAGCTGCCTGGAGTCCCACATCTGCATTGCTCTGGAGTAGAAGTGCATGTTGTGCACCTTCACCCCCCACAACCCAAGCTGTTACAGCATGGCACCATCTTGAAACTTGAGCTGCTGCTAGAATGCTCTCTCCTCTTGGGGGCAGTAACCACTGCATCTCTCCATCCACAACCTCTGCTGTCATTCCACCACGCTCACAGAAATGGCTGCAGCACCACAACCCCAGCTACTTGGAGCCTAGGCACAGTGGAAGAGCCATGATTCTGGCACTGAGCTCATATAGCACCCTGCCCTCCAAGGAACCAGGTAGTCTTGAACAGCAGGGAATCCAAGCCCATGGTGGCATCCATCCTACCTTACACATGTGCCGCCAGTCTCAGAATCAGCCTGGTGGCCCCTCTTCTAGCAAAACTGTACCACCACTGCCACAAACTTCTGTAGCCTAGGCCACTGAGGCATTTGGACTATCACTGACATGGATTATAGCTGAAGAAGTTGCATGGAGACTACGGTACTGCATCCAACCAGAACCAAAGTCAAAGCACACTACCCAATACCACACCAAGACCCATCTACAGTAAAAAGTCCTTCCCTACAAAAGCTACTTAATAAAATTGGAAGATGTTGACTGATCCACCAGATATGCAATCAGTATAGGTACACATGAAAAAGCAAGGAAACATGACACCTTAAAAGGAACACAAGAAAAGCAAATTTACAAAATGTCTGAAAAGGAAATCAAAATAATTATCTTAAGGAAACTCAGGGACATACAAGAATATACATATAAAAAATTCAGTAAAATCAGGAAAATAATTCATGATTTGAATGAGAAATTCAATAAAGATGTCATAAAAAAATCAAACAAATCTTGGAGCTGAAGAATTTAAAGAATGAAGTAAAAATACAATTAAGAGCTTCAAAAACAGATCAGGCAGAAGAAAGAATTTCCAAACTTGAACACATATCTTTTGAAATAACCCAATCAGAGGGAAAAAAGAAATAAGAATTAAAAAGAACAAAGAAAGCCTACAGGACCCATGGGATACCATTAAGTAAACAAATATTCACATTACTAGATTACCAAAAAAGAGAAGAGATGGAGAAGGGCACAGAAAACATATTTAACTAAATAATAGCTGAAAACTTCCAAACTGTTGAGAGAGATATAAACATCCAAATCTAGGAAAGGTTTCCAAGCAGATTCAATTCAGAAAGGTCCTTTCCAAAGCACATTATAAGCAAACTGTTAGAAGTCAAAGACAAAGAGAGAATTTTGAAAGCAGCAAGAGAAAAAATGTCAAGTCACATATAAGGGAATCTCCATTAGACTATTAGCAGATTTCTCAGTAGAAACCCTGCAGGTGGGGAGAGAATTGGATGATATTCATAGTGCTACAAGAAAAAAAATTGACTGCCAAGAATAATATACCCACCAAAGCTATTCTTCAGAAATGAAGGAAAAACAAAGTCTTTCTCAGACAATCAAAATATGAGAGAATTCAGTACCACTAGACCGGCATACAAGAAATGCTTAAAGAAATGCTATAACTGGAAGCAAAAGAATGATAATTGCTATCATGAAAACATGTGAAAGTGTAAAACTCACTAGTAGTGGTAAACTCATAATCAAATTCAGAATACTCCAGTATTGTAATGGTATTATGTAAATCTTTCAAACCTCTAGTATGAAGGTTAATAGCCCAAGTGGTCAAAAATAACTACAGCTATAATTACCTATTAAGGAACACATAATGTATAAAGATGTAAATTAAGAGAAAAAATATATATAAATTATGGGGGGGAGAGAAAAAGTCTAGAATATTTTTATGCAACCAAAGTTAAGTTGTTATCACCTTAAAATTGTCTATTATAACTATAAGATTCTATACATTAGGCTCATGATAATCACAAAGAAAGAAATTACAACAGGTACACAAAAGAGAAAGAGAAAGGAATCAAAGCTTAGCACCACAGAGGACCACCAAACCACAACGGTAAACAGCAAGAGAGGGAAGAAGAGAGGTTCTACAAAACAACCAGGAAACAATTAACAACATAGCAGGAGTAGATTTTTACCTATCAGGAGTGCAAGGATGGTTTAACATATGCAAATCAATAAATGTGATACATCACATTAATAGAAAGAAGAATAAAACCCATACAATCATTTCAATAGGTGCAGAAAAACATTTGACAAAACTCAACATTCCTCTCAGCAAATTAGGTATAGAAGGTATTAATACATACCCTGTCTCAGTCCATTTTGTGTTGCTACAAAAAATGCCTGAGACTGAGCAATTTATAAAGAAAAAAGATTTATTTGGCTCATACTTTTGATGACTGGGAAGTTCAGTGTTGGCCATCTCCATCTGGTGAGAACCTCAAATTGCTTCCTTTCATGGTGGAAGACAAAGGGAGTTGTGCAGAGATCACATGTGTAGCGATCACATGACCAGGAAGATGGGGGTTGGGGGATAGGTACCAGGCTCTTTTTAACAACCAGCTTTCATGGGAACTAATACGAGTCAGAACTCAAGGGAGGGCAATAATCTATTCATGAAGGTATTGGTGAAGGTGTGGAGAAAAGGGAACACTTGGTGGGAATGTAAATTAATACAGTCATTATGGAAAACATCATGGAAGCTCCTCAAAATATTAGAAATAGATTTACCATATGATCCAGCAATCTCACTACTGGATATATATCCAAAGGAAGTGGAATATTGTCAAAGAGACATCTATACTCCCATGTTTATTCACAATAGCCAAGGTATAGAATCAACCTGTGCCCCCAAATGGATGAATGGATAACGAAAATGTGGTATATATATGCAATGAAATACTAATCAGCCATAAAAAGAATGAAATCCTGTCATTTGCAAAAACATGGATGAATCTGGAGGCTATTACATTAAGCGAAATAAGCCAGGAATGAAATGACAAATACTGCATGAGTTCATTCATGTGTGGATTCTAAAAAGGTTGCTCTCATAGAAGCTGTCAATAAGAGACTGGGGACAGTGGGGGGAAGTGGGGAATGTGAGCGTTTGGTCAAAGGGTACAAAGTTGCAACTAGAAAAGAAGAATAATTTTTGGTGCTCTATTGCATAGTAGGTATTGCACAGTAAGGTATTGTATTGATATATCTCAATTAACCAGAAGAGAGGATTTTGAATGTTCCCACTACAAAGAAATGATAAATGTTTGAGGTGGTGGATATGCTAATTACTCTGATATGATCATCACACAAGGTATGCATGTGCTGAAACATTACAATGTACCCCCAAACATGTACAGTTATTATATGTCTGTTAAAAATAAAAAATAAATTGCCCTTGTTAGTGATATATACCCAAATCAAAATGGCAGGAATTAAAAGGAAATTCTGAGAATCTGGAGATTTCATTTAAATGAGATTTGTTTTTTTTAATCCACTTTTCTCAATTGACTGTAACTAATTTATTTTAAAAGTTCACTTACTGAGGCTTTATCCATCTTTCTTCCTTCTCTGTCCTGAGCCAGTATGAGACAGCAGTTGTAGGTAAGGATCTTTTATCTACAGACAAAACTTTCCCTTGGTGGGTAGCCCCCTGAGTCCTACACCAGGGGAGTGGAAAGCAGGTGGTGTTTGCAAGACCTTTTGACTGTGGAGCGGGAGCCACGTGTGCAGTCCTTCTTTATCAGTGATGAAGCTGATATTTTTTCCTTTATCTCTCCACTGGTTCCAAACTTCAGTAGGAAAAAGGGATGCTTTCCAATCAAACTCCAATATCATTTAGCGCAGAGGTAACTGGATTTGTGTCAACTGTGTCCTCCAAGGAATTTGGGGGCACTAAGCAAATGGTTTCACATTGTGACAGGAGAAAGTCAGAGGACTTGAGCGACACACTTGTGCATGAGTCTTGAGTTAACTGAGCTAGCAGGCCATACACGGCATGCAGGATGGAGAGAGGGACCTGAGCACAAAGGCAGGCATTTAGGTGCAAACATAGTCCTGGGTTCCTTTTGAACAGGGAGGTTTAAACAGGCTGGATGCATTAGCAATCTGAGAATTTTATCCTTGAGGCTTTTAGATCTGCTGTCTTTTTCATGGATGCATTAGTGTTTTCATTGCTGCTGTAACAAATCACTACAAATTTAGTGGCTTAAAACAACACAAATTTATTATCTTACAGTTTGGAAGGTCAGATTTCCGACATGAGTCTCCTGGGCCAAAATTAACATGTTGACAGGGCTGTGTTCATTCTGGAGGCCTAGGAGAAAATCTGTTCCTTGTCTGCTCCAGCTTCCAGAAGCCACCCATATGCTCTGGCTCGTGGCTCCTTCTCCAGTCTTCAAAGCCATCAGCTTTGCATCCCTCTGACCTTTTTTCTATAGTCAAATCTTCCTGTGACCACAGCTGGGCAGTGTTTTCCCACAGGGGTCATCCCAGGTCATTTCTCCATCTCAAGGTCCTTAACTTCAGTTATATGTACAAAGTCCTTTTTCCTGTGTAAGGCCACACATTCACAAGTTTCATGAATTAGGCTGTGGACAGCTTGGGGGCCAAGGCAGTGCATCATTCTGCCCAACACAATGGGAAAGCTAAAGTCTTCTAAGGCAAATCCGTCTGGCAATTTTCTTACAGTCATTCAAGATCAAATTTCAGAACAGTATACTCTCTGAGGGGGATTTCATTCTAGAATTGCTCTGTGTGTGTATCACTCTATCTAATTCCAAAAAGGTCCTTATTGTCAATACAAGTGTTAGTCCCTAGGGAACTAGGAGTAAGAATTATGCCACACAGTATAGAGATAAAATGTAATCAATGAAAATTGATGCACGTCAGGTGCAGTGGTTAGGACTTTGGTGTACTTGAGTGAAGATATGACACCCCTGAAGTTCCATGGGCCTTGAGGGTTACCTCTGGTCTCTGACTTATGGCCTTTCTGGGATGATACTACAGAAATCTTTACCACCTCTAGGCTAGTGAGAAATAGATACCTGGGGTTGGAAGTGGATGATGATAATGTAAACACCACTCTTTTTTAGCTGTCAGAGTTAGAATCCTTAGAGAGTACTTAGATATTTCATAAGAGTATACCATCAGTTGCTATGTTGCCATTGAAAACTCAGGATTTCCAACAAAATTCCTTATTTAGGACACAAGGGAGAGTTGTGGTAATGGCAGCGTTCAGAGCACTCATCTGTCTCCATGTGCCACAGCGTCTGCAGCTGTGCATGACCAGAGGTGGATAAATGCAGGGCAGACTGCATCAGTGTTGATCTATCTGTAAGAGTCTGTTCCTGTACAGGAGAGATTATATAGGTATATTCCTGAATTGCCATAGAAATGTTGCAAGTGCCATAAGTAAATATAACCACAATGAACTCAGGGTATGAATATGGTCACATCTTTCTTTTATGTAATTACTTGAGCTGCTTCCTTATTTATTAATTGGGAATTCAAAATCTCTACCTTTCCATCCCGCAAGGTAGCCTCAGGAGCAGGAGTGAGGATCAGTCAGCAACCTACCTCCAGTGGAAAAAGGACTGAGTTCTGATCAGTGTGCCCCTGCCGTTGCTTTTCATTGCCATGCAGTGTCATTGCTGAAGACTGGCCACTCTAGTTCCATATTCAATGGATTCCCTTTTCCCTGGAATTGTGGCTAGTCATTCACTCTTTTGAAGGAAGCTGCCTGTAGTGATTCTAAGATGAGGAGCTCTTTTGAGAGAGACTAGCTTCCTGATTCAAAGATGCCCACACTTATACTTCTGGGGACCTAAGAGCCCTATCTAATGTGGCTGTAAGATCTTTCAGTCTCATGCTAAAGATGTCACCATCAGTGGCCAGACTCAGTTTGTACTGAGGAAGTCTGCTATATGGAAAAGGAGAGGCAGTGCCAGTGAGCCCTGGAAACTTAACATTGGATTATATTCCGGAGATTGCTAAAACTTCTACTTCTCCATGGGAATGTCTGAAGGCTCAGACTCTCATTCTTGGGACCATGGGCATGTCATATGGTCTATGTGTATCCACTTCTTAACTCTTCACCAAAATAAATAAGAATAGCTTACACTTATTTAATAAGTCCTGAATGCTAGGCATTGTTCTAAGTGCCTTTTCATGAATAAACTAATACCATCTTCACAATGTCTCTGTGAAGTAGGTGTTATTTTCCTCTCCACTTTTATAGAGGAGGATATTTAAGTAACCTGCCCATGATCACAGAGCTGAATTTAACCCCAGACAGTCAGGCTCCAGAGAGCGTATGCTTAACCACTTTACTACACCATCCTCCTTCTTGGAAAGGAGTATAGAAGTCTCAGGCTTTGTGAGATAATGAAATGGCATTCCAGACAGCAGTAACTAAATTATGGTCGCTTTTAGCAACACATGAGCATGTGAGTTGCCCATGAAATTGGAGAAACATTATACTTTTAGATACTATTGTAGAAACTCCAGCCCTGGAACAGTCGCACAGACCTTCTGAATATTCACAGAGGGCAAGAGACCAGGGTCAGAAAAGAATAGGGAGCGAACTGAAAGAGAGGCAACAGAGGGCAGGCAGCAAAATGAAATCCTCCATGCCCATCACTCATTCTACTCCAGCGGCCCGGAGGTAAAGCTGCAGCATAGGGGACGGTCTGGGTTAATGAGGACAGACTGTGGCAGCTGCATTTCAGAATTTTGCCCTTCTCAGCTCCAGCACTCAAGAAAAGATCAGATTTTCTTTTGTTACGAAGTCTGGATGTGCTAGAGGCATGCACTCGAGCGCTTAGCTGAAGAAATCCCACGCGGAGAGCATGCGTCAAATGGCAAGAGGGAAAGGGGCAACCAGGACACAGGGACCACACCGCCTTCCCCGAAAAATCAGACTCTGGTTCAGTGGCTCTCCCTGGCTTCACTTTGCCAGGGGAGATGGGGCTCTGGGCTGTGGGCCTGAAAGTTTAGGGAACAGAACACGTCTGTGGGCAGTGCTGTGGCTCCCCGGTGACTGCTGTCTTCAGACATGATCCTCTGATCAGCGCTTAGCTCGTATCCTTACAGCCAGGGCCTGGTGCTGGGGCCTTGATAAAGATTTATCCTTATCAGGTGTATATCAGAGCAAGTGAGGATTTCCAAGAGAAGAACATATGGCAGCAATGAGGGCTAATACCTGAATTTGCTGACTATCATGTGTTTTTATACCAGGGTTTATAAGATTAAAGGCAATGCCAGAACAGGCAAAGGGAAAATAATTTTTTAAATAAGTATATCGTAATTTGATAAGAGTGTTTGTGCCACATGAATACATTTTTATAGGGGCACAGAGGGAGCCTGGATAACTGTGCACAGGGAGCTCCCTGGGCTCCCAGATGACTTTCCAGAAGCTGCATTTGATGTGGCCCTTGGGTCCTACATACTGTGGGTTCTAAGAATGGCTGATTTCTGATGGTTGTTCATTCAGCATTTCTCTTGGAGGTGCTCTTTTCTTCCCTCCCATTGCCATTGCTCTACTGTGGGCAAGAGCCTCCTCCTCTTCTGTCTGTCTCCAGATCTCCAGACTATCCTGCAATCACACTAGTCTTCCTAAAATGCCACCTGTCCTATGTCTCCCCTCTGTGGATCCTCACTTCTTTTAATTACTCTCACTTGCATTCAGGTGGCTTCTTATCTTCAGATAAGGTTTCTCTTTTATTCAACTCCCAACTTCTACCCATGTTGGACAGGGCTGTGTGCTGTCCCTTATAGAATAGACACTGAACATAGTTTTGCTGTTTTGCTCATGTTGTTTCCCATTATTTTGGCCTGTTTGCATTGCACCATCCTTTATACCCATCCGAGATTTCACTTTTCCATAATGCCTTATTTATTCACTCTAGCTTACAGGGATCACCTACAATAATTCATTTTTATGCCAGAAATTTTATCATTTCTTATATAAAGGGCTCACAAAATTTAACTCATGCTACAACTTGTATATGGAGATAAAAATAAAATTTTTAAATTTGCTTATAACAAATTAGGTCATTAAATACAAAATGTCTGATTTTGAATCAAAAGTTTATTATATCTCAAATAAGAAGCAGTACAATTAATCAAAGTATGCACCTAAATTGTTGACACAGTTTTGCCTTTTTTTTTCCTCTGAGACAGAGTCTCTTTCTGTTGTCCAGGCTAGAGTGCCATGGCATCATCATAGCTCACAGCAACTTCAGACTCCTGGGCTCAAATGATCCTTCTGCCTCAGCCTCCCAAGTAGCTGGGACTACAGGTGCACACCAACTGGTGCGCACATCTTAACGGTAGCTTGTTTATGTCAGCAGCAAAGAAGCCTTGAGAGCAAGTGATGATGGTGTTTTCCACAGCTTGTTGATAATTGAGTATTTTTCCTTGCAAGAAGTGGTCCAAAGCCTGGGAGAAGTGGTAGTCAGTTGTTGCAAGGTCTGGTGAACATGGTGAATGACAGAGAGTTTCTAAGTCCAGCTTCTGAAGTTTGAGCAGCGTTGTTTGTGCGACATGTGGTCCAGTGTTGTCTTTCAAAAGGATTGGCCTGTCTCTATTGACCAATCTCAGCTGCTTAATCACAAGTATCATCATCATTTCATCCAATTGGTTGCAGTAGTCATCTGCTGTAATCGATTGACAAGGTTTCATGAAGCTGTAGTGGATGATACCAGCACTGGACCACCAGACACTATTAGCTTTCTTTGAAGAATATTCAGTTTTGGACTGTGTTTTGGCACTTGATCTTTATTCAACCATTGGGCCGAATGCTTGCAATTGTCAAAAAGAATCAATTTTTCATCACATGTAACAATACAGTATAGAAATGGTTCACCTTTATGTCTTGGCAGCAAAGAAAGACAAACTTTGAGATGATTTCTCTTCAAACACTCATTTAATTCATGTGTAACCTATCGATCGAGCTTCTTTACCTTGCAGATTTGTTTCAAATGGTCCAGTATTGTTGGAATAGTAACATCAGACCTTGCTGCTAATTCATGGAGGGGTTGAGATGGATTCACTTCCACTGCAGGTTTCAGCTCATCATTATCCACCTTGGCCTCAGGTCACCCACCTGGCTCATTTTCAAGATTAAAATTACAAGAATTAAATTGCTTAAACCATTGACATACTGTATGTTCATTAGCCACATCCTTCCTGAACACTCTGTTGATTTTGAGCTGTCTGCACAACATTGGTTCCACGATGGAACTCGTATTAGAAAGTAACATGAATTTTTGACTTAGCCATGGTTTCACAAAAATTGGTCTAAAAAAAAATTTGAAAGATAATCACAAGCCAAAATGTGCATTTGAAAGAATGAGGATGTACCTTCACAATAAAAAAAAAAAGAAAGAAAAGAAAAAAACAAGAAATGTCAAAGTGAAATGTCAGAGATACCAACTGTCAAACTTAGTACTTAAGGAAATCAGACATTTCATATTTAATGACCTGTTATTATTTCTCCGAGTCTTTACTTACTGGTTATGGGGTGGGAGGAAGGATTAACTAAATGTCTAATCCAAATTAAAGCTTGGTCCACTGCTATTACATTAATAGTCTCTTAGATAATAGTCTGTCTTGCATAAAAATGCTTAGTTTATTAGATAATCTCTCCCCATCTTGGCTCCTCTCTGTAAGCTGTCCACATGAGATATATGTCCCTATGGTTTCAGGAGGGAAAGGAGACCCCTGTTTCCAGGATGGTTCCTGAATGGGTGCTGGTTGTCATCTGCTGGCTGTGGTAGTCACTGCCTCTTCTTTTTCTTCCTCCTCTTCCTCCCCCCTTCTCTTTTTTCCTATCCTCTTCTCTTTTTTCCTCTCCTCCTTCTCTTCCTCTTTCTCTTCTATGTGTCACAGTCTGGCCACTCACCCTGATTGACACTTGTTTAGATATATTAATTACCTCTATCTGGTTCGAGTCTAGTCTTTCTGATTAGGATATATTCTTTCCTTATTAATGCTATCTAATAAACTTTATGATTTAATCTTTGATAACAATTTTATTTCCTTCACTGCAGTCCTACTATAAGTCTACAAATACCAGTAATAACGTGCTGTTTCGATGCGTTTCATGCATGTAGATGCTACGTTTCCAGCAATATAACAAGCTCATGGAGTGACAGTGGTGGATTGTATTTTTCCTTTGTTTTCTCCACAATGTGTAACCTAGGGCAAAGCCCATAAACTACATTGGATAATAAGTGTTGCCTTGAACTTAATTGATATGAAAAAATTCTTGGGGATAGGAAAGCAGAAGAATGTTTGGCATTCCAGCTTCCTAAATGCCAACCGGACTCTTTAAGACACAAGAATACTAGATGATCTTGAGCCGGGGCACGGGATCTCGCTGAGTCAGATTAGGTAGGCTTAGTGTTGACGCTGGAAGAATGTGAAGAGAATTAAAGCATTTAATGTAAGTGGCCCCTGTCCCCCAAGCTTGCTAGAAAGGAGCATTCTGTAACATAATGGAGGGCTTGTTACTTTGGCAATCAGTTTTGACTCTGTCATATCCTAGTGTGTGTCTTTGGACTAGTGGCTAAACTTTCTAGGTCATATTTTTCTCCATTTACAAAATGAGAGTAATGGTAATCCTTTTCTACCTATTTCAAAGGGTGGTGGTGAAAAGAGAATGTCAGTAAATATCCTTGGTAAACCAGAAAGCATCATCGAGACATAAGGCTGCCTTCATCAGGGATCATCACATGTGAGGAACAGAAACCCACTTAGATTAGCTAAAACAAATGGGATTCACTGGATGGACGTGTGGGTATTTAATGGAATTTAAGCACAAGCAGGCCTTGAGAGCCTGGAGCCAGGAATCAGAAAATGAGGGACACCAGTTATTTACTGCTATTGAAATGTATGGCTTACTGTCTATGCTTCTTTCTTGTTGAATTCATTCTTTTCTGCTGGGGGAACTGGCTTGCTTTGTTTCAACATGCATCTCATAAAAGAAATGGCCCAGATTGATGTGAATTCTCAGCTCTGGCTCTTTTGTGGCACTTCCAAATTTCTGGTAAAGATTGACCTGGTGTGGACCAGATGTTTGCCTCCAGATAGTCAGTTCTGGCCAGGGTGGCTGGTCACACGTCCAGACCTGGCCATCCTTTGGGCAAGGACCAAGTCTAGGCTGACATCCTAAGCTGTCTTCTGTTAATGAACTCTTGTTAATTTTGTGAAACTTCCTTGGTTTCTGGAGCTTACGGCAGTGTGGAGTCACCCAGCCAGTACCCTCAGTCCCTGGAGAATGGCCACCACGTCAGTGAGCCCAATGCAAGGGAAACTGCTCATACCTGCTGTTGTCTACACTTCCCTTTGGTTTCAAAGAGTCAGATGTAGACAAAACTAGCTGCAGCTGGAGGAAGGGGAAGTGATGTAATTCTGTAATTGATGATCTCTGCTGTGGCCAGATGGAGGATAAAGTCCTTATTTCAACAGAGTAAAGTCATCCAGTTTTAGTAGTTTTCAATTTGACTTGCTTCCATCAGTGTAACCTGGTTTAATCTTGCTAAGACGACAAAAATGTGGACCTAATATAGGATTTTGGAATGTTTCACAGCAAAGTAATACAACTAATCTCAGAGGAAAGTTTGTTCATTATATTCTGTTTATTTCCTAGCTACTTCCAAAAAGGATTCGAGGCACTTTATTAAGGCCAGAAGCATAAGCAGTAAAATGCAAAAGTAGCAAAAAGGGGAGAAATGAAAGAAATTATATTTTAAAATCCTGGCTGATAATTTATCAGTAACAACTTGTGGAAAAAAATAAAGCTAGATTTTTACCTCACACCATTTATCTGAATAAATTCCAGATATAACAGAGAGTTAAATATGATTGCTAACCTATAAAGGAACTACATTACAGTATTTATCTGTTCCTAGGGCAGAGTGAGAAAAGCATTTTGAAGCCAATTAATAAAGATGGAAACCTTAAGGAGAAATATTAATAGAGCTGATTCTATAACAACATAAAATGTCTTTACTTTGACAAAACCAAAGTTAAATGGAGAAAATATTTCTAACATAATGACGAAGAATTTATAACTTCACTATGAAGTTTAAGAATTTTATCTGCTTAAAACGATAACAAGACAAACATTGCAATGCAGCAATTAATAAAGGTTATAAAACAAGAAATTTTTGAAGAATTGATACAAAAAGCAAATATACATGAAAAGAGATAAAACCTAAAAAATAAAAAGGAAATGCAACTGAAAACAGTAAAATTCTGTTTTACAATTCTGACTGAAAAAAATATAGAAAATTAATGATATCTAAACTGGGAAGAGATAGTAAGAAAAGGAAACTTATGTAGCCTGATGGTAATATAATAATTCCTTTCTTGAGGGCAATTTGAAAATATTTTGAATAGTCCATAAGATTTGCATACTTTTTGACCCAGAAATTTATTTCTAGAAACTAGTCTTTGGGAAATAATCAAGATTTGTATAAAGATTTACATACAAGAATCTTTGTTATTTATTCTTTTTTTTTAAATAGAAACTATTTCCCAAAGTTGTTATAATGAATACTTATTACGTTCATAAGAAAAAATATATAATATATTGCTTTTTTGTATCTGTTTTCTTTAATTAAGATATCTATATACTAAAAATAGATTTTTGGCAAGTAAAGTAACATTCTTGTCATCCAGCATCTTGCTTTGGAAATATCTGGAGGGAGGAATCAGTAATTTAGTAGCAGAACCCTGAGTTATCAATACTTGTACAAGAACTTTTTACTATTTTTATGAGAGTGCCCGAGGGGGTTTACTTAGAATTTATTTGCTTTTGTTGTGAACAGAACTTGAACAAGCTACATTATCTGCTTTCCCTTCTACAGCCTGTTGAAATCAGGTATTCCATGCCCTTGAGGGTGTGGGAAGGGACTGACAGGAGAGGAAAGGCAGATGAATTAAAAACCGGCAACCACGAAGAGACAGACACAAGTTCTCACAAAGCACAACAGTCTTGGGCTAAAGTAGGGACAAGTGATCCTTCATGTTGGAATGGCTCCTGAAAGCATGGATAACTAATATTTTTATGAACACTTTGAATCACCAGGAAGAATTAAAAGCATTTAGTTTCCCTAGTTCAAAAAGAAAGCAACTATGTAATGTATTTGAATGTTTATATCCAAGATAGTTAAAATAGGGCAAAATTTGGTGTCTGTCTATTATAAGCTTTAATTATCTAGGAAGAAAATACCTAGATGGGAGAGTGGTCAGAATACATGAGATAATCTCCTGTATAGATCATTATTGCGGAGATGCCCTCAGAATTTCACAGGTATAGATTCAGCTTTGAATTTAATTTAAAAAAAAGGGATTAGTGACTCCCAGAGAGAGGCAAGTGGGGGTGCTCTCATGGGGTTCTGGTGAACGTGTTCAGCCTTCTGCTGGCCCCTGTCACTGGGTGATGTGCGTGTGATACTTTTTCTCTGCTTCCAGGACTGCCCTCCAGATGCAGAAGACTTTAGAGCCCAACAGTGTTCAGCCTACAATGATGTTCAGTATCAAGGACGTTATTATGAGTGGCTTCCACGGTATAATGATCCTGCTGCCCCGTGCGCGCTCAAGTGTCACGCACGGGGACAAAACCTGGTGGTGGAGCTGGCACCTAAGGTACTGGATGGAACTCGTTGCAACGCTGACTCCCTGGACATGTGTATCAATGGCATCTGCCAGGTAAGCTGCACCTGCTTCCTACAGTCCTGATTCAGGGATGTGCCGCACCCACCCTCAATAAATAAAATCCTTTTCTTCTGTACTGTTGTTCATGCATATGAAAATATTGTTTTTGATCATTTTAATGTAAAAAATATTTTAGAGAATGGTACTAGCCTTGAAATCAAGTTTTACTTATTTAAAATAATGTCAGTTGTACCGAGGTAGAGTCAAAATATATAACTTCTTATGATGCCTCCAGATCAGTGCTTCTCTAACCTGCACATGCATCAGAACCCCCTGGAGGGCTTGTGTCCATGGAGTACTGGGCCTACCCCAGAGTTCTGACTCAGTAGAGCTTGAGTGGGACCCCAGAATTTGCATTTCTAACAAGTTCCCAGGAGATACTCATGCTGCTGGTCTAAGGAACACAACTTTGAGAACCACTGCTTTGGAAGTCGTATTGGTAGGTTCTCTGAGCTTTCTTATTAAAATTAATTCATTGTTTGGGTCCTTGGGAGCATTGACTTATTTAGTGAAAAAAATGAGCATTCGTGAATGCATTCCAGCAGGCATTTCAGAGTGGACTCTGCAGAGCTATGATGAGTGTGACTGAGACATAAAGTGCAGTGGCTTGTAATGGGTGTGAGGACCAGGGTAATATGACAGGTTGCTGAGACTGTGTGGGATGGCAGGGAAGTGATAGGATTCCACCCTCATTCTTTTGATCTGTGAAAAATGTTTTAAAAAATAATGGATGTCTAGTATCCCATCTATCCTATTATGTTCACAATAAAAACTGCCGTAACAACATCAAACAAACAACCTAAGCACCTACTAACTAAGTGTCAGGCACTACCAGGAGTCTCAGATTTAAAAACAATTCTCTCTGCTCACCTTGAGATGACTGAAGTGACCCCTGATGATTGCTTGGCATATACTACAGATAACTTTTGTAAATGTGTTTACAGATTTCACATTTAAATGAACATGTCACAACACTCTTGGGAACAACTATCCATTAGCCTGAGCGCAGCACACAGCATGAGACAGCAATGCTCACTGAATGAAATTTGCTTCTGCCTCTGGTCTGATTTTTATCAGAGGCAGGTCGGAGTTAGTACCAGGTCTGCAGAACAAGTCTGATTCTTCACTCATGTTTATTGAATACCCTGATGGCTGGGTAAATGAAGAAACCACTTAAAATTTATAATAAAAACAATAGCAGGCCGGGCGCTGTGGCTCACGCCTGTAATCCTAGCTCTTGGGAGGCCGAGGCGGGCGGATTGCTCAAGGTCAGGAGTTCAAAACCAGTCTGAGCAAGAGCGAGACCCCGTCTCTTCTATAAATAGAAAGAAATTAATTGGCCAACTGATATATATATAAAAAATTAGCCGGGCATGGTGGCGCATGCCTGTAGTCCCAGCTACCCGGGAGGCTGAGGCAGAAGGATCACTCGAGCCCAGGAGATTGAGGTTGCTGTGAGCTAGGCTGACGCCACGGCACTCACTCTAGCCCGGGCAACAAAGTGAGACTCTGTCTCAAAAAAAAAAAAAACAAAAAAAACAAAACAAAACAAAAAAAACAATAGCAACTAACATTGGGTGCTTACAAGTTATCAGGCATTGTCTGAGTACCTTGCTGTATTAGTTCATCATAACCCTATGATGGAGATACAGTAATTGTCCTGACTTTGTTTATAAGGAAACAGGAAATTGAAGAAACAAAGTAATTTTCCCAGGTTGCAGAGTATCTTAGTCTGTTTGGGCTGCTATAACAAACTACCATAGACTGGGTGCCATGTAAATAAAAGGAATTGATTTCTTACAGTTCTGGAGGCTAGGAAGTCCTAGATCAAAGTTCTGGCAGATTCAGTGTCTGGTAAGGACCAGCTGTCTGGTTCATAGATGGCTGTGTCCTCACATGGAGGAAGGGATGAGGGAGGTCTCCAGGGTCTCTTTCATAATGGCACTAATCCCATTCACGAGGGCTCCACCCTCATGTTATCTAATCACCTCCTAAAGGGCCCACATCCAAATACCATCACTTTGGGTGTTGGGTTTCAATGTAGGAATTTTGGGAGAGACATAAACATTCAGTCTATTGCACATAGCTAGAAAATGGTAGAGATGGAATTTGGCACCTTAATTCCAGAGTCTGTTTTCTAAATCATTGTGCTATACTAATGATACTTTTTGTATTGCTACAAGTATAGCTGAAGTTTGTAACTGAAAATAAGATGTGGTTCCAGTAAAGCATAGTCAGCACAACAGGTGAATCATGCATACATAGCTTAGTATAGGACTGAAAACTCAAATGTCCACACACCACCCCAAAGGGAAACCGTCCAAGTGTGGTCATAGCGAGGGGTGAGTGCAGTGGTAAACTGAATAATACATGCTCATTGTGGTGGGGCAGCTGTGTTTAGACATGTTAGAGGTTTTGTTTCATTTGTTTTTGTTTTTGTCAAGGGAAGTGAGCAATCTGGATTTTAATGTGAAACTTCCAGTTTGTAAAATCACCATGTTGTTAATAACCCTGCTTTGTCCATTAATGGTTAAATTGTACTCCTGTGTAATACAGGTTAGTTTTTCCTGCAGTAACCAACAACCCCCAATGCTTGGTAGCTTTAAAACAATTATAGGTTATGTCCTGCTAATGCTGCTTGCTCAAGCTAGGTCAGCAAGGGGTCTCTACTCTTTGTGTATCTAAGTGACTCAGGCTGAGGGAGGCTTTATTTGAACACATTTTTAACATCATAACTGCAGTAGCACAAGGGACTCATGCACTAACTCCTAAAGCTTCTAATGGAAGTGACACAGATTACTCAGACTCATATTTCATTGGCCAAAGATAGTCAATGACCACATCTAACTTCTAAGGGAGTGGGGAAGTGCACCCTTTCCATGGATTGAAAGAGAAGCTAAATATTTATGAATATTCCTAATGACTACCACTACTCCATATACTCTGATTTTTCAAGGCAGAAATGTTAGATTTTTTTTCCTAGTAGAATCCAATTTTCAGAGATCTCAAATAGAGATTGATTTAAAAAATTGTTGATCTTGAAGGATTAAATTTGACTTCTTTGGAAAATTCATATTTTCCTTAATTTGGATTAATGCTGCTTATTTAAACACTATCTTCTTTGAGCTGATTAGGAAATCATATGCAGGAACTGTGAAATATTTTTTAGTTGAAGTGATGATTTATAGATGAGTATTTATCCCCAAAAGCACTGCTCATATATTTAAAATATGTGGTTATGTTATCCACAATCTTGTGTAAGTTGTCTCATTAACTACACTGTAGGGTAAGCATCTTATCTGATTAATTTATACTCTGTAGTGCCTGGTACTATAGAAAATGGTTATTTAATAGATGTTAATAAATTTTATTGATGTGTTTCTCAATTAGTACTCAATAAATCACTATAATTAGAGATGATGACTTCAGGAGATGTCACAGAAGTTGAAAAAATATCAGGAATTTTTAAAAAGTTGCTTATTGTTGATTAAGATGTGACATGAACATCAAAATTACAATAGCCCCTCAATTTCAAGGGCAGTTCTGGCTTATGTCCTATGAATCACAAGGCAACCAGACCTTCTTTTCAAATATCATTTTTCTGTAATGTTTTCACATGCTTTATTTGGCTGTAAGATTTGGATGAATTGTAACTTTAAAAAATTATTAAGCAAATATAAGTGTTCAGGGAGGTATTCCATTGCCCAAGATCTTACAAGGCCCGAAATAGTCTTCAAAACAAGCCCCTCCTAGCTTCTAAACCCACACCCTTCCTGGATGACCAGATATGGGGTGATACTCATTCTTATGAAATGCAAAGTGCTCAGGGATATGAATATGTGAGGACAGAGCTTGGCCTGGGAACAGTGTTTCTATAATTTAATGGTAGAATTACTCCCCTTGGAGAAAGTTGCATGAACACAAGTTACTCATTGATTGAATCCCAACCATGCAAGTGTGTTTCCAAAATCAATCACTCTTAAGTTGTTCCACATGTACTTGTAAATATTAGTACAATGGTCCATGTAACTGGCTTTTATTGTTGTTGTCTGTCTGCTGATATAGTATAAAGATTCTGGTGTCAGGTGACCTGGGTTTTAAAATCAATACTGACACTATATACTAGCTGTGTAATGTTAGCAAACCATTTAACTCAGTAATGTTTAGATTCCTTATTTGTAAAACGGAGGTAAAAGGTATCACCTGTATCATAAGATTGCTCTGAAGATTAAATGAAATAATATGTACAGTATGCATGGATGGCATAATGCCAGGCACATGGTAAGCATTCAATAAAATCAACTATTATTGTTAATAATTTATAATCAGGGTTAAAGGATCTCAAAAGTCATTGAATTAAGCTACTCATCCGATAATTTTCTCCCCCACACACAATTTTCCCACTAAGAAGTCATGATTGAATACTTATTACTGGATAACTCTGACTTTTTAAACTTTGTCATATTGAACCAAATTATGGCTAAACCTGTAGCTTTCACCATTTAGAAATATACAGAACAAATGTAGACCTTTTCCTCATGATAGCTCTTTGAATTTGAAAATATATCTAATCATAGGTTATTTCTTAAACTTTGGTGAAACTTTTCCTACCTCTCCTTGAAATTTTCATTTGATCTTTCTCCTTCCCTTCAAAACCAGAATTTTGGAAATAATAATGTATATTATTATTTCAACTTCTTCCGGTTTTATTTTCTCTTCAACAGCTTGGTATAGAATCTGCTTCAGCAACTCCCCAAACTGAAGCACAGAGGCTACCTGGGAGCCAAAACACAAGGGAAAACAGAGAGAAATCATAAAATTGGCCCTACTTTATTGAATCCTTTATAATGTTCTAATCACTATATTAAGAGTTTTATACATATTTTTTCATTTAATCCTTACTAGACCCTATGTGAAGTACATATTGGTATTATTATCTCTATTTCACTATTGAGGAAAATGATTCTCTGAGGATTTGAATTTTCCAACATCCTGCAGGTTGAAATGGGTGGTGGGGGGTTCAGGATATGTCAGAGAGCCATATGCCTCCAAAGTCCTGGACTGTAACTAGCTTAAAGTTGGGCAAATATGAGGAGGAAGAGAGAAACCATCAGATCAGTCAATATTATTGGGCACACGTTATATAGAAGGCATGTTTGTGAAAGAATAAGAAATACAAGACACAGCCTTTTTTTCATATAAAGAAGCTCACAATGTAGCAAGCACATGCATACACACATATGCATATACACATGAAAAATAACTCACAAGAGAGTGAAAGATAGCAGTATTAACATTCTATATGAGACATTTCTCCTATTAATTTTTTACTATTTTAAAAATTGTTTATATAGATATGATGACATAGAGGTAGGTATAGCTAATGACGAGAAGGAGATATAAAGATAGATAGATCAAAACAGATCAAGAATACAGATATAGACCGGGCGTGGTGGCTCATGCCTGTAATCCTAGCACTCTGGGAGGCCGAGGCGGGCAGATTGCTCGAGATCAGGAGTTCGAAACCAGCCTGAGCAAGAGCTAGAACCCGTCTCTACTATAAATAGAAAGAAATTAATTGGCCAACTAATATATACATAGAAAAAATTAGCCGGGCATGGTGGCGCATGCCTGTAGTCCCAGCTACTCGGGAGGCTGAGGCAGGAGGATTGCCTGAGCCCAGGAAATTGAGGTTGCTGTGAGCTAGGCTGACGCCACGGCACTCACTCTAGCCTGGGCAACAAAGCGAGACTCTGTCTCAAAAAAAAAAAAAAAAAGAATACAGATATAGATACTGGGATGTAGTGATATAGATATGTGGAGATTGAGGTAAAAAGAGAGAAAAGGATATTTAAAGTAAAACTGTGGACCAGAAGGAGATAGATCAAATTCAGGATAGTGGTGGTTTTAGAGAGGAAATGAGAGGAGGACAAGTGTAGGAGTGGGGAGAGAGAGGAGAAAGGAAACATCATGTGTCACGTTCATTTATTTTAAGTACCCAAACATATCTGAACAAAAATATAAATTACAAAGAGAGGTGATACGGAGGGACAGCTTCAATTCTTCTCTTTTAATTTTTTGAGACTTGCATAAGAATCCTATAAGCGGTAACTCTACTGTAAGGCTTTATGTTATTTGGATTTATAAAACAGTGTTCTCATAAAAGAGAGCCAATCGGTCAATGTAGGAGGGACAACCCCATAAGTAAGGGTCCTGAAGTGAGCGGCGTCCCTCCTGGGCTCCCCACCCTGACGGTGCTTGTGTTGCAGGCGGTGGGCTGCGACCGGCGGCTGGGCAGCGACGCCCGCGAGGACAACTGCGGAGTCTGCGCCGGCGACGGCGCCACCTGCAGGCTGGTGCGGGGACAGGCGAAGTCGCACGTGTCTCCTGAAAAAAGTAGGTTGTAAGCTCAGTACTCTGCTGTTGTAATAATACAAGTTGTGTTTCTCACCATCTGTTACTGGAATAACCTTTCCCTCATGCTAACCTTTCTTTACTTGAAATAACTTTTGACCAATATTCTAAAAGTTAAATTTCTTCCAAAAAGTATATATCAAATTTTTTTCCCCACTGTCTCTTAGAAGAGTACCTGCTCTTTGAACCTTTACTGATACAGAGTATTACTATTTTTTAAAAATATTTGCTGATTGTTTTGGGTAAATCGTGAGGTAACTATTTCTTTTGTTTGCCTTTCTTTTATTGGTTAACAAAGTAGAAATTATTGTCATATTATATATTTATTGACCATTGATGCTTTTTTGTCTTTCAGTTAGCTATTGAAGCCATTTACCCACTTTCCTATTCAGATGTTGATCTTTTTTTTCTTCACTGTTGTGACCTTTTAACATATCATAAAGACTAACGTTTTGACTGTTATACTTATTTCAAATGTGGTTTCCAATTTGTTATTTGACTTTCAATTTTGTGTTTTTTAGAATCAATAGTTTCTATGTTTTATGTGTTCAGAAATCTCCATCTTTTTATTTCAATAACTTGTATTTTTAATCCTTTAATTTGAGGACCAGTAAACTTTATCAGTAAAGCACCAATAGTAAATATTTTGGATTTTGCAGGGCATATAGTCTCTGCCTCAACTACTCAAGACTGGCTGTTGCAGCGCAAAAGCACCCACAGATACCTGGAAACAAATGAGCATGACTGTGTTCCAATAAAAGTTTGTTTACAAAGGTAGCTTGTGGGGGGAATGTGGGCCTCAGGTCGTAGTTTGTTGACCTCTTCTTTAAAGGGAAAAAATTATTCATGCATGTCTTCTGCCAGAATTTTTATGGTTTTTTCTACTTTTAAATCTTTTATTCATTTTAATTTAGTTTGATGTAACTTATGAAGTTGGGATCTTACTTATTCCTCCAAAATCGTAGGAGTGGTGGAAGGTACTGCAGGCATAGGAAACACAAGGTTCATGGCATGACACGAGGAGGAAGCTTGGATGTTTTGAGGAACTACTTATTAATATGTTGCTCAGGCCTGAATGCACATTGACTAGGGTAGAAGATAAGACCAAATGGCACTCAGGAGTCAGCCATAAAAGCCTTCATTATTGTGTTTTATATTTCAGGTGAAGTGGAGTCATGAAAGCAATTTAGGCATTGCAGTGACATGGCTAGATTTGTGTTTCAGTAAAATAATTCTGGTGGCATGTGGAGGCTTGATTACTTGTGAGGGGAGCCTGAAAGCAGAGAGCCCAAATAAGAAGCTTTTTAGAAAATACTCAAGAGTGTTTGAAATATGAGGCCTTGGTTAGGGTAGCATGGCAGGGATATAGATGAAGGAATAGCTGGAGAGATATTTAGGAGGTAGAATGAGCAAAGTTTGATAATTCTTTGAATAATAAAGGAAGAAAAAGAGAGAAAGAAGAAGCTAGAATGATATAAATTTTCCATCTTGAGCAGCTGGGTGGATGTTTGCAGTTATTTTGGGTAGGGAATTAATGAAGAGGAGACACATATCAAAGGTGAGAGCCCACATCTTTGGATTTCTTTTTTCTCTCTAGAATTTTGGCCTTGTAGGTATTCAATACCTTGATACCTTTCTGATGCCTTCAATCAGATGTCCAGTGTATTTTGTTTGTGGGTGGAAGGTTAGTCCATCATGGCTGATAGCAAACCCCCCTTAGTGGTGGTATTCAGTTATAAATGTAGGTGAGTCCACTCAAAGAGAGTATGTAGACTATAACAAAAAGACAAAAATTGTATACCTATGAACACCTGATGTCAAGGCATTTAGCCAAGGAAGAAGTTTAGGGAAATTCACCTGAGAAGGAATGAAGAGAGTAGGTAGGTAAGTGCTGAACTTAGCAAGAGTAGTATCATGGAAGCCAAAGGAATAAGTAACTTCAAAAAAAGAGGTAATAGCCATGTTAAATGCTCTTGTGAGGTCACTTGGAATAGGACCCCCAGATTTCTCTTTAGCAATTTGAAGGTCATTCGTGACATTAGCAAGGTGATGCCAGTGAATTTCAGACTGAAACCAAAGCTTTGTTGCAGTGGGTTGATGAATGAAGAGAAGGTGGGACTACATAGAAGGAAGCATTTGCCCAGGATGAGAGGAGGGTGCACAGGGACACCAGGTCAACAGCTGGAAAACTGCACAGGTGCAGCTGGAGAAGAACATGGTGAGAAATCACAGGAGTTCCAGTCTATTGGTTTTGACTCTTCATTAAGAGGTAGAGTCAGTCATCAAGAGGGGGGCTCAGAGACTCAAGTGTGTTCCCACAGAGGACAGGAGGAAAAGGAACTCATCGATGACAGTGAGCTGTAAGGGCCCTGCTGAGACTGGAAACCATGAATTAGTGGGAGCTGCAATCCATGGACTTCATGAAGGAGGTGGCTCTGAATGGTGGTGTATCAGTTAGGAATGCATTCTACTGAAAATCATAGAAGACTCAAGTTGTAAATTTCAGAGTTGCATGTGCCTCTTCTAACAGGAAGTCTGCAGTAGGCATTCCTGCAGCAGGCTAGGGACAGTGTTCTACTGTGTCTTTCAGGAGCCAGGTTCCTCTCTCTTCTTCACATCCTTAGAGTGTACTTTCTCCCACGTGACTGCAAAGTCACAACTGGGCATTGAGATGTCACATCCCCATGCCAGATACATGCCAGGAAGAAGATAGTGCAAAAGACATTCTTTAAAACTGTGTTTTTTATTCAGGAAAGGAAGTCTTCCCCAGGAAATTTTGCTTCACTGACCAGAACTGTAGCATGTGACATACTGCCTTTTAAGGAAACAGGAAACCAAGTACTTAACAATGCTTTGTGACTCCCCGTATTTTCTTCAGACATATCTTATCATCTAATTCTATTGGTATTACATCGTAGTTTTAATAATGTCATACCCATTTTATAGATGAGGAAACTGAAGACCAGAGATGTTAAGCAACATCTCCCACAATTAATTATGAAAAGCAATGTAGGGAAGTTGTTAAGAAATTGGAGTCTTGGGCCAGACTGCCTAAGTTTAAGTTCTGGGTCTGCTGTTCACTAGCTGTGTAAGCAGGGCAAGTTATTTAACTTCCATATGTACCTTGGATTTCTCATTTTAAACTGGGAATAACAGTAATACTGCCTTTGTAGAGCTGCTGTCAGGATCAAATAAATCAGTCCACGCTGAGCCCTCCAAATGTTCTGGTACCTCGAGAGTGTTCAGTAAGTGCTAGCTGTGTTTTTATTAAAAATGTCACTTGTTTGGGTACCAAAGCATGTCGCACCTCCTATATGTCGCACCTTAAATGTATGCCCTTAGTGGGTATTTGTAAACATCTTTTTAATCAACACTTGGTCCATCTGGGAGTTTATTTTAAGAGAGTTACTGATGGGTGTGGAGGAAAACCTTGGAAGTGTCAAAAAGAGTGAATAGTAGGAGGAACCAAAGTTTGAGGACTCACATCAGGGGCAGACAGTTTGAAGAGGCAGGCTGTGCTGAGCAGAGTTCATTCTGGAAGGAGGACTGGTGGGAGATAATAGCCAGGTCAGGGTGTTGGAGAAGTGCCTGGAGTTAGTGTTGGCTTTAGAAAGCTTGGAAATCTCATCAGAAAAGACCTTGTTTTGTCAGGGTGCAAGAGAGACTAGAAATAGAGATCATTCTAATTGAACTAGGGTAGAAGCTGAGTGAATGTGCCAGGAAACCAGTCTTCTATGGAGAAGTGTACAGAGGAGGCCCTGAAATGCAAGGTAGCTCATATCCTCCCCACTCCCGTCTCACACACTGATTTTCAGTTTTTGGATAGTAGATCTTTTTGGAATCCATTGAAAGTTACACATATCCTTTCCAGAAATTGTATGTGTACTTATAAGCCTAAAATGTGCCCTTCTTCTATTTGGGGGTGGGCTCAGACCCCTGATGCCCATTAGGACATTCCAGGTTAAGAATTTCTAAAATGCCTGATGCTTGTCATCAATTTCTATGAAGACAGAACTGGAGTACACAGACAGATCCTTCATCGCAGGGTGTGAGTAACAGGGTGTAAGCCGGGGGGCATCCCACGGGACGCTGGCATTTCATCAGGGTCTGTGCATGTGCTTGAGCCAAGGCTAAAGGTTGCAAAGGTTTTTGCCTGCGTAAAGACATGGTGTTTCTCGTTCTTGATTCTCACGGCGGCCCCTTCGTGTCTGTTCCGGCCCTGAAACTGGCCAGATGAAGCTGTTTTTGGCTGGGACTTTCCCAAGGCCATATGGAAGCACTTCCCTGTAATCATGCTTTGTGTGAAAGAAATGTGGGAAATGAAGCCATGTCTCCCCCCGAGTGAGCATCACCAGGGCCTGCAGAGTCCATGCAGCTCCTGCGTCCACACCTTGCCAAGCAATCATTCCTGTGCTCCCTGGGACTCACCTTGCGTCAGGACATGGCAGGGAGATGGTGCTGGCACAGCCCTGCTCTGGAGAAAGTGTGCAGGACTGCACACCGGATGTCGTTTCCTTCATGCAGTGAGGCAGACACAAGGTGCAGGAGCCCGGAGCCAAAACCTTTGCTATGAGAAAAATCAGAAATTAATCCAGATACAACACACAAATTTCCTGCTCAGAGAGAGGAGAGAGACAGAACTGACAACCAGCATAAACAGCTTTGGACATTGGAAAAGGGAAACAGAGGCCACTCAGGATTAAAGAGAGAAAACTTGGAAAACAGCAACAAAGACGCAAACACAGCTATTTGGAGAGGCTTGGCTTGGCATTTAGGGACTTAGTTGCATTTCCAGGTGTGTCCCTTATTTTGGTCTTGTCCACATAAGGGCATACATGTATGAAGCAAATAAACAAGCAAGCTCAGCTTGTCAGTTCCAGGCTTTTTGTCAATTTTTACATGGTGGCAACTAAGCCTGTGGACACAGTGGTACCTAAGGCCAACTTGGAGCACCAGCGCTTCTCTCAGCTTTCGACATTATGAGGATAACCACACCCTGCTCTAAAGCTCCCCTTGATACTCCTGACAAAAGCAGAATTCCTGGGCCAGGTGGATTGTAGGGCTGTCCCAAAGGGTAAATCTTAGGATTTTTTCCTCTCCACATGCTATTCATTTCTTGTTTGACTGTCACTTCCAAAGATAATCTGAAAGTTTAACTTATTCCATGACAAGGGAGAGTGCATCAGATAGAAAGTGTTTGCTAATGTGGCAAATGGGTTGGTTTTCATTCTTCCTGTCTTCCCACATCCTCTCACTCTGCCACCCCATTCACCTTTCTCAGGGGATTCTAACTGACAATGCTCCTACACCTGAGCTGTGGCTGGTACAGGAATGTTCAAACCAAAGATCCGGATCCTTTAAATGGGAAAGTTGCCCCCTTTAATTCAACGAGAGAGAGTGTGGCTTGGAAGAAAGATCCTGGGAGCTGAAGTCAGGAGCCCTGGGTTCTAGTTCTCGCCTAGCTCTAGTCCTCTGTGTGAAGAGAAATGAAAGCAAGTAGCATGTAGACTCTACTAATAAGGCATTTCGTAGATAATCTTTTACATGGAGAAGCGATTGTGAACTCCCGACCTCTTCATGAACTGCCTTCACACAATAACATTCATATCCCTTTAGAGCCTTGTATCATCTGTGCTGCCATCTGTCCCTCATTCCCTAATCTCCAGTCACTCGGGCTTTCCGGAAGATTCTAGAATGCTGTGTGCCTTGGCACCCACCCATCCCTGTGCCTGAAGCATGTTTCTCCCCCCTCTTAACATGCCTCCTCTTTCTCAACCTTGGGCACTAGTATCTCCTCCTCAGAGCGGCTTTCTTTGCCTACTCTGCCTAATGTAGGCCTTTCTTGTTTCTGTGTAGTTCTGGGTTAGCTTTTATTTGAAAGAAGTAATTATTTCGTTTATTCGTCTGTTTAGTTTGCCTCTCCCATTAGTAGGCTTTGCAGGAGCAGGCACCACGTCTGTCCTGTGCACCATCTTATTCCCAGTGGTGGTGTGGGGCTGACCACGTGACAGGAGCTCAATTAATGTTGAGCAAATGGATGGATGGCCTTCGCTGGAGACGATTCTGCCTGTTATGATTTCAGTGGGACTAAACGATGTTGTGCAATAGAACTGGACTGGAAGCCAAAGACAAGGGTAGTAACCTCAGCCTGGCCTTTAATAATCTGCAGTTTTAGGCAAGAAGCTTGGCTTTTTCATCTGCATAGTGAGAGTATTAGCCTGGACGATTTCTAAGACATCTTCTGACTCTGGAAGTCTATTAAGTATATCTGTGATTTATTCCTCATTAAAACAAAACAGATCTTTGAATTGAATGGAGGTTAGAGAAACAAGACCCCTGATCTTACATGAAGACGTTTTCCAAAGTTTCGATGAAAAGCTTTCACAGAGATGGCTTGTCTTTAGTCATCAAGGGCCCAGGAAGTTTTATATAGACTACAAGGGTGAGGTGGTATGAAGTCTCCTCTTATACCCCATGAGCTGCTCTCTGGTTATCTTTTTACTTGCTGCTCTCACTACCTCCATGGAAGGGTTTGTGTTTGTGCACTGACCTCCTCATTGGCATGTGAGCCCCTCAAGGGCCTCTCACACGTGGCGCAGTACCTGGTAGCCGGTGTGTTCTCAGGAAAGGTGTGTTGACTCGGCTTGCACAGGACCGAAGAGCCCACCTAGACCAGCATCCCCATGGCAGCTGTTCCTGGACTGTGAATTAAAGCAGGAGCCATCTGCTGGCAGCTGAGCCCTGTAGCACCTGGGGTCTCCCAGGAGACCTGACACCCACTAGCCAGATGAGGGTGCTGGGTTTATTAGTTATAAAAGTTGTCAGGACCATAATAGTAACAGTGGCTTCTGGAGCTTGTATGCTTATAGTGTGCCAGGCACCATGCTAAGTGTTTGCATGTATGACATTATTTATTCCTGCCCTACTCCCACCAGGTAGGTACTATTGTGACCTCCCCATTTAACAAATGGGGAAATGGGCTCTGTGAAATTAAGTGCCTCGTTTAAGGTCTCACAGCTAGCAAGTGGCCAAGATGACCCTGACTTCAGAGCCCATGTGCTTAGCCACCCTCCTGAACTATCTTCCACTGGCAGCCAGATGGGTGTGAGGTGAGACATGCACGAGGCCTAAAATGCTGGGGAAGAACAAAGGTAGCATGGAAATGGAATCAGAGAGAAGCAAGGGCTTCCTCAGCTGGCCTGCCCTAGAGATCTTCTCGGCAGAGCTTGGCTTCATGGTTTCTAACCCAGCAGCACTCCAGGGTCACTTGGGTACCTTGCCCATGTTCTAATCCTCAGGCCCCACCCTGAAATTTAGATTGCATCTAAAAAGTCAAGAGCTTGGGGAGGATGAAATGCTCATTGCCTTGTGACTCTGCAGTGGGGCATTGGAGCTGCAAAGTAGAAGTGTTGGCCAAAAGCACTTATCAGAGCCACCTGGGAAGTCTGGTAATCTACAACTGCCCTGATTCTCCCCCAGAAATTTCAGGGTGGGACCTGAGGATTAGAACATGGGCAAGGTACCCAAGTGACCCTGGAGTCCTGCAAGGGCTCAAGGCTGAGGACACTGTTTTGCAGATTCAGCAGTCAGAGACTTCCGTGATGTAGCTCAACAGCTCAGGGCGGGATGGAGGGATGGGAATCCATTTTCAGCTCGCAGCTGGTTGTTCTCACCAAGGCAGATCCCAACTGTGTTCCTTCTCTGCTTTGTAAAAAAATGATTGCTGTTAATTTCCTACTTTTACATTTTCTACTTTTGCTCAGTGGCACATTTCAGTTTTTCTCACTTGCATCTGCAAAGGTGCTGCACAGACAGTCCTCCAGCTGCAGCATCAGTGCAGCTATGCAGAGACAGTCCCTTCTGTCACCTTCCAATTCCCTGGCTGCCCCCACAGAGTGACAGAGGAACTTGAAGCAAACTTGATTACCCTACTTTAGAAAAATCATCAGCCCTGGTTCTGTACAATGCCACACAAGGTAACTGCCTTTAGTGTAAGTGATGCCAAATGGTTATGAGTGTGTAAGGGTATAACAAACACTATATATATATATATTTTTTTTTCCAGTTTACAAAATGCTTTCATGCCTATGATTTCATTTTAAAGGAATGCATTCCTTTAAAATAAAGTATATGATTTGCAATTTCCCCATAGGTTTTAATTATTATTAGCATTTATTTAGATGCTTTTCACTTTTCTTCCTTTTTTTTTTGAGACAGGGTTGATCTCACTCTGTTGGCCAAGCTGGAGTGCAGTGGCACGATGTCATAGCTCACTGTAACCTCACACTCCTGGGCTCAAGCGATCCTCAATGTAACCTCGCACTCCTAGGTTTAAGTGATTCTCCTACCTCAGCCTTCCAAGTAGCTAAGACCACAGGCACGCAGCCTTGCCTGGCTAATATTTTAAAGAGTTTTTTGTAGAGATGGGATCTCACTGTGTTACCCAGGCTAGTTTGAACTCTTGGCCTTAACCTCTTACCTTAGCCTCCAAAAGTGCTGAGACTACAAGTATGAGCCACCACACCCAGCCACTTTTATTCCTTTTTAAAAAACAACTTCAGTCCTTGGGAATGGTGTGTGTATGTGTGTGTGTGTGTGTGTGTGTGTGTGTGTGTGTGTGTATTTGAACCTAAAATAGCAGAAGGAGAAAAGAAATGCAATGTCAAAAAAAGTAACATGAAAAATACTTGACAGAAAATTTTGTTCAGAAAAAAAAAGCACAACCAACTAAAAAGGACATATACCTCTCTGCAAAAACCAAAACCAATAAAAAAGTGGGGGTGAGGTTGTCAAAGTGAGAATAGCTAAGACATCTTCTTTGTTGTATTTCCTTGGAATGTGTATATGTAGGTTGGTGAGTTCTAGTTGGACTTCATAGCGAAAATATAATGGTCTGATATAAATTACAATCCTTCTCGGCTGAAACTAATGTTTATTGATTAGTTAATATTGTGTGGACAATTTATTTCCTGTACATCTTGCTACTTAGCAAAGCTGTGATCTGCAGCAGGAAATGAGACATAGAAAAAATATGACAGAACAGCTGGACTTGAGCATTTATGTGTGGGAGGGAAAGTCAGTGAAAGCAAACTCAATCTGAGGTCAGTGCAGTGATTGCAAAATCAAACAAGTGAAACCCATAAAATGAAAGTCTATAATGAGCATACTTGCGATGGGTGAGTTTGAGTTTATACAGTGCAACTTGGTTCATAGCAGAATGGTTTAAGAATGTAGTTTTTTGTTCAGACCCTGGTTCTACTGCTCAGGAATTCTGTGTTCTTGGGCAAGTCACTTTAAACTTGCAAAATTTCAATTTTCTTAATTGTAGAAATAGGTTTTCATTAGAATGAATGAGGTAATTTGTCTCAAGTTACTTACCATGATGCCTGGGGGCATAGTAAGTGCTCAACATGGTTTTAATAACAACTTATACTTACCCAGCCCCTAGTGGCTGCCACGTTGTGTCCTAAGCCCTTTGCATGTATTACCTCATTGAATACTCACAATAACCCCTTGGAACAGGTATTCTTATTATCCTCATTTTTTTCAGATGTAACCAGGGCACAGAGAGGGTAAGCAACCTGCCCAAGGTCACACAGCAATTGTAGGTGGCAGTGTTGGCCTTCCAACCCAGGTTGCCTGGCTCCAGAGTCTGTGATCATAACCACTATTCCCTATGGCCTCTCCCAGCAGTTCACAGAGTAAAATAATGCAAATGGCATTTAGAGAGTGAAAAGAGGGAGCCCTGGAGGATGGCAAAGTGAGGAGCAGTAACCCCACATTTCAGGTAGAAGGTTCTGGAATAATTCCAAACAATGAAAGTGTTGGGCAGGAACCAGTTACCACCATGAACAGCAACAGCAAGGCGCCAGACATGGGCCTGCTGTCGTCAACACTAGGGTGGGGCAGAGGAGAAGCCTTTTGTCCATCTGACATGTTTTTAACCGACAGAATTTCAAAGCAAGCCGGAATCAGACCTGCTTGGCAGTGCCATCTGCATTCTCGTGATAGGTTGTTTCAGGTATCGATCCCACGCCTGTACTGAGGCGCATGCGCAGCCTGCTCCGGCTGTACCCACGTGGCTGCCCCTCCGCCGTGGTCTCCAGATCCAGCTCCCGCCCCAGGCTGAGGGGGATTTACCAGGAGGCCATTTATCTGGGATTAAGTGGCCCATGCTAACAGGCAGGATAACGAAAGTATGGGTAGCTGTATTTAAATCAGAACTGGTAGAATTTTAGGTGAAAAAAGTAACTAAAGTGAGTATTTTATGTCCATTGACAATCAAAAAGCAAATGGTCCAAAGATTTTGTGACTTAAATACCATTACATCAAAATATGTAAAGAAAAAAAATCCCTGTAGGTATATAAGAAGAAATTCAAATAAGTAAAACTGGTATGAGAGACTTTAATATATTTAAGTCAATGAAAATTGCATATAGAATCTGTACAATGTAATTATTAATGTCACATTAATAGGTATGTATTGAGCAGTGTATGTTAAGGGAATATACCTTCGTCTCAAGTCAATTTGTGGACCATTTACGAAAACCGATTCTATGCTAGCCTGCAAAGGTTAAAAAAAAATCCCCAATAAGGCAGCAACTACCAGGAGATGCCTCGCCCTGCAGCTGCGCCCGTCTGCTTCCTGCCCTCTTCCATGACCGAGGCACAAGTGTCTGTCTTCCTTCCCAGGGCTGATTACTCCCTCCGTCTGTGGTCTCATTCCATCCTCCTCTCTGTCCTCAGAGAACTCACTCCACCCACCATCCTCTCTCTCCTCTCTCTGTTTCCTGTCAGGTTTAAACATGGCTCGGTCTGTCTCATCTGAAATAAAAGCATCATCCAAAAAACATGTATGTGTATGTACATATATAAATATACATTTATGTATATATGAGCACATGTATTTATATACATATATAAAAATATATATATGAGTATATAATTATATATATTTATTTATTTTATTTTTTTATTTTTTTTTATTTCGGCATATTATGGGGGTACAGATTTTAAGGTTTCAATAAATGCCCATTCCCCCCTACCCCCACAAGTCTGAGTCTCCAGCATGACCATCCCCCAGATGGTGCACATCTCACTCATTATGTAAGTATATACCCACCCCCCTCCCACGTGCCCAATACCCTATTACTGTAGTACCTATGCGTCCACTTAGGTGCTGTTCAGTTAATACCAATTTGCTGGTGGGTATATGTGGTGCTTGTTTTTCCATTCTTGGGACACTTAGTAGTATGGGTCCCAGCTCTAACCAGGAAAATATAAGATGTGCTATATCACTGTTGTTTCTTAGAGCTGAATAGTACTCCATGGTATACATATACCACATTTTATTAATCCATTCTTGGATTGATGGGCACTTGGGCTGTTTCCACAGCCTTGCAATTATGAATTGTGCTGCTATAAACATTCGAGTGCAGGTGTCCTTTTTGTAGAGTGTCATTGGATCTTTTGGGTAGATGCCCAGCAATGAGATTGCTGGATCAAATGGTAGATTCACTTGTATCGCTTTAAGGTATCTCCATATTGCTTTCCACAGAGGTTGAACTAGTTTGCAGTCCCACCAGCATTGTAGGAGTGTTCCTCTCTCTCCGCATCCACGCCAGCATTTATTATTTGGAGACTTTTTGATAAAGGCCATTCTCACTGGAGTTAAGTAATATCTCATTGTGGTTTTGATTTGCATTTCCCTGATGATTAGAGATGTTGAGCATTTTTTTATATGTTTGTTGGCCATTCTTCTATCTTCTTTAGAAAAGTTTCTGTTCAAGTTCTTTGCTCACTTTTTAATAGGGCTATTTGATTTTTTCTTGCTGATTTTTGTGAGTTCTAAGTATATTCTAGTTATCAGTCCCTTATTGGATGCGTAGGATGCAAAAATTTTCTCCCATTCTGTAGGTTGTCTGTTTACTTTCATGACTATTTCTTTGGCTGTGTAGAAGCTTTTTAGTTTGATCATGTCCCATTTATTTATTTTTGTTGCTGCTGTGATTGCCTTTGGGGACTTCTTCATAAACTCTTTGCCTAGGCTGATGTCTAGGAGAGTGTTTCCAACATTTTCCTCTAGAATTTTAATAGTTTCATACCTTAGGTTTAAGTTTGTTATCCAGCGTGAGTTGATTTTTGTGAGAGGTGAAAGGTGTGGGTCCTGCTTTAGCCTTCTACAGGTGGCTATCCAGTTTTCCCAGCACCATTTATTGAAAAGGGATTCTTTTCCCCGGCGTATGTTTTTGTCTGCTTTGTCAAAGATTAGATAGCTATATGAGGATGGTTTTATATCAGGATTCTCAGATATGTTCTACTGGTCAATATTTCTATTTTTGTGCCAATACCAGATTGATTTAATTACTACAGCTTTGTAGTATAGTTTGATATCTGGCATATTAATACCTCCCATTTTGTTTTTGTTGCCTAGGATTGCTTTTGATATTCGGGGTCTTCTTTGGTTCCTTATGAAGCGTAAAATTATTTTTTCTATATCTGTGAAGAATGCTGATGGGATTTTAATAGGTATTGCATTGAATCTGTAGATCAGTTTGGGTAGTATAGACATTTTAATGATGTTGAGTCTGCCGACCCACGAGCATGGTATGGATTTCCATCTGTTTACATCCTCTGCTATTTCCTTCCTCAGTTTTTCATAGTTCTCCCTGTAGAGGTCTTTTACCTCCTTGGTTAAGTATATTCCTAGGTACTTTAATTTCTTTGTTGCTATTGTGAAGGGAATTGAGTCTTTGATTTGGTTCTCAATTAGATTCTTGTTGGCGTATATGAATGCCTCTGATTTCTGTGTATTGATTTGTATCCTGAGACTCTACTGAATTCATTTATCAGTTCCAGGAGTTTCTTAGTTGAATCTTTGGGGTTTTCTAGATATAATATCGTATCATCAGCAAACAGTAAAAGTTTGATCTCTTCTGCCCCTATTTGGATACCTTTAATTCCATTTTCCTGTCTAATTGCTGTAGCCAGGACTTCCAGCACTATGTTGAACAGAAGTGGAGATAGTGGGCAGCCTTGTCTGGTTCCAGTTCTAAGTGGGAATGCTTTCAATTTTTCCCCATTCAGTATGATGTTGGCTATGGGTCTGTCAAATATGGCTTGTATCATTTTTAGGTATGTCCCTTCTATGCCTATTTTCTTAAGTGTTCGTATCATGAAAGGATGTTGAATTTTGTCAAAAGCTTTTTTCTGTATCTATTGAAAGAATCATGTGGTCTTTGTTTTTGCTTCTGTTTATGTGGTGAATTGCATAAAACATTTTCTTCATATATATTGTGTGTATAAATGTTTTAACATAACTACATTTCCAGCTACCACACTCATCTTTCACCTACCCTTTCCTGCCAAGTTTGAAAAAATGATTTATACTTGGTATCTCTAATTTTTCATCATCATTTATTCCTTAAATCTTAGCCTCCTGTGCCTGCTACTTAGATGAAAGTGCTGTTACAAAGCTCATTAACCACCTCTCCACTGCTTCCTGCAAAAGGCGCTTGCCAGTCCTCACCCACAGAGCACTTAGTGCTGTCGCCTGCCCTTCTCAACATCCTCTACCTCGCGGGGTTCTCCTTCCTCTCTGGTCAGAGCCAGGCCTGTGCCTTCTGCAGCATGGTGAGGGAACGCTGTCAGTGTTGTGACGGTGGACCACTCCTCTCTCCCTGCCCCTTGTGACCTGAGCCTTCCCTCACCCTGCCCGGTGTCGGTGCTGGCCGATACGTGGCTCACAATCCAGTGATGTCAGCATCACATGAAAGCGGCTAGTCAGGCACATTTTGGGCTCCACCCTAAACTACTGGATCAGAATTTCTGTGAGTAGGGCAGGAATCTTTGTTTTAATAAGTTTTCTAATGTAACAAGTTTATCATATGTATGATAAAACATTTGGGAGGTACTGCACTGTAAAAGTATGCAGAGACTTCTACAGATATATCAAACTTGGTTCCAGTTTAGAAGATTTAAAACTGTATAGTAGAGATTACTTTTCCCGTAATCTAAGGATGTTAAGCCCTTAAGAGGGGTCCCCTTGTAGGATGTCCCCAGTTCCCAGCCTTGCCAGCTGCCCTACACTGTTGCCTTTCCCCTCAAGGATAACAGAGTGGGCAACTCTGTCCAGCAGAACATTTTCCCCAAACTTGAGCTATTTAGACTAAAATAAAATGCCAGGGGTTCTGGTGTGAGAGGTTTCACTAAAGTGTATAATTGTCAATGGGATGGTGGTTACAAGACACAGACACACGTGTGTGTGACAAATGCTTCTCAGAGGTAATACAGCCCAAATTCACAAAGATTTTGCAAGAAAGTGCTAAGCCCAATTGGTTTGCCCAAATAGGTTTCGAACTCTTGACCTCGAGCAATCCTCCTGCCTCAGCCTCCCAGAGTGCTAGGATTACAGTTAGTTGTGAGCCACCATGCCCAGCTAGCCACATAGGTTTTCTTTAGCTCAGGAAAGATTTCTAATTTATGTGTATTTTCAAAACAATTTTTAACATATATATAGCATGCTATATGTTTATTGTAGAAAATATATAATATTTAGGCAAAGGAAAAGAAAATGATAAATATTTCATGTAATCAATCACACTGCTGAGAGATTGTACTTGTCATCATATTAGTAGTGTGTATCCTTCCTGTGCTGAGGATGAAGTGTTTGGATGTATAGTATAAATAATTTATATTTTGAAATGCAGACATGCTATCTGTAAAAATTTCAAAGGGCACAAAAAATATATAAAGTAGAAAGTAAGTCACCCTCTACCCCAAAATTCCTAACCACTTCTAGTCTTTAAAAGTATAAATCCTTGTTTCTGAACTTCCCTCACTTCTCTGAAAAAAAGAAAAAATAAATAAAAAATAAAGAAAAAAGTAAAAAATAAAAAAGTATAAATCTTATTAATAGTTTATATTATAGATATTTGGTATGCCTATGTGTGTGTGCACTTCCCACACAATATAATACAGACCTTCCATGCAAAATGTATGCTTTTTATAGGTATACAGAATTAATCATTAGATATAAATGTTTTTACAACTTACTTTTATTCACTGAGGTTTTTTGCCTATCAGTTCTCATAAGTTGGCTTGATTTTTTTTTTTTTTTTTGAGACAGAGTCTCGCTTTCTTGCCTAGGTTAGAGTGAGTGCCATGGCGTCAGCCTAGCTCACAGCAACCTCAAACTCCTGGGCTTAAGCAATCCTACTGCCTCAGCCTCCCGAGTTGCTGGGACTACAGGCATGCGCCACCATGCCCGGCTAATTTTTTATATATATATATTAGTTGGCCAATTAATTTCTTTCTATTTTTTATAGTAGAGACGGGGTCTCGCTCAGGCTGGTTTTGAACTCATGACCTTGAGCAATCTGCCCGCCTCGGCCTCCCAGAGTGCTAGGATTACAAGCGTGAGCCACCGCGCCCGGCCTAGTTGGCTTGATTTTTAAAAATGATAACACAGGAGGACATACCATAATTTATTTAACCAGACCCATAGCTTTTAGATTTTCTCTCAGTTTTGTGCTTTTAGTTTTTAAATATACTGCTAATTTCTTCTCCATCTTTTCATAATCTTCTTGATATTTTAAGCTATTTTTTCTGTGAACTATTTGTGTTTGTTTTTCTGATTTATTTGTAAGCACTTTTATATATTAAGGAAACTCTTTGCTGATAATTATAATGTTTTCTATCTTTGACATTTAATTCAATTTTTATTTCAAATGAATTAATCTTTCCCTTTGATTTTTAAAGGCATTTTAATGTCTCTAGAGAGAGACTTAAATATTCTTTTTGTAGTTTATTGCCCATTTTTTAAAAAAGTTCTTTCCAAGATATTCCATCTTTTTTCTTGCTATTGCAAATGGTACATTTTCTTCTATTATATTTCCAAATGATTATTGTTGGCATTTCTGAAAGATACTAATTTTTAATATTAATTTCTCCCTGATTTCTAATGCTTAGACTATTTTTTCTTGCCTTATTACCTTGGCAAATCTCCCTAAAAATCTTAAATCAAAAGGTGATAACTAATATCTCATCATTTCCCCAATTAAATAGGAATATTTCTAATGTTTAAGCATTAAGCATATTTAATCATGATACTGGCATTTTTAAATCATGCTACAAACATTTATCTTATTGTATATACAGAATTTTTATAAGGAATAACTATTGAATTTTACTAAATACTGGAAACTTATTGAAATTATATGATTTTTCTACTTTGGTCTTTAATATGATAAATGACATCCATATATTTCCTAATTTTGAATGACACTAGCATTTCTTAAGTGAATTCCATTTGGATGTAGTACATAATTATTCAAATTTACTATTAGATTCTCTTTTAACCCTTTGCACTCAGATGTCAAGTGCAACTTGACAGGGTTACCAAAAATTATAGAGATTCAAATTACTCTTTGAATGTATCAATAATTTGAAATATTAAAAAATACAAATAAATAAGTTTGTATGAAAAGAAACTCCAGTTTTTTATTCTACTGCTGTGCTTTGTAAAATCTGGGGTATTTAAAAAATTAAATCCTGAGTAGAATAAAGGAATTGAGAAAAAAAGCGAGTACAAAGTGTTAAAATATTTTATTTAGGAATTTGGTTTTAGGTAAACACTAATTTCATTGAAATGTGTTTTTTTTCTCCCAAATTATTTCATGTAAAATTTTCAAGCATACATATAAGTTGAAATAATAACTACTGTACATGTTCTACCTAGATTCAGTAAATATTTAACATTTTGTTATATTTGTTCTATAGGCATGCGCCACCATGCCTGGCCAATTTTTTTTTCTATATATATTAGTTGTCCAATTAATTTCTTTCTATTTATAGTAGAGACGGGGTCTCCCTCTTGCTCAGGTTGGTTTTGAATTCCTGAACTCGGATGATCCGCCCACCTCGGCCTCCCAGAGAGCTAGTATTTCAGGTGTGAGCTACCGCTGCTGGTCCTTAATTTTCTTTTAATGTATAAATACCTACTCTTCTCTTTTTTTTTTCCTTGAAATTTATTTGTTGAGGACACTGTTAATTTATCCTATAGACTTCCCCATAGTCTACGTTTTTCTAATCATATCCCCCTGTTATGGTTTGACATGTTCCTGTGTTGTGTCCCCTACATTTCCCTTAAATAGGTGGTTAGACCTAAAAGCTTGATCATGTTCAGGTTGGATGGTTTGTTTAGGCAAGAATACTTTAGGGTTGGTGTTATATACTCCTATTATATCATATTGGAAAGCACATAATAGTATGGTTTTCTCTCTTTTTGTGATACTTTAGCCACTGAAGATCAATGCTGAAATGGTGATATTCTGTCAGTATTTCATGTATGGGCTGAGATAGTTCTATAAAGAGAGACTTTCCCCCATCAACTATTTAGTTCCCTTGAAATATAGTTTGTATCAAAAGGCATGATAAATGCATTATTCTTTTCTTTATTTATAAATGTGCAAAACAATGAGCTGGTCGCTAGCATCCTCAAAATGTGACCAGTGTTTTTTTTCAAGTATTATAATAATATAAACCTATGATTTTAAACATGTTTCATGTGATTCACTCCATTGCAATTATTATTCTTATTAATGTTCAAATTGTTAACATTTCTGCCCAGCTGGGGACTCTTCATGTTGACTCTGAGTCCTTTGGCATGACTCAGTTGTCTTTGCTTTTGTTGTGCTACAGTGTTCAGTATCATCTTGTTTATTTTCTGACCCAAACGTGGATTGACCCATTTCTCTAAGAAATCATGGTTGTTTTTAGTGGGAAATGGTGTTTGGAGGCACATTATCAGTGCAAACAATGCTCACTGCTACTGAGTTAGCTTTTCTTTTATTTTTAGGAGACAAACTAGGGAATAAATACTAGGGTGTATATTTTATATAATATTTAATAAATAACATGTGTGTATGATGTATGTACACACACAGATGTGCAATACTGTATATTAATGTACTATGTAGTAGTATGTTAAGTATACTTATATAATATATAATATATAACATTGGAATATGTAAAATATAATTAAATATATATAATTAAATATTAACTAAAAGTTGGGAAAGCAGTTTATTTAATGTCAGAATACTTCCTGAACTTTTTTGTATTACAATAACTTTTTTCTTCTTGAATTTTAAAGTAGTCATGTGGTCTATAAATAATGATATTTTTAATCTTTTCTTTCCAGTATATATTTCTGTAAGTTTTCCAGCTACATTAAGAAGGACCTCCAGAACAGTGTGGAAAAATAACAGTGATGATAACCCTTTTTTTGTCCCTGTCTTGAGATGGGAATGATTCTGATGTTGCACTGTTGAGTCTGCCCATGGCTTCTGAAACTCTTTGTCAAGTTGAGAATGTTTCCTTCTTATCCCTGGCTTTAATTGGAATTTTAACACAAACCTTTTTATAGTCATTGGAATTACCATACCATTTACTTTCTTTGATCTGTTAACATAATCTGTTGTATTAATATATCTTCTAATGTTGGATCATTCACTTTTATAATATATTCTATTTAGTCAAGTTGTGCAGTATTAGTATTTTCTATCCATAGTCACAATTAAATTTGGCTCATGTATTTATTTTTGTGCTGTCTGTGTTTTGTTTAGGCATCAGAGTTCTGTGGCTGTATATCATTAACTGGCAACCTTCCATTCTTCCTGTTACCTAGAACCTACCTGTTTGCTTAAGGTTCTGCAGAACTCATGCAGCAAAACCTTTTGGCCCTCATCCTTTATTTTCTTTTTTCTTTCCTCTTCTTTTTGATAAAAAAAGTTTGTAGCTTTTAAAACATTTATTTAAGTAACTCATCAGTGCATTTCCATTATAGAAAAGTAAAAAAAAATATACATCTATGTTCTCCCACTCATTCCCCAATTCTCACTTCCCTTCCCAGAGGTAAACACCATCAACACTTTGGTGAAAACCCTTCCATGCATTTAAAAGATTAAAAATTAAATTCCACTATTTTATTTACTATAAACAAATATACAGTACTATGCATTTACACACTATATTGTGTATACAGTTTCATCTGTACATTTACACACTGTCTGATGCAATACCTGTGTATATTGCTATAAATTACATATACACAAGAAAGCAATACTCAAACATGTATACTTCTACAATAGAATTATGCCATATGAATTACCATATGAATTTTTTAAATTGTGGCAAAATATACATAATATAAAATTTACCATTTTTAAGTGTATAGTTTAGTGGCATTAAGTTTATTCACATTGTTGTAAAACCATCACCACCGTCCACCTCCAGAATGTTTTTCATCTTGTAAAACAGAAGCTTTGTACCCACTAAAAAGTAGCTCCACACTCCCCCCTCTCCCCAACCCCTGGTAACCACCACTCTACTCTCTATTTCTATGAACTTGACTATTCTAGGTACCTCATATAAGTGAAATCATGCGATATTTGTCTTTTTGTGACTGGCTTATTTCACTTAACATAATGTCTTCACAGTTCATCTGTGTTGTAGCATGTGCCATATTTCCTTCCTTTTAAAGGCTGAATAATATTCCTCTGTAGGTATGTGCCACATGATATATATTTGTTCATCCATGGACAGACACATGGATTGCTTCCACCTTTCGGCTATTGCGGATAATGCCACTGTGTTCATGAGTGTACCCCTGTCTGTTTCTGTTCTTGCTTTCAGTTCTTTTGGGTATAAACCCAGAAGTGGAATTGCTGGATTAGATGGTAATTCTATATTTAATATTTTGAGGAAATGCCATATTGTTTTCCATAGTAGTTGTATCATATTACATACACACCAGCAGTTCATAAGGGTTTTAGTTTCTCCACATCCTTGCCAATACTTGTTATTTTTGTTTGTTTTGTTATATTTTATAATTGCCATCCCAAAGGGTATGAAGTGGTATCTCATTGTGGTTTTGTCTTGCATTTGCCTAATAGTTAGCTATATTGAACATTTTTATATGTTTATTGGCCATTTGTATATCCTCTTTGGAGAAATGTCTATTTAAGTCCTTTGCCAATTTTTTTAATTGGGTTGTTTGGTGTTGTATAAAGTTGTAGAAGTTCTTTAAATATTCTAGCTAGTAACCCTTTATCCAATTTGTGATTTGCAAATGTTTTCTCCCATTCTGTGGGTTGCTTTTTCACTCTGTTAATAGTGTCCTTTGATATAGAAAAGCTTAATTTTTATGTATCTTTTTGCATTTTTTCCTGTGTTTTTGGTGTCATATCTAAGAAATCATTGCCCACGTACATTGTTTTTTAACTTGTTTTTTTACAGTCATCTATATATGTATTGGCAATATTTCCACATCAGGTCACATAGCTTCTTACCATTACTTTTGTCAGTTGCAGAGTATTCCTCAGTATGGATATACTCGTTTATTTATCTCTCCCATATTGATGGGCATTTAGGTAGAGTTCATTGTTTCCTTTTACATGTATATATTAAAAACAAAAAAAAAATCTGGAAAGGACATTCATCAAAGTGTTAGAAGTGATGTTCTCTGGTAATAGGATTAGAAATAGTTTCATTTGTCCTTTTGTTTATCTGTGTTTTCTAATTTTCAATAGTAAATGTGTTTTTTTATTTAATAAAAACTTATAGATGACTCAGAAATATATAGACATCCTGTACTCCACCAGTTTCACTGCGGAAAGTGTATTCAAAAAAGTTATTCTAAGTTAAACAAAAAACAACACCTGCTCTACGTAATTCATATCATTGATATGTTCTGGAATCATTTAGAAACAGACAATGTTCAGATAGGGGATAGTGAAATAAAATTTCATATATGAACCTAGATTATTATGTGGACAGAAAAATTAGCTTATCAGAATTTGTAACAGCATGAAAACACATCCATGAGGACCAGGATTTTAACTAGGCAATTATCCAGGCCAGGGGTCATGAAACTTTCCTGTAAAGGGTTATGTAGGACAGTATTAATAAATATTTCAGGCTTTGTGAGCTATATTGTCTCCATTGCTACTAAACTCTGCCTTTGTGGAGCAAAAACGCCCTTACACGTAGTTGGTGCTTTCCAGATGTTTTTTGACTGTTAGATGTATGTAGTGAAGGGCACTGCAGATGCTCCAGGATTCACTGACCTGCTCATTTTCACGATTCTTTAGTGTACGAATTTTACTATTAATACCTCTGTCTTCTGTTCTTTCCTAGGAGAAGAGAATGTAATTGCTGTTCCTTTGGGGAGTCGAAGTGTGAGAATTACAGTGAAAGGACCTGCCCACCTCTGTAAGTAAAATTTAATCTTAACATTTTTAAACTTCCTGAACATTTAGTTAGCTAAAAACACCAAACTAAACCAACCAACAAAAAAACCTTTCTCCGAGTTAACAGGTAAGAAGACACATTTCTCAGGGATCTTGCCCATTACTCTGAAGCAGTCTATATCACCAGGGACATTGTCTACGCTGTAACCTGGATTTTTCTGTTCTCATGCCCTCATGGAAAACATACCTGTTTGGGATTAATCCCCTCATGGGAGCAGGGAAATGAACTGGAACTGCCAGCATTTGCCTCCTTCCCTGCCAAGGTCTCCTTGTGGCCACTGGCAGGACTTTCTTAGTTGTGGGCAACAGGAAATGGCCTGTGCCAGACTGACCCTCCAAGCAAGGTCCATTGAATCAAAGCTACATACTTGCCTTTTCTTTTTCCTGGACCATCATCTTAAATTTTTAAATCATAAGAATTTTTCAGAGCCAGAGGCATCTCACATTTTTGGTAGCTTTTAAGAGTGTGTGTGTGTGTGTATGTGTGTGTGTATTTTGGATCCAGAACTATTATTTCAGCCAGAAATGTCCTTTGAGAAATGTTTAGAACAAAATGTTTAAACAAAAATGTTCAAGATCACCATCAGATTAAAATCTTGAGGGAAAAAAAAGAAATGCTATACTGTAGTACATTATGATCCAAATTAGGGGAATAAGAGAATATTTTTGTGACAGTGAAGATATACAATTATTCAATAGCCCTTTTTTACCCTTAACATCATCGTGTAATTTATGAGTAAAAGAGTGACTAATTTTTAAAATAAAATTACTAAATGTTTACAGCCATATAATGTTCACTTCATTCAAGGTTTTCTTTGCAGTGAAGCATCAAAACATTTTTTTAAATTTCTCTTTTAAATGGCTTCAAAGCCCACTGCTCTAGATGAGAACAAATCTTCATCCTTATGAATACTAACTTGATTTTTGGAAATAGGTAAAATCATTCAGATCCAGATTTTCTAAATCATTTAATCACATTGTAAAATATCTTGGATTCAAAAATGTGAAGTGTTGAATATTCATAGCAGCATTATTCATAGCAGCCACCAAGTGGAAACAGCTCAAAAGTCCATTCAACTGTTGAATGAATAATAAACTGTGACTTATGTAAAATATTATTTGGCTATGAAAAGGGAGATAAAATGCTGATAAGCTGCTACATGGATGATCCTTGAAACATCATGCTCAGTGCAAGAAGCCAGTCATAAAAGGCCACATAGTATATGATTCCATCTCTAAGAAATGTCCGAAGTAGTCAGATTTGTAGAAGTAAAAAATAGATTGGTGATTGCCTGGTTAATGGGTCTGGAGTTTCTTTTGGGGGTGACAAAAATGGTCTAAGTTTAGATCGTGGTGATGGCTTCACTCTATGTATATACTGAAACATTAAATTACACATTTTAAATGAGTGTAGTTTATGGCTTATGAATTATATATCAAAATGATGTTTAGAAAAAAAATACAGTGAGTTGGCCTGATATTCTTGTGATATTAAAGGCAATTCCCCCAAATTAAGCTCGAAAAATAGTTAAGTTATAAAAACAGAATAAGTAAACAGTGAACAGAGTAAGACAAGATGAATACTTTGAGGCAAAAATTCATTTACATGGGTGTATGTTCTGGCATATTCAACATAACTACACTCAAGACAGACAGTCTTCCAAGAATAGGGCTCAAAAATTTTCCCCTTTTTCCAAAAGTGACAGATCTGTTACTTGGAATATTTCCCCTTCTGAACAATCTCACAGTTGGCACTAGATGTGTTTCTAAAAGTTATCCTTCTTTACTGATGAATAGAACTGGCTTTATTTACAAAGGGTTTAGTTAACATATCTGAATAGCTAAATTTAGAAGCAGCTTTATTTTCTTAATCTATCCAACTGTTTTCTTAATTTTTATTTCTAAAAGATATTTCTGAAATGAAGCTTATTTTATAGTAATAAATCTTTCTTTTAATATCCATATTAACTATAACTCTCCAGTAATGAGGATCCCTGCAAAAGACATTTTACTGTAACAAAACTTCAGCATGAAATGTGTTTGACTAGTAATAAACTTGAGAAGCCAAGATGCCATAAACTGAAAGCCTCCATTTCATTTGGAAGAATATTTTTTCTTCTAAGTCCTGTCTGATGACCGTATGCAGAGATATATATATGTAATATGAGAACTGTGCATGATGGCCAATCAAAGGGTATTGATGCTGTATGAAATGAACATTTACTATAAATATGTAGCTCTACTGTAGCATAATTCTGATGTATGGTTAACCACATTAGCTGTGCTAAATGCTTATTGCACGTTGACCTAATAGTGTTTCTGTGGCCTTTAGAATTTAAGGAGGCCTCTTGGGGATGGTGACCATGACCCTGCCCGTTTTGAAAGACCTGATACTTCTCAATGCAAGCCCTTCAACTAGAAGCAATTAGAAACATTCATCATCTTCCTAGTCATCATTGCTTTTAAAAATAGCTAGTATGAATTAAAATATTTAAAGGCATCATTAGAGACTTGAGTTGGGGATACAAGAAGGTCTTGACTTCTGATTCTACTTTTCACCCTTTTTGAGGATACCTATCATGTCTTCCCCAACACTTCCTCCCCTCCCCTCCACCTCCCATTCCTCACTCTCCCCAACCCTTGGAATTCTAAGCCTGGAGAGGAGAAAGAATGTGGGCAGAGAGGAAGAAGGTTGATACTCTCTTCCCTCAACAGTGGTGTGTTTGTAGTTGTCCTGGGGTCTCCCAAGCACTAACCACTTTCCCGCAGGAACCACAGAGGGATCATGAAAGCTCTGAGAACTGAAGGGCGGTGTGTGCAGCTCTCGCTAGCTGTGCATCTTACGTTGTCCCAACATGGGGCTGCAGTAAATGTATGAAGATGGTAGAAATTAATAAAAAGTTAACAAAGATATCCATAAGTCCTTGTCCGAATTGCTGATTGAAAAATCACAAACTCCTTTTCTGTCATTTGTTTTAAGCAACACAGGCATTAAGGAGAAGCAAGTTTGCCACCAATAAAAATGACAACTTTTAAAGAACTGCATTGGCCTCCACCTCACTGTGGATTCAGCATAATGTCTTTGCTAATCCTAATTATCAACATTGTCTGCCTCCAACTCAGCCTTCCTCAAATCGCATCACCCACTCTGACTCTGCTTACTCATTTACACAGTTGAGGTCAAAGCACCTGCTTTCTACCTGTCATGCTAGATATGCAACCAGTGTTTGTGTTCTACAAGCTGGAAACCTGTTGAAATAAATGAAATAAAGATATTTTATAATAAGCATAGAGTTCAGTGGAGAAGAAGAGCAGTTTGGGTAATTTGCATGCACTTGAAAATTGTTTTTGCTGCTTGTGTTTTTATATCCTTGTCACTGAAAATCTTAGACACTGTTGAAATAGTAGAACAGACTCTATATTAAAAACAAACACCAAAACCAAAGTAATAGAAATGCCGGCCTTTGGTTTAGGGGATGGATGTCATAGCAACTGGTCTTTCCTTCCTCCCCGATTGCCTTCCCAGATTCTTACATCCCCTTCCTCATCTTTGCATCCTGATGAAACTTGGAAAGCTGCGCTCCAGAATGTTAGCACAGTGGTAAAGCAACTACCACCCAACACAGACGTGGAATCCATTGCACACTATGTGAATTTAATCAAGCCATTTCAGCCTCAGTCTCAGTCTGAGAGCCTGGTGTTGTGCATGCCTTCTGTGAGGATGGACTGTGTCCAGCTTCATTTTGTGTTTTGCAGTTGCTCTAATGCTCACTGTTTTTTCTCCTTTACTTTAGAGACCTGATTCATCCAGTGTAGGGCCCACTTACTATCTCCAGTTCTCCATCTCATTTTTACTGACAACTCAGTTTATAACACTCAGTTTTATATCTTCATTGGAACTAGGAAATGAATTTAATTTCACACTTTCCAAAAATCTACTGTGGTCACGGAGATCGGGGCCAAAGTGGTTGAGGTTTTGTGTGCCTGAAAGTAGCCAGAATTTTCTCCGACCACTAATGACTCCTCCAGACCAAGTAGCTCTTGTCCAGCCTTTGAATTTTCCCAGAAAAGTTCCCAGCCTGCCTGTCAGGGATAATCAGGGATGTCTCCTAATGCCTGTTATGCAGTCTGTCCAGGGCGCTTGAATTCCTGCAGCTGCTCCAGTGGCAGAGAAAATCCAGCAGATGAAAATAGCCAAAGCCCAGCAGCACATGGATCGAAGCTCCCTGATGCCAGACCATGTTGTCGCATTTTATCAGCTTTCCAATTTTAAGTTTGAAACTGAGCGGAGTCTTGGTTGTGTTGTGTCCTTTGTTCTGGATTTTTAGTGACTGGTACAATACCATTAAATCAAGTGTAGATTTCAGAGTAGTTTGACATGAAAGATTGTCCACTCTGACTTCTCATGTCAGAAATGAGGCAATGAAAACCCAAGACAGAAGTTAGAGAACGAGCTGGGGCCAGACACGCAGGTGCCCCAGCACCTACCTGTGTATTTTTATATTGTCTCTCAACCTCAGACCAGGTCTACTAACTATGGTGACACTTACAAAATAAAAAAATGAAAAGAAAGGAGGAAGAAAGAAAGAAATTTAAATAAACAGAAATGCTATTTTGTTCAAACTGTGGGCAAACATTTTTTTCTGTAGATCTTAAAAGCACTTCTGTTCACATAAAAGCAAATTCAAATAAAGGGGCATGGCCAGACGTGGTGACTCATGCCTGTAATCCTGGCACTCTGGGAGGCCAAGGCGGGCAGATTGCTCGATGTCAGGAGTTCAAAACCAGCCTGAGCAAGAGTGAGACCCCATCTCTACTATAAATAGAAGTTAATTGGCCAACTAAAATATATAGAGAAAAAATTAGCCAGGTGTGGTCCGCACGCCTGTAGTTCCAGCTACTCAGGAGGCTGAGGCAGAAGGATTGCCTGAGCTCAGGAGTTTGAAGTTGCTGTGAGCTAGGCTGATACCACAGCACTCTAGCCCAGGCAACAGCGTGAGACCTTGTCTCAAAAAATAAATAAATAAAAATAGAAAAGTAGGAGGTGGCAGCATGCATTAGGGAGATCTTTGTGTCAATGGAATGGTTCCATATTTTGATGGTGGTGGTGTGTGATAAAATGGCATCAAACTATACGCACACATTGCACCAATGTCAGTTTCCTGGTTTTGATATTGTACTGTAGTTTCATAAGATGTAATCATTGGGCAAAGCTGGATGAAGTCCAAAAAACCAAAATCCAAACCACTCCAATGAACATGTCGACACTTTGAGCATCATATTAACATTCTAAAAGTTTTGTATTTTTTTTTTTTTTTTTTTTGAGACAGAGTCTCGCTTTGTTGCCCAGGCTAGAGTGAGTGCCGTGGCACCAGCCTAGCTCACAGCAACCTCAAACTCCTGGGCTCGAGTGATCCTTCTGCCTCAGCCTCCCGGGTAGCTGGGACTACAGGCATGCGCCACCATGCCCGGCTAATTTTTTATATATATATTAGTTGGCCAATTAATTTCTTTCTATTTATAGTAGAGACGGGGTCTCGCTCTTGCTCAGGCTGGTTTTGAACTCCTGACCTTGAGCAATCCGCCCGCCTCGGCCTCCCAAGAGCTAGGATTACAGGCGTGAGCCACAGCGCCCGGCCAAAAGTTTTGTATTTTGGATTTTTGTGTTAGGGATACCCAACCTGTACAAGACTCAGGAAGATGCACCAGTGTCTACATGTTGAAAAGGTAGAATCTTTAGGGGCACTCGACTTGGTCATAAATATCTCTCAGCACGTTTGAGCAAACCTTGGTCCTCTTGGGTGGTCCATCCCTGTAACCCATGGGGTCTGGGGAGAGAATGGCAATAATATGTGTTTGACATAGTTTTTGCTGATACATTTGATGTGATATATATATATATATATATATACATATATATATATATATATATATATATGGAGTTTCATGATTCGTTAGTGGCTGGTTTTTTGTTTTGTTTGTTTTTAATTTCAGATGGTCTTGATTTGAACATGTTACAGTTTGGGAGAAAACAAAATATCCTTATGGTTATTTCTTTCCTGTGGTAAATTATATATAAAATAAAATTTACCATTTTAACAAAAAAAAACTGGATGAAATTTACACAGGACCTCTCTGTATTATTTTTGCAACTTTCTGTGAGTCTATAATTATTTCAAAATAAAAAGTTTTGTTTAAAAAAAGCAAATTTGAAATTCACTGTGGTTTTGTCTAAATAAAAGACTAGGCTTAAGACTTCTGAATAGGTAATAAAGTGAGTAAACTTAGCTTTACTTTGAGTATTAGTTACATCGTGAGCAAATATAAAGAAAGGTTTTCCCTTTATAGAAATTGATACAAAGAATTGAGCAGACCTATTTGGGCCTACCACCCTGTTAGCTCCTTTTTACAGGAAACTGAAAATCTGACATACCTGTTCTACTAAGATGAGTCAGTGTTTGTAAACAGAATGGTTATTTTGATATTGCATTGATAGCATATACTGATATCGGACTTAGTAAAATGTGTTTTGAAATAAAATGCCTTTGAGATAGTGTCTTATTTGAATTTTATTTTTTAATTTTAGTTATTGAATCCAAAACCCTTCAAGGAAGCAAAGGAGAGCACAGCTTTAGCAGCCCTGGAGTCTTTGTTGTAGAAAACACAACAGTTGAGTTCCAGAGGGGCTCGGAGAGACAAACCTTCAAGATTGCAGGACCTCTGATGGCTGATTTCATCTTCAAGGTAGGGTCATCCTCTTCAGAAACTGCATGCCTCTGAAGCTCAGAACATGTTGATTTTAAAAACGGTAAGTTTGTTTAGCAGGAGGTCATCAACAATTGTTTCTAGATAGTGCAGATATCATTAATGCTTCCATCTTGGCAATTGTTACCTAAAATTGCTCATCACTTTCAAGTTTCTGCTCCTAAACCCTGACAGTTAATAAACAAACTTCACTTTTGTAGAGGAAACATTGATTTTTGTATTTATAATCTCTAGTTGCTGTGTTTAGTTGTGTTTTTAAAGAGATAGTGCCTGATTACGTCACCAGAGTTGGAATGCAGTGGCTATTTACACGCCCAAGTGATGTTGTCTTACAGCCTCAAACTCCTGGGTTCAGAGGATCCTCCAGACTCAGTCTCCCAAGGAGCTGTATTCAGTTTTAAACTCCTGGATGGAGTTCACTGAAAATGGCTAGTGGTTAAACCTGCCATATCCTAAGCCCAAATTGTATCACTGCATGTCTTCTCCTTGCAAAGGAATACAGAGAGGACCGAGGCTCATTCCTCACCCTTCTTTAAGACCATTATCCTTAAGAGATATTTACTTCTACCTTCAGCCCTTAGAATATACAGCCTTGCAGTGGGCTGGTTTAAGATCAGGGGTTTCTTCCCCAGAGGTTTTATAATGGGTAGCTGTCATAAGGCACCCACAGAAGAACTCTTCTTCCTTGGAACCACAAGCCTGGATTCCCTCTCTGGGTAAGCCTGGAGCATCTTCCCTTACTCAGAGGACATGAAGTACAGTGGCCAGTATATTTTCAAGGTGATACAATTTGAAACTCTTGTGATACATTTGAAAATTCCTAAGAAATGAACAGAAGGGCTGGGCGCAGTGGCTCACGCCTGTAATCCTAGCACTCTGGGAGGCTGAGGCGGGTGGATTGCTCAAGGCCAGGAGTTCGAGACCAGCCTGAGCAAGAGCAAGACCCCGTCTCTACTCTAAATAGAAAGAAATTAATTGGACAACTAATATATGTAGAAAAAATTAGCCAGGCATGGTGGCGCGTTGCCTGTAGTCCCAGCCACTTGGGAGGCTGAGGCAGTAGGATTGCTTGAGCCCAGGAGTTTGAGGTTGCTGTGAGCTAGGCTGATGCCATGGCACTTACTCTAGTCTGAACAACAAAGCGAGACCCTGTCTCAAAAAAAAAAAAAAAAGAAAAGAAAAGAAAAGAAAAAGATAGCTCAGTGGGTGGTGGTTTTGCCCTATCCCTTTTCAGAAACTCATTCCAAAATGTAAGTAGAAGTCAAAACATAGCCATAATTGCCAGTGATATCTTCATGTATGGGAGGAAGTAAAACCCTCTATACTCTCAAAGAACTGTCTATGTCACACATACTAATTTGTCAAAGAATATTTGAGACATCAGAGTGTCAGCAGAGGAATATGTATAGAGCTACGTAAGAGTTGTGAGCTGATCCAGATTCCTGAGATCCAAATACAGCCTGCAGTGTGACCAGCCAAATGTAGTGTTTTGTTTTGTTTTTGAAACTTCAGATTTTAAACAGTCAACATTTTAAAATCAAGAGATTTGGACATTAAAATATCAGGGATTTTTTTCTGCTTCTCTTGAAAAATGGGAAAATCTGATTACTAGCTTGCATTTTACCATAGCAATAATTGGCTGCAGCTGGGTAGCAGCTGCTCTCTCATGGGGACACTCTCTGTCTACTTTGCCATGGTCCACACCACTCCCTGTTGCATCCTTAATGTTAAGGCGTATTTCTCAGTGCCATTCATCCTGCTTCAGGCTTTTAGACCATCTCCCTGGCCTCCATAAACATTTAAGCTTGTGATTTCTGTGTCAGATCCTTAAAACATTGACCCAATATTCTTAGACAAGTCACAATGTAAAAGGTTTTGGGGAAACCTTAATGTCATCTTTCTTTCTAGTCTCTCTCTGGTCTATTGTGGCATGAATTCTGTGCTTGTCTCACTCTCTTTAAGGCCTTCCTGTTTGATTCTCAAGTAGAAAATACACACACACAGTCTTTTTTCTCTTTTAATTACTACTCTGAGAATCTATGTTCTTCCAAGTCAATATAGAGGTCTCTGACTGAGTAGGAAACATGAGTACCATGATAGGAAGGGAGGAGGACCCACAAAGATTACTATTTCAGGATACTGTTTAGTTACAGTTGCAGCATAGATCTTGAAGATACATTGTGTATTGATACTATGTATAAAAACACACACACATACACACACTATATATTTCTATGAGTGAATATGTATATACTGCAGTCCCTAACCCCCAGGCTGCAGACTGTTAGGAACTGGGCCATGTCACTGCCTGAGCTCCTCTTCTCCCCCCCCCCATGGGAAAATTTTCTTCTATGAAACTTAGGAGCTGGGCCACATAGCAGGAGGTGAGCAGTGGTGAGCGGAGGGTGAGCAAGTGAAGCTTCATCTGTATTTACAGCCGCTCCCCATCGCTGGTATCACTGCCCAAGCTCTGCCGCCCCACACAGCCCCACCCCTATCTGTGAAAAAATTGTCTTCCATGAAACCAGTCCCTGGTGCCAAAAAAATTGGGGACCACTATGTGTATACACACACCTACATATGTATATGTGTGTACACATATTATTTTTTAATATTAGAAAGATACATGAAACCACTAAAAACAGTGGTGCTTTTAGAGGGGATAAATGTAATATCTAATTCTTAAAATAATTTTTAAAAAGAAGAATGCATTCACTATCACATGAATAATTAAAATTTATTTTACACATTCTTGCCCAAATTATGTATTAACCTCTTAAGAGAGTACATTTTAACAGCATTTTAAATGAATGCTGTCAGAACCAGTACTCAGGCCTCTATTTTCCTGCCTCTGAGGACCGCGTTGTTACTGAGATGAGGAGCTCTTTGCTTCCATCCGTCTCTTACTGACCCATCACACAACTGAGTAGTGGCTGTACTTTGAGTGGGAGGTTAAAATATGTGTGAGGTCACCGACGGTGTTCAGCCCTTTGTTTCTGCATTTCCTTCTGTCTCTTTCCATCCTGATCAACCAGAAGCAGCTGGTCTGAAAAATGGAAGACGTGGCTTCACCCCAAGAGGGAAGACGAAGTGGTGTAGACCAGCCAGCTTGTCACAGCTGTGGGCGTGCTGAGTTAGGTTGAGGCACACTCCTTCATGGAGTAGACCTTATTTCATGGGTTTCTAATAAATGTACTGTTGAAAACTACTATATTCTTATGTAGAGAGTAAAATATGTAGAGATCAATGAGATATTAGATTGTCTTGTAGTTACCTTTGCTCAGATTCTGACATTGAGCAACTCACTGTGCCAATAGGAAAAAATTTCTTTCTCCAACTCTTTTTAAGAAGCTATATTTTCATGGTTGGGACATCCTTGAAAATGACAGATTTCCTTTTTCCCAGTGCATTTCTCACCATGTACTCTTGCTTTTCTGAATGACATGTTTCTCATGGATGATCCTTGTCATGGTACTACTGTGCTAGGGGACGTCTGCATTAGGGCCCCTGGTGTGTTAGTTTGCTTCTTCAATAGGTGCATGCTGCCACCAGGTAGCAGCAGTGAGTTTTGACCAAGTACAATAGTTGATGCTATGTGCTTTGTTGATTAGATGGTGAGATAGGAACTATTTGTTCAGTGAGAACTGACTGAACATTTGCATCTGTGAGTAGATGTTTGTGAATATCAATTTTAAGTATATTCCCATGAGAGTATCTAATTTAAAAATGAAATGGCTTTGATAAAGGCATCTTTCTATGTGATTAATTTTTAGCTACTGCTGGTAAATTTGTCCCTCTTTTAAAACACACATCCGTCTTCAGGGGCAGTGGCATGGGAGCTTCTCTTCTTTATGGCCTGAAATCTTCATTTTTCTGACAGTTGTCTTCTTAGGGAATCATTTTTCTTCCATTCAGATATATTGTGTTTCTGCAGGAAGGTATTTTCTGATTGTTTTTCCACTAGTTCTCAGCTATGCAAGCTCTGTCTTCAGTTTCCTCCGGCCTCAGTTCTAGGTATCTTTTATGCTCTCTACCCACAGAGTCTCTTTTCTTCCTGGGAATTTACAACAGCATATCTGACTTATCCGAGAATGTGAGGATTTAAAATGCCTGTTTTCCTTTCTCTCAAAGAACATGTTACAGCCTTGCAATTTGGTGCAGGTAGTAGCTAAATTTATACATTCACAGGTATTTCAAAACATAGAAAGAAGCAGTTTTATAGTCAGTGCCTGCCTCAGTTTCCTGAGGCTGCTGTAACAGAGTACCATGACTGCATGGCTTAAACAACTGAATTCATTGCCGCACAGTTCTGGAGGCAAAGGATTGGTTCCTACTGAGGGCTGTAAGGGAGAATCTGTTTCATGTCTCTCCTAAATTCTTTTCTTTCTTCTTCTTTTTTTTTTTTTTTTGGTAGAGATAGTGTCTTATATGCTCCCTAGGCTGTTCTCAAACTCCTGGGCTCAAACAATGCTCCTGCCTTGACATCCCAAAGTGCTGGGATTATAGGTGTGCGCCCGGCCTGTCTCTGCTAAAGTCACAAGGCTCAGACATTCTCTCTTTGTTCTCATACCATCTCCTCTCTGCGCATGTCTGCCTCTGTGTCCAAATTTCCCCTTTTCATAAGGACACCACTCATATTGGATTAGAGCCCACCCTAATGACATCATCTTAGTTACATCTGCAAAGATCCTATTTCCAAATAAGATCATATTCTGAGATACTGTGGGCTGGGACTTCCAGTGTATCTTTTTGGGAAGGACACAGTTCAACCCATAACAATGCCAAAAGAAAAGAAAATTTACCTATTTCATCATGCCTCTCAGTTAGGATTCCATCTCTCCTCCTATTTGCCATTAATCCCAAAGGTAGAATATTGCATATTTTTCTATAATGTAGTCTATTAAGGGAAATTTCTTGGTTAAATCAATTCAAATACTGCTCTAGTAATTACCATAATTCACAGCTAAGTTATATGTATAAATGCATACATGCCATGAATAGCTTTATACTAAAAAAATTTATCCCACACATATTGGAAACTATTTTGAAGTGACCAAGCCAGGTAGTTGAATTTGAATTCATTTTCTTACCATTGCTATAAAACTCATTTTCCTAATCAAATAGGGGCCATATGCTTTTGTAAATGTTAACTTCTATTTGCCTTTCACCATTCTTTGTACTTGGCCATCTTCTTTGTCAGTGAAGCCATCTGCCCTGGAGACTTGAGAGCAGTGGTTTTGCAGGTGGGCGATTGGGCTGTCAGCAGAAATGCAAAGAGAAAGCATTAATGTTTAACTTTTGAATATTGAAGTAAGATGAGTTTTATTATTATTTAGTTTGGACTTTTACTTTAAAAGTCAGGCATAATGGGGAGAGATGAAGATTTTCTGAATTGATTTAGTTCCCACGCCATTTCAAGGGGCAAGCTTAGGGCACTAACCTGTAGCATTTCTTCTATAATACGGTAAGGATGCCCCTTCTGCCGGAAGGCTGAGATATGGCTATAGAGTCCTTAGGAAGACACACACCATGGGGCATGTCTGCACAGACATTGAGAGATGCTCCCTCTGCCTCGAGGGACTGTGGACAAAGGAAGGAAAGAAGGGGCAGGATGGAGGGGACAGGCAGGGAGACGTGTGTCCTGATGGCAGTCACTCTCCAGAGCAAGGAAGGTTTTAAGGAAAGCCAAAGCAGAAAAGGACCTTTTGTTCCATCTGTTGTTTAGAAATGCAAAAGGAAAATGCCTCATAGGATGCCCACCTCCATCAACAAACACCTGGGGAAGCCACATCAGAATGAAATTGGCATTAGTGTCATGAAAGGTTTAGTCACAGGCAGAGTCTGAACTTAGCGCCCAGAGTCCCCCTCGGCTTCCATGTGGTATGGAAGACTTCTAGAAAATTCTACGTACTCTCAGCTGGCCAGGGGTTGACATGATGATGGCAAATGACCCTTTAGCTGAGGGGTCGAGGTAGAGAGGGAGCATGTATCATGCTTTTTTCGGAAAAGGCCCAATTTATACCTGCTGCTCTGGGTTAATTACTAGCTCTTCCTTTCAGTCTCAAAAGTCTCCTGGCGTGGACAGTAGAGCAAGTGGTCTCCCGGGTACAGAGCCCTGAGCCAGGCCAGCTTGACAGGAGTCCTGGCTGTGCCACAGAGACTGTGTGGCACACGGGGAACTTGGAAAGGGCTGGTCACCAGAGGAGTCGGCCAGCCCCTACCAGGACAGAACACAGCCAGGTTCACTGGCACTGATTCTCCCTGTGGGAATCCTGCTCATGTTCATCAACTATTTCTATTTAGTTAAGTGAAAAACATCTGTAAACAGGCAGGATCACTGCAAGTATATTTGTGAAAAGAACAATTATTTGAGACCAATCAGAAGTGGGTGTTCATATTTCCATTTTCTTTGCCTTTCAAATGTCCTTGTTGGGGTTCAGCACCTCTGGTCTGCAGCTGGGCAGGTGGGGAGACCCGATGTATTTCTCAAGGCTCCCGGGCTCTCCTCTGCTGGTGACCGTTTTCCTGGAGAGAGGAAGGAAGCAGGTCGTGAGGAATAGATTAACTGGAGATGGATGTAGAGGAGTCATGCCTGCGTATTCCCTACTTTTTTCCTACTTATGTTTTCTTTCAAAATGGAGCAAGGTTATCAGTTGAGAGTGACGATGTGGAAGGAGTTAGAAGTTTGAGGACTGAGAAAGAAGCATGAAATGTTTGTCTTAGAAAGTGGGAGAGTCAGTGGACTGGGGGAAAGCAGTGTGCTTACTGGCAGCATTAAGAGCCTGTTTGAGGTTGGGGAGCATGGATTTAGGTAAGCTGCTGTGCACTTGTCCTGCACTGAGAGTACTAGGCACAGATACAGGTGCCACACACAGACAGGAAATGTCCAGAAGTCCAATAGATCTTTTTCTTTCTTGTGAACCTTCTTAGGAAGGAAAACTTTTCTCAGAAGCACCACAGTAGACCTCTAATCATTGACAAGAATTGGGTCTACACCTTCCCTTAGTGTGTTAGTCTCTGGATCCTCTGAGAAGCAGCTGCCAAGACAGGATGAGATGTCCAGGAAATTTATTTGGGGAATGCCTGTTAGGAACAAGAATGGGGCTGGACACAGGGTGAGGCTGGAATTGCTGCCAGACTGCAGTGGATCTGATCTCGAGTGAAGGAGAGGGGGAAGGAAGCAAGAGTGCGGTAGTTCTATGAGTGTTCAACAAAGCTGCAGGGGAGGCCCTGAGCCTGAGTCCTCTCTCCCAGGACTCTGGTGTCTCGTGGGAACAGGCCTGACTTAGTGCCCTGCTGTGGTCAGTCCCTGGCTGGGAGCAGCCCATGGAGAGCATGACCTGGAACTCGGGCTGTTAGCCAAGTACACCCTTTGCAGTTGTGCATCTGAGCAGAGGATTCTCGTGGTCTTACACCTAGCAAGGCACCTGTGACCGATGTTCATTTAGGATAACCAGGATTTACTGAAGACACATGAGGGAGATTGAACACTGGAACAAAATCAGTCTCTGTACAATGAGAAGGGGAAATGGATGCTGGTAGACAAAGAAATGTGCCTGTTACAATAAGCATTATCTCTTTTTGAAAAACATCTGGGTTTCATGCCCTTTCTTTCTCTTCTTCTTTTTCTTTTTGTGAGTAAGGGAGAGTACTTATAAGCAATTTCAGTTTTCTCTTAGGCTTATTTTTTGAGCCAATTTTGGAGTTTACATTTTTCTAGAGAAGTATCTAATTCATCTACTTTTTCAAACTTTTCAAATGTAACCATAGTACTCCCTTATCATTAAAAAAAATCTTCTCTGCACCTATAACTATGTCTCTTTCATTACTAAACTTGTTTATTGGTTCCTTGTCTAATTTTTGTTTTGTTCCAACCATCCAAATACTGTCTCTGAGACATCTAAGGATTAGATTTTAATTTTGGTGATTAACTGAAAGGGTTTTTTTTTTAATTTCTATTTATAGAAATTTTTATTTCTTTACCTTTACATGGGTTTATTTTGGTATTGTATTTTTAGCTTCTAGAGCTGAATTCTTCATTCATTCTATTTTCATATTTTTCTCCATTAAATGTATTTAGGGCTCTCAATTTCCCTATATAAAAGTCTTCAACTTTATCATAGCATAGTATATCAATCCTTAACTCTATGCTTAGTGCTATTTGTATCCCGATTAAGAAATCTTTGCCACTGTGGTGAGTCCTCCTTCTCATTCTTGATATTGGTTATTTGTGCCTACTTTCTTTTTTTCTTGATGAGTCATGTTGGAGGGTTATAAATTCTGTTAGACTTTTCACAAAAACAACTTTTGGCTTTATAGCTCTTTTTAAATGTAGTTTCATTTCCTTATCATTAATGTCTACTCCTATCTTTATTATAATATGTTCATCTTTCTACTTTCTCTAGATTCAATTTGCTGTTCTTTTTCTAACTTCTTCAAATGGATGTTTATATCATGGATTTCTATTCTTTTTTATAACATTAATTTAAGTCTATACATATCTCTCAAACAATGCCCTATATTTAATTTCATAAATTTTGATATGAAATGTTTTCCTTCATCAGTCAATTACATTATTATATAATTTTCATTGTTGTACATTCTTTGACTTATTATTTAGAAGTATAAAATCAAAGCATGTGGAAATATTTTATGATTTATCTTTAAAGCTTAATTCTGCTGTGGTAAAAGAACATATTCCATATTATTTTAACCTTTTGAAATTTCTAAAATTTGGTTTGTAGCTCATAATATAAATTTTGGAAGAATATGATGTATAGTCTTCATTGTTGGATACAATGTTCTACATATGTCAAATAGGTCATGTTTATTATTTTATGTCATTCAAAATTATAACCTTCCTGACTTTTTTGTGCTTATTCTACTTTACCATGAGATAGGTGCTAAAACTACCACTATGGCTATGCACTTTGCATTATATATTTTGAGGCTAAGTTGTTAGATACATTCACATGTAGAATCATGTCATCTTCCTAGTGAACTGACCCTTTTATCATTATGAAACTATTTTGTTTCAGCACTTTGAAGATATCTCTCCATTGTCTTCTGGCTTCCATTTATTCTCTAAGAAGTCAGCTGTCAGTCTTATCTTTGTTCCTTTAGAAGGTAATGTGTCCTTTTTTCTTCATCTGCTTTTAAGTGTTTTCTCTTTATATTTAGTTTTCATCACTTTGGCTATGATGTAACTCATGGCTTTCTTCAGCTTGAGGTTCATGATGCCTCATGAGTCTGTGGCTTGATATCCACCATCAGTTTTGGGCAGATTTTCATTTGTCACCTTTTCAGAGTAGCTTCTGACCTAAGCATTTTGTTTCTCTTTCTGGGACTACAATTATACATTTCCCTTTATCTGCTATGTCTAGTTTCTACTTTCTTCTCATCTGTCATGTTACTAATTCTCTACTCAGATATCTCTAATCTAGGGGTGAGCAGATTATGTCCAGCAAGCCATCCATCTGTTTTTGTAAATAAAGTTTTATTAGAACACAGCCTCCCCCATTTGTTTACATATTATTGATGTCTACTTTTGCACTATACCAGCAGAGTGGACTAGTTACAACAGAGACCATGTAGCCTGAAAACCTAAAATGTTTGCTATCTGGCTCTTTAAGAAAATACTTGCCAAACTCTAGTCTAATATACTGTTAAATTAATCCATCGAGATACTGATTTGAATTATTGCACTTTTTATTTTTGGAATTTCCATTTATTTTTATTATAGCTTCTTCATTTCCAGTGAAATTCCCCATCTTATCATTTAATTTCTTGAACATTTTAATCATAGTATCTTAGTCCAGGTTCTCTAAAAAACAGAGCCCAAGGCAAAAGCTCTGTGCCAACACTGATGTTTTATGACTGGAAATAGTGTAAGCTGTTGCTGGGCTCCTCCATCAAGGGAATAAGACATGAAGCCAAGGCTGGAGTTGCAGGGAGCAGTAGTGGTATACTGAAGTTTTTAAGTTTTTGTCAGTTAACACCAATACCTGGATATAAATATTATGTTTATACTATCTATTTTTTCACTTTTTTAGTTATTGTTAAATTTTATTTTTTGCATTTCTAGTAATTTTTAAACTTTGTGCTGTGTATTGTGGAAGAAAGGTTGTAAATATAATTTGAGACAAGATTATTTTTTGCTTCTAGATTTTCAGTCTAACCCTCTCCCAACTGGGCTATTTTGGCTGCAACTATTTTTGCTTCTAGAAGACAGCTAGGTTGGGAACCTGTCACCTTCATCCAACAAGAAATTAAAATAATTTGAACCTGGGCTTTATTCCCTTTGAAGGCTCGTCTATTTCCAGTTCACTTTTATACATAAGAGAGGGCCTTTTGGGGTCCCACTTGCGAGCCTGGGATTTCTACCAACACCCCCACTGCCTTGGCAGGCCTTGAGCTCCAGTGTCTGCTCCCTCTGTTCCAGGAGTCTGATGACAGGTCTGCCCAGCTTCTCAGCCGCTCAGTCACCACTTGCAAACTGGAAAATGCCTTGAGCAAAAAGGTGATGCCAAATGTGGTGCCAAATGTTGTGCTCACACTTCTGCTTCCTCAGTGTCTGGGATCTTGGCCCTGCAAATCCTCCCTAGCGTGATAATTCTCCAGTGCTTTAAACTACATTAAAAAATATTTTATGTAGCATTTTTACTTATTCTCACTGGGAGGAGTCATCAGAGGCAAGCAGTTTAGCCATAGCCAGAGACAGAGCTTCTTAGCAACGTATTCTCCCTCTGTAACCCTGGGGCTGGCCCCACCCACCCTGTCTCCATGAGCCTGCCCCTCCCTCCCTCTACCCACATCTTGTGTCTGGAGTTTTTATACTATTTTATAATCAAATACATCAAACTATTTTTTTAATCAACCCTTGTTTAGATTTACTCATAAGCTTTACTGATTTATTTCATCATTGCTTCTTAAATCACATTACTTCTTCTGTATGTCTACCAGTGCTTGTTCAGTTCATTCTTTAGTAGTTTTTTCTTATTTGTTCCAATGAGTGACTTTGAGAGGTGATGTTTCAGAGTCATTTATTTTGTGTCTGAAAATATTTTTATTTTACTGATTGATGACTGATAACTTGATTATAGATTGATAATTGATTATTGGTTGCTGATTAATACTTTAGTTATAGAATTCTAGAGCCAAAATTCTTTTCTCTCATCATTTTGAAGATATGATTTTGTTTTCTTGCATCCAGCATTACATATGAGAAATCTGATGCCAATCTGATTTTCACTCTTTTTTTACCTATAATAATTTTATTCTTTCTGATAACTTTTAGGATTTTTCTTTATCCTTGTTATATTTGTAAAAATGGCTCCTTGGAACTCAGAGAGCATTTTTAACTTAAATTCCTGTCTTTCTTATGATGTAGGGAATTCTCAGCAATTATATAATCAAATAGTTCCTCTTATTCTGTCTGTTGTCTCTACCATTTTTTTTTTAGAAATATTGTAGCCAATTTGTTGATAGGCTTTTTAAAAATTTCCTTAAAAAAATTAAGCTCTATTATTTTGTACACTGGCTTCTTCCACTAAAAATAGCATGAGTATTTTTCATATATGGAATATTCTTTTTATATCATATTTATTTTTATTGTTATAATTTTTATAATCTTATTTCTTAGTTTTTCTTCCCAGCTACATTTTCCAGAGGTTTTTCTGACACATTAATCTTGCCAAATTTTTTTCATTGACAAAACTTGTATGTGTGTATGGTGCACAGCACAATGTTTTAACGTATGTCTATATTGTGGAATGGCTAAATAGAGCTAGTTAACATGTGTGTTACCTCACATACTGTTTTTTGTAGTGAGAACACTTAAAATCTGTTCTCTTGGTAATTTTCAAGTATGTAATCTTAAACTCCCTATTGCATGCTGGATCTATCCTCCATGAGCTTAACTTTTGTTTTCTCTGTCTTTTTTTCCTTTCACTGCATTCTGGGAATTTTCCTCAGTCCATACAATTGTTTAGTCATTAGGGAAGAAAAGAAAAAAGTATAGTGAGGATTTTCTGCCTGAGTAAAATCACCTGAAAGTGAACTTCTGTATTCAGTTGCTTAGTCACTCTCAGGAGTGTACCTACCTTTTACTTAGGTACTAGAATGTTTATGAGTAAACACCATGTATGTGCTTGTGTACACTGGAGTTGAGTTTCTGCAATTATGCTTTTAGAAGGACTTATCAGAAGGATCTGCTTAAAGTTACTATTAAAAATGTAATAATCCCAATGATATGCTAAGTTTTTAAGCAAACCTAGTTTAAGTCTCAATCTCTATTGCCATGAAAATTAAATAAAATGTTTCAGGAAGAAAAAAATGTTAAACAAACAAACACATCCACCTACATTTTTGTGAACCCATCTACAGTCATGGAATTATCTAGAAAAATGATTCCATTTTTCTAGATTATTAGAGATTTCAGGCTCAGGTGGAAGAGAATGGTCTATTTGATATGGAGAAACAGTGACTCCCTGGTGCAAATGAGGAGGTGGCCAAAGCCACTGTCAAAATGGTTCTCTTTTTCTAGGTTATTAGAGATTTTCTGAAGACATATGAGCCCCCATTTATGAAAAATCTAAATGAAATGTTATTGCATCTTAAAATCCTTGGAATCTTCATGTACCATGGTTTATTGGGGTAGACATGTGGTTGTATACATAGGTGAAGAACATCCATCTCGTTTTGAAAGGTGTAGAAAGCACTAGCTCATTGTATGCAAATGTGTTATCACAGTTCTCTCTGTCCAGACCAGGTACACTGTGGCCAAAGACAGTGTGGTTCAGTTCTTCTTTTACCAGCCCATCAGTCATCAGTGGAGACAAACCGACTTCTTTCCCTGCACTGTGACGTGTGGAGGAGGTGAGGCACAGACTTTGTTCGTGAATACTTAGAGCTTAGCGTTACAGGTTACACATCTGTGTTTTTGAAGCTGATTTTTAAATAGATGTGGTTATTAGAGATGTCTAATCACACAGCACCTGACTCAGCAGCCTGGAATGTGGTGGCGTTAATGAATGTGATCATTTGCCTTTATTCTTGAAGACAGGTGAAAAACTAGATTTGGAAAACACCTTTTACTTTTAACAAAAAGCTGGAAACAAACAAGTTTCCATGTGTTACTGCATTTCTCTCTTGATTGTCCTTAAAGTAGAGAAATGGAATTACTTGGGCAGCCTGATCAAGTTAATGGGGGTGTTGGTTCTAACATTAGATTTCTACCTTATCTCTGCACCAGTGTGAGAGTATCAACTCACCAACACAAGAAAGGGTCTCTACCAGTTGGTAAGGGGAAAGTCCTGCTTATTGCCTGCTTAGTTCAAAGTTTTCGTAGATAGTTGGGGAAGGTTTTGAGACAAGTGTAATCTGGGGCTCCACACATGTGCTGCAAAAGAAATATCTTTCAGGCTCAGGTGGAGGAGAATGGTCTATTTGATATGGAGAAACAGTGACTCCCTGGTGCAAATGAGGAGGTGGCCAAAGCCACTGTCAAAATGGTTCTCTTTTTCTGAACTGATCTTTTAAATCAAGGAATAGATAGTTATAAACTAGTGCTGGGCAGGGGGCGGGGTGAAGAACATACACAGGGTTGTTCAGCTAGTAAATAGTACAGCTGGGATCCGGGTTGTAAAGGACAGCTAGTGAACAGTGCAGATCCTCCAGGAGGTTATGGTACACCTCAAGTTTGAGAACTATCACCTCTCTAAAGCAGTATCTTTGGATATCAGCTGTAGCCACATTAATGCCACTATTTTTACCATATCTGTGTTAGCCCTGCACTATTATTTACTTAAGGATTTTCTTTTACAATGACATTTTTCAACTTAAATAAAGATATTTATAAAAAAATTTTAATACTACTACCTTAAATGGAAAACTGTTATGTCTTGTCATAAATAGAATACAATCACAAAAATAAATATAAGAAAACAATAATGGGATAAATAATCTTCAGGTTCCTGCCATTCTCTCAGTTTATTTTAAATTCCTTCTGAATTTTGTTGAGCATTATAAGCATTTTTATTATAGTTTCAATTTTATCTATTTAGAGACAGGGTCTCACTCTGTCTTCTGGGGTAAAATGCAGTAGCACAATCATAGCTTGCTGCAACTTTGAATTCCTGGGCTCAAGCCAGCCTCCTGCTTCACACCTCCCTAGTAGCTGGGACTATAGGCATGTGCCACCACACTTGGTTAATTTTTTTTATTTTTTAAGTTTTTGTAGAGATGGAGTCTCATTATGTTGCCCAGGCTGGTCTCAAACTCCTAGGCTCAAGCGATCCTCCTACTTTGTCCTCCCAAAGTGCTGGGATTATAGGCGTGAGCCACTGTGCCCAGCCTATAAGCATTTTCATGAGGCGAAATCTCTTTTAGGTACTTGAGTCCCTGACTCTCCGGTGGGCTCTGAGAAAAATTCTTAAAAACATTTTATGTCTCTTAAAGCCAATGGAGGTAAAACCCTGTTTGGAACTGAGACTACAAGCTGGGCCTCCAAACCCAGGTCTCAGAAACTTTTTGGCCAATCCTACCCTCCCAAATCTGCCTGCCAGAGTTTACATGGCCTCACGGAGCAAGCAGTGAAGTTGGAATTTGAGGATCTGGATTCACTTTTTGCCTTGCTACTAATCAGCCTGAAACATCTTTGGGCCTCACTTTCTCATCTGTAAATACACTCTCCCCCTGATAGCACAGTGGGGGGCAAAAACGAGAGGACGTATGCCAAGGAACATCGTGCAATTAGTGAGCATTCGGGAAGTATCTGTTATGTAGGAATCTAAACCTGAATTTTGTCAGAAATGCTTCTGCGTGGCATGCAGCTCCTTGGCTATCCCCTCCTGGAGTTCTCAGTGATCCTGGTAAGGGGTGATGCGACACATATACAACTAGGGTCACCGTGGAAACCTCTAAAAGTGAATGGGACATAACTGCAGATACTTGCAAGTGTGTTTACACTCAAAAGCTGAATCCCATCACCTTCGAGTCCAATGGGCTACGCAGCTTCAGGGAAGACGAGAGTCTCTTATGGACCCCAAAATAAAAGCAAAGAAATGGTGGGGGTTCTTTTACTTTGGGAAAAACTAAACATCTTTTTTTTAAAAATTTTTTTTTTACTTTTATTTTTAGAGTCAGGGTCTTGCTATGTTGCCCAGGCTGGCCTCAAACTCCTGGGTTCAGGCAATCCTCCTCCCTCAGCCTCCCAAGTAGGTGGGCCTATAAGCATGCACCACCATGCTCAACTCAGACATTTCTTTCTTTTTAATTTATTCCTTAGCTCCTACACGGTTATTCAGAGAGACATTCCCATTTGGACCCATAAGATGAAGATCAGCTTTCTGCTGGGGCAAAGGGTGCATTTTATAGTAGGATTCAGCTAAGTTCAGTTGATTAAATTCTTGGGAGGAGTATAGGTGTTTCTCATACTTGAGTGCCTATGGAAATATACAGTCAGTCCTGCTGGAACCATAAATGTGGGTGGGAGCACTTAGCAGTAAGATTGTCCCCAAAGATAACAGTGGGTGTAAGAACAGGAGAGAGATTTTAGGTGTTTTAGGGGTGCCTGTCGTTGTCTGCACACTGGCAGAATTTCAGTATGTTTGTTCATAATACAGAAAGGCAATCTGTCTTCTTTCCCTTTTTGTTATCTCTAAGCTGTGATAAAATTAAAGAGGAAAAATTAATTCTCTTCTCAAATTATAAACACCTGAATGCTCTCTGTCTTCTTCTCTTAGAAGTGTGTTTCCATTTAAAACAAATATTTTCTCTGACTCAAGGAGCTGTAATCTCATTTTGTACTTGTTTTGGGGGAAATAAAAACACACGCATAAAACCCACAAGGAAAGCATTACCAAAATTTAATTATATTAGTAATGAAATCTACAGGATTTGTGTGGATGGCATTTCAGAGGTTTTTGGATAATGAAGAAAATTAGTTTCCTGGTCTCTAAGGTACCAGGGGGACTTGGATGGACTTTCCTCGTCTTGTCTGTAGTCATAGACGTGGGACAGTTGAGATCGTCTGGAGAAAGTACCAAGATTGCCATCGCCATCTGATAGCGTAGAATTTCTGACAAATATTGGCACCCAAGTGACATTTTATGGACTGCATTTGGATTTTCATTTTTGTGGTTTCGACCTTGCTTTTTATAATGCATACCAGTCCACCCTTCTGCGCTCAGCTTACATCCAAGCCATGTCTTGCAGAAAGCTATCTAGTGGTTTATAAAATCAGATTCCTCTCAGCAATCAGGACATTAAATGTATTTTTAGGCCTTTAGACCAGTTGATTGAGGTGGAGAGCTTGGCTTTGGGCATATTTTTTCTGAAGAGCTCATTCTAGTTTTGGAAAATTGCTCTTTGTTAAAAAAAAAAAATTTAACTTCACATGACACTTACATAGTGACAGGAAACCTTGAATCAGATCTTTCAAGAAATAGAAGCACCATTTTGTGAATTGTTTTTTCAATTTACAACAGTCATCTAATCAGAATGTTCACTTGCATCAGAGACAAATTATATTTAATAGAGTCAGGAATAAGTTTCCATTCCTTCCCCTTTACAGGCTTGTGAGGGAGGAGGGTAGTGTGTGAATAGCGAACATTTGGGATGTGTTTGTTATCTCAGAATCTAACATACAGGAACGGATTTTGTTCCTCCCTGTATAGACCAGACTTAAATCTCCATTTGGAAGGTTTATTGCAATTGGAGGTGCCCCAGGAAGGCAGATAAGTAAAATGCGGAACTGCACATGCAAACAACAGAACATTATGAAAGAAATATTCAATCCAGCAACAATCCAGTGCAAGGATAGCACATAACGTTGAGGAAGAAAAGTAGAAAAACAAAAGAATATTTAAAACACACTATTATTCATCGAGTTAAGAACATGCACATGTGACATTACATAGGACGGTTGTATGTTTAAGGACATATAAACAATAAATGAAAAGAGGTATTGGGATGGGAGTGTTGGAAGGGGAGTAGCAATAGGGGAAGATGGGGAAATACAGGGAAACCAGGGAGGGACCTTGCACAGTGCTGTGATGACAATGAGGACATGGGGCGTGGACTGAGGAGAATGACTGACTGGCCTAGCCCACACCTGTGGTCCAAATGTGTCTTAAACGGAGTCTATTACAGTTTTTTAGTGATAAATGCTAAGCATACCAAAGTCAATTGAAGTAGTCTTTGTCCATCTTGGCCTCACATTTTAGGTTCTTAGGAGAACCTGAGAACCTTTTTTTAAAAGTACTAATTTCCTGGCCCCCAGCCCCAGTGTTTCTGACTTGATGGGAACATGAAGGGGCCTGGGCACTGGGGCGCAGGTGTATGTTAATAGCTCCTGTGTGGTCCCGTTGTACAGCCGGGGTTGAGAACCACTGAGGTAAGTTTCTTAAGGACGGAAGAAAAAAGTATTCGGCAAACAATAACTTTGCCAAGTAAACATGAGACTGTTGCAATATTCAGACTTTCCTTTTGCACCACTCCAGGTTATCAGCTAAATTCTGCAGAATGTGTGGATATCCGCTTGAAGAGGGTTGTTCCCGACCACTATTGCCACTACTACCCTGAAAATGTGAAACCGAAACCAAAACTGAAGGAATGTAGCATGGACCCTTGCCCATCAAGGTTGGTGTGATTGTCCACACACGTTTTACTTTGAACATAAATTAGCTGCAACTGAGACTTATTGATCTTGTGCAGTGCAGTTCACCTCCATTTCCTGAGTCCGAATATGCACTGATGGCAGGTGATTGCATTCACGTTTATAACCGTGGTCATTAGGACTTAGGACACCTTTACTAATGTGGTCACTCTGTCTAGCTCCATCTTGTCAGGAGCTATGTGTCTGTGAGCTCTTTATAATGAACCTTTTCAAGCATCTCCTACATATGCAATTTTAAAGATCTCTTCTTCCAAGTACAATGCCTAGTCCATCTGCCAGTCATAAATTTCATTCACTCACCATTTCAGCTTTTAAATAGGGTCACCCATTACCAGGTTTTGACTTTTGAAGTGTTCCCACTAAATTTAGTATAAATAATGCATTGTGCAAGGAAGTGAAGAGTCTCAATGCCAAAGCAAAAAAGCTATGTGTGAAATATCCTATTGCATAATTTAGTACCTGCTGACTTGGATTGCCTGGGGAAGTTTCCTGGCTTCACTGCAGTATCTTAAAATAACAGCACAGTATCAAGCCCCAGAATCTCCCAATACCTGCCAGCTGGCTAGGGCAGCGTGCGCAAGTGGAAAAGAAGCGTTCTTGGTGGATTTCATTTCCTGTCACTAAACTGCCCGTTTCCTGTAATCCTGGTTGAACTAGTTATTAATAGAGGCCTTTCAAAGGACAAATTCTGTGAAATAAAGTGGTTTTCTAGGGATCCTACTATTATGATAGTGTGTTAATATCATTAATATATTTTATCAGAATCATGATAATAAAAGGAATAAATTTATCTCAATTGAGAGAAATATTTTCCTTTGATTAATAAACCACCAGCTCCATTTTCTATATTTTCATATAAAACTGAGGATATTTTTTGTCAGAGATGTTCCTGAAAATCAAAGATGGTGGCTGAATTTAGGGGAATGGTTGATAACACTATGGATTTTTAGTTTTCAATTTGAAAGAGCTCTGTCTCTTGGGATGTCAAATCTTATATTAGTCAATAAATAAATGGATTAATTGAGTAGTACTCCATGGTATACATATACCACATTTTATTAATCCACTCATATTGATGGGCACTTGGGTTGTTTCCACATCTTTGCAATTGTGAATTGTGCTGCTATGAACATCCTAGTGTAGATGTATTTTTTATAGAACGTCTTTTTTTCCTTTGGGTAAATACCCCGTAGTGGAACTGCTGGATCAAATGGTAGTTCTACTTTGAGTTCTTTGAGGTATCACCACATTAATCATAAAAAAATGATAAGCTAATGCCCCTTGTAATATCCTGGATGGAGCTGGAGCCCATTCTTTTAAGTGAAGTATCACAAGAATGGAAAAACAAGCACCACATGTACTCACCATTAAATTGGTACTAATTGATCAATACTTATGTGCACATATGGAACTATTAATAATATTCATAGGGCATCAGGCAGATGGGGGGAGGAGGGGATGGGTAAATTCATACCTAATGGATACAGTATGCAGTGTCTGGGGGTTGGGCATACTTATAGCTCTGACTTGGGCAGTGCAAAGGTGATATATGTAACCAAAGTATTTGTGTCCCTGTAATATTCTAAAATAAAAAATAATTAATCCATCAAAAAATAAATGTATCAATTTATTTAGAAATGATATTCTCACGATGATTTCATTTGTAGTGATGGATTTAAAGAGATTATGCCCTATGACCACTTCCAACCTCTTCCTCGGTGAGTTACATGTTTTCTTTTTCTTTTTGTAATTTGCTGTAAGTAGTTTGCAAGGAACTGTGCCATATGTAGCAATAGCCTAAAATGTACAAGGATTAGATACCAGATGCTTTACAGAGCTAAGGGAAAACATACTTCCCTTCAACAATAAGAAATATCTTTCTGAGAATTAGATGAACTGGCTGCCTCTAATGGGCAAGGCCCTATTTCCCATCACTAGAGATGGTAAGCGTACATCCAACAACCAGGGTATTATAGCAGAAGCTCAAATGTTGCAGTCGATCAGAAATTTGCATCCCCTTTCACTCCTAGAAGACTAATATGGTTGAATTTCTGTGATCCTCTAGTAACATTGTCCATTAGTATGTTATAGTTCAGAGGTAGTGTAAAGATGCTTTCACACTTCATATTTTAATTGATTTAATTCTCACTATGGCCCTGTGAAGGATATGTAGGGCTGGTGTGTTATTCCCATCTGACAGAAACCTCAGATTCAGAGAAGTTAAGTATTTGTGACTAAACACAGTATGTGGCAGCTGAAAGTAAAGTCTTATGACTTCAAGTCACTTCACAAATAAATAATATATTTTTATTTGTTTGCTTTTGAGCTGGGAACATAATCCTTGGACTGCATGTTCCGTGTCCTGTGGAGGAGGGATTCAGAGACGGAGCTTCGTATGCGTAGAGGAGTCCATGCATGGAGAGATACTGCAGGTGGAAGAATGGAAGTGCATGTATGCACCCAAACCCAAGGTTATGCAAACTTGCAACCTGTTCGATTGCCCCAAGTGGATCGCCATGGAGTGGTCTCAGGTAAGATTTGAGAACATGCCACTTTTAACTAAATCTCAGGCTTTTAAGGTTTTTCCTGTGTGCCTAACATGGTACCTTACAGTGTGGGGACACAAAAGTTGCATGTGAGCATAGTCCCTACTCCCAAAGGACTTAAGGAGACAGTTGGAGGTTGCACTAGTCTGCAGTCCCACCAGCAGTGTAAGAGTGTTCTTATCTCTCCACATCCACGCCGACATTTATTGTTTTGGGACTTTTTGATAAAGGGCATTCTCATGGGAGTTACATGATGTCCCATTATGGTTTTGATTTGCATTTCCCTGATGATTAGAGATGGTTAGCATTTTTTTCATATGTTTGTTGGCCATTATTCTGTCTTCTTCTGAAAAGTTTCTGTTCATGTCCTTTGCCCACTTTTTAATGGGGTGGTTTGATTTTTTCTTGCTGATTTTCCTGGAAGGGGGAAGAGGGGCTGGGTAAAGTCACACCTAACAAGTGTGGTGTGTGCTGTCTGGGGGTGGGCACATTATAGCTGTGACCCTGGCAGCACAAAGGCAATTTATGTAAACAAAGCATTTGTACCCCTGTAATCTGAAATTTAAAAAAAAGATGACAACAGTTGGAGGACAGTGTGAGAGAGACCACAAGGATCAATGTAAGTAAAAATAATTAATACTAAGGACATTAATAATAATGTTACTATGTAATTCATATTAAGTACATCTGGCAGAAACAGAATTTGAAGCAGAGTCGATCAGAAAGTCTTTGTGCCTGTTTAACCCATTCTTTTTTTTTTTTTTTTTTTTGAGACAGAGTCTCACTTTGTTGCCCAGGCTAGAGTGAGTGCCGTGGTGTCAGCCTGGCTCACAGCAACCTCAATCTCCGGGGCTCAGCGATCCTACTGCCTCAGCCTCCCGAGTAGCTGGGACTACAGGCATGTGCCACCATGCCCGGCTAATTTTTTGTATATAGATTTTTAGTTGGTCAATTAATTTATTTCTATTTTTGGTAGAGACGGGGTCTCGCTCAGGCTGGTTTTGAACTCCTGACCTTGAGCAATCCGCCCGCCTCGGCCTCCCAAAGTGCTAGGATTACAGGCGTGAGCCACAGCGCCCGGCCAACCCATTCTTGAAGATAGAATTTGAGCAAGCAAGAACCCGGGGAGACAGTCACTGTGGGAGATGGCCAAGCAGAGGTGGCTGAGCAAAGGCATGAATGACATGAAGTGACTAGAAGTTGAAAAGCCCTCTAATTCATCTAGATTAAAGATAGAACCCATGTTCCTAAGAATTAGAAGGTTACCATGGAAATGCTGATGCGACATGAGAAGTATGTCCTTGATCCAGTAGTTACTAAGAAGCTTCCAATTTTTTTTTCGAAGAAAATAACATATTTTAAATAATTGAGGCAAGACAGCCTAACATTGGGAAAAACCAGAGGCAGGAAGCCTCTTTGGAAATCATCATGGGGTCAGGTTGTGGGAGAAAAGAAAAGAGAAAAAGGAAAATGTCCCAGAGGTATGACAAGACTTCGTGTCAGATTAGCTTAGTCTCCCCTTTCTGGAGAGATGATTGAGTAAGTCTGCAGAACAAATAAAGTGCAGCTGGATTAGTCAAAGATGAAAAAAACAAGCATTGGTATTTCGTATTTTAATCTTAACCTTTTCATTTTCTAGAGAGTGAGACATAATTGGCTCAAGTTTCTGTAGCTCTTTTGAGTGATCTCTACACGTTCAGTTCATCATATGCATACATTAGTATGTCTATTCATCTGTTTATTCAGTGTCAGCTACCATGCTAGGAATTAAATAAAACTTGCAACTACCTCCCAAAAGCTTAGAATCTGGTTGCAGAGATATGCATGCAAACAGTTGTGATACAGTGTAACACTGCATATGAGTGGTACCATGTGTCCATTACTTCCATGAGGCACAAAGTACTTGAAGGAGCCAGGAAAGGCTTCAGAAAGGAGGTAGCACTTGAGGTAGCAAGTTCAAGCAATTGAACTTGAAGGATAATTGAGTTTGCTGGGTGAAGACCCACTTTAGTCTTTTTCTGATATCCTCAGACTAAATGTCATCACCCTATAAAACTTCACTGGAAATTGTTAAGGAAGAAGTTATCTGTTCTTTTTTGTTCATATACCCACTAAAAGTTGTTTAGAAACTTACATATCCTTTCACATATATGGAGGTTGACATCTAAAATTTCTTATCACAAATTTAAATAATTACAAAGAATATAACTTCTAACATGTTGTGAATGCTGACATTTTAAAATAAAAGTGTTACATTTTCAAAACTCTGTCCAGTGGAATCTAAATGCCATGATGATTTCTATCCTTGCCATCTTTCATTTAAAAAATGCATAAATGAGTTCTACTTTAACAATTTGGATATTGTACGTATTTTTCCCTTTCACTCACATTTTCAAGCTACTCTCCTCATAGAATTTTATCCTAATATCTTGTATTTTTATGGTTTAAAGTCTTTTCTTGACTATATTATTCTACTTATGAAAAAATAAGTATAGTCAAAGAAATTAATTTATATTAGTTTCCTGTGACCATAAAGCTTTAAGTATTGAAAATGTCCCCTGAATTGAGTTATTATTAAATTTAATTTTAGTACACAATCAAAACAACATAAATATATTTCAAATTTTGGTAAATAATGGTAACACATAAAAATTACATTTTCATTTGAAATCAGCCTTTATAGATGGTGAGTGGAGCTGTACAAATAGTCCATATTCATTTCCAGAATCAGACATGGGCTCAGCAATAGTTTTATTGTTAACTTTTACTGTTGATGTCTTATTTTGTTTGTTTTGTGTGTGCACACTGGAAAAGCTTGTTCTCATAAGTAAACGGCTGGAATGGAAGGATTTTATTTTAGCAAGGTCATTCAGTTCTTTGAACTCCTGACTTATATGCCAAAATTCATGTTACAGTCTATCACCAAAAATTATTTTGTAATGTATATCGCTGGCAATTCTATTAAGTCTTCTTTTGAAAGTAAAGAATACAACCTCAACTGCAAAAGGATTTGTTACCCAGTCATTAGGGACGTTGACTTTTTCAGCCCCCAATCAACATTATTTCTACAACCTGCAGAGGCTATGTTCAGCCCTTTTAAGTCCCAGCCATATGCTTTGCTTTGGCTTTAGAGCTTTTATACCATCCCCTCTGTCACTGTTATGACTGTACCATCACTTAAAGTATCAGGACAAAGGATTGGAAACCAGCTCGTCTCATTCACTATAATTGGCTTTTAATACTTTTCACTTTCTTCAAAACTCAAATACATCCTCAGTGATGAGGATTTGCTGTCATTGAGGATATGTTCAGCTCCACCGAGGAGTTCCGGAACTGTTGCAAACACTGACAGCATCACTGGCATTAAGTGTCCAGTGTCCCAGAAGGGCTACTTAGGAGAGAATACTCTTTTGTATTGACCAGTTGTGGTATAGTTATACTTTGTATTATTCTCTCTCTCTTTGAGCAGATTTTTTCTTCTGTCTGGGCTAATATAAAATAGCCTCTCAAGATCATAGATATATCAAATTGATAAATTTAGGGGTAGGTGAGTCAGTTTTCCAGAAACAGAGTCTAATCTCAAACTTCACTCAATTCATTACAGTTTTTGTTCAATGGTTTCAAAAGTGGCATGATTAACTAAGAGAAGTTTCCCAATATTCTGCCTTTCTGGAGATGCGTGTACACTGAGAAAGGCATCCATATCCTCTGAACCATGTCTTTGAAACTGGTGCCCAGGACACTGGGCCTCAGCAGGGTTGGGTGCAAAGCATTTAGAGACTGAGAAAACAGTCTCCAGGCTCTATAAAGCAATGGGTCTGGAATGTGGTTCTTCTCTGCCTGTTAGGAACTGTGGGACCTTGAGCAAGGTTCTCAGGTGGTGGACTGTTTGTTGTTTATCTGTTAAATGAGAATGAAGCTACCAATCTGCAAGTGTGTCTGGAGGATTAGTGAGATCACATAGGCAGGGCAGTGCCTGTCATGTAGCAGGTAACCAAAGGCAACCAAGAACTCTCAGCCCCTCCCTGGGGTGGAGCCAGGATTGGTGGGCTCTGAAGTTAATACAGATTGGAGGTGACTCTTTAAGGAAAAAGACTACAAAACACAAATATTGGGTATTCAAGAGAATGTTTATTTAGAATAAGAAAAGAATTTTTAAAAGCTATTGCCATAACTCTAATGGATTTCGGTTAATAATGATATATTGGTTCATGAATTGTAACTAAGGCAAGATGTTAATAATGGGGAAAAGAAGCGGGAGGGGGAAGAGAAAGCATATGGGAACTCTTTGTACTACCTCCTCAATATTTCTGTAAGCCTAAAATGTTCCTAAAAGTGGTCTGTTAATTTAAAAAGATAGATATACACATATACACTCACCAATATATGTGAATAAATTGAAAAGATATTCTAGATTTTCATAGAGTAACTTCTAAATCTTAAACAGATAACTCAAGAATAAATATGCTGACAACACAAACTTCACAAAAACTCAGAAAAAGTAGCATAATACATATTTTTTTTTAATTTTCACTGCCTGATAACATCTATAGTATGTTTTCCTTGATGTTTTGTTTGATGGCTTCTTCATATTACAACAGTTTTTCAACATCAATTTCTATAGACGGAATAGAAAGATCCTCTGGCCTGGTTGACTGAAATTTTGTTTTATTTTTTATTGATAATTTGGAAATTTTCTTTCAGTTTCATAAATTGTTTTGGGTAATTTCATGTAAATTTTTACTCAAATTTCGGAATACCTGTACCAAGTTTCTTTCATATTTGAGCAGTAAGATTTCAGGTCATTTTGATTTTTCTTGCATTGTGATCTCATCTTCAATACTTTTTGAATTGAGAATTGGAAGGAGATTATGCCAGAAAGGGGCCCAGAAACACAAGTATCACAGAAACACAACTATCACAGAAAATCAGCCTCCACACCCTTCCTTGCATGCTTATCGAACGGTATTTTATGAGGTGTTTTATGCTTTCCTTTGCATATGATAAAATAATGCCTTTGTGGATCTTTTCATGAAAAAGAATTTCATTGGCTTCTCTTTGCTTCTTTGAAAGTGCACAGTGACTTGTGGCCGAGGGTTGCGTTACCGGGTTGTTCTGTGTATCAACCACCAAGGACAGCACGTTGGGGGCTGCAACCCACAGCTGAAGTTGCACATCAAAGAAGAATGTGTCATTCCCATCCCGTGTTATAAACCAAAAGGTAAGTGTGTGGTGTGTTTTTAATTCTAATCAAATGGTAATTTTCAGCTCTCATTCCAATATGGAAGCATTTCCATTTCAAATTACTAGCTTTCTTATGAAAATTATTATATTGATAGATTGCGCTACCTGTCCACTTAGATAGAGAAGCTGGGCATGTGGGATTTATTGATCTGGAGAGAAAACCGAGCTCCTGTTGATTCAGTATGTGTAGAACAGCTCCCGTGTGTTCAGGCTTGTACTAACATTTCTTAGTGGACAGAAAATAATTTGAAGCAGTCTCTGCCTTGAAGAAAAAGGATAGGGAGCAGGGGAAAAGCAGGATGGGAAGGAAAAGGAGAATGAAAAAGAGAAGGAAGAGGTGCAGGAGGAGAAGGATGTTATTCTCTTCTCCCAAGCTTCTTGTTCTTCTGTGTTCCCACAGAACTTTGTATAATACACTCCTCTTCCCTGGAGGGTAGGTTTCTGGAGGGAGGAAGGATGTCATTTTTATGGAATGAATGCATGGAACGAATGAAGACTTCCCAGGTCCATGGAGGCATTTACAATTTCTTCTGTAGTTCCCATTTGTTCCACACATTAGCAGAAATGGGTAACAACCATGGGTAGGAAGGCCTGGCATCACCTCTCTAATATGTGCCACTCTCTGTGTATAATCATTCATGTGTACTTTAGCAAGGTGTTACCAATCCTCATGACAACCACCTTCCTTCCTGAAATGGAAAAAAAGATGATTCCCACCTATTAGTATTATAGAAGGACTCTTCCTTGGCACTTTAGATAGGATGATAAAGTACTCCTTTGTTTTTTCTGGGTTCATTATACATACAAATAGCCTCATAATTAACCATTCAACAAATATTTGTAGGACTGTGTCTATCTTGCAGAAAAATCGCTAGTTGCCAAGACAAGTACAAACAGTGATTACATAACTCCATCAGTGAAGCCTTTTCCTCTTCCTTCTGCACTTGAAGATACTTTCAAAGTCACTTTTATAATGTCTGTAATTTCCCTGAAGTAGCCCAAAATTATTTCCTTTCTCACTGCATGACTAGTCTCTGTCTAAGGGGTCTTCCAAAGACACAAAGGGGCATAGGTTGGCTCCTGCATGTGGGCCAGGTGTGACTGGTCATTATCCCCTCAATGATGACACAACAGTAAAAGTTTGAGGAAACTCAGCATGGACTCTCTCATCCTCCCAAAGTTCTTAACCTCCGTGTTATTTGCTTTTCTTTTGTAATTTCTGCATCCAGTGGGCAAAATTTGTGGCAATGGAAATCAAGTTGATACGGTTGAAGTAAGAGCTTTAATGTGCAAACAACAGAAAGGCATTTTTATGTTAATGTTGAGAACATATTTAACTGTATCATGGGATCCTTTTGGTTGTATTTTGATAATGTGTTAATTTTTAAAAATATGGAAGAAATTTTTATTCATTCCAGAAGCCACCTAATGTACTATGCTAAAGAACTCAACTTCCATTTTAAAAACATGACCTCTTTACTAATGAAATCTTCACGCAGTATAACCATAGACCCAACTCATGAATGATTAATAGTAATTAAGCTTGTTGTTTATATTCCTTTTTCTTAGAAAAAAGTCCAGTGGAAGCTAAATTACCTTGGCTGAAACAAGCACAAGAGCTAGAAGAGACCAGAATAGCAACAGAAGAACCAACGTGAGTCCAGGACCTTTTATGGGAATGATCAAGGCATAGCCAGTTAACATGATATATGCAATTTTTGTACTCATTGGAGTACAATGATACATTTAGTATCCAAATGACCTGGATTTGCAGACTCTAGAGAACTTGAGCTGGCTAGAATTTTTCTTTATTTCACAATTCAGCAGTCCTATTCTGGCAGTGTCTGTGAGAAGCACAGAAAAGAACAGTGTTATTTAACGAAAAGCAGCCCCAGTGGTCTGTTGCACTTAGAAGACTGGGGATAATTTCTAGATTAATACATGTGATTTGACTAAGGACCATCACAATATTATACAAATAAACCAATCATTCCATGGTTAGGTCATGGCCATGAAATGCATCCGTGGCCTGAGAGACCCCGGGGCTGCTGTGCTGTGCGGACATGCAAAGAACATGGTACCATGAGTATCAGAGCTTAGAACCACCCCTAGTAAAGACACAACCTTTAATTTTCAGTTAGTCTTTAAATTTTAAGTCTTTAATTTTTCTATGTCTTATCCACCTTACCAAAAAAAGGAACAGATTGGGCGTGTTCTCTCCAGGATTTATTCCAACTCAGAAATCCAGTGACTACATCCACATATGATTTGACAGGTCTGGGTTGTAAGGGTATCAGTGGAAATTAAGAATCAAGAGCAAATCAAAGTGGCACCCCGGAGGCAGAGATATAGGGACCAAAAGAGAACAAGGAATCAAAGGCACTCTGAGATTTCTAGTCCAAAAGTCTACAAGAAGAATAGTACCAAGGATAGGACTCAAGTCATTGGACAGAGTAGCTGATTCCCTGCCGAGCCCGTGAAGCCTGTGCTGCTGACAGCTGTCTGCAAAGAGAGCAGTTCACAGAACACTAGAAGAAAGGGGATCTCAGCCATCATCTGGCTAATTTCCCTTTCAGAGCAGGCATTTCTTCTTCAACACTTCTAGCAATGGGCAGAGTTCATTGCATTAAGATACGGCTCATGCTTATGTCGAACAACCTGAGTTATTTGCAAGAACTTTCTTCCTGTAGAGACAAAATGTACCTCCAAATTTCTCTGAAAGAGAAAAAACACATCTGTACCCTATTCCTTGTGACGAGTTTTCACAAATTTGAAGAAAGCTGACATGGATCCTGAGATCTTTGTCTTTCCTGAGTTCATCATCCTTAGCCTTTTCAGCATTTTCATGCACTGATGTTTTGAGATCCCTTAAACCCTGAGCAGGGTCTAAGGAGGCATGAGCACTAACTGCATTGCTCTTCCAGAGCACATTCTCATTTGTCAGTCTCCCCGTCACTGTGGTCCAGCCCAGCAGTGAGCCCCAGGGAGTGTGGGTTACTTCTCCTTGAGAAGGCACCATGACTCTGGTGACGTGGGCCAACAGATCTGGCACGTCACACTTCTGGCATGCATGCACAGCCTTTTCCACGTGGACCACCATCAGGCCTGGGTATGGCCACAGAAGAAACTGTAGATGCCGTGAGGGTGAATGGCCCCAGAAAGATTGAGTACAAAGAGGAGAGTGTTGGGCTCATGACAGAAACTCGGAGAGGTAGAGGAAGAAGGAGACTCATAAGAGGCAGGTGGTGAAAGAATGCAGCAGAGAAGAGAGGAAGGAGTGAGACCCAGGAGATTCATCATTACAGTGACCAAGGAGCTGAAAAGGGGTTTAAGGAGGCGAGAGGCATATAGAGTTCACATCGCACAGAAAGATAGGGAAAACCATGAGTGCCGAGGAAAGGCTGGTTTGGTTGGCGAGAAAGTCTTTTCCAGTTAATTTTAGAGTAGCGTCAGCCAAAGTGTGGAAGATAAAATATTGTGGAGATTTAAGAATGAATTTTCTAGATCAGAAGGAAAAGGGGCCGCCGTGGGTTTTGACTACTGAAGACAAAGTAAAGGTTGGAGTCAAGCTGATAGAAAAGAGTGTGTGTGTGTACATGTTTATTGTCTTTCTTTTTGAAGTCAGGGCAATCTTAAACATATTGAAAAGATAATTTGGATTTTAGATAAATTAATTAACATCTCTAGACCTCCCAACTAGAGAAGGAAGAAATTAGGCCAAATGCTACTAAGCTACTAGGCTACTATGCTACTAGCTTCTAGGCTAAAACCTTCTCCCCAGGTCTGATCTCCTAGGGTCCTGTAAAGGAAGGCATCTGTAGAAAGAGGTTTGGACACCTGAGAGGGAGCATGTGGTTGTCATGCAAGGAAAGTCGTGGAATTTTTGGTCTAGAATATTGAGTCCTCCCAGAATCCATCCTTCTTAGAACACAGCTGTACAGCAACTGGTAATCCTGTTGCATGTCGTGTCTTGGTTTTCAGGACTGCTGTCTGTCCAGCAGTCTTAGTCCCCAGACTAAGAGCCTGGAATCATTCTTGCCTCTTTCTCATTCTTCCCTTATGTGCAATTAACCACTGAGTTGTACCGACTGTATTTGCTAAAAATTTTCTTGGTTCCAGCTCCTTCTCTCCATCCCAGCTACTATCCTTGTTTAGGTCCTGAAATCACTGACCAGTACATCTACAACAGCTCTCTAATCCTCACCTGCCCCCTTCAAACCCACACAGCCACCAGAGTAATGTGGCTAAGACACAAATCTGATTCTCTTTTCAACATTCAGAATGTCCAGATGTTTCCCCAGCACCCAAAGGTTTATGCTTGTTCACAAGGCCAATGGGACGTTGCAGGACATCACTCTTCCTGGCCCAGCCTCATCTCTGGCCACTTCCTCTCTTTGCCTTGAGTGGGCTCCTCCAGCCATACTGAGCTGGTTGCTCTCCCTTTCCTACAGCAAGGTGCCACTTACCTCCACTCCTGCCCTCACACTCCCCTCTAGGTTGGGAATGGCCCACACCTGGCTAAGTCTTTTTTTAAACTTTTTTTAAAAAATCAGAAAATTTCAAGCCTATTTCAAAAAGGATAAGACAGTAAGGATCTCCTATGTGTCCATCCCAGCATCAATAATTACCAACTCTTGTTTCATCTAAACCACCAACACCATCCATGCTCTGATCAGTCTTGAAGCGAGCACAGCATATCATTTCACTCCTGAGTTCTTTAGTGTGTATCTCTGAAAGAGGAATCATTTCTTAAAAACCAAAATACCATTTTTAGAACATAGTCCTAAGATCACTGCTATCAGAATCACTGTGGTGCTTTTTAAAAAGGGATAATTTCTGGGAGGGGCCCCATAACCAGCATTTTTTTTCCTTTGGGCTTTGCCAGGTATGTTTTATTATTATTATTATTATTATTGTGGTAAGATATACTTAAAATTTACCATTTTAACTATTTTAAAGTGTGCAGTTCTGTGACATCAAATACATTAACAATGTTGTGCAACCATCATCACCATCCATCTCCACGACTGTTTCATCATCCTGGACATAAACTCTGTACCCATTAAACGGCAATTCCTCACTACCGCCCTCCTCCCAGACCCATGTCACCTCTGTTCCACCCTTATTTCAGTCCCCAGTGTATCTAACAGGCACCCCAGCTGCCTTGGGGGGGGAGTTGCATCTAAGTTTGGGGGCCACTGGATTAGTTAGTCCATAAGGTCAGAAAATACTATTCCTGTTATTGAATTAGACAGGATGATGTCATACAAACTACAATGGGTTCAGGCCCCATATGCATTCTAAGGCTGCATTTTCGGTCACCCCCACTTGACTTTTACTGGGGGTTTCTTCCTCCTGTTATCCATAGAACAAAGCTAGCACGTTCTTTACTCCCAGAGGACACCGCCCTCTTCTCCCCAGCATAGAAGACTGAGCCCGCAGCACCTGTTCCCTGGCCTGAGAGGCTGCCTCATCCCACCTCTGCCCTCTCTCCCTCTGTGGTCTCCATGCAATTTTCCTGTATAATTCACTCTGCCTGGCAGTTTCTGGCCTGTTCTTGGCTGTCTAGTGTGAAGTTTATAGTTTCCTGCCACTACTCCTGACTCTGTCCACTCCCTCAATTTCCAAACAAAACCGCAATGTATCTTAGCTTCTAGCGCATCCTTTTATTACCGCTGTCTTTTGTGGTTGGGATGCTTGCGTGCTGACAGTGAGGAGAAGATGAACACAGCTGTATCTCAAACCCCTCCAGCAGGGCCTGCCAGGCCAGCCTGGGGAAGATAAATATTTCTGCTCTGTGGTTTACCGTGGCCCGAGCTCTGAATTTACATAGCGGGCGGATGTTCAAAAGGCTTTTTTTCTCTTTCTTTTTTTAAATTAGGAAAATAAAGATCACAGCTTATAACACTAAGCCAAGGGAACTACAGCGCTGACCTTCTTAGCTTTCAGCTGCGGAATGTGTTGACAGTTGATATGGTTCATCGTTGTTCTAAAAGTCCCTCCCTGGAGCCTCTTCATTTGCTTCTATGGGATTCTCAACACTCCAGCAGACTTGCTGCCCTCACTCCTGTTTTTCATATATGAAAGCTAAGGAAATAGGACAGACTTAGAGCACTCTGTGTGTTTTCTTCACTGCTATTTTGGCTTTTCCAGTTGAGGAAATCGTGTTTGCTAAAATCAAATCGGGTTTTATTTCAGGCATCTGTTTTTCTAACAGATATAGTAAGAACAACTGTTAATAATGTGGAGTGGAGGACTTGTTTGGTGCCAGAGTCTGGCCTGAGAGTTCTAAGTAGATTAATTCATTTAATTCTCGTAAAAACCTTATGAGGAGGCGTTCTTACTATCTTCATTTGGGGGCTGAGGAAACCAAGGCAAGGGAGGATTAAGCAATTGTTCTCAACAATTAGAGCTATTGAGTGGTGGATGGTGATCCTACGGCACATGATACTAGAAAGCGTTGAAGTGCACGTCAGATGACCTAGCTGAAGTGTCTCACCTGTACTTGGGTTGGTGCAATGCAGTAGACTGAGAAGTGGGTGACTACATCATAGGATGGGATGGCATTTTAAGGTTGTAGTGTATTGTAGTTATGTCATGATATGTTGTTAGAGGTCAAGGAAGGCTTCCTAGGAGAGAGGGCCACCAGAACTGAGATCCTAAAATGTCCTATGGTGTTAGAGGAACAGCACATCAGGCATTTGGAATAGAGGCTCGCACGCAGGCTCACTGGCCCTTGTGGGCCATGTGGGTTGGTGGGTGGTCTGAGTTTCTGGAGGATGGAGAGGAGAGTGATGGCAGCAGGGATGCATCTGCAGAAACACGCAGTCTGGGGGCTCTGCCACGGTTCATTACGGAGCCTGGACTTAATCTGAAGGCAGTGGAGCCATTCAAGGATTTTAAGCAGGGAAGTGACGTGATCACAGTTACAGTTTAGAAAGATCCCTCCTGGTTGTCTGCAGTTTGTTTCTAATTACTCACTATGTTAAATAAAACTGCAGCAAATACCACATTGCAGCTCTGTAATTGTCTTGTTAGGACATACTGCTGGAGTAGAGTTCTGAGCTGAAGGTAGGCACGTTGAAGGCGTTTAATTTTAGCCACTGAATCATACTGACTTGCCCAGCCCACACCTTCCTCAACAGTGAGAAATTCCCTTCTTTAAAAGAATGCTATTTTCTGGTATTTGTTATCGTTTCACGTTTTATACCTAACATCAATCCATGAAGAATTTACTTTGACATGTAATATATAATATAAGTGTAACTTAGTTTTTCCCAAATGATTATCCAATTGCCTTAACACTGTCTATTGAATCATCTAAACTATCCGCTTTAGTTTTAAAATGCCATCATTGTACAAATAGCCTAGTGCCAGTACCATATTATTTGAATTTCTGTATATTTTTAATATTTTTGTCTGTGAGTCTGTGCAAGGACTCTGTAACTGTTAATCATTCTGAAAATGTTCTTGACTGTTTTTACCTAACCTTCCATGAAACTTTATAGTTGTATTGTCTGTTTCCAAGCCCCCTGCCCCCCAAAAAAATTACTTCAGAGGTTTGGATTGGAACTACATTTGTTCTAAATTAATTGAGGGAGAACAAACATCTTTTAATTTTGAGTCTTCCCATTCAGGCGTGTGTGGTGTTTTCTCTTCTTACTCAGATCTTTGAGGTTAGGATCCCCTCAGTCTTCTGTAGTTATATCAGCCCTGCACACTTCTTGCAAAGTTTTTGTTCACAAGTCCTTAGAACTTAGGCAAGTTTTTTACACTTTTAAAGCCTCTATTTTTTCTCATTTGTAAAATTAGGAAGATAATGATACTTATTCATAAGATTGTTGTGCAAATTATATTGAATAATATATGTAATATGCATAGCATAGTACCTGGAAGCTAGCACTGTTAGCTGAATAACCTGGGAGAATGGGTTATTTTAGGGTGTATATATCCATCTATATCTATATATCCATATATATTTAGTTGTAGACTACTTTATTGAACCATCTTATTTTTTCCAAACATTTTCAGTTAATTTTACTGTTTTTCATAGTTATTATGTCATCTTTGAATAATAGTAATTTTGTCTATTCTATTCTTTCCTGATAGTTACACCTGCCTTTTTGCTCTTCCATTTTATTTTCATTTGTACTTTTCTTATCTCATTTTGTTTATCCTTACACTTTTTACATTTCTGAAGTCATTCCATTTTATTTGTATCTTCTGTAAGTTTCAAAAATACAGATGAGTGTCTCTGTATTTTTAGTAGAAGAATTTAATCCATTTAAATTAGTTATCATTACTGATAGTTCTGGTCTCCATTTTAATTGTTTCCTTGTTGATTCTGATGTTTTCCCATATGATCTATATGATCTTGATTTGATTTCTAGATAACAGAAGCTTTACCTGTTATAATGTCATTTTTAACATACTCAATTCTGTATAATTTTTATCATAAGCATCAAGAATGATGCCATTTCTTTTGACTTCTTTATGTCTAAAATGAATAAATTGGCATGGTTTTCTTTATCCCCAACCTATTTTCTCAAACCTCTTGATTTTTGTAATTAAATTCTGGTATTTGGAACAACAACAATTACGAGTAAGTCATGATTATTCTATGCATTCTGTTTTTGGAAAAAAACTATCTATAATATTTGATTTATTTCTATATCATATTTTCTATAGTCATTTAGAATTAAGTATATGTTTACAGCCTTCTCACTGCAAGTTCTTAAATCATATATTATTTTAATTTCATTTTAAATTAAATTATCATTGAATTAGAGTTTATCTTTGTGCATTTTCAAGTATATTATATAGATGGTGTACTCTCTATGACCCTTTGTAATTAAGAATGTCACAGATGAGCAGAAGCATGAAGCATGAACAAGCAGAAGCTTGTTTTACAAGCTTTTTACCTACTTTTCTTAAAACTGTGAAAATGTGATTTTGGAGTTTTCTGTCTTTTGATATTGAAGAGGAAAGATTTGAGCCTAAATTGCCTTTTCTACTACTGGCAACTGATTTTTTTCTGCTTAGATAAAATATTTTTTCCCATATGCATAAAATTAGAGTATTTCTTTAGAATAAATCCAAGTATTATTTTCTTTGCAATAATTTTGATAAACAGAGAAGGCTTTTAGGGTGTAGATTTAGATCTTTCTTGGGTGCATGAAAGTTTTCTTTTATATTTATGCCTCTTTTTCAATTATGTTTCTTATTTATTTATTCACCAATTATCTGTATTGAATTTATTCCCTACTTTTAATATCTTATTTCTTTTACATCCTTGTCTTTTTCCTGTGTGTTTTGGAAGCACACCTCCCCTTCAAACAAAATCACTTGCCATCCTTATCATTGAGTGTATTTCTATACTATTCACTAGAATTTTCTTGTTCCAGAAATAAACTTTACATGATTTTTTAAAATATTTTTCATTTTTCTCTCAACCAAGCCAGATATTTTTTTCATATTTATGTTTTAACTTCCTAATCCCACCTTTTGTTTATATGGTGTTTCCTTGAATTTTATTCGCAGTAACTTTTAAATAGGTGCTATAAATTTTCTTATATTTCTAATAGTAAATATTTTCCAAGATATGTTTTTCTTTCACCAATACATGTTATATTCTCCTTTTTATGCTGGATAATCCTTTTTTTTTTCAATTGTATGTTGATATTTGGTATTTTTTTTTTATTCTGGAAATAAAAAAATAAATTCCCTAAAATAGTACCATCAGATTTTCTTTGGATTCTTTTACTGTCCTACTGGGTGATCTCAAAATGCTTATCTCACTTCTGATCCTGCTGAGTCTGTTTAAGATAATACTGGCAGCTACTGCGTAACCTTTGACAAATGCTCTGTACCTCGGTTTCCTCATGTGTAAGGTGGGAATCATAGTGCTTCCTGGTAGGGTTGTTGTTATGAGTAAATGATAAAGTTTTTCTGAAGCACTAAGAATAGTATCTCACATTAATAACAATACAATGAATGTCAGATGTTGCAATTTTTATTTTATTGTATTTATTGAGCTTTTAACTCTGACATAATCTCATTTAATCATCCCCAACACCATTAGGTAGGTACTATTATTGTTCCTATTTTACAGAAAATTATTTCCTTTGTACTTGGATAACAGTTTGACTGGACATAGTATTCTTGGGGCTTAGATTCTCTCTTTCAAAATTTTATTCTATTTTTTTCTGGGTTTGAATATTGGGTGTCGGAAGTCCATCCAACTTGTTATTCTTATAGGAGACTTGTTGTTTGTACCAAACTGCCTATGCAGTTCTTTCTTCATCCTCAAAGTTTTACATTTTTAGCCAAGTATCTTGTTTGTGAGGGCTGCTGATAACAAACCTAGTGATATAAAGTAAATGAATGTCTTATCTCACAGTTCCTAGTTCGGAAGCCCAGCAGATTTGGCTGCTTTCTCTGCTGCAGTTCCCATTAGGCCAAAATCAAGGTGCCTCTTAGCCTGAGATCTTTTCTAGAACTGCTAGGTCACAGTCCACTTCCAGGCTCATTTGAGAGTTAGCAGAATCCGTTCTGTACAGTTGCAGAGCCCAGATCTCCATTTTCTTTCTGGCTGTTGGCTGGGGGTTGCTCTCAATTTCTCAAGGCCACCTGCATTCCTTGGCTCTTGGGCTCTACCTTTGAGCCTGAAACAGCAGTTGAGTCCCTACCATGCTCCATATCCCTCTTGTTTCTCGTGCCACTGCATTTCGCTGACTCCAGCCAGAGGAGAGAGTTTCTCTCTCCTTAAGGATGCCTGTGATTAGATTTGTCCATGGGGATAATCCAGAATTGTTCCCCTTCTCATGGTCACACCTGTGAAGTCCCTTTTGCCATGTATTATAACATGATCATATGTTCTAGAGGTGAGGGCATGGGACTATTGAGGGTACCATTATTCTGCCTAAGACTCTGGGCTTTTATGTTAATCATATTTATCACTTTTTCCTGGAAGATAGTACCCTTTCAGGTGTATTTTTGTGACTTTTCATACTTTACTTCTGAACACCGTTTTTGTTTCATGTGTTGGAGTCTCTACTTGAAGAATCCAGTTACTTTCAACATTGGATTGCTCAACTTCTCTCTCTCATTTTGTCCCTAAAAATTATGTTTTTAAAAATCAATTTTATAGCAGTATAACTTACATACAATGAACTGTGTCTGTTTCAGGTGCCCCATGGGTGAATTTAGATAGATGAGTCCACCCATCAAACCCCAGTCCCACTCGAGATACAGGACACCATTACTCCAAAGGTGTTCTTTGTCCACTTTCCACCCCTCTAATTGCTCCAATAGCTTCTCCCTCCCTCTCTGTCAGCTCTTCATCCATTTTCCAAGTCTTGCCTCTCTGTTGTTAATTTGATCTTCAGCCATGTTTCTTCTGTTTTTTTTTTTTTCCTGGTTCTGAATTACTTGTTAGAATAGATTTGTCACAATAGTGTTGTTATGTTTCAGTGTGTTTACTTGGTTTCTGCAGTTTTCCATCTTACTCTGTTGTTTTATCATCTCATCTCTAAGGTCTCACATTATTGGATTGATATTCTTTTTAAATTCTTCCACCATGCAGACACGCCGGGAACATGCTCTGTTCCTCTGGTCATGCTTTGGCCACACTTGGCTCTTCAAATGTATTCCTCTCTTTCCTCTTAAAACAAATAACTGGGTATGAGGGACAAGTTTCCGAATTGTGTGAACACTGTAGTATCTTTTATTTAAATAAAAAATAATAGAGGAAAATCATGCTGAATTATACATTATTATTTTTTAGTTGCCATGGATTTTTTTTTTACCCCAAAATCATTTATGATTATCTTGGACAGCTTTGACATCAAATTTTTAAGAGGACTTTTAAAAGGATCATTTTTAAACCAACTCAAAACATATAAGAAACTGAGGAAAACATGAGTCTGATCATCCTTTGCCCTGTTGGGAGTTGAGGGGCCCCTCCACTGACCCCATTTCTACTCAGGATTCTCAATCACTGAAACACAAAAGTCCAATGTCAGTGAAAATATCCACTTCCCAAATCTTAAGTCTGTATTACTAAGGAGAAAAAAGGGGAAAAAATTAATGACATTAAGGTAGAATATGAACATGATTAGAAAATTTAAACCTTTTGAAAGTATAAAACACTCTGGTTCTTGATGCTTGCAGTTGTTTCCAGAGAAGAGAAATTATACACAAACCAGTGTATATAGATATATATGCTATACACACACACACACACACACACACACACACACACAGTATGTAATATATGCTATATATGCAGACACACTGCTGTACCCTTTTTTGTGTTTAGACAAAAGAGATCTTTATATATATACATATGTATATATATATATATATATGAACTTCTCCATACTTATTTCACTTAACAATCCTTAAGAGAACACTATTCCTTATCAGTTCATACAGACAGACCCATATCCTTTTAAATGACTGCATATCATTCATTATATGGAATATCTCCTTTCCAGTTCTGCCATGAGAGTAGCAAAGAAAGAAAAGAGTACGTGTCAAATATCATCCGTCCTGGGGGGCTGAGCAAGCCAAGCCCTCTCAGGGAATGTAAGGATTGGAGAATATAGTTCCCCACTAACAATTTCCAACATGGCAAACAAGATATTTTGTGTTCATTGATATTTCTTTGTGGGACTCATATATAGCAGTGGTCTTTCATTCTGCTTATTGGGGATGTGCTGTTGTGAACACCTGTAACAAAATCTTGCCTGGGGAAAGAAAGTTGGATGGCTCTGGGAGAACCTATCTTTCTGAGATTTTTAACATTAAGCTTTGGAACTGCAATTGAAACAAACATCTCAGCAGCATTTTCTTAAGTTATTTAGAAGTACACAATCCCATAGATAGGGGTCTGTATTCACTTAGGTTTATGAAATGATGCACATAATGTTCCTATCTTAAGTATTTATAGTACACATTCATATATCATTGGAAAAAATTTGTAGTGAATAAGTCTGTTAAACATTATTGAACTCAAAGTTTTCAAAACTTACTGTTGTGTCACTGAACACTTTCTCGTCTGTCACTTATTAGTATGTCATGATACAAAGTGTGGCTTAAGAGTATTTTAAATATATCTGTCCCTACTGATTCTGTGTTTTTCAATTCAGTGAGGAGGTTCACCGAAGGACCAGATAGTAAATATTTTAGGCTTTGCAGACCCCACAACCTCTCTCACAAATATTCAGCTCTGCTGTGTAGCGCAAAAGCAGCCATCAATTATAGGTGGGCAAATGAGCGTGGCTGTATTCCAGTAAAACTTTAATTATGGACACTAAAATTTGAATTTTTATGTAATTTTCACATATCACAAAATATTATCCTCCCTTCCCCTCAACAATTTAAAAATGTGAAAAGTATTCTTAGCTGATGGGCTATACAAAATCAGGTGGGTCAGGTTTGACCTTCAGGTCATAACTTGATGACCTTTAATTTAGTGGATAATAATTCAGGATGATAAATAAATATTTTGTTCAACCATATTATGCAATGCCTTTTATATTTTCAGGAGATTCAAGAGTTTATTGTGTTTATATGTTAAACATATAAGAATATTAAAGCTTCATCTACTCTGTAAAAAGCATTTAATTTATCCTACAATTTAGCTCCTAAACACTGAGACAGTTTATTACCACTCTGCCTACAAAGGATAAGCTCAATAAGGATTCATTGAATAAATATTGGTGAGAATCTCCATATTATAAAAGAAATCAGGTTAGAAATTATCTCTGCATGATGGTTTATTTATTACTAAATCTTAAAGAAAATCTTGGAATGATGTTTTGCAAAGGTTATTGCACAGAATTTGAAGTATAAAGTGGATGCAAAAGTAGAGTATGTCTTTAGTGAAGAATTCTTCCTGTTGCTAATAAGATTTAAAAGTTTATTAACTGCATAATTGACCATCAGTGAAAGTATAGCCTTCCAAATGTGTTGTATCCCCTCTGAACGAAGCTGGTTATTTTTGCCTTCATTGAATTCTTGTCACTCCTCCTGTTTTGGCCTATGTTTAATGACCATCATTGTCCTTCTCTGGTGGCTCCCTGGTTTTCCCCAGGTTCATTCCAGAGCCCTGGTCAGCCTGCAGCACCACATGTGGGCCAGGTGTTCAGGTGCGAGAGGTGAAGTGCCGTGTGCTCCTCATGTTCACGCAGACCGAGACTGAACTGCCCGAGGATGAGTGTGAAGGCCCCAAGCCGCCCACCAAACGGCCCTGCCTCCTTGAAGCATGTGATGACAGTCCAGCCTCCCAAGAGCGAGATGTCCCTCTCCACGAGGACAGCGAGATGACTTATGACTGGGAGTACGCCGGCTTCACCCCTTGCACGGCAACATGTTTGGGAGGTATGTGAACCTTTGCTTGAGAGACAGTTGCGTTGTGTGTTGGTGATGGTTTGAGAAATTACTAAGTCAGGTAAGCCAAAATATGCAAATGAGCAAAAGTCTAAAAGAGGTGAAATCATTCAAGTAACTGAAAACTATGCTTTTTCTTTCTCTTATTTTTTTGTAGTGATTATTTTAGAAAGGTAAAGGGTAGTGGGGCCTGATCAAAACAATGAATGTATGTTCCTTTGGCCTAAGAGTCTGCATAGCTGAGATGGGGAGGAGGTCATTGGTTAATATGGAATAAATAGAAAAATGCAGAATGGAGAAACTGAGGCCATCGTGTGCATAAATCAGTCTTACAGACTGAGGTAGCCTGGAATTGCTGTGCCTGATGCAACTCTCAGAAGTCATCCTCAGAAATATTTAGATTCCCATCTGCACACTGAGCCAGCAACCAGTGCAGAGCAAACTAATCACCATGACTTATGTTTGTGTAGGTATTGGGTAACATACATAGCCAGGAAACTCTGTCAGTGGCTGTGTAGCCAGCTGACCCCATTAGGGTGAGAAATTGGCAAAATAATCAATAGCTTTTCTAAGAAGACAAAAGGGATGAAGCTCAAAGCACAGTCGTGGAGTTCAATCATCAATATCTGGAGAGGTGGCTGCTAATTTGGAATTGGCAGGGAAAGGGCTGGCGTGGGTATGAAAGTAGTGAGTTCACACGCTTATACAGGGAGTTCCTGTCTGAATGTTTCTGTGTTTTTGTGTGTATGAATATTTGCTGAGAGTGATTTGGTAGACAAGTGGACAGATGTTTGAGGTCATGATGTAGTATTATTTTATTGTACTGCTGATGATAATATGCTACTATTTAATTTAAGATGTATGTGTGTGTGTGTGTATATATATATATATGAATGATATTGATGCATATAGGTGCACTCTCTTTTGCACAGTGGAATACAAGAATGCCTTTCTGCAAATGGCAAAGTGGGAGTGAAAATTCAATTGGCCCACGGTGGGCTCATTGTAGCTCACTCCCTGTGGAGATGTGTTCCTGACATGGTACATTAGCAATTGCTATTTTGTTCTCTCCAAATCCCTTCACATCATGACAGGCCTTGAGCTGTAGTTTCTTCCAACTACTCTTGATATAATTGGTCACTTCCCCTCAGGCTCCAGTGACGTTTATGATGCCCTTCACACAGCCAAATGGCTTTCAACAATCCTTAATATCTACCAGCTGCCTCCTCACCCAGTTCCTAAAAAGAATGCACCTACTTGGAGTGCTGTAAAGCTTGCATTACAACACCGGGCAGGACACTGTTCTTCGGATCCATAACATACTACACATTGCTCTCTTTCATTACCTGGGGGTTTAAAGTAGTACCCACTCAATCACACCAGCTAATTGGCAAGGAGGAAAATATATATATTAACTGTTCTAAGTATGATCCTAGGCATATATCTGTGTATATGTGCATTTCTGAAACAAAAAGCATCATAATATAGAACATAGCATGTACAAGGCAACGCTGTGTGAAGGGGGCCTATTTTTTCCTTTTATAGCTGTAGGTATTGGGTTATAGTAGTTTTGTAAGAGGAATTGGAATTTCCCATACCTTTAAATAATCTTAAATAGTTTATATCATAGAAATTGTCTGTTCAAAAAGTTTGAAAGAGCTGAAGCCCACAGATGTCTAAATCTAGTCCTTTTTCCCCCCCTTATAGGGGCAAAAACGGGGAATGTTGTGGCTCCATCTTCAATATCATTTTAAAATGCCCCTGCCACTTATTATTATATTCAATCTGAGTTCTTAATGTTTAACTAAATTCAACAATTTAGATTTGTTCAGGAAAAAAGTCATCCATTAACAAGGATATTAAAATTTATTTTCTAGAGGTGTTCATCTAGTCTCTCTCTGTTTTCTCACCACAAATAATGTGTAATCTATTTACTGTTTGGCCTTAGACTTTGGAAAAATTCTAATGGGTGGATTTGGGGGATTTAATTGTTTGCTATTCGTTTATAGTCAGACCATATTATAGCCAGAGAATGTTACCTGCATAATTTATGACTTGGAACTTACCGCAGTTTTCTTTATAGACTAACAGAGGATCAATGTTTGTTAATGTTCCATGGATGCTTAAAAAAAGCATATTATATCTATTTCTAGGCCCCAAGGCAATTTGATTATTAGATCAACATAATTTTCTTATTTAATTTATTTTTCCGTATTTATTTTACAATGTGTAATATATTAAATACTGGATGGCATATGAAAGACTCCAACTATAGATTTTGTTCATTTCTCCAGGTATTTCTTAAACTGTGTGTATCGTATTATGTTATTTGACATGTTGAACTAGTCAAGACTCTTGTTTGCAAATGACAGAAACCCAACTCAAACTAATCTGAACCAACAAAAAGGAATGTATTAGCTCATTTATTGGCTCTGCTTCTCCTCTGGGAGCCTGTGATTTTACCCTTTAATTGTTAATTTATTTCTTGATGAGACTAAACATGTATATGAGGTATATACCTATATATATATATATATATATATATATTTGGCTTAAAAAAATGACCCTTTTATGATAATACTGCAAAAGTCAAATGGGAAGTAAAGGATGTTGCCTCATGCTACAAAAGCAATTTGTTAGAAAAGGATGCCAAAATTTCAACATTTGATTTATTTTATGTTCTTGATGTATCGTTGTAATTATTACCTAAATTTTGTTAAGTATAAGATAAAGTAAACTTATAATTTTTTCTTTTTTTAACTTTTATTTTTTAAGATAAGTATTCGATCAATCCTCTTAAAGTGAAAAGTGTCAAAGTCACATTGTAGGACCAGCACGTGGAATGGTAGATATGTTGTGGCCATTTTTGGAAAATACGTTGTACCTCAATAAATATCCTAAATCTTCTATTAAACTTTAAAATTTTTTCAGTAAACATGCTTTAAATGTGTTATGAGTATTGTAAAATTCCATCCAAAGTGGCTATAATGGTGCTTTAGGGGCCACTCACTCAGAAAACATTCCAAAATAGTGTCTCAGTATATTTTCTAAAGAATTTTTATTACACATTAAAATATATTTGAAAGATAACTGGATTTTTCTTAGATGTAAATAAACAAAACCTACTAGAAAATAAACATTTAAAACCCTATAAGGTAACTAAGGAAATTTTGATATTTGCAAATAAGAATGAGAGTTAATTTAAGTTGCAGTAATGTCTTCTTACATCCCAGGTTAGGCAATGTTTATTTTAAAAGTTCATGGAAGATACATGCAGATTTAAGACTGCATCCTGCCATGGCAGGGAACATAAAATTACAACTGAAGACAGCAGGAGGAAATTTATTGGAAAGAACTGAACATCACAAATATATATTATAAGTATTTTGGGCCAATACCACATCCTGTTAAATACTGTAAAACGGTTGAATTGAAACATGGCATTTGGAAAAAGAACCACAACCTTGTAACATAATAGAATACACATTCTTGCATGAAAATGAATACATTTGCATATTTCAAATAGCATAGTTAGTAGCTATTACAGGTTTTTATGTGGTTTTTTTAAATCAAAAGTTTGACTTATATTTTGTTCAATTCTGATTTCCCAATAATTCTTTTTTGTCTAAGCAGAAAAAGAATAGTGGTTGAGAGCATGAGTTTGGGGGTCGAACAGATCTATCTGGCCTCAAAGGAAAAATATGCCTGTGAAAGTTCATATCTGCACAAGGAGCAGTCACTGCTTTTGGAAGTAGTTTGACTGTATTGCATTTTGGAATCCCTAGAGTACAAAAGAAAGACCACTGAATTAGGAGGCAGGCACTGTAATTTTTAGTTTTGAATCTACTACTTTTTTGCTATCTTAAGTTCTTTCTAAACCTCAGTTTCTTTATTATTAATATTAAATTAATAAAATGGAGATAATAATATCATTCTTTTGACCTCACAGATTATTTTGGACTCAACTGATATATTTGATAGCACTTTGTACAGGGAGGTATTGTCGTTGTTTTGCTAACAGTAGAAATATTACTAATTATAGTAATAGTGAGCAGGACCTCAAACTGTAATGAAAATTTTGAAAAGAATTATATGTCAGATTTAGCACATATGCAGTGATATAGAAAAGATGTTATTCTTAGCAGCTGATATGAAAAGTCCTCTTTGGGAAGTTATTGTGTATATTTGGAAGGAGCACCTTGCTAAGTACATCTGGAATGCAGAGAAGTCCCAGGCTGGGTGGTCGTTGGGATGCTCCTGAACGTCCCAAGGTGAATAGGTTTGGGGTGGAGGGAATAGAGGGACTAAGTTTAAAAGGTAAGTGAGGGAGTATCAAAGACTAGAAGACTTCAGACAATGCAAAGTTTGCTCCCAGGCACAAAGTGCAGCATGTAGTTGCATGATAGTCCAAAATGCAGTGGTCTAAGAATGAGGAGACCCAAGACCCTATTTTCTTTTCTTCCATAATAAGTTATTCTATATAATTTGACTTTTTTCCTCTTTCCAACCTTCAGGCCATCAAGAAGCCATTGCGGTGTGTGTACACATTCAGACCCAGCAGACGGTCAATGACAGCTTATGCGATAGGGTCCACCGTCCTCCAGCAATGAGCCAGGCCTGCAACACGGAACCCTGCCCCCCCAGGTATGTGCTCTCTGGTGCTCCTGGGATACACCATGTCTGGGTGGTAACACCCTCGCCTGTAGAGAAACCCACCTGTGTGCAAAGACTTGCAGGTTCACGCCAAGTGGATCAGCTAAGCCTGCTCCAGTGCTCTCTCTTCTCTCTTTTAAGTCTTGCTCCAGCCAGATTGTTGCCTAGAGGCTCAAATGCAGCCTTGTTGAATCCTCTTTAGTCTGATTTTTGTTTGCATCAAACATGAATGAACATAAACTGGCCTGCCGCTGGCACAACCATGAGGCCCCCAGCATTATTCTCTTTCTGCTCCCTATCTCAAGGGCGCTTCTCCCCCTAATGTCCCGTCACAGAGCACAGGAGCTGAGGTGGAGATAACACTGGTACACAGCAGGTGCTTAATCCTTATTTGTCAACAGACTGATTGATCTGTTTAATACCAAACTCACCTTCATGTGTTTTTACCTTTCCCACTGACTTGCCTCATATCTCAAGACTGTAGAGTGGAGTGTCATCAGCTCCAGAGAATATGTGAGGGTGACTTCTTTTTTGGTCTCCTTGGTCTGAAAGGTGGTTGGCTAAAAAGTTAAGCGGCTTCCTTGTTTAAGTCCCTGTAAGACCCTGGGGAATTTTGTTGGAAGGGTGGCAGGTTTCTCCAATGTCTCCTGTCCCCGGTGTTGCTGGCTACAGAGGAGGATAACTCAGCATCACGATTTCTCACACAAGACTTTTCTGAATCTAGCTCCCAATCCTTCCTTCCTTTGTCTTTTACCCTTACGATCTTAAACACTCTCCTGTGGTAAGAATTAGTTGCCAGGAACTGAGCCTGCTCCCAGTCTTTGTCAGAGTCTCTCTTCTGCCTCTTAGTAATTACATTGCCCATCTTACTTGCTTAAGGTGAGTTCTGTATGTCTAGGACTTTAAGTAAGGAGGAATTTTCTTGTGTCCTCCTGCCATACCGGTGTAAGAATAAGTGTATTGTATGTTTATGCAGGAAATAAGCTGTGCTTCTAGAAGTCTCTTGACCCTTCTGATTTTGATTGCATGAAATCTGTTGGCTATGATGTAGAATCTGCTGCCTTGATGGCAGGAGGGTGATGCAAGTGGGGATCAAGTGAGGCCACTCTAGAAATCAGACCCTCTGTACCCTGGAGGTGGGCACTCTTCCCTGTGAGTGTCATTCTCCCCCTGCACAGGAGAACTCAGGAGGAAGCCAGCTCGAATGTGTGCCCTCATTGTTGGGGAAACCCAACAAACACCTGCCATGAGATGGTACAGAGTTTTACAGTCCTTTCTGTATTTCTCACTTCTACTGTAGCCTAAGGAAATAGAGCCACCTTGCTGTGCTTAGCTGCAGACTTACCTGGGTGGACAAGGCAAGGTCCAGACAAAGCACAGGGAAATCTGCCTCCTGGCCACCTCCCTCCCCCTGGCTGACTGCATTCCAGAGTAATTCATGCCTAGATACTGATTGCAGAAGAGACAATGTGTAGGAGGGATTTTAGGAAGCTTTGGTCTAACGAGGGGTCAAGACATCTGCTTTGTCAAGTGTGTCCAGAGCTTTCCAAGAGCACCCAGTGTATGGGAGTAGTATTGGCTATACATCCACATGGAATGACCTTTGGATCTTTAGAGAAATGGCACTCGTGCTAAGTGTATAAACCTCAGTAATCCAGATTACTTATCTAGGTTTCTCAGTTTTTTCTTATTATTGGCACGGCCAAATTAGATATTTTTGGAAAAGCTGGGGTTTCTGTTTTCCTCCCCTGCTGCCTCCCTCCCCTGAGCCGTGAACATGGAAACAGAAGACTACCTGCCTGAGCAGGGCCAAGACATAGGCAGACACAGGGAAGGGGAAACATAGTTTTATTTATCAACATATTTTCCCATGAAATTGGAATTATGTGCTACATCGTTCTGTGAACTGTTTTCTTAAACTTAGTTTGGGGATGGGGCAGGGGCAGATGTTAAATAAACAAATCCTCAAGAGCAAGAATAATGTGAGGGCTGAAAAACAGACTGGTGGGGCTGAGGCTGGGGGTTGGTGCAGGTGGTCTGAGCAGTCCTCTCTGAGGAAGTTACACAAGTTGAATCCCAGAAGACAAGTAGGAACTGGCCAGGAGAAGTGTAGAGGAAAGAATGTCCTGGGCAGGGGAAATGCTATGTGCAAAGGCCCTGAGGAAAGAAAAAGATCAGTGTGTGCAGGACCTGGACAGAAAGGAAATCCATGTGTCATGGGATGAGATCAGACTCGGGCAAGGGTTGTGGTGAGCAGTCAGTGGGAAGCCATTGGAGGGTTTGAGCAGTGAAGTGATAAATCACATTTACATTTTAAAAAGATTACACATACCCTGAAATGGGGAGAACAAGGGTGGAGACAATGAGATCAATTATAATTTTTTAAAAATAATTACTTTGAACCAGCGATCCAGCTCACAGCAATTCCATTTGTATGTCCTCCATTTAAAGCTTGCTACGTGTGGATCTGCACATCTTATCATTTCCTTTTTGCCATTTATATGATACCAACAAAATTCTTCATCAGCACAGTTGCATCCATTTCTGTATTTGTAGCTATGAGTATCATCAAGTCTCTACTGTCTTTGCTGGAAATGCTCAGAGTGTCCTGCAGAAACACGGCTTCCCAGGGTTTTGCGGAGGTGTTTTAATAGTTCTGCAATCTATAAATCCTTTTCTTTGGACTGTTTATAAAACAATGTAATGAACCTGTTTGTTATTTTTATTTATGCTGTGTCAGGCATTTTCCTGTGCAAAAATTTGAACATCAGTACCCTAAGTCATCTCTGCTCGGTGAAACGTACTATTCTTACTATTAATAATAACCTCACATTCCTTCACAAATGTGGTAATAAATAAATAATCAATAAATGCTTTTGTTTTCTGTACATGAAAACAGAATTTGGGCATTTTAGGTAGTTGGTGACATGCCCACGAACACACAGTAAATAAATTGTTTACTACAAGTAAAGCCAAACATGGAGCATTTCTCATTAGCTGTCATTTAGTCCAAACCCCAACTTTTCTAGATGGAGAAATGGAAGTGTAGGAGCCCACATGGCATGCTAGCGGCAGAGGTAGTCCCCTGATTTCCAGCCCCTCCACCAGCCATCCCTTTTGTCTGCACTAACCAGCGCCCTTTTTCTAGGAAGATGGCTATAAAAGAAATGATCTGGAATTTGCAAAGACTTTAAGTGGTGACTACAATTTGGCTAAGCATGAAATTCTCATAGCCTTTAACAAAGAAGCATAAAAAGAAGAAAATACAACCCAATACAGTGGGGCATATTTTATTTCTAGATCCAAATCTTATTCCAATATGACATGAAGCTCATCTTTACCAGAGTTCTGTCCTCTGCTTCTAGCCAACTAACAACAATGATGAAACAGAAAAGAAAATAATGACAACATAAAAGACACTTCATATGAGAGTGATTTGCATAACACAAGATGAAAATAGGCCCTGAGAACATTGATGAAACTCTCAATTTTATTTTTTTTAACGTTATTCTATTATGCTCTTGCCATGAAAGGGGAGATAGCTATAATGTGTCACCATATAATTTTTTTTCCAAAAAAAAGCCAAAATACAAAACAATTCACAAATCATTCTCTGTTCATTCTAAGAAGTAGTACACACAGCTGCCATTATAACTGTAATTTTGTTCAAAATAAGATAACTTGATTTCATAATTTTTCTTGTAATGTTTCAAGACAAAGTCCAAATCAAACATTTTCCCCACTTTATCATGAAATTCAAGTCCTTTATTTAAGTAGATTGTCATTATGTGGCCTTTTCTGGTTTCAGTTCTCTAATAACATGAACCTGGCATTCTTGAAAACTTACTTCTCAATACTTTGTGACTCTGTCCTGTTCACATCTAACTGCCACTGCCTTAATTCACATATGTTTCCCTAAGCTGTTTCAGCAGTTTCTGGATGAACTCCTGCCTTTTTTCTCCTGCTCTGATCCATGTGCACAGGCATGACTACAGAAGTTCTTTACCTTTCTCAATTGCAGAGTAACTGTGTAGTTGACCTTCAGTGACTTTCCTTTACCTGTGGATTAAACACTACATTCTTCCCTTTGGCATATATATTACTTTCCTGGGGCTGCCATAGCACAGTATCATGAACAGAGTGGCTTAAAAAAGAGAAATTTATTATCTCACAGATCTGGAAACAAGATGTTCAAAATCAAGGATCCAACAGGGTTGATTCTTCCGGAGTGCTGTGAGGGAGAGTCTGTTTCGTGCCTGACTCACAGCAAATGATAGCCTCTGGCACTCTTTGCTTTTGAATGGCACTGCCGCTGTGGTTTCATATTGTTTTCCTTCTGCATGCCTCTGTGTCCAAATGCCCCTTTTCAAGAGGATACCACTCCTATTGGATGAGGGCCTGCTCTAATGACCTCCTCTTGATCATCTGCAAAGACCTTCTTTCCAAATAAGGTCACAGTTGCAGGTACTAGAGGTTATAACTTCAACATAGTTTGGGAGGAAACAATTCAACCCATAACAGCATATAAATTTCTTTGTACCTTTGGATCTAACTCTTGAACCACATCTCCTGTCACTCCTACTGCATGCCTACACACACACACACACACACACACACACACACACGTATTTGCCTTGAGGAATTTGCTCAGCAGCTGCACTAAACTATGCACTAGGACCCCCGCTCACACTCATTCCTGCCTTCTCAGCCTTTGCAGGTACTGTGCCTGGTGCCTAAAGACCTTCTCTACTGTGAAAAAAGTTAATTCTCTCCCGGGAAAGTAATCATTGGCTCACTTCTTACCAGCAAGATAAAGTTCGACAGAATGTGAAATAGGATCCCAACCTGATTTGATAGAGGGGAACTCTTATTAGTTGCATTTTCACTCACATCTTCAAACTATGTTTAGTCCTTTTACAATTATTCTTATGTCCACCCATGAGTAGTGCGAAAGGCTCAGGGGTTGCTTTCGATCTGTGCTTGACCTGACCTGCCCAAGAGGTCAAGGCAGGGTTGAGTTTTATTTGCAGTGTTCTTTGCTTGCTTGCTAACCCAGAACGAGACTGAACAAAGAGTCTCGAAACTGTTTCTCAAGGCTGCTGGAGAAAGTGCGCTGGTTTATTCATGCATCAGCCTGTATGCGACGTGCCCTCTCCTTCATCGCAGTGCTCAGCAAGAGTGCCTGCACCCTCCCTCCCTCAGCAATCGCTCGACCACGGAGCCTCCAAGCTAAGAATAATAGAGCAGACAATATGTCTTGGCCACTTTGCAAAATTAAGAGTCTGTTTTTATGTGAAAGGAAATACTATTCCTCGTTTCAAAGTTGCAAATTTAATAAACTTTTCAAAGTTTGAGAGTTATATTGGAAAAACCCCAGCAGAGACAAAGGTTTGGTGCCAAAATAAAGGTAAGTTTACAAAAATGTTTTAGGTTCTAGAAACCAGCGGTGTAGAAATAACAGGAACAGGGTGTTGCATAATATTTTCCATACAAATATTTACTGACTCCAAGGGCAATAGCAGTAAAATATCACTCTAGGGTGAAATGTACCACTGAGATTGGGTTGGACGGCCAGTGGATCTTTATTTACCCGAAGGCGACTGTATTTGATGTATTAGTTTGGACTGTCCAAGGTGGGGTGTTGCATGTTTATTTGCTCTTACAGGGTTACTCCTCCAATCCATCCTATAACTGCTGAGTGACGGCTATTTATGGAGTTTGCTTTTTCTAGGAGAGAGCCAGCAGCTTGCAGAAACATGCAGGGTTATATAATGGTCCCCACATCCGAGGAGAGCCTTCTCCTCTAACAGCATTCGACACTGCCAGGGAAAGAAGTCGGAAGGCAACAGGCAAGAGTGATGTGTTTCTGCACCAGCTTGTTACCCATTTCTTAAATATAAAAGAGAATTCTGTATTTAGTTTGTTTTCTGTTAATAAGAAATTGTTACTTATTTCTTAGATTAAAATAGTTCCATTACCAGTTCCTTATGACTCTAACTGATTCTTCTAGCTGTACATTTTCTCGAAGGATGCTCATCCTGAAGTCACTCCAAATAACTTACATATTTAAGCTGAATTGTTTTAATGGTGAAACAGAAACCTTCTAGTTATTGAGCTGTGCGAACCAATTGTCATCAAAATATGACCCACTTATCTACCATTGGTGACTTCTCTTACTTCCAAAGCTACTGGAATTTAGATGTTATCAATTATAGTCTAATTCATTAATAGATTTCCAATTAAGATGGTGTTATAACTGCATATTCTGCTCCAAATACAGATCAAGGATAGATGTGATATAAAAATGCCAGACCAAGGGAAAAATCATGGAAACAGCTACCTAGGCCAGTAGGGGATGGGAATGTGGAGTGGTGAGTGGGACTGCACCTGCTGTTCTTCCAGGCTTCAGGCCCCAGGCAGTCAGAGCAAATGAGAGTTTGATTCCTATGGACAGTAGGGAATGAACATCTTTCTTTGATCCAGGAGAAAGGACCCAGGTTCACTGCTTCTTTGTAAAAGGAAGCAGAAAAAAGTTCCACCAATTACAGCCTGAATGAAGCCTTTGTCTCTATGAGGCTACTTTTGTGGGGAAGTGGAAAAAGCAGACACAGATAGAGCCCTGTGACCAGACGTGGCCCCTACCTGCTGTTGGCCCTGCGATTGGATCTTCAGTGTCCCTACAATTCTTCTGTGCCATGTTGTCCATGTGAGACTTGGCTCTTGCCTGGATACCCTAGAGAGCTAGATAGAGCAAATAAAATGACAGACAGGGAGAAGTAGGAGAGAAAAGGATCAGGGAGGTAGAGGGAGACAGTCCCCTCCCTTCAAACTGAGCCTGCAAAATGAAATTCCAAAGCACATGAAGAAATCTAACACTAACAAAAATAATCAATAGATTGTGCAGTTGAAGATGAAGTCACTCCGGATGAAATGAAAATATAAGAACAATCTGAAGACAACTTTAAACTAAGTGTTATTAGGATCTTGAGACATAAATTAATAAGTAATATCCTATTAAAGAACTAGAAAGTATGAAATAGAAATGGACAGCAGTGTAATAAGAATAGGTGAGTATTAAAAAGAATCAATTAGAAAACCTAGAAATGAAACACTCAATGAAATAAAATAATAATAGAGACAATTAAAGAAAGAATTAGTGATTTGAAGATAGTGCTGAGGAAATCAAATGAATCAAGCCACAGAAAGTTGATTATTTGGGGGAAGGGAAGAAAGTTATGAAATATGTAGGTAATGTCCGAGAAGCAAGATATGAAATAAATTGTTTATTAAACCTTAAGAAAAAATTTCCACTCTTAGTATCAAGAAAAATAAGTAAAAATAAGTCCCCACATTTATACATAACAGTGAAACTGCAGAAAATTGGAGATAAAAAGAAAATCTTAAAAGTGACCACACCTGAAAAATGGATTAACTTCAAACAACTTATCAACAACTGGAGTTTCTGGAAATCAAAGGAATAATTCCTTCAGAGTACTGTGGGAAGATCATGATCAACCTAGAGCTAACCTTGCTGAACTGTTATTTAAGGTATGTGAATGTGCACATCCATTTCTCATCACATGACAGACTAGGTATCCCGAAAGTCCTTCTGCTAAATACTTCTAAAATAATGGGTAAAATATGTGGAAACGTAACCTGAAATGAAGAACTAAGCCTGTAAGAAAGTAAGGGAAATGCTCAGAAGCAAAAAAGTGCAAGCAGGCATCCAGAGTGGTGACCCAGTGTTCCACAGGGCTGGCTGCCTATGCCACTAACCTAGACGTTTCAGCTTTAGCAGTTTTTGCCTGGCAGACAGACAAGTCCTTGGACCTGCAGAAAGTGAAGAATAGAATGGTGATCCTCACACAAGCCAAGGTCTACCTCAATAAGAAGGCAAGTTCAGGGGTAAAATCCATCCTGTAAAGAGAGTTTGCAAGGAAAACTATCTGTCTTGGCTTTGCCTTTGAATGGAAGGAATCAAAAGGCTCCCAGGAGAATCTAAAGTGGCCCTTTATGTAGGAGGAGGGTTGATATTTATACTATGTGATATAAAAAATTAATTCAGATTGGTCTTGACAGAGGTAATGCAAATCCTTACTGGAGGAATGTGTCTTCTACCCTAGCCTTGAAATTTCCACAACGATCTAATGAGCATGAGCTCATAATCAGAAATCAAAAAACTCATGAAGAAACAATGTGTGAGAGTCAGTGGGGGAAAACAGAATCAGATACATAGAGTATCATATATTGGGATTGCCAGGTACAGAATATGAAATAAGTTTGTTTAAAATATTTAAAGGTATAAAACAGAAAATTGAGAATCGAAGCTAGAAATAATATACTATTAAAAACCTGGAAGATTTTTTAAAAGAACCCAATATTAAGTCAAACTATATGAAACTTTCAATTTGATTGATCAGAAATTGTCAAATATTGGCAATTCATAGGGATCAACTAATAGAATATCCAGAAGTTAAAAATATAATTATTGAAATTTAAAAGTTATGGGCTGGAGTAAACAGGTAAACTGAAAGAGAAATCTGAAGAAATTACCCAGAATAAAGCACAAAGAGTAAATGAGATACGTAAAATATGCACAAGTGGTTTGAGAGATACAGAGGAAATATTGAGAAGGCTTATTGTATGTCAAAGTGAAGTTACAGAAAGAAAGCAAGGAGTTAATATTAAAGTAGATAATAGCTGAGAATACTTCTTAATTTATGAACAATCTGAATCCTAAGAGAGAGACCCTCTCTCAAAAACAAACAAAAAAATAAAGAAAGAAAATAAAGATACTATCACTTAGAGATCATCACTGTTAACATTTTGATGTATAATTATCCAGACTTTTCTCTACATACATTAATAAATTAATAAAAAATAACATTACACTCTACAAGCTATTTTATGACCTCTTTTCTAATAAAAATATATCATGAATGTATTTCTATGTTAATAACTATACATCTACTTTATTTTAATGGCTGCTGGCATTGTGCTGCATGAATGAACAATTATTTATTTTGCCTTTTATTGTTAAACATTTAACTAATCTTCCATTTTCTAAAATTTAATTTTTTTTTTGCTATTATAAATCACCCTGGAGGCCATCATCGTTTTATGCATATTTTAAGCATTTTAAAATGGTTTTCATATGATATATCTCTACAGTGATTCGTTAAGAATTCATGTTCACTAATTGAATATCCACAAATTAAAGGAACCCCAGTGTATAATTTTTCACCCATCAGATGGCAAAGACTTTTTTAAACAATATTCTCCAGCATTGTTATGGGCGTAGGAAACCAGGTGCTCACAAACACTGCTGGTGAGTGTGTGAATGAGGAGAATCTTCCTTGAAGGCAACTTGGAAATATGTATCGAAAGCAGCTGCCCTGGTTTTCCATTTTTACAGATGTTTCATGAGAAAACCTGATTTTTCCAAGATCTTATTGGAAAGGAATCACATTATATATATACTGTAAATCCAATCCTAACATAAAAGAATTTACTTAGGGGTATTCCAAATGTTGAAGCCAGGTGCCCTGAAGATTTCCTGAAGTGTGCTTTTAAGCATTTAAAATTTCTTTTGACACCTCTATAAATCATCATTGCCTTGGGAATCTATTCAAAACCAAACCAAGATTTTCTTTCTGATATATGGTGGTAGGACAGGATGGGAACAAATCTGCTTCTTTTTACTGTGGACCTTCCCAAATGGGTAAGATCTTTAAACACTTTCCTGACATTTCTTGCCTTTAAATACTACATTTCTGTATTTGAATTACGTATATTGGTGGAGACGCCTTGGCTGCAGAATCTGGATACAGAATGTGGAGTCAGGAAGCCCAGAGAAGGACTTGACATGGTTCATGCCCTGATGGTCGCACATTGTCTCATTGGATAATTCATCTTTCCCCACTTGTTTTTGAGTACAGGTGGCACGTGGGCTCTTGGGGGTCCTGCTCAGCTACCTGTGGTGTTGGAATCCAGACCCGAGACGTGTACTGCCTGCACCCGGGGGAGTCCCCTGCCCCCGCTGAGGAGTGCAGACTTGAAAAGCCCCATGCCTTACAAGCGTGCAATCAGTTTGACTGCCCTCCTGGTTGGCACATTGAAGAATGGCAGCAGGTAGGAAAACTGAAGACCCCACAGCCCACGTGATTGTGGCCATGAGGAGCCCTGCATGGCACTAACATGATGTGGGCCAGCCTGTCGCCTCACCTGCGGTCGTCTTCTCAGTGTTCTAGGACATGTGGTGGAGGAACTCAGAACCGAAGAGTCACCTGTCGGCAGCTGCTAACAGATGGAAGCTTTTTGAATCTCTCAGATGAATTGTGCCAAGGACGCAAGGCGTCAGCTCACAAGTCCTGTGCCAGGATAGACTGTCCTCCACACTGGGCTGCGGGAGACTGGTCCAAGGTAGGAGCCTCGCTCAACTTTATGGTCCCTTCTTTTCCACCCCTCCTTTGTTTCTGCCACGAGATCAGGCTGGGACTATGTGGGAGGAGCAGGGCTCCCATGGTGCCGAATTTAAGGAGTTGCTCGCTCACTCTTGGGCCTGCACAAGATGACTCATTTCAGTTTTTACTCAATATAATTTAAGCTGTTCTCATCATTTTTCTCCCAAACCCATCCCTTCTTCTGGCACTACCAGAATCATAGTGTCCCAGGATAAACTCACATCTGCCTGGTTCCTCCCTTCCTTGTGTCCCCTTACATGGAACCATCCCTTACGCCCTGTGACGTCAAGTCTCTGAACACCTTCTATACTTTGTCTTCCTCTACATTGTGTCACGTCCACTGCTAATCAGCCCTTCATCATGGCAAGCATGAATTGCATAGCAAGTAGAATTCTAGTGCATCATTTCAACACTGGCAGGACATGGTGCAGTCTAGTAAGGATGCCTTGTTTTCCAGGTGGGAGGAACCTGAACCAATAGCAGGAATAAGATGTCTAAGCTCTCACAGCTGGCAAAGTGGGGGCAGAATCCATTAGTTTTGACTGTACTCCATTACTTTTGATTGTACTCCAAGGGCTTTTTCTGTTGTTGTGCACTGCCCACCTGACATCCTGGCCCCGTGTCACTCTCCTATCTCCAGACTGTCTAGCACCCCACAGTCTTCCTACCCCTGAGTCCATCAAGCCACCTGCTTGCTCAGAGTATTCCATAGGTCTTACCATCTACAGCATCACCACTTAGTGTGGCCCAGGGAGTAGTCAAATGGACTCCACTGCTGGGAACTGGTATGAAATGAGGACTCTCAAGTCCTCTCAGACCTGAGGAATCACAGTCTGCCTTTTAGCAAGGTGCACAGGTGTTGCCTGACCATGCACACAAGTTTGAGCAGTGTTTTCCCCACCTGCCCTCATCCTTGTTTGGGTTGCTAAGCTCTTAAATGTGTTCAAGGTAGAAATGGCTCTGAATGATGACTTCCTTGAGCAAGTGCTTCCCTGGGGAAGCCAAGGGGAACAGGCAAGAAAAGGGAAGGACACGGAGTGGGCCAGGACTGCAGCCAAGGAGCCTCCAGCATGCCTGTCCTGCTCTTGCTCTGCTCTTGCCTCACTTGCTCTGCTTCCCTCTTTTCTTCCCTTCTCTTAGAACAAACAGGCCTTCACAGTTTGATCTTGTTTTGTGGAGCAAACTCTTGTCACTGGCCTTTTAGACTGGAGACTAGTGGTGACATCATGGCCTTCCTCCCCCATCCTTTCTCCCAGTGAATTGCTGAATTTGCAGTTGCTGGTTATGTACTGCTGAAGTAACGCTGTGTCCACACAGGCTTGCCTTTGCATCTCTGCTCTTGCTGTGGCTCTCACATCCTGGCCTCAACTGTCCGTGTCCCTCCTCTGAAGTCTTCCACTCCCTCAGTCATCCAACATTTCCCACCTTTAGCTCACAACAACCCCACTTTTTGTTATATTTCTGTGGGTAGCTACTTCCTGAGTATCTGCATGGTCTTCCCGTCTGGCTTACAGTGTCCTTGAGGCTTGTGGCCGTGAGGTCGTGGACAGGTGCACTGCTTCTCAAGAGTCTTTGCAAAGTCAGGGAAAATTCAAAGTCATGTCGAACTAATAATCATCAGATTATATAATCATCAGATTAATAAAACCTCAGGCTTGCTAGCGCACGAGAGGCAAATCATTTACTGGAAGGGGTTTTTTGGGAGAAAGAAGAAAAGGAAACAAAAGGTGAGGGTACCCAGGTAAGCTGGAGAGGACCTTAGACGGTTTCCTAGGCAACTATTTGTCATGGCAAAGAGTGAGCTCTGTATACTCCACAAGGTCAGCAGAGCTCAGCTAAGATGCCCTCCCGCTCCCAGCCAAGACCACAGCTCCAGAAAGCCCCATCTTGGGGGAAGGGCAGGTATGCACTGCACTCATGAAGGCAGAGCCGCCCCGGCTGTGACTCCAAAAGCTGGTGTCAGGCTCGACAGCGATAGTCGGGCACATGGCAGGCTGCATGGTGGCTTAGGTTTCCCACTGCATTCAGCTTTTCTCCTGTTGGGTGAAATTTCCTCTCATTTCAGAGCTGCTTTGTTTTGGCAGAGGCTCTGACTGCCAAATTGCCCCCTTCCCTAGAGATAGTCTTGCCAAACTAGTCCCTCTGCAGGGGGGATGGCTCACTGGGGGGCAGCTATCCATTTTGTGGTTCTGGATAAGATCCTTCCATGTTGAACCTGGCCACTTACCCTGGACACAGAGAGGCTGGGGAGCCACACCAGGATTTCCATTCTCCACCGAGCCAGGCCTGGGGCCTGCGGCTGGAAGAGTCCTTGTTCCCAACACTGACGCTATTCACGGCGTGTTTGACCTTTGTCCATCCGTTGGCTCATTAGTTCTCCTTGGTTCCTCAGATCTGGACCAACCCTTAGGTAGAGAGGGGCCTCCAGTTCTTACACAGCCTTTCAAGTTAGAAGAAAGGGGCTCTGACTCACAGAAGGCAGTCTTCCCACCCCGGGACTGAAATCCAGCAGCTTCCTCTCATTTTTACTTTCTGTACTCTGATAGAGCATCAGACAGTTTTCTGTATTTTCATCTTTCTCCTTCATAGTGTTTCTTGGTGTTTTAATTTTTCCTACTTGCCTGACTGTCTTTTCTGTTGGCTTCTCTTATTCCAAATATCAAAATAGCCCAATATTTGATTCTCTGATTTCTGTTGCTACATTTTCTCTCTGTAGTTAATTGTGTGTCCTGGCTTCTCCTCTAACTTCTGTGGGTGACTCTCTGTCTCCAGGGTCTCCAACTTCCGTCCAATACCACGTCCCCAGCTGTCTGTGGAGGACACATTCTCCTCATGGGGAGGCACCAGGACCATCTTCACTCCATTCCAGCCAGCCCCACCTCACTTCCCATCACCACCACCTTTCTTTTTTTTTTTTTTATATTTTTTAAATTATATTTTATTTACGTTTCTTTTTTTTCCCTCTGTAACATTAACATATGTAGCTGATAAAGCACCTTTCCAACCCTGGTAATCACTTCTGACTTCTTCACCCTGGTATTCAGTTACTCACACGTGCCAACTCTTCAGTCTTGACCTATTAGCTTTATGCTAAATAAAAAGGAATAAATCTCTATAAATGAGAAATTTTATACAGAACAGCTCAAGATATGTCCAGGATGCATATAGATTTTGAAATATAGCATTCTAGTCTTTAATGGAGTTATTAATTATGATTCATGAAAGCAGCAGGGTGATGGAGCCATCTCACACTGGCTTCTGGGGCCCAATTATGGTCTCTTCCCTGCTTGGGCTCAGTGACAGTAGATTGGTAGCTTGAAATCAGCCACCATGGGAGTATGTAAACCACAGAAGCCGGCAACACAGTCAAGGCTTTTCCCCCAAGATCCTGTTGTAAAATATTTACCAGCACACAAGTGCTTGAAAGAGTCAGTGTCTGTTTCCCTGTCTCTCTGTCTCTGTCTCTGTCTCTCTCTCTCTCACGCACACACAACCTGAATACACCTTATTTTCCTGACTAGATTATAGTTGCCAGAGGGGAAGGACCATTTCTGCACATATTTCTATCCCACTTTGTGCTTGGTGACACCTATTGGCTGAAACAAAGAAACTTATACAAGCTTCTTCTATTCTGAATGCCCCTATTTTCATAGTCCCACAAGCTGGTCATTTAATTAGCATTCACTAGGTGTTGTTTTGTTGATTACCCCAGGCACACGGAATCAGACAACCAAGAACACAATCTTCAGGGAGCTCAGGGTTTAAGGAGGCAGACAGATGAATTTACAATAAAGGTACCCTGTATATAGAACTGTGTGAAAGTTGAAGGAAATATCTAAGTCTCTTTGAGTCCCAGGAAAGTGTAGAAGATGCAGCTTTAGAGTTAGGTCTTAAGAAATGAGTACAGACTGTGGAAATGAGACAGGCGGTGTTCTAGGTGGTGACAAGAGTGTGTACAAAGGCATAGATTTGTGAGAGTCTAGGTGGCTGGAGAACACGATGCACTGAGGAAGTGGGGGAAGGTGGGATGGGAGGAGAGGCTGCAGCCAGACTGTGAAGGACTTTGGATATTTGGAGTTATCCTGCCGTCACTGAAGGCATTATGGACTGTGTTTGAGTAGGGAAGTAAATGCTAAAGTGTTTTAGACGTGTAATTCTGGCTGCAACATGAATAATGTATTTGAGGAAGAAGGAATTGGAACTTGAGAGAACTCATTAGATGGCTATTGGAATAAAACCAATGAGGATAATGAAGCAGTTGGGATGCAGAATAGAAAATAGTTTTGAAAGATATTTAGGAAATGTAACTGACATATTTGGTAATCGAACTGGTAGGAAATGAATGCAAGAGAGGAATGTTCCAGATTTCTGTCCTGGGAAGCTAATGGATGAGATGACATTAATTTTAAAATTAGAGAAGGAGAAGCATATTCAGAAAGTGATTTGAAAGGGAGAGGAAACGGGTTTATTTTTGAAATACATGTAGTTTAATAGTCTATAAAGGTATCAATAGAGAATTATAGCTCAGAAGAGACCTGCACTGCAGTCGTAATTGTGGAAATCGCCAGCACGTAAGTGGCGCTTGAAGCCATGGAGGCTGACTGCCAGGGTATCTGAGCGCACATTACTGACAGTAGTTCCTGGAACAGTGATTGCGAGGCCTCCAGTGGGGCAGAAGCTTGATGGCAGCCTAGTTGCTTAATATCCCCAAATCATTCATTAAAAAACAAAAAACAGCAATTAGGATTGCCAAGGAGAGAAAAAGAGACAGATAATTTTCACAGAAGTGATGTAAGTAGGTAAGGCCAAATCACACACAATAGCAGCCACTGTGCAAATACTGCAAATTTAGCAGCTAGGCAGAGATAAAAAAGAGGAAGGAGGGGCCAAGAGTCATGGGCACAGAAATAAAAAATAAATACCATGACAAGGAAATAGTCCTGCTCTGCACAGAACCCTCAGCAAGCAGAGCTGAGACCAGCCAGTGAAACTGAGAAAATATGCAGGTCCCAAGTGTGACTGGGAGCAAGAACGACCAGGCAGACCCACTTATGGCCTTAAGAAGACCAGAGAGGACTGGAGAAGCTGTCAGAGTTATAATCCAAGTGGAGAAGGAACATGGGGTAAAGGAGAGGGAATTTTCAGAGCCTTAGGAATGTGGACTCCAGAAAATATAAATCTCAGAGCTGTGGCCAAGTTGTTGAAGGTCATACTTTCTAACACCAGAGAAGGGAGCTCTTACCATTGAAGATAACTCCCCTGAAGTACTCCCATCCTTTTCACGAAAGTACAGAAAACAGTCTCTTTCATTTAAATGGAAGCATCAGCAAACCTCCTACAAAGATACTGTGAAAGCATCAATAACAAACTGACGTAATGAAAATTTTGCCTGGAAGCACATGAAAATATAACAATATAACATGAGCTAAAAGAAACTAAGAAAACTATAGATATAAACCAGAAATAGAAAATTCAAGAAATGAGATAAATAAATAAAAGGATGTGAAAAGGCAGCTGACAGTGTTCAGGGAAGAATTAGAAAACTAAGAGTAAATTGTTTAGAATGTGTAGCGGAAGGAACCTAAGAATGACTAGACACAGAATGCGTAATGAGGGAAATAAGAGAATGGAGGGAAATGAAAAGAAAGAGAAATAAAAAAATATTCAAATGAAAATGACAGATATAAAAGCAGGGAGAGAAAATCCAACAGACAGAGAGTCCTAGGAAGAGACCACCGAACATTGTAACAGAACAAAAATATAAATAGATGACTCAAATTGCCATATTGAAAGAGCATTCTGTATACCTGGGAAAACTGACCCAGCATGGTCAATATCAAGACATATTCTACGAAAACTACAGGCTTTTAAAGATAAAGAAAAATATATTTATGTATCTAGATAAAACTATCAAGTCACTTACTAGGGAAAGAAAATCAAATTGACGTCTGACTTCTCTATAATACAACTTCGTACTAGGCAACAGCGGTGCAACTCATTTAAGATACCAAAGGAAAGAAAATGGAGACAAACATTCTATTTTTTTATTTAAAAAGAAAAAATTTTAAAGACAGAGTGTCACTCTGTCTCCCAGGCTGGAGTGCAGTGGCATAATCATAGCTCATTGCAGCCTCCAACTCTTGGACTAAAGCGATCCTCCCACCTCAGCCTCTGGAGTAGCTGGGACTATAGTCATGCCCCATCATGCCTGGCTAATTTTCCTTATTTTTTTGTAGAGACAGGGTCTTGCTTTGTTGCTCAGCCTGGTCTCAAACTCCTGGCCTCAAACAATCCTCCTACCTCAGCTTCTCAAAGTGTTGGGATTATAGGTGTGAGCCAAAGGGCCCGACTGAGCCAAAGATTTTATTGTATATCCTGCCAAACTGAGTTACAAAGATGCAAGAACTCAGAGTATGTTGCTCCCATGAGGTCTTCCTGGAGAATCTATCAGATGTCTGTGGCAGAAACCATAGGAAAAGCTTTGGCATCGGTTGGCTGCTTTGGGGGTGATAATTAATGGCACTAATTGTGACATCTCCCCTCTCTGTGAGTTATGAACACTCTCAAATAGCCGCTTACTGTGACTTAGCAGACACAGTCACTCACAGGAACCTCCATCCAGAGGAGGGGTTTACAAACCTACCAATCATAATGGGGATGAAAAGTCAAATATGTATCATTCCAAGCGTCTTCTGAGTAGTGATTGGCAGTTATTTTACCCCGCTCTTATATGAACAAAAATGGCTCACATGGCAGCTTAATAAAAAGTTGACATTGATTTTTATGTGGGAAACTCCTAAATGATGATTTCACTTGTTAAGAGGCTAAATGATAATTTGATAAATGGTAATCTTAACATATTTGTTCAAAAGCCTACAAAAACATTTTCTGTATACTGAAATAATAATTATTAAGGCTTTCTGTTAAAAGATGACAATAATGGACATTTAAAAAAATCCATTTCCCTCCTTTGAAACCCAACAAAAAACCCACAAAGACAATGAAAGGAAGAGAACACTCTGTCTTCAATGAACAATGAAATGGCCACAATCCCAAACTACAAATTATGAAACACACCTGCCAAAGACCATAAAATCTGGAGAAGGAAGGCTGAGAACTGACAAGTATCTCCTCGGGCTCTGAGCAGGATACAGATTCCCTGGAAGCGAGTGTGGCAGTCCTGAAAGGCCCGTTCAACAGTTCTTTGATTACAGAGACTGACCCGAGGACACAAGCTGACCCTGAAAACACCACAAATGTCCCTACAGAACCATGGAGGGGGATGAGGCTGAACGGGAAATCATGTTTTCCTGCCTCCTGGCTGAGGAAGGCTGCCAGGGCTGAGCGGTGGGGAGGGTAGGAAGGCAGCAATTGTTGGATTATGATGCAGGAAAGCAGTTACTTAAGAGGCTCTTTTCTTAAACACATCAAGCATTCAAATGCCAAAATCCAAAGAGGAGAGGGAGGCAGCTGGGTGTGGGGAAAGGAGCAGAAAGCAAGCATTAGGTGGACCACGTGCCAAAGGTAGTTCGCAGAGAAAAATCCCAGCAGGCTCCGTATTCTCAAGAAATTATATTCATCATGTCTAGGGGAAAGTACTTAAAAGTGAGGTTTGAGCTCAAGAAATAGAGAAGACAACAGGAAGAGAGAAAAGATAACTGGAACAGTTGGGGATAAAACGAGAAAAATTAAAAAGAGCAGGTACTAAAACAGACACAAAAGTCATGTTACAAGCACCACCAACAACAAAAAATAAAGAAAATGACTGAAAACAGAGATACTGAGGCTGGATATAGAGGCTGGAGTCAATCATGTAAAATGATATGGAAAAGAGCAAAGATGGTTTTGAGAGGCAATGATGGACATGGAAGACAAAGAACATCAAACATAAGCATAACTTGTATTTGTCAAGAAGAATAAAACAAATGGAGTAGAAAAATTCAGAGATCAAATCAGGGTAATCAATTCCCTTTATTAAAAGCTTTTTTTCCTTTAAGTCATAATGGCACAACGCTGTGCAGAGTAAACACGACAGCCTGGTAAGGTACTGAGCTTCGTGGATAAAGAAGGAAGCCACAGGCCTCTAAACAGAAAGGCAAACACATGAACAAAATGCCCATCTTCACAGGAGCGTTCAATCCAGGAAGACAATGGAGCAGGGTCTACACAGGGAAGGACGGTAGGATCCTAGAATTCTCTCATCGCAGGTGCTCTTCATGTGGAGAGGCAGCAGAGGCAGTCGAGGAATATGTGCTGATAAGCCCTTGAAAGACCACAGGGCTGAGCTGAGACACAAAGATGACTCAAAATAAGGAATCCAGGAGTGCATAGTCCCTGGTTTAAAAAAAAAAATGGAAGATGAGTAATGAATTTATGTTAAGTATGGAATTAAGACTAATCAACTGGCAATTGCATCCCAGAACAGAACATAAATATCAGATATCTTGATACTATCTGAATAATACAATGAAAACTAATCAGAATTTTGGAGAGGAGAGGTGGGGGAAGGTAAGGCTTATTTTCTCATTCTTCTTAACAGCAAGTCAACAGATACTCTCTTCAGTCAAAATATGTCATTAACGGCCAGGCGTGGTGGCTCACGCCTGCAATCCTAGCACTCTGGGAGGCCCAGGTGGAAGGATGGCTTGAGATCAGGAGTTCGAGACCAGCCTGAACAAGAGCCAGACCCCGTCTCTACTATAAATAGAAAGAAATCAGCCAAACAACTGAAAATAGAAAAAATTAGCTGGCACGGTGGTGCGTGCCTGTAGTCCCAGCTACCCAGGAGGCCGAGGCAGGAGGATCCCTTGAGCCCAGGAGTTTGAGGTTGCTCTGAGCTAGGCTGACCCCACGGCACTCTAGCCCAGGCAACAGAGAGAAACTCTGTCTCAAAAAAAAAAAAAAAAAAAATATATGTCATTAAAAACAACTATTCACATCTCTTATTGACTTCTTTAATCTTTTTTCCTAACTTTAGAGTGTTCTTTTGGGAATTAATCATGGTAAAAATTATCTAATTTTTAACTCCTGATCTCAAGCCATCCTTCCAACTGGGCCTCCCAGAGTGCTAGGATTAAGCAACTTCTTGAATCTAGCTTTTTCCCCAATAAAACCTATTAAAATTGCATTTAATTTTTAAATTGAAATTGTGTATATACACAATGATTATCAAGTATTACTGTTATTTCATACACAGCCAGTTTTGGTGATTTTTTAAAAATGTTCCTTTTCATACATTTCTATTTCTTGGATTCTTGGTAATGCATATGTATTATTTTGTTTAAAATAAAAATCATTTTACCATATAAATAAATAGCTAAAAAACAAATGAGATATCAATTACAATGCCAAAAAACAAATCCTGTGACAATAAATTACTGGAAATTACTATCAAGGAAGGAAGAAAGGAAGGGAGAGAAGGAGGGAGGGTGGGAAGGAAAAAGAAAGAAGGGAAGACAGGAGAGGGAAGGGGGCAGGAGAGGGGAAAGAAACTTTCCATAGAAGATCTTCAAGTGTAGGAAATGGCTTTCTTGTTGGTATATCCACACTTAAAACTCCCTCTTGTTCCACCATTTGTGCCTTTGCTGTTGCTGGCCGGGTCTGCCTCCTCACGCTACACTTGACCGCTGCACAACTCTCCTTGCAGTGTTCCGTCAGCTGCGGTGCCGGAGTGGAGAGAAGGAAGCAGGTGTGTCAGAGGCTGACGGCCAAAGGCCGGCGTGTTCCCCTCAGCGCGACGATGTGCAGGGACCTGCCAGGGCTCCCTCTTGTAAGATCTTGCCAGATGCCTGTGTGCAGTAGTAAGTATGTAATGTCCCTGCTCTCCCGAGTTATGCTGATCCTGTTGATTTTGTCCTGATGTCTTTGTTTTGCATACATCAACATATTTCTAATCTGCGGGTGAAGTGAATCAAGCAGAACTCAGGGCTGTTTTAAGCAGCAATCAGTAGACTGTGGAAGACTGAGATACAGTTCTAAGAAAAGACTTGTAAGAAGTATCTGCCCACTTAACATGTGCACCTTGTAGGCTTCCTCACTTGGATCTACATCCTCTACTTTGCCGTGGTTTCTTCTGCTTTAGAATCCATGAGTGTTCCTTGTAGAAGTTAAGCCTAAATACGTCCTGGTTTACTTTGGTAGTAATGTATTTGGATTCAATTAAAAGTAGAAGAGCTGAGTATTTTTAAGTATGCAAGTATTTTTTCTTGTGTGTAATCTAAAACCAGCCAGGATGAAAACATGAAGTACCTTAGGTTTCAAAAAATGGCAGTTTGGACATGTCTTCAATGAATTATGAATAATAAGCTTATTGTAAAGAGTTAATATCATGGGTTCATCATTATATCCAAAGGTAACGTGCATGCAGTCACAGAGTGCATATTTACATGTGCATGTGCATGTCTCATGTCTCACAGCAAATGAGTTGAGGGCTTGCATAAGAGCAATTGAAAATCTGGCAGCGGAGTGGTGGCAGGGAGGTAGGAGGGAGGTAAGGGACAAGCACCCTGGGAATAATAGCTTCCGTATCCGTTCCCTGCTTTGCTTTTTCACCACCTTTAATTATTCTCCTGTAAAATTAAATTTATGACCTCAGGTACCTCCCTGAGCTTATGGTAAGAAAAAAAAATCAGAAGTGAATTGTTCTTATTTTAATGCTGCCTATGGAGAAAATTATGTGTGTGTGTATGTATGTATCTCTCCTCAGCTTCTGACAACTTTCCTGGAGAAACTCACAAAACAAAATAAAAAAAACATTAAGTTTTTTAAAAAAGCAGTAGCATTGACTGAGCACTTAGCATGTGGAGTTCCTTTTGTGCACTATCTCATTCAGTCCCCTCAGCAACGTTGCGAAACAGATACTATCCCCGTTAAAAGATGAGGAATCTGGGCTGGGTGCGGTGGCTCATGCCTGTAATCCTAGTACTGTGGGAGGCTGAGGCAAGAGGGTCACCTGAGCCCAGGAGTATAGGGTGCAGTGAGCTATGATCAGGGAAAACAGAAATGAAGGCGGAATCCCAGACTTGGAGGAGGTCGGAGACTGGCCCAAGGGCGGCTGCCCACAGGACCCTTGGCGCACTTGACCGCAGGTCTGTCTGATTCCTTGGCCCATGTTCTCAGTGCCTCTCTGTACTAATTCAGGGACAACACTGACATTTTTTTTCCCTCTGGGAACTCTTTGATAACAAATTTTCAAAATCTTGAGATTCCAAATTGTAAAGTGTCCCGGAATTCAGGAATGTCCCTAGCATGTGGCGCACTGTCATGCTTCGTCTGAGCCGCTTATCTGTCTGATTTTTATTAATTGTGAGTGGTTGCGCAGCAGTGTGGCCAGACTGTAAACTGCCTTAGAAGAAGTGAAGTTAAAGTAATACTGGCAGCTTCCTCTAAAATAATAACAGAGTAACATGTGGGAATACATCATGGTTATTAGGGCATGTAGAGTGGTATGAGATGAAATTATAAATTAGTGTGGCATGCAGTGGAGAGCAGAGAAAATTATAAGTTTTAGGGAGAAAAGGAAAATAAGAAAAAAGAGCAATATTTCTTCCTTACCCACACCAGTCCCTAGCCTGCCAAACACGCAGGTGGTGGAAGCAGACAGGAGACGGGAACGCACGCTCCCAGCACAGCCAGTCGTCCTGAGCTGGGCCCTTGCTGACAGTGGCTTTTCCTTCCATGCCCTCACGTAGCACCCTCTTCTCCCACCACCACATCACAGGACCAGACGATGAACCTGGCCCCCTACCTTCCTCCCTACCCCCGCTGTCTCTGCACCATCTCCCGCTGCCATCGCACTCGTGACACAGAGACTGCCCGCACCGTACCTTCAAAGGCACCATGTGTGAACTTACAAGATGCTCTCTACCCTCCTCCAGGACACAGGACCGCCAGGGCCACTCTTTCTCTCCAACGTTTGCCAGCATTCAGGACAGCCAACATCCATGCTGATTACCTTTCTAAGACCCGATATCCCAATTTCCCAACCTCGTCAATTCTGCTGCCCCCATCACCTTGGCATGGTGACACCCTAGGCTCTTCATGACTTGGCACTCAGAAGTAGCTTTCACTCTTCTGCTCTACCCCCAGCTCACTCTTGCTCATGAGGTTAATGCCTCACTGTGACCTCTGGTTCTTCCGTACCTCCCTGTTGTCCCCAGATGTTTTGCTCTTGCACTGGAAACAACTCTTTTTCACTAGACACCCACGTAACCAGATCCATCGCCAGACCTTTATGTCCTTCTTTAACCCACAGCCTCGACCCCTGCTTATCTGCAACCTGGCGTTACTTTTCAAGTGATTTGTTCGTTGATTGGTTGGTTCCCTGGTATGGGCGACTGGGATTTGCTAAATCAGACAGTATCACCATGCTGATTAGATGTATTTCATACTTACGCTGTCTGAATTTAGCCGGGCAGTAGTGTATTTTTTCCCATATCCTAAAAATACTCTAGAAAATCACCATAGCACCTATTTCTTAACTATTGCACTGACTCATTCCTCCGTCAGTGAACTTGCCTGCTATTCCTGCTACTAGGAGTATCAAGGCTACGGTGGCATAATACCCTTCTGACTTTCCTCCCTCCTTCCCCTCGGATCTACTCCCTCCCCAGACAGAAACACATGGTCTTAATAGGCCTAACCTCTCCTTTATGGAAGGGGGTCTGAAGACAAGAAAAAACAAGCTCAATAGTGCTGTGAGCTTTATTCCTTCCCCAGGCTCCTCTTCTAGAACCTGTGTCCTGATTGGTACCTTGGGTTTAGTAAAACCCATCCTCTCTGGAGCAGTGTTTTTTTTACTATTCATTTTGACCATTTGGTTTGCAGTGGGGTCCAAGATAGGTGGGAGAGCTGTCTTGTGTTTCCCCTAGAGGCCAGTGGCACACCTTATAGTCCAGTTACACCTGCTTCTCCCCAAACATTCCCTGCACGGCTCCCTTTACCCTTTGTCCAAATTCTTTCCTCCTCCATAACTAGCAGCTGACATTCTTCCTGCTCTTAAAGGATCAACACAAACCCTACCTTCCCCAATAACCTTTCTCAGTTTTACTAAATGTCTGACATGTCTGACATGACATTGTGGTTAAGCTAACTTGCTTGAGTCCAAATCCTAGTTCTTTGGTTACCTTATCATATTATAGTGAGCAAGTTACTTAATCGCTGTGAGTCACAGTTTTCCCATCTGTAAAATGGGAATAGTAACTATACCTACCTCCCGGGATTGTTCTGAGGATCATGAATGAAAATCTTTAAAGTGCTTAGAAACAGTGCTAGGCACATACTAAAGGCTCAAAAATAGTAGTTATTTTTTAATTTTTAATTATTATGGGTACATAATAGTTGTATATCTTTATATCATTATAGGTTACATGTGATGTTTTAATGCAAACATACAGTGTGAATTAATCAAATCAGGTAATTGGGGTATCCATCACCTCAGGCATTTATCATTTCTTTGTGTTAGGAACATTCTAAGTCCACTCCCCCATTATTTTAAAGTATACCCTAACTTATTATTGATTATAGTCACTTGGTTGTGCTATCAAATATTGTTCCTTCTACCTAACTATATTTTTGCACCATCCCTACTTATCCTTCCCACTCCCTGCTACCATTCCCAGCCTCTGGTAACCGTCATTCTACTTTTTGTCTCCATGAGATCAATTGTTTTTAATAGTTAGATCTCACTTATGAGTGAGAGCATGAGAGATTTGCATTTTTGTGCTAGCTTATTTCACTTAACATACTGTTCTCCAGTTCCACCTATTACAAATGGCAGGATTTTATTCTTTTTGTGGCTGTATGATATTCCATCGTCTATACGTATCAGTTTCTTTATCCATTCATCCACTGATTGATGTTTAGATTGATTCCAACTCTTTTTTTTTTTTTCTGATTCCAATTCTTGGCTATTGTGAATAGTGCTTACAATCACCATGGAAATGCAGATAGCTTTTTGATATACTAAATTCCCCTCCTTTGGATATATACCCAGCAGTGGGATTGCTGGGTCACATGGTAGTTCTATTTTTAGTTTTTAGTTTTTTGAGGAACCTTAATACTGTTCTCCATACTGGTCACAGTAATTTACATTCCCACCAACAGTGTTCTGGGGTTCCCCTTTCTCTACATTCTTGCCAGCATTCGCTATTGCCTGTCTTTTTGATGAAAGCCATTTTCACTGAGGTGATACTATATCTCATTGTTCTTTCTGTTTGCATTTCTCTGATGACTGATGATGTTGAGCGTTTTTTCACATACCCATTGGCCATTTGTATGCCATCTTTTGAGAAATGTCTATTCAGATCCTTTGCCCATTTTAATCAGATTATTTGATTTTTGTTCCTATTGAATTGTTAGAGCTCTTCATTCTAGTTATTATTATTATTAAATATAATACCTTGTCCGATGGGTAGCTCGCAAACCTTTTCTCCCCTTCTGTGGGTTGTCTTTTCCCTTTGCTGGTTGTTTCCTTCACTGTGCAGAAGGAAGGCTGAATGTGCCCACCACCTGCAGGCTCTACAGCCTGTCTTGCAAGGAATCAGGGGTCCGATTGACTTTAAGCCTTAGCTCAGCTGAAAGACATCTGGTACCTCTGGATTTGAAAGTAATTAGAACCCATTGCCATGTTGGTCCCAGGGTATCAGGAGGCTTTGTGGACCTCACACTAGCCTCGGGTCATCCCAGCTTGAATCATTCAGCTATAGCACTTCCCCATGTGGGCTTTTGCATCATCCCAGTGAGAACAGGGACGTGCAAGCTTTCACCTCATCTGCTAGCCCCCACTGCCACCCTGAAATAATCTCCACACGAGTCCTCAGTTGCATGAATTCAGAAGTTTGACCTCAACCCAGTTTGTATTCTGTTTATGAATAGTGAGTTTCATCCACATTTTCTATTTTCTACCAACAAAAGACCAATGCCAGACAGGGTGTTCAGCTGTATCTTTTTAATTAATAATAATAGTTATATAGCTAGATTTACACTTACATATGTGTTGTGTATATACGCATATAGATACGTATATATCCTGCCTTGTTACAACAATAGACCACTTATGATTATTCATAAAATGCAAGCAGATGTGTAAAATTAGAAGCAGGTGAGTAATGAAAAAGGAAAACAAACAAGGCTAACACGTGACTGTCTTGCATTTTATACTACTGTTACATAGTGGCATACATTTGGCTCTGAACTTGCTAACGTAACAGTCATCTTGAAAAAAGCAACCTGGCCAATCACATAGTTCCATGTTTATTAGATAAGAGCACTTACTCGAGTAGAGTTGACCCTTGAACAGTGTGGGAGTTAGGGGTTCCAGCTCCCCACCACAGTTGAAAATTCGGTATAATTCTTAACTCCCCAAAAACTTAACTACTAATAGCCTACTGTTTACTGGAAGCCTTATGTATAACATAAAGTCAACACATATTTTGTATGTTATATGTATCATATACTGTATTCTTACAATAAAGATAGAGAAAAGAAAATGTTATTCAGAAAAACATAAGAAAAAGAATTTACTACTCATTAAGTGGAAGTGTATCATCATGAAGGTCTCATCCTTGTCATCTTCATGTTGTGTAGCCTGAGGAGGAGGAGGAACAAGAGGAGAGGAGGAGTGGGTCTTGATGTCTCAGGGGTGGCAGAGGCAGGAGAGGTGGAGAAGGGGGAAGAGGAGGCAGGAGAGACAGGCATACTCAGTGTAATGATTTTTGAAAAAAAAAATCCTCAAATAAGTGGACCTGCAGAGTTCAAATCCACCTTGGTCAAGGGTCAGCTGCGTAAGGAATTCTGATGCTAACACTGGAAAGAAATCCTCCCACATTCTTCTGACAGAAGACACTGCCTGTTGTGAAGCCTTGGAAGGGTTCTCCCAGACGACACAGATGCTGCTTCTCATTTTCTCTCCCTTCTTGACCAGCAACATCCCATCAAACTGTCTTTTAGTAAAAGAAGCTGGGTCAGGAATGCCTGAGTCCTGCCTTGGTTTAATCCAGTGGTACCCTCTGAGGAAAGGGTCCTCGAACTTTGCCATACATTTCGGTCACCCAGGGAGCTTATAAAAACTCTGATGCCCAGGCTGCACCCCATAAATCAGAATTTCTGAGGATGGGACCCAGAACACTGAGGTCAATAAATAATAATCAGAACAGATGAGTCTAATCCATAGCCAAGTTTGAGAGCTGCTTGTTAGAATATCTATGATCAGAATTGATATTGAACTTGTCCTAGTAACAGAGCTGAGATTCAAACTCAGATTTGTCTAGCTTCAAAGTGCCTGTTCTAGCTTTTCTTTTTTTTTCTTGCTTTTTTTTGAGACAGGATCTCACTCTGTTACCCAGGCTAGAGTACAGTGGCATAATCATAGTTCATTGCAGCCTCCATCTCCTCAAGCAATCCTCCTGCCTTAACCTCCCTAGTAGCTGGGACTACAGATGTGTACTATCACATCTGGCTAATTTTTTGTAGAGCCAGGGTCTTGCTATATTGCCCAGCCTTGTCTCAAACTCCTGGGCTCCAGTGATCCTCCCACCTCAGCCTACCAAAGTGCTGGGATTATTGGAGAGAGTCAGTGCATGCAGCCCTAACTTTTCTTTTTTGATCATAGTTCTCCATTGCTTCATCAGCCCCTCCATGCTAGTTTAATTGACATATTTGGGTGATGTTCTGCAGTTGGCCAACTTCATCTTCCTTTTCAGACACTTCAAATACATTCACTCATGTTCCCACTCTAACTTCCTCCCTCAAATTTGATGTATACCATGTCTCCAAGCCAGGCTAGCTCCCTGAGGGCCTCTCTACCAGATGGTGGAAGCCCAGTATGTCAGACTAACCCCTCATTGATGAAAATATGTGCCCAGAGGCTGGGTAATTATGGAGCCATCATATGATCATGGCCTAGAACAAATATTCCCTAAATCTAGAAATAACCATTCCCTATATTTCATTGAGCCATTTAACCTCATGCCTCCCCAAACCAAGGTTTTGTGAAACGATTGACATGTTTTCATCAACTCATTTACACTTGCATTCTTTGTTGCTGACGTGCTAGTTGTGAAATTTGCCCCAGTCTATGGGTGTATAACATTTGTCTGTCTTCAGAGTACCCGTTCTACTTTATTTGTGTTTTCACTCTCAAATGTTTTAAAAGAATTAACCTTAAACTTGTACCCCCATAATACGCTAAAATAAAATAATAAACTGGAAAAAAAAGATACATTTGTTGGCTTATATCAGCCTTGGAAGATTATTGTGAAAAGTTTTTATTTTTGAGATGTTTGTTTGCTTTTTTCCTTTCTTTTTTTCTCCTGCAGAAGTGAAACCGGAGCTGAAGACAAAACTTGGCGAGCAGGGTCCTCAGATCCTCGGTGTGCAGAGAGTCTACATTCAGACCAGGGAGGAGAAGCGCATTAACCTGACCATTGGCAGCAGGGCCTATTTGCTGCCCAACACATCCGTGATTATTAAGTGCCCAGTGCGACGATTCCAGAAATCTCTGATCCAGTGGGAGAAGGACGGCCGCTGCCTGCAGAACTCCAAGAGGCTGGGCATCACCAAGTCTGGTTCACTGAAAATCCACAGTCTTGCGGCCCGAGACATCGGCGTGTACCGGTGCATCGCCGGCTCTGCGCACGACACAGCTGTGCTCAAGCTCATCGGCACTGACAACCGTCTCATCGCACACCCAGCCCTCCGAGAGCACACGTGGGAACATCCTGGGACGGACCACAACGAAGCCAGTAGTTTGGGAGTCACAGGGCATAAAAGGCAGCAAATGTGGAGTAACAAAAACGAGCTTTACCTGGGTGACGGCCAAATTAACAACCAGCCTTTCCTGAGAGCTCTGTTTGGCCACTGCAGCAATTCTGCAGGAAGCACCAGCTCCTGGGAGTTTAAGAATAAGCAGTTTGAAGCGGCAGTTAAACAGGGGGCGTACAGCATGGATATGGCCCAGTTCGATGAACTGATCAGAAACATGAGTCAGCTTGTGGAAACAGGGGAGGTGAGCGATGACCTGGCATCGCAGGTGATCTACCAGCTGGTGGTTGAGTCAGCTAAGGCGCAGCCCACACACAGGCAGTGGAGGGGCATCCAGGAAGAGCTGCCTCCTGCTCAGCTCAGGGGGGAAGCAGGAAGTGTGCCCCAAAGCTCGAATGCGGAAACCTCAGGCAAGCTGACGTTCAAGCCAAAGGGACCCTTTCTCATCAGGCAAAGCCAGCTTCCCTCAATTTCATTTAACAAAACGATAAATTCCAGGATTGGAAGTACAGTATATATTACAAAAAGGACAGAGGTCATCAACATACTCTGTGAGCTTATGACCCCTGGCGAGGCCACATACACATGGACCAAGGACGGAGCATCATTGCAGCCCTCGGTAAAGTAAGTAAGAATGCAGTGTTCATTTTTCTAGGACCTTCTTAATGGCTATTCCAGTTTTCTTGAAAATATTTTCAAATTCTGTATCCTAAGAATGTGTTTCCAACCGGATTCTTTAGGAAAGAAACTAAAAACTGTTGGGATATGTTTTTCATATGTGCATCGGAATTTCATAAATTAAACCATTGTATTATCCTGGTCACATCACATAGGCATGATACAAGACTGGATAAGTGGGAATGAGTTTATACATGTGTAGACTCCCCCTTGCACAGCACTTACCATTTGAAAATGAAATAAATATAAGACTATTAAAAAAGTAAGCATGTTAATAATAATAATCCTATATTATGTTGGATCTACAAATCAGAATTCATAGAGTTCTTCTGTATCTAGGAGTGTGGTATCTCATTTGAGCTAACATCAGCCCCGAGAGGTTGTCAGGGCAGGCGTTAACCTTTCTGATGAGATCATTGAGAAACAAAATCCCATGGCTATCCCATGGCCACTTAGAACCAGGCCTGTATCTCCTGAACACCACCGGTGGTATTTAAATATCACACAAATATTAATCATAGCCTTAATAGAAATATTGCATATCTGAAGTAATTTCCTATTATCATGCAATTTTTTATGTCATACAATCCAAAAGTAAGATGATAAGAATCAGTTTTGTAAGATGTTCAAAACAATATTAAGTCATATATTATTGTTATTTCTATGTCAGTGCAAAATGTCACATTTCATTTATTTTACATAAAACAGCAGGGATAACAGATATTAATTTACTTTTGCATTCATTACTGTCTTCAAATCTTGCTGTTTGTATACAAAGAACTGTAGACATTGTTCTCTCTTTTAATTTGCATTTAAGAGCTCAAGTTATACCTCATCTGACTCCAAGGATTGTTAGGGGACACAAACAAAACAGCAGATGTAAAATTGTTTGGCAGACCATAAGGTATTTTCAAAATGCAAGTTTTATTTTTCTCATGTCCTTTGTGCATTAAGCCTAATATCTGAAACATTGTAAGAAATCTAGGTAAAATTTAGTCTTTTTTTTTTTTTTTAGCATTGCCAGTTTTTATTTTTGTTTGGATTTGAGATATTTTAATAGCTGTTTATTAGAATCTTATTGTTTTTTTTTTATTTTGGCATATTGTGGGGGTACAGATTTTAAGGTTTCAATAAATGCCCAAACTTAGTATTTTTATAATAAACTATTAGGCCATGTCTTAAATTGAAAAAGTAAAAGGTAGAAAAAAATCTAATTTTTGGATTTTTTAAATCCTAGAACACTGAACAAGAGTGCAATGAAATTTTAGGAGTGGAATCAAACTTAAAGCTTAGCAGTTCTCAGAGCTTTTGGTCTTGCGCCTCTTTAAACTTAAAAATGATTGAGAAGCCCAAAGAGCTTTTGAAATGTGAGTTATTTCTTGCTACTTGCCTTATTAGAAATTAAAACCAAGAAACATTTAAAAGTGTCTATTATTCCATTTTTGAAAAACAAGACCATTGCATGTTCACATAAATACCATACTTGTTTTGAAAAGCATTATCCCACCCTTCCCCCACCCATCAAAATTACTGGTAGTGGTGGAATTCCTTTATATCTTCCCAAATCTCTTCAATGTCTGGTATGATAAAAGACACCTGGAGTCTTATTTCTGCACCTGTTACGATATGTTGTTTTAGTTGATGTATACGAAGAAAAAAATGGACCTTATACAGATATGTTTGTTGGAAAAAGAAGGAATATTTTAATACTCTTTCACATCACTGTGAATATTCTTTAATACTACACTAAAACTGGACAAAATGGTGGTTTCTCAAATAATAGGTTTCTGAAACCATGCTAACGAAACGTTAGTACTCTGTTCATGAAAATCTATTGGTTTATTTTACACTTTCAATAGATTTTTTTACCCATGCAAGATTTTGTAACATTATATAGGGTCATTTGGAAAATATTGGCTCACTGAGTTATACAGATCTTCCAAATATTGATACATTTCTTGTTATACAATATAAAAAATACACATACTCTTTAATCTCATCACATATCTTATCAGAGGAGCCTTTAAGTTTTGGGAAGCTGTCAAGCTCACAATGGTGGATACTATTACTAGCTTTCCAAAATTCTAATTTCCACTTCAAAGCTCAAGTTTTATTATTCGCAACAAATACTGTCCGTTGTTTCCTTAAATTGTCCAGCTCACTTCATTCATTTAAAACACGTATGTATCTGCCAAATAACCCGCCCAGGCCAAGTCATAGTGTGAACTTTTTTGTCACAGTTTGTCCATCAGCCATTCTTATTCCTTGAGGAAAGCAGCCAGTCAGCGGCTCAAACATTCAGGCCAACATGTTACACTTGAGCACCCACACAGCAGGAGTGTTTTGTGGGTTCTTCCCATTTTGTCATGCAGGGTATTAAAAACATATGGACTCAATGATCAAGAGTTAGCAAGATTAATAATTTTTATTACTTAATTAAGGACATCCGTAAGTGAAACTGGCATTTCTGTTTCTACTGCAAGTCAAGAAGACAGTCACTACTGGTGCAGTTTGATGCCACTGCCTTGGTGAAGCTCAGGTGCGGGCAGCACTCCCTACACTGTCCTTCTTTGCACTCTCGGTGCAAAAGTCAGCATGGTAAAAAAGGCAAATAATGGCTTAGTGTTGTTATGAAAATAGTTTTAATGCTTAGTATTACTGTGAAAATGGTCTTGATTCATGGACTCTTGGGGGGTCAAGGACCACCCTTTGAAGACTGCTGATCTGACTCAATCCATTTTATAAACTGTAAGGAAACAGAAGCTGAGAAGGTTGAAGTGATCAGTTGACCTGTGGCCACATGAATCCTACAGTGATGGAGTGAAGTATGGTCAGTTTAAATAAATACTTGTGGAACTGTGTTGAAATAAGATCCTTTTTTATTTCAATTTGTTTCACTGAAACTTACCCAATTAATTTGTTCAATTTATGTTTAATTTCCTTAACGTAACAAAGGTCACCTTTAGTGTACTTTCTGAATCTCACAAATCTTTTCAGTTGAAGTAATTCAGAAATGAGATTTCTGAGAGTCTGTATCCATTGCGAGGAGACTGTTGGCCTGGAGTACCCTTCGGGGGCCAATGGAGTAAGAAATCTCAGCTGGGAAGGGAAGGCTGCGTGGATTAGTTAGGGGCGGTGTCTATGAAAAGGTCAGCTTTGTTATGAGTTCAAGTTAACAGTAAGATGTGCAGCGGAGGCCAAGGTCAGACCTGCTAGAACCCCACCTGCTGGCTCTGCAGCCCGGGGAGGACCCAGGCTGGGCGCCTGTAAGGGCCCTGCGTGCTCAGTGGCTTCTAATCTCAGTGATCTCCTGCTGGACTGTTAAGTTGAGGCCTACCAAACAGGGAATCACTTGAGAACTACTAAATCACACAAACATATATATGAAATAATTTAAGAAAACATAGTATGCTTATTTTTCGTGTATGGTTATTGGTTAGACTTTTGTTTTTAAGAACAAAATTTCTTCTCAGTAGGGATTTGACAGTGACACTCTCACCCTGCTGATAGCATTGCCATACTCCTGTTGCTCTGGGACACTTGAGCTGTTTTGGCTTGTGCCCACTTTGTGTATTTCTTAGGTGGGTTGGGGGGCTGGCATCCCTGGACCTTCACCCTGCACCATTACTCTGTTCTAGTCTTCATTCTTACGTTCGGTCATCAGACGTTTTGAGAACTTGCTGTGTAAAAGTCGCTGTGCCGAGCATCGAGAACGCACAGCTGTGAATGTGATTTGGCCCCTGCCCTTGAAATAATCACAATCTGGTGGAAAGAAATAGACATTTCATCAAATAAATATATGAACCAGAGAAGGAGCCCAGAGGGGACAGAAGATAACTCCAGGAGCATTGGGGGAAACTTCTACAGGGGAAATTACACTTGATCCAGGACTCAGTGGGTAGATCGGAGTTTGCCAGAAATGGGGAAGCGATTTCAAATAGAGTGAACAACACATGCAAGAGCTCAGGGTGATGAAAGAGTATGGAATGTTCTGGAAACAGTTAGAAGTTCATTATGGCTGGAGTATGGGGTGAGTGACATGGAGTGACAGGAAATGAAGAAGTCACCCAGCTCAACTCATGAAGAAGCATACAGTATTTAGAGGTCAGAATAATCAATATTGCTAAGATCTGTAAAGTGGGATGGGGCAGAGGGATAAAATAGTATACAGACCATTGCCCCAGATGATTTAGAAGCAGATTCAATTTTGTTAAGAAAAAATAAAGTAAAAGCAGAACAAGGGTTCTTTCCCACTTCTCTGAATAATTATCTAATCTGGATATACCCGACCTAACTAATACACCTCACTAACTCTGATTCTCAAGGTGGTATGTACATGGCAGTTTTCAGGAATATCAGTAATTGGGAAACTACAGTGAACTCATGCAGCTGAGCCCTAATTCCTAACAGCATGGTCCAAATCCAGAATATACCACAGTCTTAGCATTGCTACCATGACTGAGTGCTTCATATGGTAATAATGAGACAATGATCCATCACAAAGCAGTCTTAACCAAGCCCACTCACTCCCAGTGTGAAAATCCAAACTGAAAATCCACACCTGCAGTTTTTAAGGAAGAATTTGGGCAGAAAATGAAGGTTTAAATTCCAGCAAATGAATAGGTTTGCTAGGTTATCTTTTTTGAAAGTGGTAGATTGAGCATTGCATCCATCCAGAACAGTCTGTTCTCATGTACAGTGGGACGGGAAGAGTGGATCTCCCAACACGGTGCAGCTCCACTGTTGCTGTGAATCTAAGGAAGAGGACAGACTTGTCCTGGTCTCTATAGTGTCCTGCCTACAGGGCAGGACTTGACAAGATCGTCCTCAGGGAACCCTGCCAGCCCATGCCTGTCATTTTGCAGTCTTCTTTCTCTGAAACCCCCCGTGACCCTAGAGCAGTTAAATGTGTTACATGGATGCATTCTTTCTAACTGTTCTACAGAATAATTTTGGATGGAGCTGGGAAGATGCAGATACGGAATCCTACAAGGAAAGAACAAGGAATATATGAATGTTCTGTAGCTAATCATCTCGGTTCAGATGTGGAGAGTTCTTCCGTGCTGTATGCAGGTAATTCCCATGGTTGAAACCCTGAATGCCTGTTTTTTGTTTGCTTGTTTTGAACATCAAACTCTAAAGCAGCAGTGTACTTTAGCATGCATCAGCATCCCCTGGAGGGCTTGTTAAAGCACACGTTGCTGGACCCACCCCTGGAGGTTCCGACTCAGGTTTGGGATGAAGTCTGAGAATTGGTATTTTTAACATAATCCTAAATTATACCCAATGCTGGTGGTCTGAAGACCACATTTTGAAAACGGCTGCTTTAGAGCTGGCTTTCTAAGAATTGGGAATTAATGAGGCAGGGTTTCATTGACAGAATTGATATTATGGACTTGGCATTTTTAGAGTTCCACCACCCAATGAAAGAGAATAATTATCCTTTACAGGTTGGCATATGCCTCCCAGTGGCGTACCTGCCAATCTTTAGAAACACCTCCAGGAAGTTCTAACAGTAAATTAGTATTGCATCTTCATAGGAGGTGGACAATGTCATTTTGATATTAAAATGTGCTTTTATGATAAAAGAACATTTTTAGGTAATAAGGTTGCAGGCAATGCTTCCTTGTGGCAAGCTCATGTTCTGCGACTAAAAATAAAACAAAACAGCCATCCTACAGCTCCCTACTCTGTGGTTTCTGTAGCTCAAATGGTCTAAGGTGAAAAGATGGATAATATCAGAGATTAGAATCTAGCATTTAGTCAACCAAGTGTTGAGCTTTGTGGCAGGCACTTCACATCTATTACTACAAATGAGGTTGGACCAGTTGATTTTAAAAGGTCCTTGAATCTGTAGCAGCCCTTCCCCGCTGCCTTCTCAAGGCAAGGCCTTCAGGCTTTGGTTTTATGTGTCTTGGTCCTCCTGCATGGTTCTATCCTGTGAGCATCAGCTCCTTTGCAGAAAGCATCAGCTCCAGGGTTCTGGAATCCCTGGGGGTATGGGAGCTCACTTTGCAGCTCTCATGTCTCCCCTTAAGCCCATTCCAGAATGATCCAGATTCCTGGTAGAGCTGGTTCAAGTTCCTCAGGGATCAGAGAACAAGGCGTGACAACCAAAGCCCTCTCCCTGACAAAGCATTCCTGTCTTTTCAGTCCTCAGGGTGGCTCTCTACCACCCTAGACACTCGAGGAAAAAATGGAACATTTGGTCTCCCAAGCATGGTCCTAGATTCTCTTCCCCAGAATATGTGGTTCCCAGTATGAGCTCTTTGGGGCACTAACTATGCACGGGTGATAAAATTGGCTGAGAAAGCGCAGCCTCTCCCTCCAGGAGCTTGCATATGAGTGCTGATGGCAGTGTAGGGAAACCAAACTCTGCAGCTGAGCCAAGGCACAGGGATGCTCTGTCAAAGGTCCCCTCATAGGATGTTGCTTGCCCTGACCCCCACAGGCTTCCAAGAGACCCCTGGGTAACCAACCCCTTTCTCTGTCTCAACACTCTCACTCTGTGTAGTGATGCTGTCTCCCATGGGTCTGGAACCCCTTGAGGGCAAGGATGTGTGTTCTTCAACTTTGTACTCCCACTGTCCAGCCCATCAGACACAAAGTATGTTTCTGGAATGAGTTAATAAATTAATTTGTTAACTAAGTATTAAAACCCAAAGAAGTAAAAGTCCTTGAATGGATTCTTGACTCTTTGTGGCCTTGTTTTTATTGTTGTTTTTTCCATGCAAAGTTTATGCAGATATTTGTTTCATGTTAATTAAAATGTTAATTTTGAATTTCTCTTGCAGACAGGTCTAATCCACTTGTGATAACCTCATACAATCTCATAAGACATTTTCTCTCTTGAGACTTGTCTAGAGAAATGTAAATAATGTTTTAAGTAGACCTCTTGGCAGTTAATAATCTTCAAATAGTAATGGCTTTTCTCTTTTGGATTGAAACGAGTTTATTTAAGTAGGGTCAGAAAGGGCCTGTCTGAACCACACATTGAGTAAGAGAACTGCAGTTGTAAGAGACCTAAGAGGGCTTCTAGCTCAATCCTTGTCTTTTACTGAGATTCAAACTGAAGCCCAGGCAGGGAAGCTTTTGCCCAAGCGCACACACAACTTGTTAGAAGAGGACTCACAGGAATCATGGCCTCCTGCCTGCCTGATCTTTCTCCAGCACAGCTTTGAATGAGCTCTGAAACCTGGTGATATCTTGGCATCCGCATGTCAGCCTGGCTCTGGCACATATAGTATATGCCTGTTCTGCCATATACAGAGAGACTTTATAAGGGTTAGGTACCACATTTAAATTAGGAAACACCCTTTGGCATCTCCCCCTGTACCAGCAGACTCTGTGCTTATCAAAAGAGGAGATCCTTTTCATCTTGTACCCTGGTGCAGACCCCAGAGTAGGCAGTTGATACATGTTTAAGTCAAACAGAACCTTTCACTACTCTTAGCTCATGTGAGAGGGCTCCTAGACCCTTCTGCATCTGGAATAACTCCTACCAGGGACAACAGACTGGATCAGGACCTTCTGCTCTGTATTCATCAGCCCCTCCCCCAGTATCTCACATCCCTCCTTCCAGAAAAAGAGTTAGGTGGTCCTGAGCCCTAGCGTGATTTGGCCCTGCTTCAACTCATCCAGGGCTGCACTGCAGAGATGTTATTCCTGCCTTGCCTTCCCTCCTTTGCCTCTTGCAAACTTCTGAATTCCCTCTTTTTCAAATTATCAAAGAGAAATTTATCCTCAATTTTGATTATTTGTATATGATTGTTGTGATACAACTTTGAATGCATCCAACTATCCATCCGTCCCTCTGTCCACTGAGTGCCTCCAGCAACACACACATGTGCAGGTCCCCGTGGTGCACCAGGAGGGATGCAGAGAGAACCAGGGCTCTACCCCTGCTCTCAAGAGCTCAGCAGAGTTTACCGAATGCTACACCGTTTACCAAAGAGCAAAAGCCTGAACCTAACATAGTTTCCTTTTCCCTTTGAATTAAGAGGCACCTGTCATTTTGTCTATTGAAAGAAATATCACCAAACCGGAGCACAACCATCTCTCTGTCGTGGTTGGAGGCATCGTGGAGGCAGCCCTTCAAGCAAATGTGACAATCCACTGTCCTGTAAAAGGTAAATATGGTCATTTCCAGTGGGAGGGTGTGTGGCCAGCCCAGTGTTGCCAGGAGACGCCAGCTGGCACTTTGGCGTTCTAGACCTCAGCCTGGTAGGCTTAAAAATCTGATTTTCCAGCACTCTGCATTGGATCTAAGTCTCAAGGGTGAGCTCATACAGCTCATGAGACAATGCGTAAAACAGAATGCCAGCTCACTGGTTTCCAGAGTGGACTGTGGCTGCCATGCATGCTGGAGTGTTCATATTGGCAAGACCAGAACACTCTGTCCCTGTGGGCAGATCCATAGAAGAGACTTTTAGTCAGTCAGAGGGTTGCTCTGTGAATATGGAGTCGGAGTGCGGGGACTTGTTGGAAGTTGTTGGACATGTTCTCCAGGTAGACAGAGGCTGTGCTGGGCAAAGCCAGGTCAGGGAGCAGGAACGTCAGTGTCGCCTGGCCTGGCCTCTATTCGGGACTGTTCTTGGGTGGGCATAGCAACCTGTGCCACCGTGGCTCTTTCTTCTGTGTTTCTCACTGTAGACAAACCTCCTTTCTAATGGGCACATTCACTCATTAACAGAAATAACGCTTTCAGTCTGACCTGGCCTTACCCTAGGGCCATTCTGTGTCTCAAGCCTTGAATTCTTGGGCCTTAACTTGGGCCCGTGCCTCCCCAAACTGTAGAAAATATCACACGTACACATGCACATTTTGCAGGGGCTGTGTGGATGAATAGCTTCTTATCAGTTCTTTAGAGAGACTTGTGTACTCCCCTAGATTGAGATCTACTATATTAAGATGACTTTGCAATTCCTTTGATTTATGTGCGTCAACTTACCTCTCGGGACAACTGTACTTCCCGAGTTTCCAAGTTCTAATGAGATACCTGTTTTTGCAGCCACATAAGATGAATCCTAGTTAGGCTGTGACCCAGATAGCCCAGGGTGACTGAGCGCCTGTGCCACTGCTCAGGAACACAGTGACTGTGCATGCAATGGGAGGGCCCAGGACACACTCATCCGGCGTCCGGGCTCTCTCCCCGTCACAATCGTTTGCTTGCTGTGTCTCCAGAGCTGCACCTTTGGCTCCACAAACAGTGGAAATTTCCTAACCCCCACGGTATTATTTTTCACCCTTTGGAAGTCCCTGTGGTGTTTGGCCTACACAGACTTTTGAAAAATCTCTCCGGGCTCCCAACTGACTCCACCCACAAATATGTGAGTTTTCTGGCAAAACACACCTCGCATTACAGAACGGGCAGGCATTCTCTGGCCATGGCAAGAAGAAAAGCAAAGAGGAACTTTGCAGATGCCAAGCCACAAATGTCTAGAGTTTCTGTAGCCCTACACCTGCAGAGGATTCTGAAAAACAGATCTGACTTCTCTGAAGAGAAATCTCAACTTTTAACATTACTTCTAAATTTTTTACTTCCATAATAGTTGAAAATCAGGCTTCAAGGGAGAGGAGCCACTGGAAGGATTGTGGTATATTATTTGCTATTATAAGTCAGGGACTGGATTTGGTGGAAACTGTTTTTGTGAGTAAAGCCAACCAGCAAAGACCATTAAACTCATCTTGTTTTGTTCTCATCTGGGCCCAGTAGGAATGTGGGCTGTCTCTGACCCTCCCTGGTTCTGGCTGCCCTCTTTCCCTGCACTGCGGGGCTGCTGGTCTGTAACCCCTCTGCCTCCAGGAAGTTCAGTGCTGGAGCACTCATTGCCTCTCCCTCCCTATACTTTCAGCCCTTACTGGGAATTGTCTCATTCGGTCTTTCTTCACCTGGCGGTAATCCCCTGTGGACTCAGACCCTAAGGACTCATCAGGAGCTCTTTCCTTTTCAAAATAAACCTGGCTCTGGATGTACACACAATCATTTTGAGTTATGTGCCATGTTTTGAATTTTATTTTTTACAGATGGGGTCTCACTCCATCACCCAGGTTGGAGTGCAGTGGTACAATCATAGCTCACTGTAGCCTCGAACTTCTGATCTCAAGCAACCCTCCTGCCTCAGCTTCTCGAGTAGCAGGGACTACAGGTGTGGACCACCATGCTCAGCTAATTTTTTAACATTTTTTAGAGATGGGATCTTGCCATGTTGCCCAGGTTGGCCTCAAACTCCTGGCCTCAAGCAATCATCCTGCCTCAGCCTCCCAAGTCACTGTGATTACAGGCATGAGCCACCATTTTAAACAAACCTGTAGTGAACTTACACTGTTTTCTTATGGGCAGAAGCTATAGCTAACTTAGCTTTCCACGGAGACTCATCTTTTTAAAGACAGATGGTGAATTCGATGAAGGGTCAGAAAACTCAGGTTTTAGAGACAGTTTTCTCACTAGCTAATATGTAGCCATAGGTGAGTCATGTATCTTTCATACTCACTTCTCTAAAACAAGAAATATACTATATTAGTGGAAGAAGGGACTTTGGTTATCATCTAGGACATTATAAGATAATTCACAACATTCAATACTGCCTTACAAATGACATTCTCATATTGCAAATTGGGATTTCTGTAAATCAGTAGGATATAAAAATTTTTCTTTTACTTTTCAGTTGCCTTAAAATATTTTCCACTAATTATAATGAACTCATTTTTGCAGATCCCATAGCATGTATTCATAACTTCTAGACAAATTCATATTTCTTTGTTACAGCCCAGTATGTGTTACCCAACCCATATGGCATAGATTTCAATAACGATTATCTCTAGTCACTCTAAGAAATATTTCTAATAACTATGGTAAATAACAGAACCAGAAAATCTGTATATTTCTAAAGGTTATAAGTTTTAAGTGGCAAGAGTTATTGTCTTGCTCTTTAAGCTCCTTTAAAAAAAAAAGGTTTTCACTAAAAGGCTAAAAGGGGGGGATAAGTGCACCCTCTCTGCCACCTTCTGGCAAGAAAGGAAAGCTCCTCTGAGGAAAATGACCAGTAAATGTCCACAGCTGCATGTTTTACTTTTCCTCATGTTAATGCATAGTGAGAAAATTACTTACTCTATAATTTTCTGTTGTGTGTGTGTTATGTGTTGTTTGTCTTATTCCTCAAGCTCATCAAGAGATGCGGCTGATGTAAGGCCTGCTCTGAAGTGTTTTGTTGCATGTCTCACTCCTCTTTAGTCTCTAAGAAACTCTCTTGGCCCACAGAGTGGAAGGGGGTTGAGCTAGGAATATGGTGATTCCCAAATGGACGGTGCCGGCAAAGCCATCACTGGCCCAACCCCAGGAGTAGAAAATCTCTTAAACACAAGGTGCACTGGGCAATTAACTGCTGCTTAGAGCAAACTACAGTTGTCCAGAAGGGTTAGAGATGCCTCAGAATTACAACTAAGCTAAAGAATAAAAACATCTTATAATGGTAGCTATAGAACATCCGTATACAACTGCTTCAGGAGGAAAAGTTCTACAACTATGGGCAGCACCTGACCTCCCACCAGACAGCTGCAGAATAATAGATGCAGAAAAAGCATTTGATAAACTTTGATACAAAATTATGTTGAAACCGCTTGGCAAACCAGTAATAGAAAGGATTGTCCTTACTCTAACTTTTTTTTAAAAGTCCACATCAAAAACCTATTGCAAACATCATACTTTAATGATGAGACTTTAAAACATTCTCATTAAAATCAGGAAAAATGATAAGATACCCTTCATCACTGCATCTGTTCAACACTACTTTAGTACTAGCCAATGCAATAAAATAAAACTATTTTTTAAAGAAGGAAATATAATAATTAGAAAATTTTCTTCTTATTTATAGATAATATAATTATCCTCATTGAAAATTCAAGAAAATATATAAAGTTTTGGATTTCTAAATTCAGAGTAATTTCAGTTTAAAAAAGAAAGTCCTACAGGATTGCTAGAACTTAACAAACTAATCCTATAATTAATATGGAAGAGCAAGGGGCCAAAAATAGCCCAAACACTTTTGAAGAAAGTCTATCAGACTGGCAAAACTTAAAGAGTTTGACACTACCAAGAGTTGGTGAAGAAGAACCAATTTAGAGAACAATTGTGTAAAATCTGATCAAGTCAAAGATACTCAAAACCACAAATTCCACTTGTGGATATAGCCCTTATATCGAAAAGATGGTTACAAGAATGTGCATTGCAGCATTGTTTGCAATAGCAGAGAGAGGGAAGGATACATATCAACGTCAAGATTGTTGACGTCAAGATTGTAGTCCTGGGAGAGAAAAGAAGGAAACGTTTGTGGATGGAACTTTAGCTCTAGTTGTAGTGCTTTATTGCTTAAAAAAGGTCTAAAGGTGTGGGCATGGTGGCATGCACCTATAGTCCCAGCTACTTGGGAAGCTGAGACAAAAGGATTCCTTGAGCCTAGGAGTTCAAGGCCAGACTAGCCAACATAGCAAGACTCCATCTCTTTAAAAAATGTCTAAAGCAAATATAGCCAAATATTAATGTCCATTAATTTTGGATAATGGACATGTGGTTATCAGTTATATCTTTTTTTTTTTTTTTTTTGGCTTTCCCCCAAGCCAGGCCTCTATTGGGCCTATCCATAATCTCATTGTCCCTTGATTTTCTATTATAGAATGAGGAATTAGGGTGGAATGACCAGGAAGATTCCTTCCAGTCCTGAAATTCTATCCTGGACCCTTGGGTCCTTGGCAGGAATCTGGGAAAAATTAAAGTAAAGCTAGGAAAAGTGCTTGAAGTAAGATAACTGGACAGTCAGGTCTTGGAACTGAGCATCGTGAGTCCTCACTCAATGTTGGCAAGACTGGGGAAGGAACCTAGGAAGAAAATCTCTCACAATAGATAGATACAATGTTCTTTACAAAGGGGTTACTTGGAGCTGAAATACCAGCCCATGAAAAGCCCAGTTACCTATATTAGGACTTGAAACTATAGTTGTAATAAAAAGAGAGGAACCAAATAATATAAAAATCTGTAATTCAATGAAACTAGAATTTTTGAAATTTGAAAAAGTCTTTTATGTGAAAGCTGATGTTTAAAACAAAACAAATTAATGGAGGAAAGTAAGGATGGAGGGTGAGGTTTGAGATGTGAGCAGTCTTAGTTGGAAATGACTCAGGTCTTGGTCAAGTCCCTGTGACCTTGGAATGCACAGCTCTTTATAGATGTCTGGCTGTCAGCCACAGCCCTGTGTCTACCAGCTGCATCAGGCCCCATCTTGCCTCCAAACAGGGACAAAGAATAAACAGGGAAGGAGATTTCCCTTGAGATAGCTAGGTAAGATCTGATCGAAATAAGAACTTGGGAGTTATCAGGAGGGACCTTAGAAATCCATAAGTCCAATCCTCATGTTTTGCAAACATGGCCCAGAGAGAAGAGATCTGACTAAGGTAACCAACCTAGACAATGGCAGGGACAAGATTGGAACCCAGTCACTGCTTCTGAAGCTAGTGCCCTTTCTGTTCTGAATGCCTCCCCTTTTGAGTGTTTTCTTATCTCATTATAAAAAGTGACACAGCTCATTATAAAATATTTGGAAAATATTGCAAAGTATTATGAGGCCAAAAAATAAATTCTCCTAATCACATTGCAAAAACACAACTATTATTTCCATTTTGTTATATTCTTGTAACCTTTTCTCTATGGAATTTTCTCATGTTATTAAAAAATACCACAAATATCATTTAATGGCTATACCAATGTATTATTGTATGACTATAGCCTATTTAAACCATTCCCTTATTTTTAGAAGTTTAAGCTATTAATTCTTCTTTACAATTACAGATAGCAGTATAAGAAACATTTTTGTGCATGTAACTTTTTGTGTCTTTCAAATTATTTTTTAAAAACAGTAACAGAGTTGGAATGACTGGGTCACAAGGCATTCAACGTTTTTGTAACTTCATAGGGTATTAAATGTCTATAACTAGAAATACATTGTTGAAAAATTACCTTTTAGAAAGTCTAAACCTATCAGTGGTGTAGGTTTAAGCCCTATACCCCTGTCATTTTTTTAGTTCCCATTGATGGGATAGAATAGAAGAGAAGTAGGTGGGAGTTAGTAACTAACCCCACACAGTGTGCCTATAGGTGGCGGGAAGCGCAGATGACGGGAAGCGCAGGTCTCACTGGTCAAAGCAGTGTGCTTGGGGCTCCAGCAGATCTGTGGAGGCAGGAAGAGTCTTTCATATCTGCAGGATGATGGTCAGTTTAGAATAAACCTATTACACAAACTTAAAAGGATTTTCTTAATCAAGAGTATTTTTTTTTCAGGGACAAAATGCTGTGGAATATACCTAAGAATTTTGTTGACGTCTAGCCGAATTATTACCTTTCTTTACTGGGTTTAATAACTCCTCTTTCAGGGGAGGATCCCGAGAAAATATTTGTGGTGCAGCAGGATTATGTGGTTAAATTCCTAAACATAGTCTCATCACTCTAACAATAATTTTCTGCCATCAACTATTGGTTTATATTATATAGGGTGGAATTTAATGGTAATGATTCTCAAACATCTTCAAGTCATAAATCCCTTTGACTCAAAAAAAAAAAAAAAAAGAACCGTCTCTTCAGAAAAAGTACATTTACCCACAAAATTTTACATATAACATTCAGAAGACATAAAAAGAAAATCTAAGGATTATCTGCTTGTTCCTGCTGTATGAGCTGAATATTTTGGTGCTTTTTCACCATATTCTAAATTAAAACTAATTTATTTTTCTTGATCTGTGATTTTTTAAATATATCCTCACTACTGTGTTTATCACTTTTTAAAAATCATATATAATCTTTGAAATAGCTAAAATTATTTTTTAAGTATATTTAAAATGTCTTTCCCCACTCACAAAGGCTCCCCCTACACACACACTTTTTCCTACTTTCCTACTTCTGTGTCTGGTACAGAAATCTTCCCACCATCTTGCTCTCCTAATCCTACATTCAGGTAAATGGTCAATCATAGATGGTTAGAAATTCCATCCTTCTTTCTGTCCACTCAGTAGGCATTCACTAAGCATCTCGTAAGCCAAATCTAGTTCTTTAGTGTGCAGAGATGAACAAGATCTGGTTTCTGCAGCCATATAGACAAAGGAATTATGATATGATGTCCCAAATGCAAAAATAGAAGTGTTTATAAATGTATCAGGCACATAAAGGAGAGACTAGCTAAGGCTTCTGAAGGGTTGGAGAAGGTTTATAGACGAGATGAATTATAACCAGGCCACTTATAATAAAAAGGAAGTGCATTTTAATCAAAACAGCATATATGCAAAAGCACAGAACATGAGAGTGCCTGGCTGATTTGCAAAACCACAAGCAGATCTGTGTGACTCAAAGCAGAGGATGAGAGTGGAGAGGAGAGGAGTGGAGAGAGGTGGGTTTGGAAGCCTAAGTGGGAACCAGATTGTGAATGGCTTTTCATGCCGTAGCGAAACCATCGGACTGCATTTTATTGGCAGTGGAGAGATAAGAAAAGTTTTACACAGGATAATGATCTGAGGAAATCTGTGTACCAGTATGGATGAAAAATTGGAGGGGTAAGAAACTGTAGAAAACCTTATATTGAACTCGACCAGTGGTCATAGATTGGAGTGTTGAACCTAAAATCTGCCAGTAACTCAACATACTAAAGTAGGATTCCACGCCTCTGATTTATCCAGGAAAGAGCAGACATATCTGGCATGTAGCAATGGATGTGTCATTAATGGAGGGGCTGGGACACAGTGTCCCCAGGCGAGAGCTGGAGTGTTGGCACATGGAGGCTGAGTCACGCACGGAGAGCAGCTATATTGCAGAGACCTAAGGAGTACATGCTAAGAGGCAGCAAAGAACATATTTAAAAAACATCAAAGCTCATCACCAAAATAGCAATAACTTGAGTGCCTAATGCATGTCAGTTTCAATAGCCTGTTAAGTAGATATTATCTTTGTTTTGCTGGTGGGCTCAGCAAAACCAGTAAGAACCAGTAAACACAACCAAAGAGGTCCCTGGGAATTATCTCAAATGTTATCTCAAATTGGGAGACTCTTCCTCAGGAATCTGTGGGCTACCAGGTGGGAACTAGAAGCTTGGGCTAAAAGGCAGAAGCTAGGGCCATGTGTAGGTTTGTTCTGCAGGTGGAATCAGGCAGGCCAACAGCTATTACCTCTGCATTCAAAGGTCTGCAGAGGAGGAATAAGCTGTCAATGTCCAAGAGGGTCAAGGAAGTGATTTCGAGATGGGTCTTTATGATTAGAAATGTTCCATATGGTGAAAGGGAAGAGCAAATAGTCTGCAATGAAGAGAAGAGCACGTGGAAAATTTCAACACTGCAGTCAGTGGGGTGTGTTTAGAGAACAGCAAGATTCCTGAGCTGTGGCTACCAGTGCCCCATAAACTGAAAAGGCTTTTGAGCCTTTCTCCTCTAAGAATAAGAAAAGCTATTGAGCTAGCAAAATTGGCTACTACTCCCCACCATTCCTGAGGAGAAGGTACCTGCTAGAAGCAGTGAGGTGGCTCAGAAGAACCACACAGAAGAGTTGATTCCTTGAGGAAGGAGGACAAGGAGCCCTGAGAAGTCAACACAGCCTCGAGACATCGCCCAGGATGTCAGCAACCTCAGCAGTTCTCCGAGGTATGGTGGTAACAGCAGTGGGTCCAGCTTGAAGACCACGGTGACTGATCTACAAATAAGTGATATTTTAAACTTCAGCTTTTATGGAACTGGTAGTGGCTGTTTGTTCATCCGTGTCCCAGTGTTGCTTGATAGATGGCCAACATTGATGTTTATCAGGAAGGGCCTTGGGAATGTCCATGGTTCTCTTGTTTTGGCTATTGTTGAATTTCCCCATCCCCTGTGCTGGAATCAAAGCTATTCACACCACTTGTGTAGCTCCAGAAAGTATCATGAGGCTCGATTTGCACCACTCTTGACTTTGCATCTTATTCTTCAGGGAACCACTGAGGGTTTTGGTTTTGAGATGCCATGTGGAACAATTCTCGTCGACACTGTCTAGCATAAATGAGACCCTGGAGGACAGTATCAAGCAGTGCACTGTGCAGTGCTCATGAGGCATGGCTGGGAGGGTTAAGGGAACTGCCCAGGCCCAAGCAAGGCAGAAGCCCAGGGTATCTGGGAGGTCAGGGTGACTATGCCAGGCAGAGAACTTGTTGACCCTCCTCCATGTCATAGAAAACATTTCAAAAGCCTTTGGGGAAAAATTTTTACATTTGGAGTTGGGGGACAGATGCTATTACCCAGATGATTCCTGAATCCTCAAATAAAAAATAAATAAATGAATAAATCTTCAAATCAAATTGCTTAGGCAGCTGATTATGCCAATCTGCCAACACCATTTTACTAGAGGGTAGAAAGTACTTCAACTGCTATTCAAGAGAATTCTGTAAACCTACGGTCCCAACCCCCAGGGCATGTACCAGTACCAGTCCATGGCTTGTTAGGAACTTGGCCGCATGGCAGGAGGTGAGCCAGCAAAGCTTCATCTGTGTTGACAGCCATTCCCCATCGCTGGAATCACTGGATAAGCTCTGCCTCCTGTAAGATGAGCAGCGGCATTAGATTCTCACAGGAGTGCGGTCTCCACTGAAAACTGCACATGGGAGGGATCTAGGTTGCAGCTCCTTGTGAAAATCTGATGCCTGATGATCTGAGGTGGAGCTGAGGTGGTGATGCTAGCACTGGGGAGCGGCTGCAAATACAGATGATCATCAGTAGAGAGATTTGACTGCACCATAAATATAATGCGCTTGAATCATCCTGAAACCATCTCCCACCCCACCCATGGAAAAATTGTCTTCCATGAAACCAGTCCCTTGTGCCAAAAGGTTGGGGACCACTGCTGTAAACAGTAAAAGCCAGAGCCTTGTATGTGAAGACAGTTCAGGATGTGGTATCATGGATGGATAGTCCTTCGTATCCAAAAAGCACAGAAAACATACTGCTGAAAAGAACAACAGGGTATGCAGTTAACTCAAAAGAGGAACATTCCTTACAAAATTTACTGTGCTGTGCAGATGGACCCTGCCGTTGAGAATATGTTCATTCTTCTAGTAGCTTTCCTATATTTTCTCTGACACCGAACTCTTGAACTCTTGTTTATTTGTTTCATTTATTAGTGACAATTCCCCATGTGGTTTGCCTACACTGTGTTCAACTTGCCTCTTATCTTATGAATTGGCAACATAATTTCTCCTTGATTCCCTGGAGGTCACTGGTGGCAGCTTAACCTTTCATTTGTCATAGGTGAAAAAAATGCAGAATGTTGTGTGAGTGTTGAGTAGCTGGAGAAAACAAATAAATGAGCAAAATCATACAGGTATGATAAATATTTATGTATAGATCTAGCACTTTAGGGCCATCTGAATACGCCAAGGATTTTATAGAGTGGAATATTTCATGGGCCCTTCAAGGATGAAGGAAATTTGTTTTTAAACACTGACTATTTTAAAGACACCCCAGAGGTCCAGGCTTTTTGCAGCACATGTTTCACAGCTCCTCCAGATCTGAATTTCTTCCCACAACATTTGTCTTCCAAAAGCGATTTCAGCATTGTGGAAAGAGAACATTGAATATTTTAGAGCTGTAAGTCTTGGAGGAAATAGCCTGTCTTTAAGGTTAGATAAATAAGTTTAAACTATTTCTGACATTTTATAGCTGTTTCAACAGAGCAAACATTTGTTGTTTTGAAAGACAGTGGAGAGCTGTGGTATTAAGAAGCCTGTCTGAATTTCCTGTGGCCTCTTCAGTTCTTTTGGAAATGCTCACACGTGTAGCAATGCCTCTAGGTGCCCAGTCTCGGTGTCAACATGGTCCCTCAGCACCGGAGACCTTTATCTCTGCTTGTACATTTAAAATCTTGCCACATTTTATTTTCTGAAATGCCTTGTATCTGTAGAATATCATTGTCTGCATAAAATCAGTATCATACCCTTGCCATTCTGAGATCTAGGTAAAGTGTAATTGTCTCTAACTCCTGTGAGTTCCAGAGTTTGGACACTCCGGAGCTCTCTGGAGCTGGCTCCCGACAGTTCTGGGGGCTTGTGCTGGCCTGCGCCCTCTTGCCTCCCGCCCCTGCATTCAGCTGTGTGGTCTCCCTTCTGCCCACCATCATCCAGGAAGCAGAACGCAGCCCTCTACCTGCTTTCCACTCATAGCAAGGCATCCATTAATACCAGTCGGCAAACTTAGTAAACAAGGCTGGCAGTTAGGGGATTGTGGCAAAGGCACCCAATTACCCAGCTTTCCCTGCTTCCTGTCCTCCTTTCCTCACCCCAACCTCTTGGGTTGTCATAGGAACTCCAAATTCTTCTCTCCCTGTGATGCAGCTCTTGCTACAGTGCATGTGTCCAGACCCTCCAAGATGTTCTGAAGCACAAGGAGTCACCCTCTTTAGAAGACAGCTGGGGTTATACAGAGTCAAACAACTTCACTGACCTTTGGTTTTTTCTACTCAGTTTACTTTAACAAGACTCCCGTGTCCAAGGCCCTGCTTTGGGGCTCCTGAGCTGAATCTGGCTGATTCTCACCTGAGGCTTTGTCTAAGTCCGAGGCCCCTGGAGTGCATCATCTTAGGTTGCTGGAGAAAGAGGAGTCTCCCGAGAGGAGGCCCACTCTCCCTGGCTTTCCTGGGAGCTGAAAGGTGGGGGAGCTGGTGTCCAGCATTCCAGCAGAGCTGTGGCTCCACACCGAGCACAGTGCCGGTGCACAGTAGGCACTTGCAATACTTGTGGGATAGATGAATTCTTGATGACTTAAAGGCATGGGATGTCAGCGCAGCATTTATGCTGCCCCTATACCTAGTGACGTAAGCAAAGGTATGAGGGGCTGAAAACAACCAGGACATAACAGAGCATCAGAATAACTCATGACCAAAATGGACTCATTAAAAACCCCTTTTGGGTAGTTTTAGGGTTTTTTTGTCTTTTTTTTTTCATTCTGCTGGGCAATGAGTTCTACAAGATGAGCACCAGGCTTTCAGACTGCAGGGGTCACCCACAGACCTCACCAACTCAGCTCTGCATTTCAGAACTGCTGTGGTGGGGAGTGTCTGCAGAAGTACCTCAGTATCGGAGCCATTTCCCCTGAGCAATTCCCTGAGGCTCAGACTTCTGGTTAGCTGAGCTACAGATGGGTTTGGAAGTCTGATCTGAGTTCAGGGGAAGCCAGCAGAGCCAGCCATGTGGGCTGCAGTGGCCAAAGCATAGTCAAATTTCTCATTTCTGTCAATTATGAACATAAGCAACAAGCCAAGATAGCAGCATCTTTGGCTTACAGCACCAGTAGAACTCACAGTTATTTTCATATCATATTACAAATATGAACAGATATCTCAAAATATCTTTAATGCCACCACTTCAAAATTATGGTAATTATTGGACCCAATGCTAGATTTTGAATTTCATGCATTAGCAATGACGTTCATATTATTAGATCACATAGTTTATTAAAACAAGAAAATCAGTTGAAAAACTATTCAAAATAATAAAATTCTACAAGATACAAGATATAAGATAAATATGCAAATGCTTATATCTTTCCCAAATGTGAGCAATAAACAACCACAAAATTTATTTTCAGGCCAGGTAAGGTGGCTCACACCTATAATCGTGCACTCTGGGAAGCTGAGGCAGGAGGATCGCTTGAGGTCAGGAGTTTGAGACCAGCTAGAGCAAGAGTGAGACCCTGTCTCTGTTTGAACTAGAAAAATTATCCAGGTGTCGTGGCACATGCCTGTAGTCCCAGCTACTTGGGAGGCTGAGGCAGGAGGATTACTGGAGCCCAGGAGTTTGAAGTTGCAGTGAGCTTCGATGACGCCACTGTACTCTACCCAGGGTGACAGAGTGAGACTCTTTCTCAAAAAAACAAAAATAAAAACAAAAAATTTATTTTTAAAACTCTTGCTTACTACAACCAAAAAAAACATAAGAATTGAAGAGTAAGTTTATTAAGAAATGTGTAAAATCTACCTACATGTGGTCAAGAGAGGTTCTGGATCAAACTGTATTGGTGTAAATCTCAGCCCCAACGTTTAATAGCCGTGACTTAGGAAAGCTTAGCCTTTCTGAATGTATGTATTTGTAGAAGAAAAGACTAAAAATATATATGCATATATTTAGGGCCAGCCTAGTTGCCATAACAAAATTTAAACTAAATCTCTCACTGTATTAGTTTTCTATTGCTGCTATAACAAATTTCCACAAATTTAGAGGGTTAAAATAGCATCCATGTGTTATCTCGCAGTTCTGTAGGTCAGTGTGGCTGAGCTGAGTGCCCTACTTAGAGGATCAAAGGCTGAGATCAAGGTGTAGGTGAGCCCGCAGGCCTTTTAGGAGGCCCTGGGCATAAATCTGCTTCCAGGTTATTGGCCGAATTCAGCCCCTTGTCATTTTAGGACTGAAGCGCCCTTTCCTTGATAGCTGCCAGCTGGAGACCACCTGTGCTCCCTGGCTCATGGCCCCTTTTGTCTTTAAAATTAGCAGTGGTGGGTCTTGTCTCCCTCACGTGCTGAGTCTCTCTGAACTCATCTCTCCGACTTTCTCTTTCTCCACCTCTCTCTTACCCTTTCTCCTGCCCTCCTCTTCCAATATTAAGGACTCACAGGATTACACTGGGCCTACCCAGACAGCCTCCCCATTTTAGAGTCAGCTGATTAGTAACCTTAATTATGTCTGCAGATTTCCCGTCATGCCAGTATCTAGATTAATATTTGATTGCATAACCAAAGGACAAGAATAATCTGGGGAAGACATCTTTAGAATTCTACCTACCACACTCAGATTATACAAAGCCACAGAGTTAAGGACAAAAAGCCCAAGGACGGCCATCTTGGACTTAGATTTTAAAAACCTCAAAGATTATGTATAAACATAATGGAGTTCCTATTCTTGGTTCTGATTTCTTTGGCAGATGAGGCAGTTGAAACCTAAATTCCTTGTTCAAGACTGCAGAACTAATGAATATTGAGAATGAGAACAAAGCCTTTTCCTCCAGACCCCAACACAGTGCTCTCAACACTACACAGCTCCTCCTCTTGGTGTAGGAGTTGAACTTTTTTCTTACTTTGAGCTTTCAGGGAATACTTTGGAGTCAATATCAGTCTTTGGTTCCTACAATTAAATTTAAGCATTTCTAGATAGACAGTTTTCTCTAAAGCCACATAATAACTGCTCTAAGAGACTTGGTGTAGTGGACAGAAAACTTTGAGCTGAAGTCAAGTCTTACCAGTGTCCTCAGCTGTGAGACACAGTGAGCAGTGCCTGCCTCCCAGGGAGCAGGGATGACTGTGAGGACTGAAGCGTCACCATGTTTGCGGTGCACACACTCTGCCTACTGTAAGGTGTGTTACACATGACAAGATAATAGCCATAACTTCTTTGTTTTGTCAGAAAGTCATACGATGTCTTACGCATTCTCTCTACCCAGAACCCTACAGGAGGAGAAAGATCCTCAAAACCAGTCACCTGGAGCAATCTCAGCTGTGGTCTGAGGCTGCCTCCGCTCCTGAGAATCAAATGAGTGTTCTCTGAGTCTCAAGTTCCACAGTCCACAAGATGCTAGGACTTCCCAAGATGTGGGGGAAGAGATTCTTTCCCTTCCTCGTGCCCTCTTCTGCGTCCAGGCTCCTGCAATGTTGCTGACAGTCTCTGCACCTCCCCGCATCCATGCAGACTTGAAACTCAGCATTTCCTTCATTCCCTGAAATTATCCTTTTTTAAAAAAAAATTGTTATCATCTTTACTGGTTCAATAAAATTATCCTCTTTTACAAAAACATTAATGCAGAAAATCTGTTTCCCTGTAGATTGTATATTCCTGCTAAAGGAGGAATGTTTCATTGCATATGCACAACAAACAACTTAGAGATCTACATTAGATTTTTTTTTCTGAAGCCTTCTTTGTAACATCCCACCCCTGGGAATTTCTCTCTCTGATCCTGTCTCTAGCTTCCCAGCTTCCCTCCATCATTACCCAACTTCACCAGCTCCTTCCTTCCAGCCGTTCTCCCACGACCTCACCCAACTTCAGAATGCCCTCTCTTCCCAAAACCAAGCAGCCCTTGGAGCCGAGGACAGTCCCACTGTCCTCGGCTCCGATTTCTTAACGTGTGTACATAAACCAGTCAGCTGCTCGGTAGGCCAAAGCCCTTTGATTTAACAGAACACCCCACCTGCCATAGAGGAGCTATAGAAATAGAATGTTTCCTGTTTTATGTGATTAAACCATTTGCTGACTTATGGTCAAAACACTAAATGGTGTTTGTCACATGGTTCTGTGGCCCTGTTATTAAAGGAATTGCCTGTGTCATATTTGTTTTTGTTCCAAAGGTGTCCCTCAGCCTAATGTAACTTGGTTGAAGAGAGAAGGATCTCTGAGTGACAATGTTTCTTTGCTTCTCAATGGATCCCTGTTGTTGCAGAACATTTCCCTTGAAAATGAAGGAACCTATATCTGCACAGCCACCAATGCTCTTGGAAAGGCAATGGCAACATCTGTACTCCACCTGCTGGGTGAGTGTCAAATTCTTACTGTTCCTTACGTGCTTCCTACATATAGTATGTACACAGTAGGGTGCAGTTCTGTTGATCTGGAGTCAAGGAGTGAACAGGATGGACATTAGGTGGTTATAACTATTGCTGCTACTGCCTACTTAAAAACAAGCACTAAATTCTAACACCCTATCTTACCAGTTCTTCTCTTAGAAGTGACTTTTTTGATGCCACTCCTCTGCTTAAGAACTTATACTGGGATATGAACTCTTCTGCCCAGAACCAGACCCTTTATGTTCTTCCTCTACATCTGCTCTACTTCTTACCCCTCTTCTAAGCCAGCAGTGAGCTTTATTCTAGACAGGATAGTTCCCTGCCACGTGATCCAACACACACACGCGCACATGTCATGCTGCTTCCTCTTTGCTCTCCCAGGAAGGACTGTCCCTCACTGTTTTTCCCACATTGCCCAAATCCCCATATCCTGTAGAACCGGCTGAATCCCTACCTCCTGTGTGAATCTGTCTCAGATTTTGTTTGAACTCTCCTGTCTCTGGGCTCAGTACTTGGTACCTGATTAAGTCCTCACACACATTGCTCTCAAATTGTTTCCTCTTTTATTTCTGTTTCCTCAATGAAATTGTAGGTCCCTCGAAGGCAGGGACCTTGTCTGATGTTTCTTTTGCAGTCTTGAGGAAATAAGACAGTATGAGGCACACAGTGGAAATCCCATTAATACCAATCTATTGAGTCTTAAAATGCTTTTCAGTTGGGTCACAGTTGCAATTTGAAGGTCATTACAATGTGCCCCCGGCACAGGATAATCTGACTTCTGTGTACTGGGGTTAATGTCTGGAGTCCATCAAGCTCTTACCATTAAAATGAGCTTTGAGTCACTGGGAGTTTAGGACTCAATCCATAACACCCCCTTTTCCCACCAGAGTTTGGAATCAGTTGAGAGTTAATCACAGATGTACGTCAGAGGTCATTTATTATTCCCCTCTGTAGCCCTAGCACCTAACACAGGTGTAAGTATGTAAATAAGTGTTTCACGAATGAATGAAGTTGAATACTCGGAAAACTACTATGAGATTACAGCCTCTCTGGCTGAACCAACAGGAGAGGGTGCGGAAGAGCTTCCTTCGTGGCTTTGCTTGTCGGCAGTTAGAGGAGCCCAGAGACAGCAATGAGAGGTGCCCATGCAGGGAGTTGGAACAGTTGTCATGCACGAAGTGCTTGATGTTCATTAATTCTTCTGATACTTACAACAGCACCATGCTGTGGGCAGCAATTTTTAATCTTCTATATTTATGGGGAACCCTGAGTCTCGCAGAGAGTTGGGACTAGGGTTCACATATGTGATCTGCTCCTTCAGTGCTCCTCACACAAGCTCACGGGCTCTTGGTGCTGACCAGGCAGGCAGGAACATACTGCCACATGGTGCTTCCCAGGGGCCCCAATGGTCTCAAATCTTGGGATGGGTGAGTTCCAGTAGATGGGCCAGGCTAACCTGCCGGATTCTTGCCTGACTCCCCTGTTCTCCGAAAAGTCCCAGCCCCTCCTTGCTTCTCCCCATCTCCACCCGCAGAGCCACGTGGCTTTGCGGTCATCTCACTCCTGCCGCACATCTCTTCTTTCAGGAGTCCCTGCGAGCCTTGCCGCTGGTAACTTGATGGAGGAATCGAGTCGCACATTCCTGGTTTAACTGAGAAATCAATAGCATAGCACGCCTCTGTCCTCTGCTCTTATGCTCAAGCTTCACCACCCTCCTAGAGTCCTGCACTCCTCCCACGTGAGGGCCCCTGGGGAGCACTCTCCTGCCCCCAAGGCTCCTCTGTCCAACCTGCCTGCTTCCTCCAGTCCCTTTTGGAATTCTGGTCAATACGTGTTTTTCATCTTTTAAGTTACGCTATAAATGCTGGGGCATGCAGAGGTGCTACATGTTAGCACAGGGAGTAACTAACTGAACTCCTGTGACACGCCCACACCCGCATGCACACATTCCTTCCAGACCCGTGCACACCTGAGCCTCACAGGACGCAACCATTGTCAGAAAGGGTTTATCTCCTAGTAGCTATCTTCAAGAACACCCATGCAGGAACAAGAATTAGATCATTTCTAACTGGTAAAAAGTCTTACTTTTTTTCCCCCTCAGAACGAAGATGGCCAGAGAGTAAAATTGTATTTCCCAAGGGACATAAAAAGCGTGTTCTCAAGGCATCCAACAGTGGAACCAATAGCAGCGACCCCACAGGAGAAGCCCTGCCGCGAGGTCTGGGATTTTCACTTTTTCAGGATTTGTTGTTTGTGAACGTGTGTAAAGGAAAGGGTTTAACTAGAAGACCCTACATGTTTCTCCCTTGGTAACGTGTAAAGTCATTCCTAGGCATTCAGCCAGCTTTTTCTTGTCCTTGTCTTTGGTAGTTCAACTTATTCCTTCCACACTGAAGGATTTTTGTAGAGGCAGCCCACAGAGTTGATTTCCCAAATGTGGATCATTATTTGTGATAATGTAGATATTTTGATAATGTAGATATATGGTTTCCAGTTTTAAAACTATTGCCGACTTGGTAGATATTAATAGAGGGAAAGTTTGCTAAGAGCACTGAATTGAATTCTTTCATTGTTCTCTTTTCACAAAATCTTTTTTTCCATACATACCAACTTTGTTATGTATCAGTACTTCATCAAGAGAACCTACTCTAAGTATTACAAGCTTGCAAAGCTCTTTAAAAGGCCAAGGCAGCAATGTAGAGTTAAGAAAATCAGAAATGCTAGAATCATAGGAAATCATTACTGATGCTTTCAGCCCCCTATAGCTCAAACATGGGTAAATCACAGGAGAACACAAAGAAACTACCGGTAAACCTGATGTTTTACTCTGTTATACAGAATGATAATGGCCACATCATTACCACCTTTTATGTCTTGAGCAGTGCCTCTCATTTGCAGAACACACGATGCAGAACATAACTCTGCAGGTGGGGACTCTAGAGAATGAAGTTTATAGGCTTCTCTCCCCTGGTTGCAAGGGAAAGCACACAAGAGGGAAATAGTGTTGAACTGCCAATCAGTAACCCATCACATGCCACTTATGACATAATTATCTCAGGGTATGTGTATGATATATTTTTCTTCTCTTTTGGACATACTACTACTGTTATTCCATGCCTGATTACCCATTCATTGGACAGTCCAGGGCTTAACTATTCTGAGGGCTGGGGATGCAGAGGTGACCTAGCCCTGGAGAAGCTCACAGTCTGAGGAGGGAGGCGGTCATGGGAACAGATACTTTGAAGCAGTGTGACAGGTGCCATAGTAGAAAGATGACTGAAGGAGAATGGTTACACTAAGGAGGAGGCCCTCCTGCCTCTGGAGAGTCAACTAAGTTTTCATGCAGGCCATGATGTTTGTTCTGAGGAGAGGAAGAAGGACATCCCAGTCAGAAAAAAAGCAGACGTGCAAAGGCAGAGACCAAAGTCACATGTGGCATGGAGCACAAAGATCAAAAGAACTCCTCCCGCAAATCAGTTAACGGAAAAAACTGGGTATGTGTGAGGCTGGAGCTGCTGGTGGGGGCAGAGCTTTTGGAATAGTCAAACTACTGGTTTATTGGAACTACCTACATTGTCCTGCCGCCTCCTACACATGTACACACACGTGCATGTGCACAGACATGTTTATACCCTGTGGAATATGCCAGCCCTTCAGTGGATCCTTAGCTTAGCATTTCAGAGAGACTCATTTATTAATTTGACAAATATTGGTTGAGTTACTAATATTTAACATGCCCTGTCCTAGTGTCGAACAGGACAGTGTTTATGGACTTGACATTCTGACATTCCAGTAGGTGAGACGGACAGAAAATAAGAATGTAAAGACATATCTCTGTGGTGAGCACTATGAAATGCATGGTTATTAGAGGTAGCCATTCCTACGGCCTCCTTAGATGGGCTTTCTGGGGAGGTGATATTTGATCCTACACCTCAAGGATGGGATGGAACCGTTCATGCAGAAAGATGAGGAAGGAGCATTTCTGGCAAAGGGAATCATAAATGCAAAGACCATAAAATGGGAATAAGCTTAATGTGGCCGAGGAACAGAAGTGAGATTCATGTGACTAGGGAACAGCTGGGGAGAAGGGGAGGGGCTTGAGATGAGGCTGGAGAGTTGCCAGGGAGCAAGTCATTCATGGCTCGGAGGACCAAGTTAAAGACTCAAGAGTTTATTCCTAAAACATGGGAGGCCATTGAGGAGTTTTATATGGGAATGATATGATACGATCTACTTTTCAAATGCGCGTGTCAGAAAACACTAACCATACAACAAAAAGTTAAACTGGCTTTCATCAAAATTTTAAAGTTCTATTTATTAAAGACACCATTAAAAATATGAATAGATGAGCCACGGACTGGGAAAAATATTGTCAGAACATATGTTTGGTGAACAGCTTAGTCTAGAATATATAAAGAACTAGTACAAATTAACAGTGAGCATCCTACACATACACACACAAACAACAGGCAAAAGACTCGGACAGACAGACACTTCACAAAAGAAGATATACAGAAGACATCAAGGAAATGGAAATTAAAGCCTCGGTGAGATGCAATTGCATACCCAGTAGAGTAGTTATTAAAAAAACAGATACTGGCAATGCCAAATTTTGGCAAGAATGTGAAGCAGCTAGGACTCTCACGTATTGCTTAGTGTGTAAAATGGTGAAACCACTTTGGAAAACTGTTCGGCAGTTTCTAATAAAGTTCAGCATATACCTCCCCTTGACCCAGCAATGCCACTCACAGGTATTCACTTGGGAAAAATAAAAACTTATTCACAAAAAGCTTTCTACAAGAATCTTCAGCCGTATTCATAGTGGCCCTCAGCGGGAGAATGGATAAAAAACTGTGGTATGTTCACACAAAGGAACATCATCAGCAATAGAAGAGATGACTCCTGATATCAACTGTGATATGGGTAAATCTCAGAAACATTATGCTGAGCAAAAGAAGCCAAGTGAAAGAGAGCACATACTGCATGAAGTCTGAGAATAGGTAAAACTGATGTTAGTGACAGAACGAATGAGTGCTTGCCTGGGAGCAGGGGCAAGAGGGGCGTGATGACAGTGTTACTTACCTTGCTTCAGATCATGGCTATAAAGTAATTATGAAGACTTATAAAACTCCACACCTTAGATCTGAGCATTTTATTGTATATGAATTATATTTCAATAAAAGCACACATTTTTAAAGAAATGTATACATGTCCTGCCTTAAACTGTCAAGGTATGTTTGCAAAATGTGGCATAACAGAAAGAGACTTGGAGTCAGACACATTTGGGTTCCAGTCCAACTAACAGGTGATTGACCTTAGGCAGGTTACTGAGCTTCATTCAGTTTCTGCCTCTGCAAATAAAAATATCTACTTCATGGGAAGACCATAAAGATTAAATGAAAAACTGATTATAAAGTGTCTGACCCAGTCCTTTGTTACCTGGGAGGTTCTCAATAAACTTGGATATTTTAAGAAATTATTTTCAAATAAACTATAACCCTGAAGGTCCTTGGTTGGATATAACTAAGGCTGTGCATAAAATATAACATAAAATGTATTTTATGTTTCTGCTTTGCAAATGATGCCACGTGCAATTTAAGATAAAAATTCAAAAATCAGAAGGAAAAACTGGAAAACAATAAGTTAAAGAGATCACTCTGCTGTGCAAGGGAGCCAGTGGACACAGCTGGTAGCCATCAATTACTTGTGATTATTACAGGGAAATCTGGCGCCTTCTGCGATCGTACACAAATCCGTCATCGTCACGTCCTACCTCATCTCTTACCGAGTGTCAGCAGGGAAAAGAAAGGCTGCTTGGAACAGGCACTAAAATAGAAAAGCTGGGATTACCGGAGGTGGTCAGCTTCCACTTTTCTAGAGGAAACTCCCATTTTTACCTTTCCAGATGTCTCCATGATGAATCATTTATGCAGTTTCAGGACCAATCTGAAGTTTCAATTAAGTATTAATGGAAAAATAAGAATGGAACTCAAATGTGCCTTTAACCTTACTGTTTGATCCCTGGTCCCTGTTTCTCCCGCTAAATCATCTTTCATTTCTCCACCTGATCCACTTTTGAGAAACCAAACCCATCAGAACACCCCCCAGAGAGGCCCTCCTCTCCTGTCCTGTCTGCTCTGCCTAGAGAATGCTGGGAGGCAGCCCCTGCTCCAGGGCCTCCTCCCTCTCTCTGGGATTTTGCTGGCAGATCCAGCTGGCCTGCGATAGCCCCTCTCCCAGGCTGTGGTCCAAGGATCCCATTCTGGCTGCCATTCCTGCCATTTATTACAATAAGTTAGTTGAGGGAAAGTAAGATTTAAGGGAAGGGACCCCCTTGCACCGTAAGGTGGCTGCTGAATGACCCAGTCAGGCAGCTCACTAGAAAACAGGTCACAGTCGTCTCTGGCCATGTCCTCTCCAGCCCATCACCATTTCTCATCTGGGGCTGTCATGACATTTCATTTTCTTCCTGCAGAGCCATTTTGGGAGCCTGGTAACTGGTCACATTGTTCTGCTACCTGCGGCCACTTGGGAGCCCGAGTTCAGAGACCCCAGTGTGTGATGGCCAATGGGCAGGAAGTGAGTGAGACCCTCTGCAATCACCTCCAGAAGCCACTGGCTGGGTTTCAGCCCTGTAACATCCGGGACTGCCCTGCAAGGTATGTGAAGTCATGAAGTCACTCTTCTTTGTCTCATCAACACCAAATTTTTGCTTGTTTCAAATAGCACAGTAATTTGGACGTAATAACTCAATAGCTAAGATTTATTTAGCACTTACTGTGTACCGGGCATCTGCTAAGTGCTTTACATGGATCACTTTACAGTCACCTACAAGGCAGATGTTGTTAATTTCCCATTTTACAGGTGGGGAAACCCCCTAGGCCATACAGCTGCAAGGGCCAGAATTCAGATTCAGACAGTCTGATTGCAGGGCTCCTGCTCTGAATCACCCCCCAAGTCTGCTTTCCGCACTCACAGTGCTATCGGTCCCTTGAGATCTTGGCGAGGCTGGTTTCGTGGGTTGACCTAGAAGACGATGCAGTGGGGCAAGATCACCAGAGGCACTAGTTAAAAACACACCAATTGCTAGACTCAGCCCTGGGGGTAAAACCGTTAACTTTTCTAAGTAACAGATGATACAAACCTGTGCTTTTAAGATGTCCAAAATAAAACTCATGCTCTCCACCAAACCTACTCCATCCCCAGTATTCTAGATCTCAATGATCACATCCTAGACTCCCTTCTTCTCTCACTTTCATGCATTCTTGTCAATTCCCGCTGTTCCAAGCCATCACTGTCTCTCACATGGAGAGCTCCAGGAGCCTCCTGATTCCTTCTTCCTCCCTAGAATACTTTGTTCACTCTGTAGGAATAATGATCTTTTAAAACAAATTCGCCATGGTGGTCCTCTGCTTAAAACCCATCAATGACTTCTCATTGCTTAGGATGAAGCCCAAAATTCCTGGCGTTGGGGCTGTGTCTGTCTTGTACACCTCTTTATCCCCAGTGTCTGAGGTAATGCCAGGCACACAGTAGGTGCCCAGTAAACATTTACTTACTGACTAAAATGATAAATGAGTAAAGGAATTGAAGTCCCTTCATTTGGGGGCCTTGGGCGATCTTGCTGTCTCAGGGCTTGTCTCTGTCACCTTGCTCATCTGATTTCCATCCATGCTGCTCACTTTCTGTCTCTTGGGTGTGCGTTTCCCTTTTCTGACCCAGAGCCTTTACACATACTGCTCCCTCTGCCTAGAACATGGTTCCCTCTCTCTTCACTTGATTATTCCTACTCAGCTACTTGTACCTCAATACATTTTCAGGGAAACCTTCCCTGAGCTTAGCCCTCCAAAGTAAGTCAGCCCCCTGTGATATATGACTTTTACATTCTCTTCTTCTTCACAGCTCTTACTACAGTCTGCCTTGCTCACCCACTGGACTTTAGATTCTATGAGAGTAAATCCATGGCTGTTTTACTCAACAATTTATTCGTAGTACTTAGCACAATATCTGCTCCATAATATATGCTCCATAAATATTTGTGAAATGAATAAATGAATAATTGAATAGTACAGACTATAGCATATAATAGACCAAATGGCACCAAAATCTACATTAAAAAAATTTTAAAGGGGCATTTATGGAGTGCAAACCTATGAGGCAAATACTATTATAAACCTCATTTTACTGATGAGAAAATGGAGGAATGCTTAATATTGCGCAGCTCACTGTCCTGTGCAAATGCCTATACTAGATCCAACTACCTGTGCCTTGGGGGAGAGTGGCAGGTGGAGTCACACTGCAAAACAAAACAGTTGCCCAAGAGGCATATTTTCAGAAGGGCTATCAATATTGCAGGCACGCTAATGACAAGTCTTCCAGTATCCACCATCATTCTTAAAAAGAAGATCTCACGCTCAGGATTAAATCTCAGAAAGCAGCAAGTATATGTGATAATAACTAGAGGTAACAAAATAAAGGAAGCAGCTTTATGTCAATTCTTGATTTCCACAAAGTGAAGAGAATCCACGTTGGGAAATTTACCAGCAGACTTGTATCTTAAGTACTTGCAAGCCTTTGCACACTCCTAGAACAAGCAGAGGCATTCACGTTTCATACCTAAGAGAGACCATGGAGATCATCTGATCCTGGATTCCTCCACGTCAGAGGTCCTTAGCACTTCTATGCCATGGTCCCTCCAGGAGTCTGGAGAAGCCTATAGATACCTTCTCAGAACAAGATTTTTAAATATATAAAATAAAACACATTTGGTTATAAAGGAAACCAATCATGTTGAAATATAGCTATTGAAATACTTTAAAATGTGTTAGACAGTAATAGATTTGCTTCTCAATTAACACATTGAATAACAAGGTGTAGTTGTACTTTAATTTCGAAATGGTAATGGATATAAAAGTTTCGGGATATGTGCCACAATTGTAATGTGATGTGTGAAACAAACCTGTGTTTTCTGTAACAAAATCACAGGTATTACTAGTACCACTATAGTGTGTGGCCCTATGTTTTCACAATGAAGGAAGCACTAAATTTCAGTTACATCTTAGTGACAATGAAGAAGTAATTATTTTATCATCCAAGAACATGGTCCCCCTTGGATAACGGTGGACCTCAGGTTAGTATCCCAGCAGCAGCTCAAAATCTTCAGTGACAAAGCACTCAATACCTCAAAGGTATCCAACTCCAAATTCAGCCTCCTATAATCATTAAAGCATGAACTGTAGGGTCAAATAAATCTATAAGCCAATCCCAGCTCTGTTGGCAGGTTTTTCATGTGACCATAGTCAAGTTATTTGATTCACTGGGTATCAGTTTCTTCCCTACAAGACTGTAAATAACATGAGAATTACACAAGATAACATGTAAGTATCTTGCAGAGCAAGCAGCACATAGATGCTTGAGAAATATTTTCTTCCCTTTGGTTTCAATGAATTAAGATCTGCCTTTTTGAAATTTCCACCTAATTTTGCCCCAGCTTTACCCTCCAGGGCCACATAAGTAATGACTCTTCCTAAACTGCAAGACGGCTCTACTTCACTCCCACACTGTTCATCCCTAGATGGTGACCCTGTTACTCCCCTGGATAAAAACAATCTGAGAATAAGGCTGGGAGTTACGCTGCTGCTCGTTCCCATGACGACATGTGATAGCTCGAATCAGCTGTGGTATTAGGATCAACTTTTTCTTTTGACAAGACCTCCTGTAAGGTCTGGCATTCCAGTCCTTACTAAGATCCTGTAGTCTTTGTTCCTAGGTGGTTCACAGGTCTGTGGTCAGAGTGCTCTGTGTCTTGCGGTGAAGGATTCCACAGTCGGCAAGTGACATGCAAGAGAAAAAAAGCCAATGGGACTGTGCAGGTGATGTCTCCAAGAGCATGTGTCCCTAAAGACAGGCCTCTGGGAAGAAAGCCGTGTTCTGTCCATCCATGCCTGCAAGGGGAACCAGGAAGCCAGGTAAAGCTAACATATCTATTCTGCAGACAGTACTGCCTGTAATCATCTCCTTGTTTCTAATAAACTTTTCTTTTGGGTGGGGGAAGGAGTCTGATTGGACTTTAAAATGAATGGTATGTCTTTGACCTCAAAGTTACATTTGGAAATGGTAGTGTCTCTGTCTTCCAGTCCAAAAGTGAACCAAGTTTGGGTCCTTTGAATACAGTGGCACAATAATAGAAGCTCTAAGATAGAACAGTTTAGGGCAGTAGGAATAGGAATAGGCTTCAGAAAAAGAACAATGGGTGATACCTGCACAGAAGTCTCAGAACCCATATCCCAAATGCTGCTACCTTTGATAACATCATAATAAAAATACTTAGGAAAAAATTATTTTTAATGTATAGGAAGCCAAAAAGAAAAACATAACACCTTATTGAAACACATAAAGCAAACGTTGAATAAATAAAAGACCTATTATATTCCTGAATGGAAAATATCAGTACTATAAAGATGTCCATTCCCTTAAATGAATTCATACATGTAATACGATTCCAATTAAAATCAGTGGAGCTTTTTTGTGGAATTCAAGATCATTCTGATCTTCATATGGGAAATGATATGATAATAAGGACAAGAAATTTTTAGAAAAACAAATTCTTGGAGGTGTAGAGAGACTTTCCTCATGTTATGTCAAAGCATAATACAAAACTGTTGTGAGTAAAATAGTGTAGCATTAGTGTAGGAACAGACACAGCTTAGGAGTATAATTAGTGCACAGAAACAGACCCGTGTTAAGTGGGTTTAAAGTTCAGAGACAGTTAATCAGAAGAGGAAAAAGGCTTTAAAAAATAGAGGATATTGCCAAACATGATGATGCATGCCTGTAGTCCCAGCTACTCAGGAGGCTGAGGTGGGAGGATTGCTTGAGCCTGGGAGTTCAAGACCAGCCTGGGAAATATAGCAAGACCCTGTCTCAAAAAATAGTAATAAAAGGCATAACACTACAAAATATTTTTTAAAGAAATTAAAGAAGATGTAAATAAATGGAAAGATATAAGACAATACTCCCCAAATTTATCTACAGATTGAATGCAATCCCTATCAAAATTTCATGTGGTTTCTTTGCAGAAATTGACAAGCTGATCCAAAAATTTATATGAAAATAGAAGGGACTCAGAATAACCCAAACAATCTTAAAAAAGAACGAAGTTGTAAGGTTCAGACTACCTGATTTCCAAACTTATTAAAATGCTATCAGTAGTCAACACAGTGTGGTGCTGGCATAGGGTAGACATATAGATCAGTGAAATAGAAGAATCGAGTCCAGAAATAAACCCATATATCTATGTCAGTTGATTTTCTATAAGGCTGCCAAGAACATTCAATGGGGAAAGAGTAGTCTTTTTAACAAATGGTGTAGGACAACTGGACATTCACAAACAAAAAAATGAAATTGGACCCACTACTTTACACCATATACAAAAAATTAACTTAAAATGGATCAAAGACCTAAGTTTAGGAGCTAACACTATAAAACTGTTGGGAGAAAACATAGGTATTGATATTCATGCTTTAGATTAGGAAGTGATTTCTTACATATAACACCAAAAGCATAAACAAGAACAATCATGATAGATAAATTAGACTAAATCAAAGTTAAAAACGTTTGTGCTACAGAGGACACCATCAAGAGGGAAACAGACAACCCACAGAATGGGAGAAAATACTTAAAAATTATACATTGAAAAGGACCTTATACCTAAAATATATAAAGAACACAACTCAATAATAAAACTACAGACAACCCAATTAAAATATCCACAAAGGATCTGAATAGACAATCATCAGTTAAAGATATACAAATGGCCAAGAGGCACGTGCAAAGATGCTTGCCATTAGTCATCAGGGACATGCAAATCAAAACCACAATGAGATACTGCTGTATACCTACTAGATAGCATTAGGCCAAAAAGAGATAGTAACACATGCTAGTGAGGATGTGGAGAAATTAGTATCTTCCTACACTGCTAGTGGAAATGTGTGAATAAAATGGTGAAGACATTTTGGAAAACGGTCTGATAGTTGCTCAAATTGTTAGACACAGAGTTACTATAGGACCTAGGTCTGTATTCAAGAGAAATGAAAATATGTGTCCACACAATAGTTTGTATGAATGTTCATAGCAGAATTATTCATAATAACCAAAAAGTGGAAATAACACAAATAATAATAACTCCAATAACCAAAAAGAAGAAGCAACTGACAGGGAGATAAACCATGGCATGTTTGCACCGTGGAATGTTTAGCCACTAACAGGAATGCAGTACTGGTACGCACCACAACATCACTAAACCTTGACAACGCCATGGTGAGTGAAGGACAATGGACACAAACGACCACATAAATGGGATGATACCATTTATCCACAGTGTCCAGGATGAGTGAATCTGCAGAGACAAAAGTAGATTGGTGGTCGCTTAGGCCTGTTGGGAGAGCTGATAGGAGGAATTAGGAGTGACTGCTAAAGGTAGGGGGTTTCTTTTGGGCATGATGATAATGCTCTAAAATTGATTGTGGTAAAGATCATACAACTCTAAAACACCATTAAATTGTATACATTAAATATTGAATTATACGGTTTGTGAATTATAACCTAATAAAGCTTCTTACTAATAAAAGGAAAATAAGTAAAACCAGAGCCCAAACTCAGATTCTACACCAAAATAAATTATGACTCGATTAAAGAGCTAAATATGTAAGTTATTAGACACAAATAGAACTATCATGATGGGAAAGACTTTTTAAAGTATAAATTATAAGGAAAAATCAATAGACATTATTATGACTAGTAGAAATTTAAGGACTGCACATCAAAAATTTTCATTTTTTTCCCGTCATTAAACTTACCTTAGCATACAAGCCTTCATTTTTGCTCACAACAGAAATACCCAAATTTGGCAATTACTTAATGGTTTTATGTGCAGTCATTTCCGGACATAAGCCCAATTGATTCAAGATTTGCCCAGTCCTTTTCCTTCTCCCCAAAGGTGGTCTAAGTTTTGTGGATGGAGAGGAAGGGAGGAGAAGCTTAGACATCTTCTTGGCTCTGAAGGAGGGGTGTCTGATCCACAGTGCTGCACTCTGATCCTCCAACAGGTGTTTCCCCTTGTAACTGGTCTTTGTAACTTGTATCCCGCCTCGGTACATGATCTTAGGGCACACAGCATGCAGGAGCTCACAGGTTTTCACTGTGTTGTGCTTTTATTCCAGTGTCCTGGACATTGCATGGGTCATGCTGTGAGGATGCAGCAGCGTCACACAGCTTGTCAGCACCACAACAGCTCTGACTCCAACTGTGATGACGGAAGGAGGTACTGGCCTGCCCTCGGGGCAGCACACATCTCTCCTGCCCTAGCCCTGAATTTAACTGCCTGAAAATGGAATTCTTTCTGGTGTTTGTCACCTCTCATAATTGAAAGTTTCCTGTTAAATTATGAAATTAACTGGGCATGGTGGAGCACACCTGTAGTCCCAACTAAAGAGGCTGAGGCGAGAGGATCACTTGAGCCTAGGAATTTGAGCTTGCTAGGAGCTATGATGACACCACTACACTCTAGCTCAGCAAAACAGAGAGACCCTGTCTCAAAAAAAAAAAAAAAAATAGGATTTCTTTAGTGCCATCCTCAATAGTATATATTCTACTGAATTATTACTTAATATGTACTATTTAAAATTACAGATTATTTGGCTGTTAAACAGAAACCACCCTAAAAGAAAAAAGGGTAGCACTGAAAATAGACAGATATTTCTTCCTCTGTATACAAGGTTCGTCAAGCCCAGTAATATTTCATTTAGCTTTACAGATTAAGTCTTCCTAATGTATTCAATGAACTGCTTTATTCCTCTGTATAGAAACTATTTCGTTTAGGATATTGGCACAGTGGTTTAGCAGATAATAAAATAAACTTTTTGTCTTTTTGTGGGGCTTAAATAAGAGTAGAGTTTGCTTTTCTCTTTTTTGTTAACTTTTAAAAGTTATCAACTTTTTTTTCATTTTTTGACTCTTTTGTAATACCATGTAGCTTAAAACACAAATACTTATAGAGCTATACAAAAAATATTTTTATATCCGTATTCTATAAGTTCTTTTCTATTTTTACAATTATTTATTTTTTACTTTTTACACTTTTTTGTTAAAAGCTAAGACACAAACACACACATTAGCCTAGACCTACACAGGGTCAGGCCCATCAGTGTCACTCCGCCTCTCGTCCCAGTGGGAGGTCTTCAGGGGCAGTAACATGCAAGGAACTGTCATCTCCTGTGATAACAGTGTCTTCTTCTTGGATACCTCCTGGAGGACCTGTCTGAGGCTGCTTTACAGTTAACTTTTTTTAAAAATAAGTGGAATGAGTACCCTCTAAAATAATGATAAAAAGTATAGTAAATATATAAGCCAGTAACATAGTCATATATTATCAAGTATTATGTACCATACGTAATTGTATGTGCTATTCTTTTATATGACTGGCAGTGCAGTAGATTTGTTTATACCAGCATCACCACAAACACATGAGCATGTATTGCTCTGTTATCTTCCAAAGGCTATGGCATCACTAGGTGATAGGAATTTTTCAGTTCCATTATAATCTTCTGGGACCACCATCATCTGTTCAGTCTGGCACTGACTGAATATCATGGTGTGTCCACTGACTGTACCTGGCACCTGTTACTGTCTCCCTATCTCTGGCTGCCATAGCAGTCCAGGCCACCAACATCTCTCACCTGGATGACTACAATGGCCTCCTAAATGGTCTCTCTTCCTCTACTCTTTTTTTTTTAATTTCAGCATAGTACGGGGATATACATATTTTGGTTACATATATTGCCTTTGCCCCACCCGAGTCAGAGCTTCAAGTACGTTCATCCCCCAGATGGTGTGGACCACACCCATTAGGTGTTAATATACCCATCCCTTCCTTCCCCTCCCACCTGCCCAAAACCCAATTAATGTTACTATTATATGTGCACATAAGTGTTGATCAGTTAATACCAATATTATGATGAGTACATGTGCTTGTTTTTCCATTCTTGTGATACTTCACTTAGTAGGATGGGCTCAGGCTCTATCCAGGATAATACAAGAGGTGCTAGATCACCACTGTTTTTTGTGGCTGAGTAGTACTCCATGGTATACATATACCACATTTTATTAATCCACTCATGAACTGATGGGCACTTGGATTGTTTACACATCTTTGCAATTGTGAATTGTGCTGCTATAAACATTCAAATCCATATGTCCTTTTAATAGACTGTCTTTTTTGCCTTTGGGTAGATAGCCAGTAATGGGATTTCTGGATCAAATGATGGTTCTAGTTTTAACTCTTTGAGGTATCTCCATATTACTTTCCATAGAGGTTGTACTAGTTTGAGTCCCCCCAGCAGTATATGAGTGTTCCTACCTCTCTGCATCCATGCCAACATTTGCTGTTTTGGGACTTTTTGATACAAGCCATTCTCACTGGAGTTAAGTGATATCTCTTTGTGGTTTTGAATTGCATTTCCCTGCTGATTAGAGATGTTGAGCATTTTTTCATATGTTTGTTGACCATTAGTCTATCTTCTTTTGAAAAGTTTCTGTTCATATCCTTTGCCCAGTTTTTAATGGAGTTGTTTGATTTTTTTCTTTTTATATTACCTCATATTATGGGGGTACAAATATTGTTACGGTTACATATCTTGCCCCTGACTCCTACACGGTGGGTGTGGTGCACACCACCTGGAAGTTGGCCACGCTTGAAGAGTCTTTCTTCTTGATTTTCCTGAGTTCTATATAGATTCTAGTTATCAGTTCTTTATTGGATGTATGGCATGCAAATGTTTTCTCCCATTCTGTGGGTTGTCTATTTGCTCTCATGATGATTTCCTTGGCTGTGCAACAGCTTTTTAATTTGATCAGGTCCCATTTATTTATTTTTGTTGTTGCTGTGATTGCCTTTGGGGTCTTCTTCATAAATTCTTTGCCTAGGCCAATATCTATAAGAGTTTTTCCAAGATTTTCTTCTAGAATTATTATACTTTCATGCCTTAGGTTTAAGTCTGTTATCACTTGTGAGTTTATTTTTGTGAGAGGTGAGAGGTGTGGTTTCAGTCTTCTACATGTGGCTGTCTAATTTTCCCAGCACCATTTATTGAATAAGGATTCTTTTCCTCAGTGTATGTTTTTATCTGCTTTGTCAAAGATCAAATGGCTGTATGAGGATGGTTTTATATATGGATTCTCAGTTCTGTTCCATTAGTCTATGTCTCTGTTCTTCTTCCAATACAATGCTATTTTAGTTACTATAGCCTTGTAGTATAGCTCAAAGTCTGGCAAATAGATGCCTCCCAATTTGTTCTTTTTGCTTACGGTTGCTTTTGTTATCTGGGGTCTTCTCTGGTTCCATAACAACCATAAATTATTTTTTCTAGATCTGCAAAAAATGATGTTGGTGTTTTAATATGGATTGCATTGAATCTGTAGATCAGTTTGGGTAGCATAGACATTTTAAGAATGTTGATTCTGCTGACACATGAACATGGTATGGTTTTCCACCTGTTTACATCATCTGCTATTTCCTTCATCTGCTATTTCCTTCTTCAGTGTTTCATAGTTCTCCCTGTAGAGGTCTTTCACCTCCTTAAATATATTCCTAGGTATTTTACTTTCTTTGTTGCTATTGTGAAGGTATTGAGTCTTCAATTTGGTTCTCAGTTTGACTGTTATTGGCATATTAGGAATGCTACTGATTTGTGTACATTGATTTTGTAACCTGAGACTTTGCTGAATTTATCAATTCCAGGAGTCTCCTGGTAGAATCTTTGGGGTTTTCTAGATATAAAATCATAACGTCACTAAAGGAGCAATAGTTTGACCTCTTCTGGCCCCATTTAGATGCTCTTGATTTCCTTCTCTTTTCTGATTACTCTGGCTAGGACTTCCAGCACTATGTTAAATATAAGTGGTGATAGAGGGAAACCTTGTCTGGTTCTAGTTCTAAGTAGGAATTCTTTCAGTTTTGTCCTGTTCATTATGATGTTGGCTGTGGGTTTGTCATATATGGCTTTTATCATTTTGGGGTAAGTCCTGTCTATGCCTATTTGTTAAACATTCTTATCATAAAATGGTGCTGAATTTTGTCAAATGCATTTTCTGCATCTATTGAGAGAATCATATGGCCTTTGTTTTTACTTCTATTTATGTGGTGAATTACATTTATAGATTTGCATATGTTGAACCATCCCTGCATCTCTGGGATAAAGCTCACTTGGTTACTTTTCTCTTGTATAAAAGTCTGAGCTGATAGAGGATTTAGGGCTAGAAAAACTTTGTTCATGAGGTCATCCAGAGATCCAAACACCTTCCATCTGGCAGTTCCACCATCCCATAGTGTAGCACCCCCACCGGCAGAAAGTGGGGAGAGAGCCTGGAAGGTACACTAGTCAGGGGCTCTGGAGTTCTATCATTCTCTTATTGTATGACCTTGGACTACCTAACTGCCTAATGTGCAAAATGGGATATTATTAAGCAAACTAATAGTTGGAAAGTTTTAATTATTTGGCTTAATGTGAAGCACCTAAGCAGCCTCAGTCATGGAAGGTGCTTAATTGCTAGCTATTTCTTCCTTCTCCACATACTGAGTCTTGCTGGACAAAATGGTATGACCTTGATAATTGGCTCAGTTACCATTTTGAGCCTCCAGTAAGGTCTGGCAATGTAGAGTCAGCTGCATCTCTTATTCCCCACAACACGATTTCAAGCCAGAACCATTCTCTTCAAATGGAAAATATTCAGAACAGCTGCTCTCATTCTCAACAGACAACCTAGTTTCCTATTTTGCTGAGGAGATAGAGACCACACACAGATTGGTATGCATCATCCCAGATGTTTTACTTTGCATTCACAAAGATGTATTTACAACACAAACACAAATGCATACATATTTGTGTATTGAACTTTTTTTAACATATCATACTTATTTTTATGTAACTTGCCTTTTCTGCTTAAGAATATATAATATTATGGACTCATGACATAAATAGAAGCAAAAACAAAGACCATATTACCATCTCAACAGATGCAGAAAAAACATTTAATAAAATCCAGCACCCTTTCATGATAAAAACCCTCAACAAACTAGGCATAGAAGAAACATATCTCAAAATTATAAAAGCCATATATACCAAACCCATAGCCAACATCATACTGAATGGAGGAACATTGAAAGCCTTCTGCCTAAGAACTAGAATAAGACAAAAGTGCCCACTGTCACCACTTCTATTCAACATAGTATTGGAAGTTCTAGCCAGAACAATCAGGCAAAAGAAAGAAATAAAGGGTATCTAAATCAGGAAAGAAGAGGTCAAACTATCCCTGTTTGCCAACAATATATGATCTTGTATCTAGAAAACCCTAAGGATTCCACCAAAAGACTCCTAGAATTGATAAATAAGCAAAGTCTCAGGTTAAGATATCAATGTACATGAATCAGTAGCATTTCTATATACTAATAACAATCAAGCTGAGAGTCAAATCAAGGACTCAATACCATTCACAATAGCTACAAAGAAAATAAAATACCTAGGAATGTACTTAACTGAAGAGGTGGAGGATCTCTACAAGGAGAACTATAATACACTGATGAAAGAAAACATAGATGACACAAACAAATGGAAAAACATTCCTTGCTCATGGATTGGCAGAATCAACGTCATTAAAATGTTCATGCTACCTAAAGTGATTTATAGATTCAACTCAATCCCCATTAAAATACCAACATTTTATTTCATAGATGTCGAAAAAATAATTCTAAGCTTCATTTGGAACAACAAAAACAAAAAAGCCCAAATAGCCAAAGCAATCTTAAGCAAAAAGAGCAAATCTAGAGGCATCACATTATCTGACTTTATACTTCAAGGCTATAGTAACCAAAACAGCATGAGACTGGTATAAAAGTGGAGACACAGACTAATGGAACACAATAGAGAACCCAGAAATAAAACCATATAAGTATAACCAACTGATCTTTGATAAAGCAAACAACAACACACACTGGGAAAAGGAAGCCCTATCTAATAAATCAGGGGTCCTCAAACTTTTTAAACAGGGGGCCAGTTCACTGTCCCTCAGACCATTAGAGGGCCGGACTATAGTTTAAAAAAACTGAACAAATTCCTATGCATACTACACATATCTGACTTTGAAGTAAAAAAACAAACGGGCAAAAACACCCACATGTGGCCCTCAGGCCGTAGTTTGAGGACACCTGCAATAAATGGTGCTGGTAAAACTGGTTAGCCACATGCAGAAGAATGAAACAGGACCCCTATATCTCACCATTTACAAAAATTAGTTCAAGATGGATAAAAGATTTAAGGTATGAAACCATAAAAATTTTAGAAGAAAACATAGGAAAAACTCTTCTAGACACTGGCCTAGGCAAAGAATTTATGACTAATACCCCAAAGGGAAATACAGCAACAACAGAAATAAATGGGACTTAATTCAATTAGAAACTTCTGTACAGGAAAGGAAATAATCAACAGAGTGAATAGACAACCTATAGAATGGGAGAAAATATTCACAAACTATACATCTGACAAGGGACTAATATCCAGAATCAGCAAGAAAAAAAAAAACAAATCAAAAAATGGGCAAAAGACATGAACAGACGTTTTTCAAAAGAAGATAGACAAATGGCTAAAAAAAAATTATGAAAAAAATGCTCAACATTACTAATCATCAGGGAAATGCAAATTAAGCTACCATGAGAATGCAAACTACCCCTATCGGAATGGCCTTTTTAAAAAGTCAAAAACAATAGATTCTGGCATGAATGCAGAGAGTAAGGACTGCTTATATGCTGTTGATGGGACTGCAAATTAGTGCAACCTCTAAGGAAAACAGTATGGGGATTCCTCAAAGAAATAAATGTAGACCTACCATTCGATCCAGCAATCCCACTGCTGGGTAGCTACCCAAAGGAAAAGAAATCATTTTATTAAAAAGATGCCTGCACCTAAATGTTTATCACAGCACAATTCCCAGTCACAAAGATGTGGAATCAACCTAACTACCCATTAATTCATGAGTAGAGAAAGAAAATATGGTATACCATGGAGTACTACTCAGCCATAAAACAAAATGAAATAATGTCATTGCATTTGCAGCAACTTGGATGGAACTGGAGACAATTATCTTAAGTGAAGTAGCTCAGGAATGGCAAACCAAACACCATATGCTCTCACTAATATGTGGGAGCTAAATGGTGTGTACACTCAGGCACAAAGAGATATAAAGGACATTGGAAACCAGAAAATGGGGAGGGTGGGAGGAGATGAGGGGTAAAAACTTACCTATTGTGTACAGTGAACACTATTCTGGTGATGAGCACACCAAAAACCCTGACTTAAAGCATTATACAAGTTATAATGTTACAAGGTATCTATGTAACAAAAACATTTGTACCACCTTAATATTTTTAAAAAAACAAGCCAGAACCTTATCAAATAAAATGTTTGATTGTTATACATTTAGAAAAAAAATTGTATACATTTAAATCCATGTATATAAATACATACTAAAAGATTTTCAAGGACAAAAAGAAAGAATACATTACAGACTATTCCCATCTGGTAAAGATTAACTTTATTCTTTCTAATTGTTGTACTTAATATTCCATTATTCTGTTGCTGATAGACATTTGATTGTTTCAGTTTTTTTGCTATTGCAGACAAATGCTGCACTAAACAACCTGGAACATATCTTTGTGCACAAAGGGTAATATTTTTGTAGGGTAGATTTTTAGATGTGGAATTGAATTGGTAGACATGCTCATTTTGATACTACCAAATTATCATCAAAATGTCAATATCAACAATCTGTGAGTTGCCCCCTGTTCATCAACATTATATAGATCTTTAAACATTTTGCGGGTCTGATGGATGAAAAATTATATCTCATTGTAATTTGTACTTTTCTGATTATTTTTTATGTGCATTTTGACTCCTTGTATTTTTTTCTTGAACCCATCTACTTTTTCCCATTTCTGCCACCATGACCTTTGGCCAAGCTGCCATCATCTCTCACCTGGTCCAGTGCCACAGCTGCCCACCTGCTTCCTCTGCGTCCATGATGCTCCTTTCCAATCCTGCCTCCACACCGCAGCTGCAGTGCATGCTCCCAAATGCAAATCTGGTCATGCCCTCCCCAAAACTCCTCTCTCTGCTAGACTGAAATCACTTTAGAGGCTTTACTTGCTCTTAGGAAGAAGATTGACCAAAGTCCTTAATGTGTTTTGTAAAATGCCACATGGTCAAATCCTACTTCCCTTTATGGTCTCATCGAAAACCTCACACTCTCTCACTCTTCATGCTCCAGCCATGTTGTCCTTCTTTCAGTTCCTTGGATGTGCCATGCACTGCTCCATCAAAAGCAGCGAAAATAAGAGGCAGAAAATATAACCGAGAAGATAAAAGGCATGGAAGGATCTATTAAGAGGCTCAAAATCTGACTAAATAGGGTTTTAGGCAATAAGATATGGGATTGAAATGAAAGGGTGGAAATTTATTAAAAATAATAGAAAAATTTCTAAAGCTGTGAGGAGGGGAGGACTCAAGTTACCATTCATTTTCTCTTTTATTTCTGTTTCCTTGAGGGTTGACTGTTCTGTTTTTGTAAGCTGGTGCTTTTCTTTCATGCTGTAATTTTTCCTCAAATATCTAGTAGTCTAAGTTGGTTAGAGTGAGAGCTGCCGAGGGTTTCTTTTGCAGTGTTTGAACTCTGCTTTCCCCACAGACTTCTTTCTGCTGAATCGGTGTGCCGGCTGTGGGGTCCTGCAGTAGGTAAGGTGTCAGATCTTCCTTCAGAGCATGTGAATAGGGAGCAGTGGAACCCCGACCCTGCAGTTGCCATAGTGGGGCCTAAGTAAACGTTAGAGGGTATCTAGAAGGCTCCAGCCATTAGTGGCTGTGGGTGGAGGGTCAGTGGTTGGGCAGGCTGGTGGCTGGGCCTTCTGTTGCCCTGGGAAGAGCTCAGGAGGTGTGGCCTCCATCAAAAAGTTGGGCAGGGGGGTTGTCAGGGTCGAGCTAGCCCAGACTTATGGCGAGACGACTACATGGGGACCTGAGAAAATGCTGAGGACATAGAAAGTTGACTTCCCAAAGTGGTGATTCCTAACTTTAGCCAAGAGTCAGAATTGCCTAGGAAATTTCTGCAAAATAGAGATTCTTGGGCCTCGCCTCAGACTTAATGCATGAGAACCTTTGGGAGGTTGCCCAGCAACCTGCATCTCTTTAAAGCCACCCACTTCTGATACCCAGCCAGGCTTGTGACCCACTGCCCTCAGAATTAGCAGCTCCCTCGGATGGATGGTGAAAGGAGTTATTTGAGGCAGGGATGGCGCCAGACTGAATAGAAATGAGAAACTGAGAAAAGCTAGTAGAAACAGGGTTGCTTTGATTTCTGCTGGCATTTTTGCATTCATGTTTCATGTGGAAAAACACATGAGCCCCAATCGTGTGCACAGTGCTGGTGCCCAGACTATGTCCACTTGGCTCAGGTGTCCCTGTCCTGAGTCCTGTCCCTGGTTGAGAGGAAGTGATGCCTTCTGCTGGACCAACCTTGCATTTTTTATCTATCTATCTATCTATCTATCTATCTATCTATCTATCTATCCATCCTGTGTTCTCAATTACCCACCTCTGAGCTACCCTGGGCTTCAGCTTCTGTGTTGGTCCATAGGTCCTTGTTCCCCTCTCATTCTTTATATTTAGGAAGCTCATGGCTCCTTCTGACTTCCCACTGAGCCCGGCCTTACCCTGAAGCAGAGGTGGCTATGTTAAACTCCTTTGGACTGGAAATAACAAGTCAGCTTGGAATGATTTATGCAAACAGAGTGAGGGATTTATTAATAAGACAAGACCACCCAACACTTGAGCACAACAATTTGGTATCCTTTTAGATATATTCTTTGAATATTTTTTGAATATTTGTTTAATCTTTTTCAGTATGAAAGCTGATCTCTGTATAGGGAGATGCTGAGGAGTACTCAGGCTCTGCTCTGTCGTTCAAATCAACTCAACTGTTGGTCCCTAGGACTCATACCTACTGGGGAAAACAAAAACAATTAACAGGACACCCTCCCACCTTTACCCCATTAATCTTATAAAAGGTTTGGTGGGACAGTAGTGTGTCTTAATTAAACCCTTTGATGGAGTCTCCCCCTACTGGCTAATCCAAGTATTACTTCCAGCTGTGTGCAATACTCTCCCTTAGAGAAGTTACAGATTATCACAATATTTTCCATTTTATCACACTTCCAGTGGCGTTTCAACACTCCTTATAGATTTACGTGGCATGAAGAGGAGATTTTAATAATATTATAAAAATGTCTCAGAATCCAAAGAGAAAATGCAGTCAGACCTCAGGCAGGACTATAACCAAGACATTAAAAGCCATTGGGTTGGTTTCCTTTTTCCCTCTCTTCTCATCTCTGCGGCTCTGTGGGTTTCTGTTTCACTCTTTGCTCTTTCTGAAAACTGGATTTTTTCTATCTCTCTGCCCCACTTGGAAAAATATGGCCACCACTACTCCAAGCTTCAGGTTTGCATATCTTGATCCAGTGACCTCCAAATTCCCAAGAGAAAGACAATTATTGAAACTTCTCAAGCCAGGGCCCTCTTCTGTTCATCTTTGGGGTGGGAGAACATCCTCACACAGTACAAATACATCTTCCAGAAGCCCTGCCCTAGTGAGGACAGATATCCCAAAGTGGGTCCACTAGGGTGACTCCATCCTTCAAAGTAAATCTCTCTTCAAAAATCAGAGGGTACTAACTTTCTGTTCCGTTTTAAAGAGCTGGGAAATCAGAGAGGGATTCTTCTTCTCAAGTGTTGCCTGACCACAAGTCCTGATGTGGCCTAAACATAAATGTCAGAGTACTTCTTTCAGCAAACAAGATTGCTCACATATAAATTCATACTCAGAATGTTTCCAGTGCTTATGAACAGAAAACTTAAGGCTTATTAACAAATTTTAAGTGGTTTATGGTAGATGATTACAGTAAATAATTCTTTTCTATGACTAAATTGATCTGTTCCAACTTACCAGGAGAGCATATCTTTTGATATGTGTGCCTTGACTTGGTGTTGGAAATCAGTGGAAACACATGGTTTGCTTGCCATGCTGTCTTCATCAGAGCATGTCTAAGCAGGGCGTCTCAGCCCCAGGGAGTGAGGAATGTCCTCACTGTCACTCTAGACTGCACGGCCTAGAGGAGGGGAATGAATTGGTCTTGGATGGAAGAGTCCAAGACCAACACATCTTACGATCCACCGTCAGTGGGGAAGGAAGCCTTTCCCAGGGGCAAGGATGCGTTTGCACAATTCACACATCTTCTTGTTGATTTCTCTTGTATAAACTTTGAACGTGAGCTCTCACTCTCGGCCTTCTCTCAGTGAAGTGATTTCAGCCTGCCTCATACGATGGTAAATTGGTCACTTGTTGATTCCTACCATATATTTTTGAACTATTTTTTTGGCACTAGGGATGTATTTTATCCATTTCTACTTCCTTGTACTCATGTGCCTGACACATAAAAAGCCGTAAGTAAATGTTCATTGGATTGAATTTTTCTAAGGTAGGTCTTCTTCCCAATCATGTACCTGTGATAGTTTCCAGAACCTTCCTAGTATATCTGGGGCTAACTTCTATCGACTGTAGGGTCATTCTCAATGGCATGAAAACTACCTGTATTCTGAAGTGGTTTAATTATTTCGATTATGGTCACGATTGTACCACTACTTTGCTTATTAGCCAGACATGAAGAGTACAAATCAGCAATGAACAGGGTCCTAATTGTCAAATTAGGACTCGTCCTTGCCCTCAGAGCTCCCATGGAAGGAGACACCCAGTGGATTCCGCTGCCATTGTCACAACTACAGAAATCTGTCTGTGACTGAATGAGGCATCTTGGAAGTCAAAGAAAAAGGACAGTTAACTTTTTCTACTGATTTTGAAGTGTATTCAAAGCTTTCTTTTTAAGAGCTATGAATGAAACTTTTTTAAAGCACTATCCTCTTGCACACAAACAGAAAAATCAAAGCCTTGTTAGACCTAATTTATGCATAGAATAGTATTCCTGAGGATTTTTATTTCGGAAAATTTATAATTCCTTTAGTACAAGGAATGTATAATAGGGTAAAAGGCTTGGTCCCCACAAGAAGTGACACTCTGCCTCTCCTGTTTTCCATTTTATTTCATTTCAGACCCACCTTAAGGAGGAACTGCACGTCAGGGGCCTGTGACGTGTGTTGGCGCACAGGCCCGTGGAGGCCCTGCACGGCAGCCTGTGGCAGAGGCTTCCAGTCTCGGAGAGTGGACTGTGTGCACATGAGGAGCTGCAAACCTGTGGCCGAGAGACACTGTGTGCACAAACAGAAACCAGCTTCCTGGCGGCACTGTCTCGGGCCTTCCTGTGATAGTATGTACCCCTCTCAGGTAGCTCCACTACCCCAAAGGCCTTAGTGGCACCAGCCCCTGGGGGCACCATTGCCACACCAGACCCTTCTGGTGCCTGCCTTATCAGGGCCCCGTCTGAATGGATGTGGTAGCTTGGGACATTAGGAGATTAGCTCCTTTATGTGGGCACAACTGTGTTCTCTAGAGAAAACACGGTTTAATTAGTAGGGTGCCAGCATCATGGGTTACGCCTTGTAACAAGCATTGGCAGCCTCTCGACACACTTCTCTTCTGCCTGGTGGTCTCATCTGCCAAGACAGAGACTCCATGGATGAGCTTGCGTAGGTATGCAAATGTCCTGAAAGTATATGCTAAGATTAATCATAGGTTTGTTTTTCCAGGGAGCAGGTCCATAGCTTTCATAAGTTTTCCAAAGGATACATGACCGTGCAAAAGCTAAGCATTGCTGCTCTGAGCACGGAGAGGAGCAGACGGGCCAATGGGGCAGCGAGGTCCCCGGAGAGCAGTGAGAGGCTGTGTGGCCGAGCTGGGAATGGAATCCAGTGCACCTCCGATTCTAATGCAAAGCATTGGCCCTAACCCAAAGCTAATTTCTTTACCTCTGTGATCTCAATGTATGGTTTTTCATAAACTCAAGTGATTTTTTACTAGGTCTCTAATGAGCTGTGTGTTATGGATTTTTTTTTCTTTTTGGCAGGAGATTGCACAGATACAACTCACTACTGTATGTTTGTGAAGCATCTTAACTTGTGCTCACTACACCTCTACAAACAAAGGTGCTGCCAGGCATGTCAAGAAGGATAAGCTTTGGAGGGGTCATGATGCTGCTGTGAAGATAAAAGGAAAATATAAAAGCTGTTTTCCCTATGTCGCTGGTTCAAAAACATGTATTTCTTAAAAGACTCTAGATTCTATGGTCAAAGAGAGGTTGATGGCAAAAACACCACTGTTAAAATTCTGTAAAGTGAAATTTTCCCATGGTCAGTTTTTAATTCCAGTTTTTAAAATTGGTGTATTAACGGTAGCACACATGCATTGCGCTCGGGGCCTCATCAGGTCTGTCTAATCGGGAAATCACCAAGACCAGGAGCGCATCACCATGCTTGCCTGTGGTTTGTAGACTAGCACAGAGTGGTACGTCCTGAAGACTTTGGCAACACAGCACCCGATGACTTCTCTCAAGTTATAGGGTATCAACAGGTACTTACATTCTAGACACTTTGGCCAGTTAAGATGTCAGTGCCATTGGCATTTTCGTAGATCCTGAAGTTTAGTCTGTGAAGAAGAGACACTCTCTGAACAGGCTTGCGACACTGACTGACCCAAGGATTCGCAGGGGGATGGCGTCTTGTCCTTGCCCTCAGAGTCCCCGTGGAAGGAGACACCCAGTAGATTCCACTGCCATTGTCACAACAACAGAAATCTGTCTGTGACCGAATGAGGCATCTTGGAAGTCAAAGAAGAGGGAAAGTTAACCTTTTCTACTGATTTTGAAGTGTATTCAAAGCTTTCTTTTTAAGAGCTGTGAATGAAACTTTTTAAAAGCACTATCCTCTTGCACACAAACAGAAAAATCAAAGCCTTATTAGACCTAATTTATGCATAGAATAGTATTCCTGAGGATTTTTATTTTGGAAAATTTATAAGAAAGTAATCTAAATAAGAAACATGATAGTTGAAAAGAATTGTTTATAGTAAATAATTGTTTTGTCTGTTTTTTGAGACAGAGTCTCACTCTGTTGCCCAGGCTAGAGTGCCGTGGTGTCAGCCTCGCTCACAGCAACCTCAAACTCCTGGGCTCATGTGATCCTACTGCCTCAGCCTCCCGAGTAGCTGGGACTACAGGCATGCACCACCATGCCCGGCTAATTTTTTCTGTAGATTTTTAGTTGGCAAATTAATTTCTTACAATTTTAGTAGAGATGGGGTCTCGCTCTTGCTCAGGCTGGTCTCAAACTCCTGACCTTGAGCAATCCTCCCACCTTGGCCTCCCAGAGACCTAGGGTTACAGGCATGAGCCACCACACCCGGCCCTAAATAATTGTTTTAATCTGAGCTGTTTTTTCAGTAAATCCAAAGTGGTTAGGCTGGAAGTTACACTGTTAGGGTTAGAGTTAGGATTTGGTTTAGGATTTAGAGAAAAGAGCAGGGGTTAATTTTAGTTTTAGGATTAGAACTAGGACTGGGTTAGGCGAGAAAGGAAGTTAAGTTAGGGTTAGAGTTGGCTTTAGGGGTTAGGTTAGGTCAGATTTGGGTTGGCTTTAGATTGGGGCCAATCCTGGTGTTAGTGATAGTGTCAGGGTGGAGGTTAAGTTTGCAGTAAATGTTGCTAACGTAGGTTCAGGCTTATATGAAATCGTAAGTTATAGAGCTGATTTGGCTATGGGGCTCTTTCTCTTATATCCTACTAGTTACAACTTTAGATAACATACAACCACAAATAGGTGGTCATACTTATTTATTCAGTGTCCCAGCTGCCTGAGTACATGCTGCCCGCCACCTGTTGGCAACAGTTACCTGCGGCAGGTTGTGCTGGACCTAGTCCCTGGTCAGTAATAAGTGAACAGTACATTTTGGCCTTGGATTTGTCTGTGGACAAGCTTGCTGCATTTCTCTGCCATGTTCTGAGCACCAGGTCCCCTTTTGTCTAACTTGAGCCTCACTGACACTGGGATGAGCACTACTGTGCATGGAGGGTTTGGTGGCTGGGGACGGGGGAAAGTGAAGAAGACACACCAACCTATGAGTTGTTAATCATCACTCACATTGTGATTGTTGAAGGTTATTAAATTAAAAGAAAGGTCATTTGTAAAATACTCTCTGTATATATTTATTATATGAATTAAAGGTGCAATATTTTATTTTGTACAGTATGTAATAAAGACACGGGACATATATTTTCTTATTAACAAAATTTCTTACTAAATTGCTTCACCTTTGTATTTAAAGTTAAAAGTTGCTATTTTTCATTTGCTGTTATACTTTTGTCATCGTTCAAATGACATCCCTGTGTACTGTATTTTACTACTGTTTTATAACATGAGAGTTAATGTTTCTCTTTCATGGCCCTTAACTAATTCAGAAATAAATTTACTTTTATTATCCAGTAGCATCCTTATAAATGTAGGCAGTTTATTTGTGTTATGTTTTTGGTGTCCTTGGGTATTGCCACTGTGGCTGTCCCCTTGTTAGTCTAGGAGCAACCCTGATGGGGTTCAAAGCCTTGGACTGTCCTTTGGAGTATAAGTTACAAGATTCAAGGCAGATCACACGAGATTCTTCCTAATCCCCACAACCCACCCATTTACATCTTGTGAATCATATTTAAAAGAATGTCAAGAGCAGAAGAAAGAAGTCCGAAACAAACAGCCTGAAACAGGTACAGAAGCACCTGGTGGTAGTTGGGAGAGCAAGAGGTACCAATACCCTTTTAAAAAGACTCTTGTTTTTAAGAGCAGTTTTAGTTGCACAACAAAATTGTTCATAAGGTACCGAAATTTCCCATATGCCTCCTGTCCTAACACCTGCACAGCCTCCCATGTTATCGGCATCTCCCACCAGAGTGTACATTTGTTATTAATACAATTGATGGACCTATAATACATTGATGCATCTTTATCAACCAAAGTCCAGAGTTTACATAAGATTTCACTCTTGGTGTTATATGTTATATGGGTCTGTACAAATGTATGATGACATGTATCAACCATTGGTGTATCACACGGAGTATTTTCACCACCCTAAAAATCCTCCTTGTTCTCACTTTTCATCCCAAACCCCTGGCAACCACTGATCTTTTTACTATCTCCAAAGTTTTGCCTTTTCCAAAATGTCATATAGTTGGAATCATACAGCATGTAGTCTTTTCAGATTGGCGGCTTTTACTTAGTAATAAACATTTAAGGTTCCTCTGTGCCTTTTCACCTTTTAATAGCTCAGTGCTGTTTATTGATGAAGACTAGTCCATTATCTGGGTGTACCACAGTTTATGTATCCATTTACCTAGTGAAGATCATTTTGGTTGCTCCCAAATTTTTGCAGTTATGAATCAAGCTGCTATAAACATCCATGTGCAGGTTTTTGTGTGGATATAAATTTTCAACTTCTTTGGGTAAATGGCCATGGAGAATGATTGCTGGATTATATTGTTAGCATATGTTTGGTTTTGTAAGAAACTGCTAAACTGTCTTTCAAAGTGGTTGTACTATTTTGCATTTCCATTGGCAATGAATGAGAGTCCCTGTTTCTTCACATTCTTGCCAGTATTTAGTGTTGTCAGTGTTCTGGATTCTGGCCAATTCTGATAGTTGTATAGTGATATCTCACTGTCTTAATTTGCATTTCCCTGATGACATATGATGTAGAGCATCTTTTCAAATGCTTACTTGCCAGCTTACTAAGTCTTCTTTGGTGAGGTGTCTATGAAGATCTTTGGCCCATTTTTTAATTGGCTTGTTTTCTTATTATTGAATTTTAAGAATTCTTTGGGTATTTTAGATAACAGTCCTTTTTCAGATATATATTTTGCAACTATTGTCCCCCAATCTGTGGCTTGTCTTCTCATTCTGTTGACAGTGTCTTTCGCAGAGCGAAAGTTTTTAATGTTAATGAAGTTCAGTTTATCAGTTATTTCTTTTGTTTGTGCCTTTAGTGTTGTGTCTAAAAAGTCACCACTCTTTGCCACATCTACTGTGAGAATGAAGACCCTTCTCAGCGGTAAGACTGTTGATATTCCAGAAAATATCTACGTCACTCTGAAGGGGGGTACACAGTTACTGTGGGACCCTGTAGAGGGACTTCAGTCACATCAATGTAGAATTCCGTCTCCTTGGGAAGAAAAAGAGGTCCCAGTTTGACAAATGATGGGGAAATAGAAAGGAACCAGCTACCATTTGCCCTATTTGTTGTCATATACAGAACATGATCAAGGGTGGTACTGGGCTTCCGTTACAAGACGAGGTCTGTGTGTGCTCACTTCCCCATCAGTGTCATTATCCAAAGTAATGAATCTCTTGTTGAACTGACAAATTCTTGGGTGAAAAATACATCCATAGGTTTTGGGTCAGGCCAGGTGTTGCTTTTTTAATGTCTCAAGCCCAGATAGTTAATTCTTGAAGGAAACAACATTGCTTCAAGCCCAGATACTTTGATTCAGCAAGCCACAGCGGTTATAAATAATGGTATCAGAAAAATTTTGGATGATATCTATGTTTCTGAAAAAGGAACAGTTCGGCAGGCTGATGAATAAGATGTAAGAGTTGTCCAGCTTCAGAAACAGGATGCCAGATGATTCCTAAGACTGGTTTGTGATATTTTAATGATGCAATAAAAGACCTCTATTGATTTGAGGAAAATGAATAAATAAAAATCATCACCATACCTGTGGTCACCAAGATTTTTTCCTACGTCATCTTCTAGGAGTTTTATAGTTTTGTGTTTTAAATTTAAGTCTGTGATCCATTTTGAATTAATTTTTGTGAAGGGTCTAAAGTCTGTGTCTTAATTCATCTTTTCCTTGCATGTGGATGTCTGGTTGTTTAAGCACTTTTTATTGAAAAGACTGTTGTTTTGCTTTTGCTCCTTTTTCAGTGATCAGTTGACTATATTCATTTAGGTCTGAGTTCTCTATTCTGTTCCACTGATCTAGTGTCAGTTCATGTGCTCATATCACTGTTCTGAATACTGTAGATTTATTAAGTCTTGAGGGTGGGTAGTGTCAATCTTCCAACTTTGTTCTTCTCCTTTAATATTCTGCTGGCTATTCTGGGTCTTTTGCCTTTCTGTATAAACTTTAAAATCAGTTTGTCAATACCCACAAAATAACGAGCTGAGATTTTGATTAGGATCACATTAACTCTATAGATAAAGTTGGGAAGAACTAATATCTTGACAATATTGAGTCTCCCTATTCACCAGCATAGACTTTCTATTTCATTAGTTCTTTGTTGATTTTTTTTCATCAGGCTTTTATAATTTTCCTCATGTAGATCTTGCATATATTTTGCTAGATTTATACATAAGTATTTCATTTTGGGGGTGATAATGTAAGTAGTATTCCACTTGTTCATTGCTAGTAGACAGGAAAGAGGTTGACTTTGTATATTAACCTTGCATGCAACCTTGCTATAATTGTTTATCATCAGTTCCAGGAGTTTATTGGCTCTTTTGGATTTTCTGCATAGACAATCATACCATGGGCAAACAAAGATAGTTTTATTTCTTCCTTCCCAATTGGTATACCTTTTTTCCCCTTTCTTGTCTTACTGTATTAGCTGGGACTTCCAATATGATGTTGAAAATAATGAGAACATCCTGCCTTGTTTCTGATCTTAGTGGGAAAGCTTTGAGTTTCTTGCCATTAAGCATGGTATTAACGGTAGGTTTTTTATAGATATTCTTTATCAAGTTGAGGAAGGTCCACTATTCCTAGCTTACTGAGAGTTTTTATCATGAATCAGTATTGGGTTTTGTAAAATGCCCTTTCTGCATATATCAACATGTCATGTGATTTTTCTTTTCTTAGCCTGTTGATGTGATGAATTACATTAACTGATTTTTGAATGTCGAACCAGCCTTACATAGCTGGGATAAATCCCACTTAGTTATAGTGTATGATTCTTTTGATAAACTGTTGGATTCAATTTGCTAGTATTTTGCTGAGGATTTCTGCATTTATGTTCATGAGAGATACTGGTCTGTGGTTTTCTTTTCCTGTAATGTCTTTGTCTGGTTTTTGTATCAGGATGATGCTAGCCTCAGAATGAGTTAGGAAGTATTACCTCTGCTTCCATCATCTGAAAGAGACTATAGAAAACAGGTATAATTTCTTTCTTAAATGTTTGGTAGAATTAACCAGGAACCCATCTGAGTCTGGTGCTTTCTGTTTTGGAAGATTATCAATTATTGATTTAATTTCTTTATTAGATATAGGCCTATTCAGATTGTATATTTCTTTTTGTGTGAGTTTTGGCAGATTGTATCAAGGAATTGATTTCATCTAGGTTATTAGATGTGTGGGCACAGAGTCATTCATAGTGTTGCTTTATTATGCTTTTAATGTACATAGGATTTGGAGTGATGTCCCTCTTTTGTTTCTGATATTAGTAATTTGTGTCTTTTCTCTTTTTTCTTAGCCTTGCTAAAAGGCTTATCGAGTTTATTGATCTTTGAAAAAAATAGTATTGATTTCATTGATTTTCTCTATCAATTCCCTGCTTTTAGTTGCATTGATTTCTGCCCTAATTTTATTTATTTCTTTTCTTCGTCTTACTTTGGATTTAATTAGCCTTTCTTTTCCTACTTTCCTCAGGTGTAAACTTAGAATATTAATTGAAGATATTTCTTCTTTTCAAATATATACATGCAATACTATAAATTTCCCCCAGCTTTGTTTTTGCTACATCCCACAAATTTTTTAATTGCATTTTCATTTTAATTTAGGTCAAAATAATTTTAAATTTCTCTTGAGATTTCTTTTAATCCCTGTGTTATTTAGAAATGTGTTGTTTAACATCTCCATATGTTTGAGGATTGTCCAGTTATCTTTCTGTTACTGATTTCTAGTTTAATTCCTTTGTGGTCTGAGAGCAGACGTTGTATGATTTCTATTCTTTTAAATTTGTTAAGGTGTGTTTTATGGCCCAGAATGTGGTCTGTCTTGGGGAATGTCCCATGTGAGCTCGAGGAGGAGGTGTGATTTGCTGTTGCTGGATGGAGTTGTCTATAGAAGTCAATTATATCCAGGTGATCGATGGTGCTGTTGGGTTCAGTGATGTCCTTACTGATTTTCTGCCTACTGAATCTGTTTCTGCTAGAGAGAGATTGAATTCTCTAACTATGATAGTAGAGTCGTCTGTTTTTCATCAGTTTTTGCCTCATGTAGTTTGATGCTCTGTTGTTCGGCACATACACATTAACTATTGTTACGTCTTCTTAGAGAGTGGATCTCCGTATCATTCTGTAATACGCTTTTGTCCCAGCTAATATTCCTTGCTTTGAAGTTTGCTCTGTCTGAAATTAATGTAGCCATTCCTGTTTTCTTTTGATTGGTGTTGGCATGCTATATTTTTCTTTGATCATTCACTTTTAATTTATATGTGTTTTTATATTTAAAGTGGGTTTCTCATAGGCAACAAATAGTTGGATATTGCTTTTGATCCACTCTGGAAATTTCTGTCTTTTAATTGGTGATTGACGATTGACATTCACATTGATCATTGATATGATATGATTAATATCTACCACATTTGTTATTCTTGTTCTTTGTTTCTGTTTTTGGCTACTACTCTATTCCCATCTTTTGTGGGTTTTTTTTTTTTCCATTTTTTAAGAGGGGGGAGGTCTCAGCTTGTTGCCCAGGAATACAGTGGCTATTACAGGCATGAGTATAGCTTATTGCAGCTTCAAACTCCTGGCCTCAAGTGATCCTTCTGCCACAGCCCCGTGAGTAGCTGGGACTACAGGTGTGTACCACCACACCTGGCAAAACACTCCGAATGTGCCCAATCTCGTGTTTTGTGTTTTTAATTGAGCCTTTTATGATTCTGTTTTCTTTTCTTTCTTAGCATACCAGTTATACTTCTTTTTGTACTGGTTTCCCTGGAGTTTGCAGTATACATTTACAACAAGTCCATTATGAAATAACACTATAATGCTTGACAGGTAGTGTGAGTACCTTATAATAATAAAACAACACTAATCCTTCCCTTCTATCCCTTATATCATTGCTGTCATTCATTTGTATATAAGCATACATAAGCATGTATATAAGGTGTGTATATATAAAATATATAATCTAATACATTATTGCTATTTTTATTTTGTACAAACTGTTACCTGTTAGATCAATTAAGAATCAGAAAAAAATAAAAGCTTTTATTTTACCTTGACTTATTCCTATTCCTCTTCCTTTCTTAATGTAGATTTGAATTACTGATCTATATGCTTTGCCTTCTCCCTAATGAACTTCTAATATTTCTTGCAAGGCAGGTGTACTGGCAACCAATTCCCTCAATTTTTGTTTGTCTGAGTTTTTCTTTCTTCTTCACGTTTGAAAGGTAATCTTTCAGGGTACAGAGTTCTAGGTTGGTGGGGTTTTTTCCTCAACACTTTTAAGTGTTTCACTTCACTCTCTTCTTGCTTGCATGGTTTCTGAGGAAAAGTTGGATATAATTATTATCTTTGCTCCTCTATAGGTGAGGTGCTTTTTTTTCCCTCTGGCTTTTTTTCAGGATTTTTTTTATTATTATTTTTGATTTTTGTATAGTTTGAAAATAATGTGAATAGCTATAGTGTTTCTTTGGGCATTTATCTTGCATAGTGTTCTCTGAGCTCCCTGAATCTGTGATTTAGTGTCTCACATTAATTTGAGGGAAATTGTCAGCCATTATTGTCTTATTTGCCATCTTTTATGGTTTGGAGTGTATTCCCCAAGAAGATGCAGTTCTAAACCCCAGCACCTGTGAACGTGACCTGACTGAGAAATGGGGTCTTTGCAGATGATCAAGTTAAGATGAGCTCACTGGGATGGGCCCCCATACGATATGACTGGTGTTCTTATAAAAAGGGCAAATTTTTAAAAGAGATGTGTGTACACAAGGAGAATGCTATGTGAAGACGAAGGCAGAGCTCTACAAGCCAAGGAACTCTAAATATTGCCAGCAAACCACCAGAAGCTAGGACAAAGGAATGGAACATATTTCCCTTCACAGCCTCAGAACAAACCAACACCTGATATTGGGACCTGGGGTCTCCCCTCCTCTTTGTATTATGAGGCTCCTCCTCTTGCACAGCGATTCTCAGAGAGGACTTAGAATGTAGTTTTGTATAAAAGAAAACCTGTAAATTTGATGTATTAAGAATCTGGGATGTGGGGTTCCCAACCTCTACTGGTGAACACTCCTCTGCTGCTGTGAAGGCTTTTAAAATTTTTATTTTCTAAATAGACTTTAATTTTTAGAGCAGTTTTAGGTTCACAGCAAAACTGAGTGGAAAATACAGTTTCCATATACCTCCTGCCCCACACGCGCACTGCCTCCCCCACTGTTTGTTACAACTGATGAGTTTACACTGACACATAATCACCCAGAGTCTGCAGTTTACATTAGGGTCACTCTTTGTGTTGTACATACAGTTTCTATAAACAATACAGCCTTTATTTCTAATTTCTGAGTCTGCAGTCTAATTTTCCATGATGGTATGCAAGGAAATAGGGTGGATATGGGATGGATGAGGGTGGAAATTTCCTCCCAAATTTTCTCTCTAAATTTTATTCCTTCATCAGATTCATCGAAGTTTGGCTTAGTGGAAATTCCTTCTAGAATCTGGCAGGCTGTTAATATTATAGTTTCCAATGCTGTTAAAATGTTGTGTGTGTTCCTGCACAGTATTTCAAGGAGACCTAGGAAGAGGACGAATCAGGGATCACTGGCTTTCCACCGCTAGACCTTAGAAATCTCTTCAACTCTTGTGCAGAGATACAGATCCCTCTGTGCCCATTTGTGTGCTGTTCCTACCTTCCATTCTTCTTGATCTGGCAAGTTCCCACTTATCTTTCAAGATTCAGCTCAGCTGTCATCTCCTACCTATCTTGTTAGATTATGGGGGACACACTGTTCATCCTTGTGTCCTCAGCCCATAGTGAACTGCCTCAGTAACCCTGATAAGATGTCTTATTAAGGGCCACTGTTGTCCAGGGAGGAGGCCATCCCTATCAAATTATAGAGGGATTTGAATATCCAGCATTGGAATATGGACCAGGATATGGAATATGGACCAGGGTTTTGATTTTTAATTTTGATTATGTAATAACATTTTCTATTTAAAAAGTAAGAGTATCTGCTTACATATAGTTTAACCAAGACTTGACTTTATTTAAAAGCTCTCTTTTCCACACAAAATTAGGTACAGAAATGATTTTATGACAATCCATTCCTTTTATTGATGCTTTATTAATGTTACATAGAAATATAAAATTTCACAGAACAATTTTCACTAATAAATGCAAATGTAAATAAGAACACATTACTTTCAAATAATTAAAAAATATTTTAACCAAATATTGATGAATCTATTCTCAATAAAGTATATTTTGAAACAATTCTGAAGCCATAAAAAACTAAAATTTACTTTATGCTAAAATAAATCATATTCTTCCACACTGCAAACATTTATTTTTAAAAAACCAACCACTCAATAAGAATTTAATTCGTTAGGAAATTTCCAGTATTTATAAGTGCGATATGTTGCTTCTGCTTCACTTACTGGCATCATTCCTTTCCTCCCTTCTCAGCACTTATCTTCTGGAAATGGTGAACAAGGTGATTATGACCCACACTGGGCCTAGTTCTGCTTCTGAACAGTGATTATGGGTGTGGCAACTAGATGCATAAATTACCTGAGTTTACCCTGAAAATTTCTTCAGAGCTGTCAGTCTTCCTAAAACTCCTCTAGCAAATACTTTTTTTCTCTGTAAATACTGTCATTCAAACCAAGGTATTTACCCCAATCCAAGCTCTCCATTCTCCATAAAAACTTCTCGGGTGTTCATGAAGCTTTACAGGAGAAGCTCTTCTTAGAAGTACACACTACTCGTAAGCTCAGAGTGCATTAGGTTATGGCCACTGGCCAGAAAATGAGGACTGGGTAGGTAATTAGCCTAATTTGAAAAGGAAAAAAAACAAGTACAAAAAGAGATTGATTTATTAACAGAATCTGTTACGTGTGTACTTTTACTTTATGGATTAAAATGCATAATGTGATCTGATGCTCAAAACAAACTTTTTGAGAATAGATCTCCTTTTACAAATGAAGACACTGAGGCTCAGAGACATGAGTCACTTGCCTAGGGTGGCACAAATAGAAACTGATGTCATTAGAACTCAGGTCTTCTGATTCCGGCCCACAGAGCCTTTCCTTGCCACACCGCAATGCCTCCTGTTAACTTGAACACGGTGCGGAGCAGTCTCGTCGCCACAAACCAAAACTTGACTCAGCGTACACCAGACGTCTGAGGAAAATGAATCCCATTCTCTTGGAGGAGGAATTTATAGCATTTACCATGGTGTTGTAGATAGTCCTAATGGGCTTGATAAATGACAACTGTAATGTGCATAACAATACAACTGCCACAATTATAAACAGAAGTGTAAATAGTAATAGATTGGGGACAAGCTACCAAAAAGTATTTTGGGGCCTGGCACGGTGGCTCACGCCTGTAATCCTAGCACTCTGGGAGGCTGAGGCAGGTGGACTGCTCAAGGTCAGGAGTTCGAAACCAGCCTGAGCAAGAGTGAGACCCTGTCTCTACTAAAAATAGAAAGAAATTAATTGGACAACTAAAAATATATAGAAAAAAGTAGCTGGGCATGGTGGCGCATGCCTGTAGTCCCAGCTACTTGGGAGGCTGAGGCAGAAGGATTGATTGCTTGAGCCCAGGAGTTTGAGGTTGCTGTGAGCGAGGCTGATGCCACGGCACTCACTCTATCCTGGGCAACAAAGTGAGACTCTGTCTCAAAAAAAAAAAAAAAAAAGAGTATGTTGGGTATTAAAATAGTTCACAGGAGAATGTACATTATTCAACCTTGAAAAATGCATATTAAAGAACAATCTTGATTAAAATGTCAATGCAAATGGATTTTAAGATTCTGATCTCCTATGATACATTTTCCAATTTTCTTGTTTAAAACCTAAAAAATAATTTATTATACCTCTCAAAAATTTTTCTCACTATAAAAATTGGGATTTCCCTTAAAAAACCAACACTTTGCTAGTTAGCGTCCTTTTAAGCACAATTTGATGATTAGAAGGCCTTCACTGCAGGAGTGACCTTGCGGAAGAATTTATGACCTTGGGCGTTTGTGTTTTCAAATATATAACCAGGAGGAGAAGGATAACTAGCCGGGCAGATTTCCTGTTTCTTCGGTGTGTACTCTGTAGAGTACATGGTTACATCATCAAATGGAACAGAACTCTTAACAGTAACATTTAAAGGTTTGCAACTCTCTGTTGGAATCAATTCATGTGGCACATAGTGAGATCTGAAAGTGCTCAAACTGTCAAATTTTCCAGATGGGTTGGGGATCTGCTGCTGCTTCTTAATAAGGCCTTGACGGCAATTTTCCCATGCTGGAAAATCTTCCTTCAGGGTGCTTTTTCCTTGGAAAGGAAAATTGTTACTTCTTCTACGAGAAACTGGCCGGATGGGAAGAACGGGACTGGCCTGATAGGGAACGTAGTCTAGATGGCTTGTGCTGTTCAGCTCCATGCTTCCCGTAGGGGGCACGTACTCCCACACTCTCTTGGCTGCAGGTGGTGGGATTTCCCACGATTGAAAACTTTCACGGAATTCAGTGCTTCCTTGAAACTGAGCATTTTGGGTCACTCTGGTATATGCAGGTTTGCAGATTTTTGCAGTTTCACCAGCAAGACCCTGAAAGTCATTCCGGTGAGTTGTGAGATCTTCAAAGGGTTGGTCAGTTGGTTTGTAAACTTCTTTTGGCCTTTCAAACTTTAATTCTAGCTGATGAGGTACGTAATCAAGGCAATAACTGGTATCACCACTAAAAGGGACCATCGAACGTTTGACCACAGAGGACGGTTTAAAGCTTTGCCTGAGTTTTATTTCCCGAGGAACATAGTCATCCTGAAACGTAGTTGAATTTCCAAATTTCACAGTAGGGGGGTGGTAAGTTTGTTCTGGTTTATAAAGTTCACTTTTCTGAATGTCCCACGCTCTATAATCATCTTGAAAATTAAAAACAAAGAAACAAAATATTTTTAAATTCTTAAGAAAACAACCATCTTCTAAAAATCATGACTACTTCTCTCATTGCCAAACATCCTTCCATTTCCTTTAGAAATCCAAACACTAGCATCAAGTGTGACATTTCTCTGATTCCCCTCAGATTTGTTCTTTTTTTTCCTAATTCCCACCTTCCTCTATCCATCTCCTCACGTTAATGCACATAAATTTCCATTTCCTGATTCGTCTGCACATAACCAGTCAAGGGCACATCTGAGCCTGATTGTGGGTAGTTCTAGAAAGGCAAGCGGACTGTGTTGTAGGTAAGGACAGAATTTGGAAGATTATGGTTGAATTCCCAGGAACTCATTAGGATTTTCACTATGCTTCACAAAATGCTAAAGGAAGCCATAAAATCTAAGGCTTAAAATAAAATCAAGTGTCCTGCTGTGTGGGCAAAGTGATGAGAATATTACTACTTGCTTTGGAAGAACTCCTCAAAGGGGAGAAAATTTCAACGCCATTATACTCTAGGAAGCCTAAAGAACTCCTTGAGGAAAGATACAGGGTAACTTGTACGATCCCTAAAAGATCACTGGCTTCAACTCTTCCTCCTCGTGAAATGGACTTTAAGGCATTGCCAAAAGATAGAGAGCTATCCAGAGGCCAGGGGCCTGGACTGAGTACTTTCAAAAGTATTTAAAATTTTATGTAGAATTTAGAAGCGAACATCAGGGCTAAGATTTCAGGTTTAGAAGTTAAATACCTTCAGCTGCCTTCTGCAGTTTACCTAGACCATGGATGGAAAACTGAAGTGTTTATATTTCAACTGAGGATTATTTGTTTTCTATTTCTAGATGAGAAAGATGGTAAGCTGGGAAATATGATAGAATTGACTTCATCCAAAAATTTGTATCTGTAAATACCAAAAATTAATTCATAAAAGACAAGTTTACTATACAAGATAACGTATCAGAATCTGGACTAAAGTCTACACAACATTTACTGGAAAGCCCAAACCTCAAATACGGACAGGGATATCTCTTTCAAAGAGAAAACTTCCTTATCCATAAATATCTCTGCCACAATGGCCAAGTTTTGGACTACATAAATGATTAAGCTTCTGATGTTTGGATGAGAATGCGTACCTGACCCAAGAATAGGCAACCTATAGACTAGCAGATGAACCGGGTGCAGTGGTTCATGCCTGCAGTCCCAGCTACTCTGGAGGCTGGGGCAGGAGGATCACTTGGGGCCAGGAGTCTAAGACCACTCTAGGCAACATAGTGAGACCCCATCTCTAAAAAAATTTTTAAAGAAAATTAGGTAGACCTGGTGGCATGTACCTGTGGACCCAGCTACTAGGGAAGCTAAGGGAAGATCACTTGAGCCCGGGAGTTTGAGACTGCAGTGAGCTATCATCACACCACTGCATTCCAGCCTGGACAACAGAATGAGACTGTCTCTAAAAAAAAAAAAAAAAAAAAAAATCAAAATTGAAATTAAATTAAAAAAAAAAGACTAGCAGAGACCTATGCAACAAACTGGCAAGAAAAGATAAGCTAGATTAAGCATTCTTATTCTTGTGAAATTAAAGTGGAAAATAAAGAGCCAGATGGAAATGGGAGAGGAATCTATAATAAAAGGATGCCAGGAGGCAGAGCTGGAGAACTACCGCAAGCTGAGGTTATATTTAAAACAGACCTAGTCTCAAATGTCTCAAGGACAACACCTGAGGTATGTTTGTGGTAGGGTCATTCTAGCTAGACTTTGTTTCCTAAGGATCTACTCCCAATAAGACTGTGGAATATTTCTGTGGGATTTTTCTGGCCCAGTCTCCCAGCCCACCATGCCCGCTAAACACTCACTCAATGTCCCACAAGGAAAACCAGCCAAGCATCTGGGGCTTTTCTAGATTCCAGTTTGTCACACAGGCCCACGTATCAAGTGCTAGACTGCTTTCTCTTCCCCTAGTGGAGTCTCTTTGCTATGCCAAGCTCAATCTTCAGCCTTGGCCTGGATTTAACAAATGCTCCTGGAGAATTAAATGATTGGCCATCTCAGCTCAACTAGCAAGGGCTCCTCCCTTTCTGAAATTTCAGCTTTGCTTCTACAGCTGTTTGATACTATTAAAATGATTTTCAAAAATCTATACTTTTATTAGTTGTAGTGGAAGTAATAGCTTTCTACCATCTACTATAACCTACCTGGCAGCAGAACTCACAGTTCATACCAGTTTGGGGGATGTCCCTCCTATTTATATACATCAGTATGCACTAGTCTCTGATGCATTCCCAGGCTGGCTTGAAGTGGTATCAGGTTTTGAAGTTTTTGAAGCACTGATTGCTTCACTGTAAGTTTTTGAAGCACTGTGATATTTAATATTATTTTTTTCTAGGATGGTTATTTAATTTTTCATGCTATTACTGCTTTTTTCCTCAACTCTGTTATAAAGTCCCTTTACATAGTCCATATGATTTTATTTTTAAAATAAAAATTATACATATTTAAGGTATACAAGATATTTTAACATGTATATGCACATAGTGAAATGACTGCTGCAGAAAAGCTAATATATCCATCTCCTCACATAGTCCCCCGTGTATGTGTGTGTGTGGTGAAAGCACCTGAAATCTACTCTTAATTTCTAGTATGCAATACAGTATTATTACTACAGTCACCATGCTGTGCATTAGATCTGTAGATTTGTTCATCCTATGTAGCTGCAACTTTGTACACCTAGGCCAACATTCCCCACAGCTCCCTGCCCCTGGTAACCATCACTCTATTCTCTGCTTCTGTGTATTCGACTTTTTCAGATTTCACATTTAAGTCAGATCATGCATACCTTTCTTTCTATGTCTAGCTTATTTCACTTAGCATGTCCTCTCTAAGTTTGTGTACACTGTCACAAATGACAGGATCTCCTTTTTTAAGTCTGAATAATATTCCATTATATACATATATATCATAATTTCTTTATCCATCCATTCATTCATTTATTTTAGCTAAAGCAATCTTGAGAAAGAAAACAAAGTTGGAAGCATCACACTGTCTGATATCACATTATATTACAGAGCTAATCAAAACAGTATGGTGTGGGCACAGAAACAGACACATCGACCAATGAAATAGAGTGCAAAAATAAACTTAAGCACATATAGCCAACTAATTTATGGCAAGGGTACAAGAAGATATGGGTAATGGGAATAGTCTCTTCAATAAATGGTGTTGGGGAAACTGGATATCCACATGCAGGAGAATGAAATTGGATTCTTATCTATCTATATCTATATCTAGTCTATCTCACAATTTTTTAATCCATTCATCCTTCAATGGATACCAGGTTGTTTCCTTATCTTGGCTATTGTTAATAATGCTGCAATAAATACGGGAGTACAGATATCTCCTCCAGGTAATGATTTCATGTACTTTGGGTATACACCCAAAGGAGGAATTGCTGGATCATAAGGATGTTCTATTGTTAATTTTTTGAGGAACCTTTGTACTGTTTTCCATAATGGCTGTAACAATTTACATTTCTACCAACAGTCTACAAGGATTCCTTTTTCTCCACATCCTCATCAACACTTGTTGCCTTTTATCTTTTTTATAGTAGCCATCCTAACAGGTGTGAGGTGGTATCTCATAGTGGTTTTGATTTGCATTTACCTGATGTTAAGTAACGTTGAGTATCTTTTCATATTCCTGTTGGCCCTTTGTATGTCTTCTTTGGAAAAATGTTTATTCCATTCCTTTGGCCAGTTTTTAATCTTGCTTTTTTTTTTTTTTGCTATTTAGTTATGTGAGTTCCTTATGTATTTTGAATATTAACACCTTATACATGACTTGCAAATATCTTCTCCAAATTCATAGGTTGCCTTTTTGTTTTGTTGATTGTTTCCTTGCTGTGAAAAAGCTTCTTAGTTTGACATAATGCCATTTGTCTATTTTTGCTTTTGTTGCTTGTGCTTTTGGAGTCATAGCCAAAAAATCACTGCTAAGGTCATTGTCAAGGAAATTTCCGTCTATGTTTTCTTTTAGGAGTTTTATGGTTTCAGGTCTTATGTTTAAGATAATTAAATCTTTAATCCACTTCGAGTTGATTTTTGTGTATAGTGTAAGATAATGGTCTAATTTCATTCTTTTGCATGTAGATATCCAGTTTTCCTAACACCATTTATTAAAGAGACTATTCTTTCTCCTTTGAATATTCTTGCATCCTCATCAAAAATTAGTTGGCTATATACACTTGGGTTTATTTCTGGGCTCTCTATTCTGTTTCACTGGTCTGTGTGTCTGTTTTTATGCCAGTACCATACTATTATAGTTTGATTACTTTAGCTTTGTAACACAATTTGAAATCAGAAAGTGTGATGCTTCAAACTTTGTTCTTTCTCAGGATTGTTTTGGCTAATCAGAGTCTTTTGTGATTTCAAATAAATTTTAGAATTGTTTTTTCTATTTCTGTGAAAAATGCCATTTGAATTTTGATAGAGATCACATTGAATCTACAGATTGCTTTGGGTAATATGAACATTTTAACAATATTATTCTTCTAATCCATAAACATAGGATATATTTCTATTTGTTCTATTTGTGCCTTTTTCAATGTCTTTCATCGATCTTTTTTTTTTTTTTTTTGAGACAGGGTCTCACTCTGTGGCCCTGGCTAGAGTGCAGTGGCATCATCAACAGCTCACTGCAACCTCAAACTTCTGGGTTCAAGTGATCCTCCTGTCTCAGCCTCCTGAGTAATTGGGACTACATGTGCATGTCACCACACCTGGCTAGTTTTTCTATTCTTTGTAGAGATGAGGTCTTGCTCTTGGTCGGGTTGGTCTTGAACTCCTGACCTCAAGCAATCCTCCTGCCTCAGCCTCCCAAAGTGCTAGGATTACAGGCATGAGTCAACACGCCTGGCTTTATCAGTATTTTATAGTTTTCAGTGTACACATCTTTTACTACCTTGGTTATCAACAGTAAAGTTTCTAAATGTCAACAACCATGCCGCAGTCCAGATCTCTGTATTGAATTTATACGTTGAGACTGCTAGGGGCAGATACATTTTTGTTGAGGAGTCACCAGTTTCATAAATCCACATCTCCAGAATCTAAATGTTGCCCTGCTTACTATCTTGTAGGGTTTTTTTGCTTTATCATGTCCCATTTCTGTCTTTCCTCTGTCCTTTAACTCTGAGAGGATAGTGGGACCGTATCTTCCCATTGTGACTCCTGTTCAGCTACAGACCTGTCCTTAAGTAGTTATCTATAAAACCTGCAGCACAGTCACACAGAATGGGGAAGTTCGGCCTTGGCCCTTAGTATTTCTGTTGTGTCATGACTGAAAACCTGGAAATGTTAATATTATATAAAACATAAACTTTCCTGACTAGGAAAGATCAGGAGAGAAAAAGCCAGAGGGAACCCAGTATTCCTCAACCTTGAACTATGGGAGTGAAAATATGAGAACCCACAGAAAACCCAGGTAATGGAAATCGAGAACTAATGGTGTGTGTGTTTGTGTTGTGTGTAGATGTTCACAGCGTCAGGGGACATCAATATTACTGATTTTTAAAATAGATCTTGTAGCAAAAAAGAAAATAAAATCTTACCATGGTTATATAAAAGATTAAGTACAGTCATTTCCATCAATTTTTATGTCAAATTTTGCACAGACATTATCTCCTATGTATATCAATAAATTTATACATGTAGCAGTTACTATATGCTACATTTGATTATACTTGCTTGCCATATGCATTGAGTTCACAATTTGTTCTCTGTATAGCGTCTTATGTGCTCACAGCTTTAAAAAACAGAAAGAACATTGTTCCTGACCTCCCAAATAGGTAGGCTTACAGATCACAGTATATTGATAACCTGCACTTTACTTATCCATTGAATGGGTAAAGTGTGAATCATTACATTGATTGTTGATGGCATCACTCTTACAAAAGAGTTTTTTATTAGGACATACCCATTCAGCTATTTGATAAAACTCATTTACATTATTTTAAAATGTAATCCTATATCTGAAATTACATTAATAAAAAAATATATAAAGATATTATCTATTATCAAGGTGGCCTATTTTAAAAAAAAAAAGACACCATCTCCCAAAAGTCACAGAATACTTTAACGTCAGATAGGCTTTTGGAAAGAAAAACGTACATTGCCAGGCTCCTATTCTTCCACATCAGCTGCCAGCAAACAAAAGGCTTCCTCACACTCCCTCACGCTGGAAGGAGGGGCAGATCCCGTGTCGCTGTCCAGGACTGCCTGTCCCGGGCAGATGAGCCTGCCTTGTTCAGTATCAGGAATCACCTGTTTTCAGATGAAAGCTTATCTCCACCCTGGCTTTTATCAGTATGAAAGTAATACTTTGCTTCTCCATCAGTCAACTCTTTTGCTCTACAGGTTGGTTCTGAACTTGAATGGAGAAGATGGTTGCTATTTATTTGAGCTTCTCAAAGACTTAGCACTCTCAGTAGAGTTTCAACTCAGTCTAGGATAGGAAGAAAGGAACAATGCCAACTAAATGTGACATAAAGCGACAAATGTCACATAATGCTTGTTGAATGGCATCTTTGTTTTTTATCTGTTTTGAGATAGAGGAACCTAATTAAGTGGCTGAATTTGGACAGGAATCCAGGTTTATTAACTCTCAATCAAGCAAATGGTCTTTTTTTGCACTATATACTACTACTTTAATCAAAGAGAAATGTTCTTTCCTAAGCCATTGGGGCTACGTTTGGCAGCACACCAAAGTTATAATTTGATATTTGATATTAAAGCTGGAAGTGAGTTTTCGTTTTCTGGCTCTTTCATTTTTGAAATGGCAAGTTACCTTTATAGGTTGGGACAGTGTCCAATTTTCCTTTTTTAACTTGTTGTCTTTCCAAAGGGCGGACTATTGCCACAGGCTGTATTTTATAAGAATTAAAATCTCGTTTGTAGGTGGTGCCAAGATCAATCTTCCCCTGTTTCGGTTTATATTCTTCTGGTACGTGGCGAGGCGGTTTGACTATTTCATAAGGACGATAATCCGACCTGAAATATATAAATTTGAAACATAGCCTCACAGGTTCTTTTTTTTCTAAGTATTCCAATGAAGTACTGAAAATTTCAAGGGTTTTTTTTTTTTACTTGAAAAGTCCAAGAAGATATTAAGATAGTAACAGTCAATAAACTACTTGAAAAAAGCTACTGAATTCCTTTATAAGGTCCTATCCAGTGACTAAATATCTTGAGAAAAGTAAATATGTCAAAAATTCTACTTTTTAAAACATCATTACAATAGATCCTTAGTTAAGTGAATATTAAGTAAATAAAATCCTCAAGTAATTGAATTTTGTTTTAAACTGGAAGGAAACCTCAGGTAAAAGTCTTAATGAACCTGAAAAGTTTAAAAAAACATTCCCCTGGATCCACTTTGCCAAAATCCTTATTCATCCTACTTAAAGACTCTAGCAAACTACTGGACATAATTCTTCTTATTCAAGTCATGCTGTCTTCCTGCTCATTGTTAAATGATTAGTAACTCTGGCCTTTAGACATAAACCACATTCATAGTGCAGACGTGAGTCTTACTCATTTTGGGATCTCCCAGAAGCCCCTGACATGGATGGAAGCCAAGGGGCATGATACAGCATGTGTGGCAGAGGTAGTGTTGAAGACACCAAGTTGGTCTGGAGGAATGGAGAAGACCACAGACTCACACTGAACAGACTGCGTGGGTCCAAACCCCGCTCCATCATTGGATAACTTAGTTAACCTGTTTATACCCCAGTTTTTTGTTTTTTTGTTTTTTTTTTTGAGACAGAGTCTCGCTTGTTGCCCAGGCTAGAGTGAGTGCCGTGGCGTCAGCCTAGCTCACAGCAACCTCAAACTCCTGGGCTCAAGCAATCCTGCTGCCTCAGCCTCCCAAGTAGCTGGGACTACAGGCATGCGCCACCATGCCCGGCTAATTTTATATATATATTAGTTGGCCAATTAATTTCTTTCTATTTATAGTAGAGATGGGGTCTCGCTCTTGCTCAGGCTGGTTTCGAACTCCTGACCTCGAGCAATCCGCCCGCCTCGGCCTCCCAGAGTGCTAGGATTACAGGCGTGAGCCACCGCGCCCGGCTTATACCCCAGTTTTAATGGGACAATATCTGCCTCATAGAGTTGTTTTAAGGATGCATGCACATGTTTAGAAGAATGCTTGGTACATAGTAATAGGTTAGCTACTGCTGTTATTACTCTAAGTTTTCACAGATTGCTTTTTTCTTGTGGATTCTACTGGAATGTCACTCATTTTATAATTAAACTATCTTATATTAATCACTATTTTCTCACCCCCTTCAACTCTCCTCTTCAATCAACCTCAGTCTTGTTTCCAGCACTGTCACTTCCCTAATGCAGCTCTAAAGATGACAGTGACTTCCATATGATCAAATCCATCAGGTAATTTTAGTCCTCCTACTATTTATTTTTTTTTTGAGACAGAGTCTCACTTTGTTGCCCAGGCTAGAGTGAGTGCCGTGGTGTCAGCCTAGCGCACAGCAACCTCAAACTCCTGGCTCAAGCAATCCTTCTGCCTCAGCCTCCCAAGTAGCTGGGACTACAGGCATGCGCCACCATGCCCGGCTAATTTTTTCTATATATATATATATATTAGTGGGCCAATTGATTTCTTTCTATTTATAGTAGAGACGGGGTCTCGCTCTTGCTCAGGTTGGTTTTGAACTCCTGAGCTCAAAGGATCCACCCGCCTCAGCCTCCCAGAGAGCTAGGATTACAGGCGTGAGCCACCGCGCCCGGCTTAGTCCTCCTACTTGACCTCTCTAGCAGTAACTGACATTACTGTCCACTCTTTCTATTTCCAGGAAACTCTCTTCTCCTGCTTCCTATTTCTTCTCAGTCTCCTAGGCAGCTTCATATACTGTATTTCCCGGAAAATAAGACAGGGTCTTATATTTATTTTTCCTCAAGACACCTCAGGGCTTCTTTTCAGGGGATGTGTTGTTTTCCCCTTAAAGCCTCAGCTTGCAGCATGCACAGGATGGCCAGCACCTGACAGGGGGAGCCGGCCTTGTTGGTGGGGCTGCCCGTACCTTTCCGGTCACCTCTGGGATAGCAGCTGTCACGATGGGGCAGATGAGAAGGGCTGCACGTCTTACCACTCCGTGACGACATGCACAGGTTGTGCAGACGCGCTGCGCAGCCACACCCGTCATTAGGGCTTATTTTCGGGGTGGGGCTTCTATTGCGCACATGCTTAGACATCCTGCTAGGGCTTATTTTATGGGTAGGTCTTATTTTCAGGCAAACACAGTACCTCTATTCAGTTGTTAAATAAATGTTAGAGTTCCTCAAGACTTAGACTCTTCCAAGTCTTCCACTCCCTCTTCTCATCCATTTTTCACTCCAAAGGGCAACCCCTCTACTCCCACAGCTTAATTACTACCTATATATTAGGTTATTAAGTATGAAATGTCCAATTTCCTTAAGTACTAAGTTTGATAGTTGATATCTCTGTCATTTAACTTTGACACTTCATGTTTTATTTTTACTGTGAAGGTACATCCTCATTCTTTCAAATGCATGGTTTGGCTTGTGATTATCTTTCAAAAGTTTTAGAGCAATTTTTGTGAAACCATGGATAAGTAAAAAAATTCACGTTATTTTCTAATATGAGTTCCATCATGGAACCAATGCTGCGCAGACAGCTTGAAATATCAATGAAGTGTTTGGGAAGGATGTGGCTAATGAACACACAGTTCATCAGTGGTTTGAGAATTTCTGTTCTGGTGATTTTAATCTTGAAAATGAGCCACATGGGCAACCTGAGACCAAGGTGGACAATGATGGGCTAAAAGCTGTAGTGGAAGCAGCTGCCAGGCATCCTGTGCATGCTGCAAGCTGAGGCTTTAAGGGGAAAACAACACATCCCCTGAAAAGAAGCCCTGAGGTGTCTTGAGGAAAAATAAATATAAGACCCTGTCTTATTTTCCGGGAAATACAGTATATGAAGCTGCCTAGGAGCAAATCCATCTCAACCTGTGTGTGACATTTCATATTTAATGACCTAACAGAAGTGACTCTCAAATTTACATCACAGCTTAGACCTCTTCTCTGGACTCCATTACCAGTACCTACAATGGTCTCTCAGATATTCAATGGTACCTCAAAACTCAGTATGCCCCAAATCAACTACTTCCCCACAACAGATCTGGTCCTTTTTGATTGTCACCTATTTTAGTGAATGGCATCACCATCTCTTCAGCTACATAGTCAAGACTCAAGCCTATATCTCGCCTCTAACCACTTTTCTCCATCCCTGTCATCACAATATTCAAAGCTTTCAGAACAGCTCATTTGAGCCACTTCAGTAGCTTCTTAAACTCATTTACCTGCATCCACTCTAGTCCTCTCTCCAATCTTTTCTCTACATTGCAACCAACATAATTATTTCACATGTAAATTGGATCAGCTCATTCTTGCTTTCATCCTCCTTGCCTCTTCCTTACCTCTTTTACACAGCCCTGTCACCAAAACAAGAAAGAAAGAAAAGACAACAAAAGAGAAAACTTCAATGGCTTCTCATTCTCTAAGGATGTAGATAAAATAGAGTATGGCCTGAAGGCTCTGCCTGGCCTCCTTCATCAGGCTCCACTCACGCTGTGCTTCCTCTTTCTCTGCTCAAACTGCCCTTCTTGGAGAATTTCCCACTTTCCATACTCTTGACTCCTACATTCTACTCTCTCTGCCTGGAATCTATTTCCTTCCCCTCTTGATCCACTTAATTGCTTAACATTCTTCAAGTTTTAGCTCATTTTTCTCATTTTCCTGATAAAATTCAACCTCTTATTCTGGCTGTCAAGATACCCTAACCCTTCGTAGATTTTGTGACGTTTTTTATTACTATGTCCACTGGACCGTAACATCAGTAAGCACAGAGATCACGAGTGTGTTTCATGACCAGTGTATCCCAGGTGCCGAGTACAGTGCTATAGTGCTTGATGCTTAATAAATGCTTAATATGTATTTAATGGATAAATAGTAGTGGAAATCACATACCTCTGCGTCTCAAGACATGTGAGTTGTTCTTTGATCTTCCCAAATACCAGCTAGAAAGGAGTAAGCTAAACGGCAATCAGGAAGTGGAAGAATCAGGGAGAGAAGGGCAAAGAGAAAGCTTAGAAGTCTCAGTTTCTCTGGTTAGACTAGTTCAGTGTTAGAAAGTATACTCGAAACCCAAAGCCTCTTCCTAAGGAGAAATAGTAGAGGGTGAACACAGTCTTATTCATCTGATACATCCTGAACATTTGATATGTCCAGAATCCTACTTTTCAAGGGAGACTTCCTGACAACTCTGGCAGTCATGTAACTGTGCTACAACTATATTGCTATAACGGATCCAAAGTTTTGTATATGTTCAGACATCTCTTTACACAGGCTCTTCCTATATTACAGAAAAGCATAGAATGATGCCTTATTCTTTGTACTGCTAAATCCACTTTCTACTAACCTAGTCAACATGGTCAAGGTGAGGAAGTCAAGAAAGAATTCCAAGCACCTAGGTTATGGCTCTTAGAAATACTGCTACTTTCCCAGGCAAAATACAAAGAAAAGATCCATTATCTTACTAAGTGGAGAGATGATGATTTAAGAACTAATTTTTAGTTTCATTGGCATATTTGGACTTTTTGGAAATTGGCACATTTCAATTTTTAAAAAATCATTAAGGCCTACTTGAACAAGTCAGTTGGGAAAATGCAGAATTGAAAAGCAATTGCCTTTTAAAATGGCAAGTTAAACTTTCTCAATTTTAACATTTAGACTGGTTGAAAGCAAAATCTTTATTCAATAAATATGAATATTATGAAATTTATTTCAAATCTGTATTATGAACCATTAAGGCATCAAGAAAGGAATAAAGGTGAATAAAAAAGAGCAACCATTCCCATTTATCTTAATCAGTTGTTCAGTTTCTTCGTCTCATTTATTATAATCTATAATTATCTTGTTTATCTGATTTTTTGATTCTGGATTATCTTCCCCATGAGACTGTAAACAACAGTAACGCCAAGCACTTCTCGGCTTTGTGTTCCCTGTCACCCTCGGTGAGCCGTGGGTACTGACCCTCGCAGTGAGTCAGTGGCAACAGATGCACCGACAGTGCTGGTCAAAATGCAGATTCCTGGGACCCACTCCATCATCTACTGACTCTTTTAGGTGGAGCTCTAGAATATGCAATTTTAACACTTCTAGATGGCACTAAAGCACAACAAATTCTGAAGACTAGGAAAAAATCTTCAAATTTGTAAGTCACATACCTACAGAAGGAACCAGAGTCACTAAAACACTATTATTGCAAGAGCTGCCTGAAATGTTAAAGGTAGAAGTATTAAACTAAGAGTTTGAAAGTCTCCACCCGTGCTATGTAAGTAGAATGAGCTCCATCTGAAATGAAATGGAAATGGCTAACACTGAAATTTAAAGCTGTCACAGAGCACTTTTAAAGCCCAAACTATAGAAATCTGATACATGAGTTTCTTGAACTCAAATGAAGGGAATTCTTCATTAATATTTTTGATATTATTGATATTTTTATACTTAATGCCTAAGATTATGCCTTGAATATAGTGTACACATTAAGAGTTTAAGTAAAATAATAAATAAATAAGTAAAGTCACCTAAGTGACAAAGATACAAAGAAATCAAAAATGCTAAGTCCAAATGAAAAGTTTAGGCTCAAGAGGACTTTTTGTGCATTACCCACATAGCGAATATTGGTTACCTATTGTGCGCCAGTAGGAATCCTACTAGGTTCCAGGAAATAGAATGCTGGTAACAATGGACACACTTCCTGTCTCCAGGGAACACTGATAGGGCCTTGCTGGGAGAGTGTACATAGAAGAATTTTACTTAGCCTGAAAACTGGGTGAGGTGTGAGAAGAGGCTTTTCCAGGTGAAAATTTAATTGATACCTACATTTTGAATGAGTATCAACTAGGGGAAGAAGGAGGGAAAATTCCAGGCAGGGAAAATAGTTATCTTGGAAAGCTCTGAGTGAAGGGAAACCTGGCACTTTTGAAGGAAATGAAAAATGGCCTATGGATGCGAGCATAAGAGTAAAAAGAGCACTCAAATAAAAATAAAGTAGAAAAGCAAGTAGGGAGCAAACCATGCAGGATTTTGGTAAAGATTTTGGTCTAGGGTACATACAATGGGAAGTTTAAGAGTATTTTAAGCAGGAAGGTGATAGGATTCAATTTCCATTATAAAAAGATCATCTTGGCAGGTTACAGTATTGAAAACAGATAAACTTGCAGAAACTACAGTAGACAGACTTAACAATTAGAAAGCATTCCTTGAGATGGTAGTGACAGTGTAGATAAATATGAGATATTGTAGGTGGTAAAAAAAAAAAAATCAACAGAACTTTTTATTTCCTTTTTTTCTTCTCTTTGTCAACCTAATTCTCATCTTTCTGTTTTTCTTGAGTTGTGACTTAGTTTCTTGTTTATTAGATTGGTTCGACTTAAATCAACTAAATAGTTCAATTTAAATAGTTAGAAAACCTTATTAAGACCAGAAGAGTTGGGAGGAAAATAAGTACAGCAAATGGTAGATCAATATTTACTTAAACGTAGTTATTCCTTCCATTTTACCACGGCATGCTCGAAATTCTTCCTTGGGTTTAAGGCTCTGAGGTGGAAGAACATTGCCATATATAGGGTATTTTTCCAAATATTCAGTTGTGGGGCAAAACACGCCAGCATTTTCATAAATCCTTGTGTTTCCATGTGGACAATGATGACGCCTGTACAAAAAAATAAACTCAAAGATTATTTTACCTTAAAAAAACATTTTGTGTGGCAATTCCATTTCAGTCAGAGACCTTCAATAAACTGTAAATTTTTTAGTAGCTTTACAAAGAAACAAAAAACTCTGCAAGGATGTTTACAAAAACAATGAACAAAGTATGGTATATCCTTATGTGGCAGACTCTGGTTTTGTTCTCACAATAATTTAGTGTCTTACACTACAGAAAAACTAACAAGGGAATTCCCCAGACTCTTGCAGGCGGGTTCTACACACAATTTAGGCTTCACCTATAAGGTGTATTCTCGTGAGACTTTGATTCATAACAGAGCTAAGTAAGGAGAGAGGCAGGGCACAGCATGTGTTTTGCTCGCCTAGATTGTGGTGGAGGCAAGGAGAGATCAGAGACAGCCCTTGTTAGGCAGCATCCTGACTTGCAAGGAGGTTTCCTGACGTGGCAGCTTTCTGAGCTTGGCAGAAGTGAGTGGTTCTGGCGTCTACAACTCTGTTGCAAGTAGTGGCTTTCATATCAGTCCACTTCTGTGGTGAGATTTTTGGGAATTTTTCAAGAAACTTACTTTGAAAATTATTTCTTCAGTTCTTCCAAGTGAACTATATATACTCCTTAATACATTCCTTTTTGCCTAACTAGCCAGAGTAGATTATGTTGTCCATAACAAAGAACCCTGACCAATGAATCATATGAGCTAATAGTATGCAGTTGTTAAAGAGAATAGGTTTGACCTTTATGCATGGCCATTGGAAGATGGTGACATTGTAAGTAGTAAAAAAGTGGATTGTAGAATAGTATATACAGTATACTCTCTCTCTTTTTAAATAATAAAACTATGCATATGTAAAACAAATCTTAAAGAAAATCTGTTATCTGTTGGGGGGAAGGATCATAAAGGATTTTCACAATAGTATAGATTTTTCAGCTTAGATTTTTATACTATGCCTCATGTATATTCATTGCATAATTGAAAAAGAGATAAAATTGTTAAAAAACAAAACTAACAAAAAAACCAAAACAGACAAACAGAAAGTAAAGTCATACTATTCTAAAATATAAGGTCAGTTTCTTAGGTCTGATATCATTTGGGGATTCCAGGCCATGTAGTGAGGGGTGATAATAAAAGCCCAGGTAAAACTGAACCTGAAGAAAATGCATATTCTCTGCAGATGAATCAAAACTAAGATACACCTGAACTCAGTGAACCTCCAGGAAAAAAAAATAAAAGAAATAGGTTTTTTTTGCTTTGAAGTTGCTGCATGAAGAATTGTGGTATAGGGAGGAGGAATGAAGAGGAGGTGTCACAGGATATCTAAAAAACTCAGGGAGTTAAGATATTCAGGAAAATCTGCTGAAAATGGAAGCTGTGGAAAAGTGCTGAAGTGATTTAGTGCCACACGTGGTCCCAGACTCTTGGGAAAAATAGAGGCAGGTACACAGGTCCATGCATAGAGGTTCATCATGATATAGCTGCACTTAGTTATAAGAATGAAGTCAAAGTTTTGGAATTTGTCATTGTTTTTATTTTTATTTTCCATCAAAGCAGTACATTCACATTGTAAAAAATCTAACGGTGCTGAGGTGTTATAAGGAAAGAAAAGGCCTCTTGTCCCAACATTTCCAATCCCCAACAGCAACGTTTTTCTTAGTATTTCTGCTTTACAGTTTTCTGGAGGCTACATCTATAATGCTTGTTTATAAACTTTGAACATCTTGATTTATCAGCTTAAATTACTAACTTTCAAATCTTAACATAAAAGATAAAATTTAATTTGTACCACTCCCACTTACTTCCTATTATTGTATTCATTCATTCAGCAAGAATTTAATAAGCAACAACTATGCAAAGGTATTAGGGATCTAGTATTAAGAAAGAAAAGGAAATAAATTCCCTGCCCTCCTTAAGCTTATATCCTGGAGGGGAGGGGGGAGTAGCCAATAACAAATAAATCAGAAAAATACATAGTATATAATGAGTGCAATTGAAAAAAATGAAGCAGGGAAGTGGGATGGAGAGTATGGGGTAGGGCAGGAAGGTTGCAATTTTAGATTGTGTGATATTTGAGCAAAGATCTGAACGTGAGGATCTTTCATTATATTTGAGCAAAGATCTAAATGAGAAGGATCTTTTCATTTGATTTGATTACAAATTTGATTACATTTGTATCTTTAAATAATACACTTAAACCCCTTTTTTAAATTCAACCAACTTAAACAGCATTTCTGGACACCTCCCTTTGCAGACTCTTAGGCTATTAGCTCCTAAGATACTTTTCTTTGATTTTTGTACTTTGTAAAAATGATGGAGAAAATTATTGGTTCCTAAGTATTTTTCTCAATTTTCTGCCTTCCTTTCACATTCCTCTTTTTGCCAGCTATCCTTTTATATTTATTATATATTACTAATTTGTTTAGATTTTGTCTTTCAAACAAATAGCCATGCTTTGCCCACAGGCTCTTTTCAAAAGCCTTAAACCACTGGGGCGTGGTCTCTACAAAAAATAGAAAAATTAACTGGGCATGAGCCTGTGAGCCTGTAGTCCCAGCTACTCAGGAGGCTGAGGCAGGAGGATCGCTTGAGCCCAGGAGTGTGAGGCTGCAATGAGCTATGATGATGCCATTGCCCCCTAGCCCAGGTGACAAAGCGAGACCCTGTCTCAAAAAACAAAACAAAACAAATTGTTTTTTTCTTTTTTTTTTGCTTGCCTTTTCTAGCAGATTGCATTTTCAGCATTTATTCTTGCAACTTCTATATTGCCTTTCTTCGGAATGACCTTTTTAATCTTGGCCTTTTCAGCCTTTTCTTCTTTACCACGTTTCCTGGCATTCCTATTAAGTTGGAATAGGAATTCCAACGTAACTGCAGCAGGCTTCAAGTAAGTGTCAATATTCGACACGGTCCCACGACTTTTCTTGGGAGGCTACAGCCTTGTGTATCTGTTAGTCTACATCTAAGTTACAAACCATGTTTATCATGAGAGTGGCAGAGAAACTGCGTTCCATCAACACGCAGGTGTTTTTCCTTTGAAGGGGATGGCAAATACGAAGCGACTGACATGTTCACATTTACTCAGCAAATAATGACCTAATCCATCCCTGGGTCAACGGCGAGGCCGAGGCAGGAAAGGACTGTGTTTCCAGGCGGTGGAGGGTTGTCAGGCAGGACTGGCAGGCCAGGACTGGGCTCGGGGTGGGGACGACTGCGCCGCCTCCTCAGCCTGGCCCCAGAGGAGCGCTGCCTGGCCGGGGGCGCAAACATGGTCTGGCCGGGAGGACGAAACGCCGGAGACGCACAGAGTGTGACGCAGGTCGCAAACTCACGGCCTCGCCACATTCTTTACCATCTCTCTGTGGGGCACGCGTCCTTCCAGCCGATCGGACCCCCCCTACTCCGCGCACCGGCCTGACGTCGTCGCCGCAGCGCCGCGAGCGCGGCCCACCTCGCACCCTAGGACAGGAGCCGCAAGGAGGAAACGCTTTCGGCTCGCGGCAGCCGACTCTCGTCTTGGGGGACAACCGCCCTCGCGGTGCCCGAGGGGCCCTCGCCCGGCTCCCGAGCCCCGCCGCCTCTTACCCGCAGGTACAAATCTGACACAGACACCGGCTCCTCATGCTCTCCGCTCGCCGCGCCCGCCGCCGCGCCTCGGCAGTCGCTGCCTCTCGGCTTCCACAGCGCACGCCGTAGCCCTGGCAACCGCGTGGTCCCCGGGAGACGGACGCGGCGCCGGCTTCCGGCAGCGACGCAGACGCGCGCGGGTCAAAGGTCGAGCGTCAGCGGGCTCCGCCCCCTCGGGCGTTCAACACTAGCGGAGCTCCCGGCGTCTTCCCGCTTGGTGAGGCGGCGTCTGGAATAGCTGAGCGGGGCCGGTGCGGCGGCCGGAGCCGGTGGGTGCGGGCCCGCGCTGGGGGCCGGGGCGCCGCGGGCCGGGGGCGGGTCCGGGCGGGGGGCGGCCGTTCGCCGCCGCCGGAGCTTCCCGCCCGGGGCCGGGCGGCCGCTTCTCTGAGGACCCGGGGTCCGCGAAGAGAGCGGGTCCGGGACCCCCCGGGACTGAAGGGAGGGTCGAGTTGAGGTTTTCCCCTTTTAGTTTGGAGAGGGCGCAGGGACCTGCGGTGCACCTGCTCGGGTAGCGGGCACGTGACCCGAAACTTTACCCGGGCTGTGTGGGGCGGTAGGTGACACAGCCCGGCGTCTCTCCCGCGCGGGCGGGCGGGGACGAGAGTGAGGGACTTGGGGAAGGAGGGGGAGAACTGGTGCCGACGCCAGCCGCACCTGTCCCCGCCGCACGGAGCCCTCCCTGTACGAAGTCACCGGCCTGCAGAAGGCTACCGAGTCCGCGTCGGGCGGCCGGGCCGCGGGTGTCGCCGTGCTCCCAGCCCGGTGATTCATCGCAGCCGTCGGAGCCGGAAGGATGAACACGCTCCGCCGAGTGTTAGTTGTGATGGGATGCTGACTTTCGTGCTCAGACTGCGGCGCCGGGCATGCCCTGCGTGGGGGTCCTTAGTTTAAGGGATCTGACAAGTCTTGTCAACTACCAGCCTTTGATTCATTTATTTATTTATTTATTTATTGTTTTCCCCCTTTTTGGCCCTGACCTTTAGTCCCTGGGCAATTTGTAAGAAATGTTTGATTTTTTAATCACAGGAAGTAAGTTGCAACCATGGTGCTCAATAGTTTGGATAAGATGATTCAGCTCCAGAAAAACACTGCCAACATCAGGAATATCTGTGTTTTGGCTCATGTTGACCATGGTAAGAATCCTTTTTAAAGGATGTATTTTCATTCACGAGGGGTGTGTGTGTGGGGGGGGGAGAATGCGTGTCTCTCCATGCCTCAGTGGATGTGAAGCTGTGGGCAAGCGGGCAGTGATGTTTGCTAGGAAACAGGTGTTATTTTATAAAAAAGGTTTTCTGTGATGTTAGAGAAGCGTGCTTGGTGTGAAGCATTTGAAGTGAACATGGTTAATTAGTGATTAGCATTCTTCTATACGGTATCTAATTGGTTTTTTAACCAGGACTTGAGGTTTTGTTTTTACAGGTTTTGCGTGTAAAACGTCTATAGTCTTGACATAGTGTCCTCAGAGCCTGTGTTACGTGATCCTATTTAATTCAGCAGATGTTTATTGAATATCTGCTAAGTTCAAGATATTTTACTAAGTGTGTCAGGAGGTAGAGATTTATGAGTAGGGCACCAACCCAACAGTAGAGGTTTTAGGGGTGAGGCAGGAAAAATGAGACAAACATATGAGAGAAAAAGTAGACTGTAAAGGTTGGTGGTAGAACTAGAGGATTTGGAAGGTAGGAGTGGGTTAGGGAAAAGGCTTCATACCATAATTAGTATTAGAGATGATGCCTGAAGGAGGGCTCAAGATGACACATGGGGACGTTACAGGTGGGAATGTGTTGACAAAGGTGGGAGGAAATATATGTGGTCAAAGCCCAGGGCATGGGAAGGGCAGGGATAGCCAACGCATGGTGTATATGCTTCTGACAGGTAACTGCTATAACACCAAAGAACTCCTTCATGCTAAGTCTGCCCTTGGTTTCAAACCCCTTTTTAGTTTGAGTAGCCACAGCAAAGTGATAGGTTTTATTTCACACGCCCATTCCAATCTACCATTCTGAAGGTGAGGGACTAGTGAATAAGGTGAAGAGGCAGGTTGGGTCATGTCTCCTAGAGCTCTTCATGCCAGCTAAGCACTGGGATAAGTGTTAAATGCTCCACCCGTGGAGTTAGGCAGCCTGAATTTAGAACTCCATTTTCAAGTTTTGTACTTTGCCATTTTGAGCTTCAGTATCTAGCATCTGTAAAACAGAGTGAAAACTACACCTACCTTACAGGATATGAAGATCCAATGTGAATGATAATGAGTATCTCTTGACAGGAAGGTAAATGATTTATTGTGAAAATGATCATTTATTTTTAGCCAGCCATTGGGGGGAAAAATAAAGCAGGGTGATGTAATCAAATAGTACATTAGAAAGATTAGACTGGCAGAAGTGCAAGTTAAATAAGTTTGGGAACTGAAAGAAAGAGAACTAATGGATCACTTTATAGGTGAAGCCAACTGAGAAAGAATTTTATGTACAAGTCCAGTGACTAACCCCTGCCTCAATCCTTCTGCCTGAGCCTCTTGAGTATAGGACTACAGGTGTATGCCATCATGCTCAGCTGTTTTTACTTTTTTTTGGTAGAGACAGGATCTTGCAATATTGCCCAGGCTGATTTTGAACTCCCGGCTTCAATCAATCCTCCCACCTTGACCTCCTAAATTGCTGGGATTACAGGTGTCCTGCTTCCAGCCTAAAAGCTTTTTTTTTTTTTTTTTTTTGCTTTGTGAATTAAATGATGTGAAAAGTAAGTGTAGGGTATGTGTGTGTAACAAATTACTTTAAATTTTCTCTTTAAAATTAGGTTAAACTGCTACTGTCTCAGAAAACCTATGATTCATTTATTCGACAAATATATTTGTTGAATGTCTTCTATATGCAAAGGATTGTTCTTGCCCTATAGATATGGCCATGAATAAAGCAAAGTTCCTGCTTTCTTGATACTTATATTCTAGGGAGGTAGATGCTTGCTGAACCTAGAAAGAATTCTGCTTTCCTGGGTAGCAGGTAATGGATGCTCTAGGATAATATGCTGATACGTTCTGTTTACATGATAAACAGCACAATATTAAAGCTCTTTAGTGTTCCCACTGATTGGTCTCTGATTGGTTTGAACCGTTACAGAGATTCTACATCTTTGCTGAAGTTCTTAGAGTACAGTAAAGACTTGTCTTGAAGGAAATATTCTTCTTGTGTTTCTCTATCCCTGCTACAGTAATTATGTATTCCCCTGGCATTCTTTAAACAAAGTTACCTGTTTTTACCACATGAAATTGTATCAACTTTAGTTGTACATAGTCTGTTTAATTAAGGTAACCATAGATATATACTGAGTATACAAAGAATTTCTTTTGTTATAAAATAGTTTCCTAGGTTTAGGTTTGGATACTACATTTTATTGGTCAGTGACAGTGTAGTTGGTGCTATATTGCAATATAGCTCCATAGACTATATTGCAAACAGTAAGAGATATGGGTAGATTTCCTGAATTTCTTTGCTAAATAATTATTTTCTTAAGACAACTCAACTGGCAAATGCCAGCTAAGGCCATACATGGGGAAATATGGCAGAACACTATGTTCTATTGTTTCTTTTCTTTTCTTTTTTTTTTTTTTTTTTGAGACAGAGTCTCACTTTGTTGCCCAGGTTAGAGTGATTGCTGTTGGGACAGCCTAGCTCACAGGAACCTCAATCTCCTGGGCTCAAGCGATCCTCCTGCATCAGCCTCCCGAGTAGCTGGGACTACAGGCATGCGCCACCATGCCCGGCTAATCTTTTGTATATATATTTTTAGTTGGTCACTTAATTTCATTCTATTTTTAGTAGAGATGAGGTCTTACTGAGGCTGGTTTTGAACTCCTGACCTTGAGCTATCCGCCTGCCTCGGCCTCTCAGAGTGCTAGGATTACAGGGGTGAGCCACCACGCCTGGCCTATTGTTTCTTTTTTTTTTTTTTTTTTTTTTTTTTTTTTTGAGACAGAGTCTCGCTTTGTTGGCCAGGCTAGAGTGAGTGCCGTGGCGTCAGCCTAGCTCACAGCAACCTCAAACTCCTGGGCTCAAGCAATCCTGCTGCCTCAGCCTCCCGAGTAGCTGGGACTACAGGCATTCGCCACCATGCCCGGCTAATTTTTTGTATATATATTTTTAGTTGGCCAATTAATTTCTTTCTATTTATAGTAGAGACGGGGTCTCGCTCTTGCTCAGGCTGGTTTCGAACTCCTGACCTCGAGCAATCCGCCCGCCTCGGCCTCCCAGAGAGCTAGGATTACAGGCGTGAGCCACCGCTCCCGGCCCCTATTGTTTCTTGATGATGTTTTACTGTAGTATACCTTTCAGAGACAAAAATTATTGCTATCTTTTTGTCATTCTGTGCTGTTAGGGGCTTAAGTTCATTAGCATAGTCACTGATATGGATATGGGATGATTGATGTAATAATTGTGATGAATGTGATCAAATTCTTATAGGACAGATTATAGTTACTATAAAAGTTGATTGTCAGATGTTCTATATTTTGATTGGCATGGCGGTTTGGCCCGTCTCTTAAAAGTCTGTGTATTTTTCTCTATACAAAGTCTGCCTCAATTTAAGAAAAGTTCCATGCTTAAATAAAAGTTGCTTGACAACTTTTCAGGTGAGGTTGATAAGATCCACAGGGTTTGAGATAAGATTGCAGCACTATAGAGTGCTTCCAGGTCATATTCTGTTCAAAAGTCTAAGTCTCTTTTGTCACCCAGCATAGGTAAATAGAAATCTTTGCTAAACCAATTCTTACAGGTTTTAATCTGTAGGAACAATCTTTCACCCCACCCCTTCTGAAGAAGACGTAGACTTGAGTTAATGTTGTTATTTTGTTTTAACAGGAAAAACTACTCTGGCTGACTGTCTTATATCTAGCAATGGAATCATCTCCAGCCGCCTGGCAGGCAAGGTATGTTGTTATATTTGATAAATATTTGTTGAATTTCAGTAAGTATTAACCATCTGCAATGTGATGAACCATTTGCTGTGTCTTTTTAAGATCCAAAAAGGTATAAAGCATAGTTCTTGCATCTAAGTAGCTGCCAGTCCTTTTAACAAGATAAAAATAGATGGCGAAAAACCCAGTTGCTTCTATATTGCTTTCTTTTGTTTCATATTAATACTTTATAAGTACAAAAGTGAATTTTTGCAACAATTCAAATGATACATGATTGTGGAAGATTTCAGCGTGAAAGAGATTCTTCACAGGTAGATAAGTTGGTTAGTTTGAGGAGAAGGCAGAGAAAACATCAGGTTGTGAGGAATAACATGGATAAAGGCTAATTTGTGTGTTGTGCTTGATTGGAGTGTAGCATTTGCCTAGAGACTAGTGGGAGAGAAATTACACTGCTAGAGAGAATGTGTCCTTCCTTTCTTCCTCTCTGAGACAGGATCTTGCTCTGTTTTAAATAGGACAGTGCACACACAGGTGTTCATTGTATCGTTATTCTTTGTGTGTTATACATGTTTCTACTGAGTGCTTAAAAACATACTCATTTGGAAGACTAACAGGGGACTGAAACTTCTTGAAGAAGGCCTGAGAGATTGGAGAGGTAAAGGGAAACCAGCAGTGGAATCTGAGCAGGGAAACTGAGATTCCAGATTCTTGGAACTGTGAGCACACAAGCACACAGAGGGTGATTAACTATGTGTTAATCTGGAATCAAGAAAAGTGAAGATCGAAAAAGATTATTTATTGTTTATGTCCACGAGGTCATTGGTAATGTTTAGGACTTTGGTTTGCCATAGGTGGAAAATGGAAGCCTTTCTGAAAATTAAGGAATTAATGTGGGTAAATAAATGTGGCAATCCCATATCAATAAATTAATCTCAAGGCTTTTGAATGAAAGAAAGGAATGAGTATAAAGATTATGAATTTTTCAAAAATTTGACAGTAGAAAGAAGGCAGGGCAAGGAAAAGATCATTCTGGAGAGGGAGGAAAGAGGTTAGTATGATGCTTAGGGCTGAGGAGTTGGAAAGGGATGGGATATTCAGTTAAGCCTTTGTCAGTATCAATAAATTGTGAAGCCAGATAATTTGAGATGCGGGCCCTTGTTTGTTGGCATTAAATCTTTATGACAGTCATCAGTGAAGTGGTGATATTATGTATATTTTCTATTGTAGTCTTTTTTTAAAAAGTGTTTAAAGTGTATTAATTTGGGGAAAGGAGTAAAGGCTTCTCCTACCTCTAGTGACCTTTTTCAGTCTCTGCTCAGAATTTGTTGAACAGCCTATGAATAGGAAAAGAATGGCTGTGTTCTTGATAAATAGAAGGAATTTCCCCAAATACTACTTTCTGTCAATTTTTCTTGGACTACCCAAACATTCATAGCAGAAATTTGGATAAGCAACACTTCGGCAGGAGGGTATGCAGTGTTTGAATACATTTGTGAGTTCCTGGTGGTAATATTTTTCAATTTGTCATGTTCTCTTCCCCTCAACCAACTTCCCTTCTCCAGAGCATGTCCCTTTAAAAGAAAAAGAAGGCTCTGTAGTTTAAAATTTAAGTATTTAAAACAAAAATCTAAATCAGCCAATTTTAATACTACATTTTAATTCTTTGGGAAGTAAGGATGCATATGTTGCATTTTTCCAGTTAAGGTACATGGACAGCAGAGAAGACGAACAAATCCGAGGGATCACTATGAAATCCAGTGCCATTTCACTACATTATGCAACAGGTAAATCTGTGTTTTGAATAATAATAGTTTTGCGTTCTTTTTCTGAATTAATTGCATGCCACAATTTCTTTGCCTTATATTCTACATATTTCATCCTGGCCTCTCCAAATGCTCTGTTGTCAGAGTCAGGCTGTCCAGGCTTGGATGTGTATGGGAAACCTCTGGCGAGGGTAGAAGAAATGGCAGTTCACACTTGCCCCCTCGAATAGGTGACTATATGGATTTCTTCAAAAGGAAAGTCAGGAGCCCTAGGACTTTGCTGCCTCAGCCTTAATGTTTTGTTTCCTGGCTGGATCCCTGTTCTGCTCCCTGGCCTGCATATTAGATTTGGAGTCTCATTTGCTACTTAATAGTGGGTTTCCATGATCAGACTAGCTTGCTATCCCCAGACGAGGCTACCATTTTGATAGTAACACTTTTAGCAATTTATCAGACAGAAGTAGTCATACAAGTGTGTGAGTTACATGTTCATTGGCACTCACCAAAAAATTTGTATTAGTGAAAAACATGCAAACAACCTAAATGCCAGTAGAATGGTTAAGTGAGCCGATATATCCATGCTGTGAAATACTGTGTAGCTGTTAAAACAAATGTTTGACCTGTGTGTAATCGTATAGGAAAAAATAGTATGTTGAGACAAAAAAGCAAGTTGCAGAGTATTTTGGTAAGATATGAATGTGTTTGGGTAATAAAAATATATCCTGTATGCAGGCAAAGTCGTCTGGAAGGACACATGCCAAACCCCTAAGTCGTTATCTCCAGGGTCTCTATTATGGCAAAACTTGCTCTTTTTAAAATATCTATTACTGTACTGTTTAAAAAGTTTATACAAAATGTATATTTTATAAGTAGGAGAAAATAATAAAGATATATTTTATTTCCCTACTGGACTGACCTGTGGTTCATCCTTCACAGTGTTGTATCTCTGGCACTGGCACCAAGGGAGGTCCTGGGTGGGGCAGGGCTGTTGTGCCAGACCAGCCTTGAAGCTCTTAGGCACATGAATTCGCAATGTTTAATATTTAAGATAATGCTTTATTTTTTTTAAAAACTTCGTCTCACATTTTAGAGGGTGTGGCTTCATTCTGTGATCTAGAGAATGGGGTCAAGGTCTGTTTCTTATCTCTCATTTTATAGACTTCATTTTGTAGCCTGCCTTCTTCCATATCCACATTATTAATTTGTTTTTATTCTAAGATTCCTCTAGTGTCGATTTTAGTTGCTCTGCTCTGGACTTTGTCTCTATTCCTCCCGCCTCCTCTCCCTTTTAACCATTTCCTTAAGGTTTAATTTATATGCTTTAAAATTCACCCACTCCAATTCACTTTTGTTTTTCTGGTATAGAATTATAGGAGAATGGTTATAGGATCCTGAGAATGGAATGGTTTAACCTCTTTATTGAATTTTGTGACCTTGAGCTGCTTCACACTCAGATTGTTTTAGATATGATTCTTTGATTGCAAAGAAAGAGACAAAACTAGCTTGGGTTGTGGTGGAATACCTTATTGAAAGAATACATGTACAATGATATTGGAAATAATCATGAAAATTGAAAAACAGGAATCTTATTGATGTCTCACAGAAGTTGGAGCCACATTTTGATTCTGGATCCAAGATGGCCCTAGAGACCACATCAGTAAAAGTTTATGGCTCTTCCATCTGGAACTCCACTGTTGTCCTTGAGTTTGGTCCTCTGTTTTTTATTTTTGCTATTATCCTATACGTCTCTTCTCTATTCATAGCTTTTGCCTGCTTGTCATGTGTCCATCTTCCTACACTAACCTTGCCCTGACTCCTTATCACTACTCCTGTCCATTCTTTCATCTTATTTCTGTTGCATACTGCGTCACTCTGTTGTGTTTTTGAGCACACAGTCTTGAGAGCAGGATGTGGCTCAGCCTTTTATGCCAGGCCATTGCAGAAGTTGTACCTAGGACAAGCATTAGGTGTCCTTGGTTGGGTAGTCACCTTGTAGTTCATTTGGTGGTGATTGGAGTGGAGTCAGAAAGTATCAAGCATGTTTCTCTGTAAGCGTGACATGACTGCCTAGAAGGGACTCTGGGCTAGGCAGTCACCATACTTGACAATGCAGAGCCTTGTTTTCCAAATCTACAAATGGGGGTGGAAGTTGGGTATGTTGACTGAGACATATCCTCTTAGAACACCTTGGAACACCTTAGAACAACTCAGCCTATCCCTTATTCCCTCTTCCATGATCTCAGCAGACATCATTACCTTCTTTTCACAGAAAAGGGAAGAATTCTCAACTGCCTGCCATTGTACCTCAAACTGTGATGGTATTGGCATTTTTTGCCTGCCTCTTGTCATTAGGAAAGACCTGTGTTCTGGACTTATTTTCTGTTTATGATCTTTTCTCCTGTATTTTCAGCCTTTCCTTCTGTTCCGTTTCCTACCTGACAGCTTTTAAGCATGCTTAAGTCTGCCTTGTCTTAAAAAATACATCCTTCTTTTAGCCCCACATCCCCCTGCATGTTCCCTTGTCCCCCTTCCCAGTCAGTTATACCACTGTTACTCTCTCAGTTGCTCTGATGATAGGACCTGAGCCTTAGAGTAATGACACACATTAGCAGTGTGAAATTGAGTGGAAGACAGTTGGTCCTTGATCTATGACTCTCCCTTCAGGGTGATGGAGAAAAATTAGTGAAATTCTAAGAAGTGAACATAAACCTTTTTTCACTCTGGGGTTTCTTATTCTAGTTCTTAGTCTTATATCCTTCCAAGCAAAAATGCCAACAAGCAAAGGAATCAAAGACAATATGGATGTGTAATTAATAGATTTACTACCTTATGCAGCAGGCCTTGAAAGGTGGGGTCAAAGTTCACAGTGTGGCCACAGTACTGGGTAGCTGATATGGACTCACATTATACTGAGAAAAACCGAAAGTGAATGAGGTAAGCCTTTACATGGTATGTTTGTGGCCTTTACATGGTATGTAAAGGCCACAATCAGAAGTGGCCTTTACATGGTATGTTTGTTTCATGTTGGAGAAAGGTTTGAAGGATCTTTTGGGATGGGTTTGTACAGGCAAAAAAAGAAAATTTGTTTGCTCTTCATAGTTGTTTCTAGATCATCGTTCCCTTTCTCCTCCCTAAACCATCTTGCTTTTGTCACATACCATCATAGTCAACTACCAATGAATGACCTCTTCTTAGGGCAGCCTTTTCATGAAGACAGAGTATGGTTACCTTGTTCCTTGTGTCAGTAAATGGGAGATAAAATGCATCCTTTTATGCTTTATAATTGTGTCAAATAATAAACTATGTTAGTTGATTTATAACTTAATTTTATATATCGATTTGAAATGTAAAAGGATAGTGGTATTTTCTATGGAGGGAGACTTATGATTACTTTACAGTTGGGGTATAATTTATGTACATAATTGTTATATGTTCATATATAAAGAATTTAGTCAGGAACATATCTTCAGATAACTCAGGTTCTGCCCGTATGCCTGTTATTTTGTTGTTAGATATATATTCTTCTGCCAATACATTGCAGCATTAAAGACACTTGCATGAAGTTCAAATCCTCATCCATAACTTGAGCTTTTCTCTGTTCCTTTATTTTAAAGAAAATTTTCTCTCATCAGCTTTCTATGTATGCTTTACTGAACATTTCCAATGTTTTAGAAATTGCACACTAAACTTTCATGAAGTTTTACTGTTCGCAGAGGAGAAATTTTGGCAGGTGATGGTGACGAATGTGCACCTTCTGTGAAACAATTATCCATGATACTTTAAAACCATGGGCAAGGGAGAGATTCTTTACCCATAACTCCCTATTAACAGCAAAAATCGTCTGCAACATATCTACAATAATTTAGGCCTTCCAACTTTTTTTTTCTTTAGTTGCCCAGAACATTAAAAAATTGAGTTGCTTGGCTGTTTAGATCAGCCCCCTGAAATGAAGAGATTTTTTTGGAATGCCTGGGAATTAAGTCAGCAGAAATTTCTGTCCCTGAATGCTATAGCAGGAATTAGTTCAATACACAGCTTCAAGACTGTGTTACAGATCAGATTGTTCAGCATGCTTAAAAAATGTTGTCTCCTGAGAAGTGTTATGCCTTCTCAAGGTTTTAAATATTTTTGAATTAGCAGTAATATTATCTAGTATAGTAAAACCCAATTTTCAATGTATCTTTAAATTTGATCTTCCTGGGCAAAAGTGGTAGACGGCATTCAAGAAAGCAAGTTTTAAAATGGCGTAATGTGGCTAAAGTCACAGGAAAAGAGCTGTGCTTATGGCTTTTTTTTTTTCTCTAATAGATATAGAGGACTTCTTTCCTTCTACCTTTGAAACTTAATTTGAAGTTATCTGGCAAAGGTTAAGATGAAAAAGGCATTGAAAGGGGAGATGGAGGCTTGGCTCTGAGCTGAGTTTAGTCTTTTCCAGCTGTGTGACTAATGACAGCACTTCCTCTTTCTCACCATTGAATAAATTGAGAAACTCCAGGTTAAACAGAGTTGGATGGGCTTTTTTATTACAGGGTTTCCCTGAACCTTTAACATATACATGTGTTGTGAGCTCCAAAGCCAGCTGTATTTCCCAGCTGTAGTATTGGATAACACACAGTGATTTTTCAGGATGTAATTTTCAGGTGGAAACACTGGGTGTATCACTAGCTTTCTAGATCTGACCTGCCATTCCTGAATGAATTTTAAAGGGTTTGGAAATTAGGGGGTGATAGGTAGGTAGGTAAGTGGGTGGGTGTTCATTTTTCTGGTATATTCTAAAAGATTTATAACTCCAATTAAAGATAAGAGCACTGTTGTATAGAAACCCTGAGCCTTCTGTATGAGTGCATTTTTAGACTCTGTAAAGAACTTGATAGGACACTCAGTCTCTGAAACTTCTGTATTGGGTCCAGGTAGTATCACAGAGAAAGGATGGGAAAACGATTGTAGTTCTCCACCCTGAAGTCTGGAGTTTACTTAAATGAGCAAGCGTTTCCTCAGCTGCAAAGTATAAGGTAATCCAAGACCTGAGAAGTGACTAAGATCATTAGATAGACCTGGGTGTGCTGCTTGCTTGCTGCAGCTTGTTTCTTCAGCTGCAAAGTATAAGGTAATTCAAGACCTGAGAAGTGACTAAAGATCATCAGACCTGGGTGTGCCTGGCTTGCTGCTTTTATGACCTTGGTTAATCTCTCACCTCTTGGGGGCTTCAGCATGTTTATCCATGAAATGACGAATTAGGCTAAGAAAATGCTGAGTGATTGCAAGAATCTCACAGCTTTTGCTTTATATGATAAGACCCTGAACCATGCTAGACCTACTCACCTTTCTCTGATTTATTCTGTTAAGACAGTGGTGCTTAACCAAGAGGGCAGCTGGAAGAACCAGTGCTGTGAAATGCTTTTGATTAAGACACAGTGGGCCATGACTCCAGGCCCCTTGCTATTTGACTTCTTTGATTTACTTTGGAGATGAACTATCTTCTCTGGGTGGAACCTTCCCTGGTGGATGTAGCAGAACAAGGATTCCTTATAAAGCAGTTTGTGTGAAAAGACCAGGAGGCTGTGGGAGGAGTGCTGCTAAGGAAGACAGTCTGATGCTAATTGGTGGCAGTCTTTCCCACTGAGCCCCAGTTCACCTTGGAGTCCTTCACCCAGTGTTTTTGGAATTCACTACCAGTGGCATCTTGGCACGTGGGATAAAAATTTACTGCTGTCCTGAGTGTAGTGGTTAAAGGTATGCTCTTTAGAGTAAGATGGGTTTCAACTTCTCTCATTTTGAACTGTTTGATCTTAGACAGTTAACCTCAGAGTTGGGTTCTAGCTGGATGTACTTGAGAAAGATACTTAACTTTTCTGTCGTCCTAGTTACCAGCTTTATAAAATTGGGCTAGTGGTAGTACTACTGGAAAGGGTTATTGTAAGTGAACATTAGATAATGTCTGTAATATGCTTAGAACATGCCAGGCACAAATAGTCCACAAATGTTGGCTCTGGTTGTGGTTATTGTGGTAGTGGTTTTTCATCTTCGGTATCACTTATGACAGGTCAAGTCATTAAAATTACATTGGGGAAAATCCTTTAAATGACCCATAAATTACAGGTTGAGTATCATAAATCCAAAATCCAGCATGTTCCAAAATCCAAAACTTTTCAGCACTAATATAATGCTCATAGGAGTCATTTTGGATTTCAGATTTTTGGATTTGGGATGCTTAACCTGTAAATATAAAGCAAATATTCCAAAATCTGAAATCCGAAACTCTTCTGTCCCAAACATTTGGGATAAGGGTTACTGAACTGTATGCATTCAACCCTATAGTGATTCTTGAGCACATTGAAGTTAAACTCAGTTAAACACTGAATTAAGGGGAGGAGCAAAAATGAAGTATGTTTGAGCATTTACATAATTACTTTTCCTTTAAAGAGAATGATGTAAAATTTAATAGTAATGGGGAACGAGTGTAGAATTCCAAAGTATTACTGATTTTCTCCATGTTTTACTAAATTCTGTTTTAATGATAAATGTCTATAACCTAGGGTGACCAATTTGGGGGGGAGGGGCAGGTTTTGCGGGGGGGTGGTTATTGAGGGCTTTGATAGGATGTAGGATTTTTAGTGCTAAAAGCAGACAGATAGGATGACTTGTCACTCTAAGCTTAATACATTTGCTTGTTATGAATACTAAAGGAGATAATATATATGAGAGCAAATAACACACTGCTTGGCATATAATAACCACTCCATAAGTTTTTGTGTAATTGAGTCTAAATCTTGATTGGGCAGATAAATACACTGTTCTTTGAGAAATTGTAGAGAAGGACTTGGCCAACTGCTTTATGTTGTTTTAAATTGGCATTTTTGGCCCCTTTGAACAGCTTTCACTGTCAGGCCCCTAGGCATTGGTTTCTTTCAGTCTTAATTTCCTAATCTGTAAAATGAGAATAGTAGTATTTATCTAAGGAGGAGGATGTAAGGATTTAATAATGTGATATTAGCACACTAAAAGTGTTCAGCACAGTGCCTTGCTCCCACTAAGGTCTTAATAAGTAGTAACTATTAGAATAATGAAGTCCTTTATCATTTATATAGATGGTGTTTGAAATCAGTAGTCCCTTCAGTGGAAAAGGTTAGAATGAGAGCTATTGATTGAGCTTTTAGCTTCTTTAGCTTTGTTCAGTTTTTTTCTTAGAAACTTTCTTATTCTAGAATTACTGAGGAAGAGTATTGTATACCTGCACAACTGAAATGTGTGTTTCTAATTTTATTTCAGGTAATGAGGAGTACCTGATTAATCTGATAGACTCTCCAGGACATGTGGATTTTTCCTCAGAAGTATCAACAGCTGTTCGCATTTGTGATGGGTGCATTATCGTGGTAGATGCCGTGGAAGGCATCTGTCCGCAGGTAATAATGGATGGCGATGTGAAAATATTTAAGTGGCCAAAGAAGGTAGGGAAATAGGAGGAACCCTTGTTGATTACTATGTACCACTTTAGGCATTTCATTGACAGAACATTGGTTTTATATTTCACATTTGGTAATGTTCCAGTCTGTGATGGAGTTAAGTTGCCAGAGTTTTGAAGGGATTTTAGAGATGGTGACTTTAACTCTAGATATTTTGGATTGAAGTGTCTGTGATATCCTCTTAGAAAGGGACTTAGCAAAAATTGGAGAAATGTTGCATTTGGGGAGGATCTGGAGGTTTTACTCCAATGATAGAGAAGGTTTTTGAATTGTGAGAGATTGTTGATCCCAAGATACTGAACTAGTTCTCCTCTGGGAGAAATTCTCTTCTGTTGATGGCTCAATTTACACATCTGTTTCCACCTACTTACACACACACACACACACAAACACACACACACACACACTCCCTTTCTATTTCTCTTAGTCTTCCATATCCTTAATCCAGTGTTTCTCATCTGTACCACCAAAGTTAAAAACTTCACCCCCTAAGGCCACAGGGAACTTAGCACTGTGGTGGGGATGGAGCTCAAGGTGCCTAAGTTCATTTCTTTAAAAATTTTTTTTGAAAACTTATGTTTTATCTTAAAAAACAATCACCGTTGTTTCTCCCTAACATACACATTTGTTTTAATTTTTTTTTAAAGAATAATACAAGATTTAAATTATTCAAATGAAGGAAATCTGATATTCTAAGAAGGTATACTATGATTATCCTATAGTCTCCCCTTGATTTCCCTTAATGGCACAGGTACCCAACTTGAGAGCCACAGCCTTCGTCTGTGTAGTGTCGTATGTAACTTGAAAGGATAAGTGAAACTAACACACCTGACTTTAAAATAGTAGACTAGAGGTTTCCTTTAAGAGATCAGGGATGTGTACACAGGTTGCTTCTGGAGAAATGTTTTATAATATTTTTTGATTTGTGTGCTGGTATCATGAGTTTTTATTTTATAATTATTCAGTTAACTCCGTGTACCTGTGTGTGTATGTGTCTATAGATACATATTTCCACCAAACCCTTCATATCTCTGCATAATTTTATTTATCCTTCTTAAACTGTCAGTTCCGTAGAGGTAAGGATGGTTTCTTGTCTGCATTCGTTTGTTACTGTGCTGTGGATATACTTTGTGGAATGCCTCATGAATACCTTTGTCTGACTGGCATAGTCTGAGTGGTGATAAAGGAGTATGGGAGTAGTTTTAATTATTTCAAATCATGAGTTTTACATTTTTCTTTCTGTTTTTATTAGACACAGGCAGTTCTGCGACAAGCCTGGCTCGAAAACATCCGTCCAGTTTTAGTGATTAACAAGATAGATCGCTTGATAGTGGAACTGAAATTCACCCCACAGGAGGCCTATTCTCACCTCAAGAATATTTTAGAACAGGTATTTTATTCTTCAGTATTTCAAAAATTAGGACTCAAAGAAAAGTTGTAAGGAAGTTAAGGAAGTTACTGAGTTGGATATGAGGCATTGCTACAGAAAATTGAACTTTTCCACTTAAGGTTTATGTATGTTGAAGTTTTGCTACAATAGTGGCGACAGAACAAACAGTGTTCTCAGGTCCTGGTAGAACCCATAGTATAAAGCTTGGATAATAGGTTCTCTTGTTTAAAATTTTGTAGCTTGGTTCCAAAGTGAAGCAATACTAGGAGGCACTATGGTGTTTTATTATCTGTCTTTAGACGAAATTTTACCCAAACATTCATTCATTCATTTATTTGAGCAAACATTTCACTTGTATATTGAATAAATGAATTATTGAATGTCCATTGTGTGCTAGGGATTATCAATATAACAATGGATAGATCAGAGTCCTGTTTTCAAAAGAGCTCAAAGACTGTACTTGGGGAGACAGTTAAAGAGTTATTTGGAGAACAGTGAGGTAAGTCCTGAGTGTGATTTGACAGCATAGAAGAGGGGCCACCTAACCCAGTCTGGATCAAGAGGAAAGAAGGAATTAGAAGTCTCACAGTGGCTGCCTTTAGGTGGAAGAAAGGTAGATGTTTGCCAGGCAGAAAATTAGGGAAAGGACATTCATAAGAGAAGAACTAGAATGTGCAAAGTCATAAAGGCAAGAGAAAGCTTGGGTACAATGTTTCATTCAAGGTACTACAAATTGTTCATTATAGCTGAAGAATTAGATCATGTTAAGCAGTGATGAGATGGGAGAAAGGAGTATGAGACTTAGATTTTGGTGAACCTTATATGCCATGCATAGGAGTTTGAAATTTCTTCTTCAAGACAGTGGAAAGCCATTGAGGAGACCAACCTGAGTATATTTATTTGCTAACAGGAGGCAATGATACAGGTAGAGTAATAAAAAAGAATTGATGGATGGATCTAGTTCCTTGTAGAAATAGATACAGGTGAAATACTCCTGCCCTGCAGTAGCAGACGAAGGGCCAGCAATATTTGCAGGTGTAAACAGATTTACAAGCTGGCATATGGGGAACTTGCAAGAATTCTGAGTAATAGGTTCCACTTTCTTTCTGAGCTAGGAAATAAGATTACTGCTTATTTGGGAGTGAAAATAGTTGGGGAATAGAGGTTGGGAAGAGGGCCTGAAGAGAGTGGTGAAAATTTCAAGCAGCTGATGTGAGAGAAATGGGCAAGGGAGTTGACTATGGTTACAAACTAGGACTGTAGGAATTGGAAATCCCGAGTTACAAGTCATACCAGACCTCAGTACTGCAAAACAAAGATTTAACATTTATGTTAAACTAAAAATAATCACCATAAAAATGACCTTCCAAAAGCCTTATGATTTAGTTTTCTTGGGTTTTGAAAGAATGCATCAATAACCTGTAAGTTATTCATTGATTGTAAATGTCACCTTCATCTGTGTGTGCCCAAACTGTGACTGATGATTCTCTAACAAAAGTTAGGCAATGCTTCTCCTACCATGAGCATGCTAAGCAGCTGAGTGACACTCTGCCATTTCACCGTCTCTCCTAGATTAATGCACTCACAGGAACTCTTTTTACTTCTAAAGTCCTAGAAGAAAGAGCAGAGAGAGAGACTGAATCCCAGGTGAATCTAAATTCTGAACAAGGAGAGCAAGTGTATGACTGGAGCACTGGCTTGGAGGACACAGATGATTCTCACCTTTACTTCTCTCCAGAACAGGGAAACGTGGTGTTTACCAGTGCAATAGATGGATGGGGCTTTGGGTAAGTCTGTTTGAGTCTCATTAAATCTTTTTGTGGATTTTATATGCAATTGCTTTTTTTTTTAGTTAAACTCTTTATTTTGAAATAATTGCAGATTCACGTACAATTGTAAGAGATTACATGGAGAATTCTCTTGTCTCCTTTAGTACCTCCCCCACCTTGGTAACATTTTTATAGTACAACCAAGGCTATGACTTTGATGTGGTCAAGATAGAGCACATTTCCATCACAAGGCTCCCTCATATTGCTCTTGTATAGCTACACCTTCCTTCCCAGCCCCAAGTGCTCTTTAACCCCTAACAACTATTAATCTGTTCTCCAAATTTGTTATTTCAAGAGTGTTATAAAAATGGAATCAAATGACATGTTACAGAAAAGGAACCAAACAATATGTAACCTATTTTGGATTGGCCTTTGTCACCCAGCATAATTCTTTATAGACTTATCCAAGTTGTTGCATATATTAATACTGTAGTTGGTACCTTTTTATTGCTTAGTATTCTGTGGCATGGATTTACTAGAGTTTAACCATTCACCTATAAAAAGACATCTGGGTTTTCTTTTTCCAGCTTTTGGCTATTGTAAGTAAAGCTTTTGTAAACATTCATGTATAGTTTTTTGTGTGAACATAAGTTTTCCTTTCTCTGGGATAAATGCCTAGAAAATGCTGGGTCATATGGTAGTTGTATGTTTAGTTTTTAAAGAACTGCCAAACTGTTTTCCAGGGGGGCTACACCATTTCATATTCCTGCCAGCAGAGAGTGATCCAGTAGCTTCAAATTTTCACTGTCATTTAGTATCATCACCATTTTCATCTTAGCCATTCTGATGGGTGTGCACTAATAGGTTATTATGGTTTTAATTTGCATTTTCCTCACAGCTGGTGATATTAAACATCTTCACGTGCTGATTTGGCACCTGTATATCCTCTTGGTTTAAATGGCTCCTCATGTCCTTTGCTCATTTTCTAATTATATGTTTTTGTACTGTTGAGTTTTGAGAGTGCTTTTATATTTTAGACACTAGTCCTTTGTCTCATATATGCTTTGGAAATATTTTATCTCAGTCTGTAGCTTGGCTTTATATCCTCTTAAGAGTGTCTTTCAAAGTGGGCAAAGTTTTTAATTCGGGTGAAGTTCACTCTATCAGTTTTTCTTTTTATGGATCTTGTTTTTAGAGTCAAGGTGAAGAACTCTTTGCCTAACCCTAGACCCTGAAGATTTTTCTCTCGTTTTTTTTTCCTAAAAGTTTTATAGTTTTACTTTTTACATTTAAATCTGTAATCCATTTTGAGTTAATTTATGTAGAAGGTTGTGAGACTAAGTCCAGATTCTTTTTTTTCTTTGGTCTATGGATGTCCAAATTACCCAGCACCATTTGTTGAAAAGGCTGTCTCACCTCCATCGTATCGCTTTTGTACCTTTGTCAAAACCAGTGGGGCATGTTTACATGGGCCTGTGCTGAGTGTTTCATTCTGTTCCTTGATCTGTGTGTCCATCTTTCCAATAGCACCACATAGTCTCGATTACTGCAGCTATAGGATAAGTCTTGGAATCAGGTAGAGTATTTCTGCCCACATTATTGTTCTTTTTTTCAGAATTATTTTAGCTGTTCAAGGATCTATGCCTTTCCATATGAATTTTGTAATCATCTTGCCTATATCTGTAAAAACATCTTGCTAGAATTTTGATGGAAATTGCATTCCTTTTGATAGCAACTTATTCTCTCATTTCCTTTTGACTGAACATATTTTGCCTTGGACAGTATAATATATTAAAATATCTTAATTTTCCATGTTGGTAATAAATTATAGATACCTTAGTCTGCTTTATGCCTGAAAGGTCATACCAAACTTAAATAAATTCAGGTAATTGAATATATAATGAAAGTAGAAATTATGAACCTGCTAAGAATTTACACTTTCCATATATGGTTGATGGCTTGCCATTATCACCTTTCTGGGCTTCAGTTTCCTCATGTGAAAAATAAGAATATTGGGCTAAGATGATTTGTAAGAATTTCTTGCAATTAAAAAGCACAGTGATTCACTCAGTCACATCACAAGGTCAGACCTGTGGATCTCCTAATTTATGAGCATTCTACTGGTGAGCCACAAGGTGGGGGGCTTGTCCTTAGAATGATTTTCATATGTCATTTAATGCTTTTTGCTAATTTAAGTTTAAATCTTACAAATTGGGGGAAGTTTATTGTGGGAGAAGGAGTGAGGAGGGGCTTGAATGGATAGAATAATTTATGTATCCCTTACGACTGTTGACATGTTTAGATCCTATCAGTCAATAAGTGATTGTTCCCATGTAGACAATTTCATATTTAGAAATCTAGTGCCTGTTCTCAACAAGTTGATATGTTAATTTATGGGAAAGTGGTGGAAATGAAAGGTCTGGGGACCTTTTTTTTCCCTCCAATTTTCCCCTAAAATGTCAGTGAATAGGCAGAGTTGATAGCTGCATGCATCATAAAAGGTGGAAAATGAGCTCATTTCAGAATTTGGAAGATGATTCTGTAAACTCACATACAGTGGGACAGGATTAAGAAGTGTGACTAGAGGCTAAACCTACTAGGTCTGCTGCGTAAATGTATCCTGTTAATCAATGTTAATCCAGGAGAATCTGCTCTGAAAAGCAGAAACACATAGACTTGGATGGGTAGCAGCAAGAATCTAAGTCCTTGTTTTAGATAAATAGAACTGAAGCCCCAACTTTGTAGAATAGGGACAGTAAAGGAGATAATGAAAAGCCCTTCCTAATAGTTTTATTTGTCATCTTGTACCAGTGTCTTAGAATCCTGTAATTAATGTTAATTTGCTGGGTAGCTTGGAAGGCAAAAGGGTATATGGCTCAATATTTCATACTTGGCCAAATTGTCATTCAGAGAGATAGGCAGCAGATAGATCAGGAAAATTTTGTAATATAGATCTGTTCTGCAGGTCTCTTAGAATCTTTTTTGAAGTTAATTCTTTAGAGGAAATGAATTAAAATAGAATTCAAGAATGGAGAAATGCTAGAACCTGTGTTTTAAAATTATAACTGACATAAAAGCACTAAGCTATAATGGGAAATGCGTAGATGTTAAGCAAATTTTGTGGTAACTATGGGATAAAAAAGAATGAAAAGGGTAGGAAACATTATTTTGAAAGAGTTATGTACCTATCTATGTGTATATGTAAATAAATGGTAGACTAGAAAAGGGCTTGAGGATAGTGGCCTAAGCAAATGGATAAATATCTTACTATAATTTATGGTTTTGAGAGATTTTAGAGTATTTATGAAAATATTTTAGTTTGCTACTTTTTTTTTTTTTGAGACAGAGTTTTTTTCTGTTATACTGGCTGGAGTGCTGTGGCATCATCATTGCTCACTGCAACCTCTAACTCCTGGGCTCAAGCGATCCTCCTGCCTCAGGTTACCGAGTAGCTGGGACTATAGGTATGCACCACCACACTGGGCTAATTTCTTCTATTTTTGCTGAAGAGTGTCTCAGTCTAGCTCAAGCAATCCTCCTGGCCTCCCAGAGTGCCAGGATTACAGGTGTGAGCCACATGCCTGGCCTTAAGTTTACCACCTTTAGAATTAATACCAGGGTGTTGACCTGATGCATCATTGTAAAAAATAAAATATAATACAGTCTGGGTTACACAAATCAACGTTTTAAAAAATCCTAGAAATATAACAGAAACCACACTGGAAATCCAACTGATCAAAGTAGTTATAATAATAAATGTATGAAGTCCCCCATTAAGGAGGTAAAGTATTTTAAAAGAAGGAAATTTCATTTAAAAAAAATGAAGTTTCAGAAGTTTGCCGCATAAAAAAGATAAACATAAAGCATAATGGACAGAGGCTTAATACCAAAGCTCTAGCTCAGGTATGTCAATCAAATGTGAGCAAAAAGAAAGTAGGTTTGGCAATATTAATGATAAAATGGAATTTATGGCAAATTAATTCTGGCATAAGGATCATTTTATGCAGATAATGGACACATTTCACTAGTGAAGAGATTATAGATCAACTGTCATAATAGCAAGGTACATGAGACAAAAATAAAGCTATAAATTGAACTCTTGGGCATGTGGTTTGGGGGGAGAATTTTACCATATCACTGGCAGACTCTTCACAGATTAAGTCAACAGAAACATAAACCATATGAATAGCACAATTAGGCCGGGCACGGTGGCTGACGCCTGTAATCCTAGCACACTGGGAGGCCAAGGCAGGCGGATTGCTCGAGGTCAGGAGTTCGAAACCAGCCTGAGCAAGAGTGAGACCCCGTCTCTACTATAAATAGAAAGAAATTAATTGGCCAACTAATATATATAGAAAAAATTAGCCGGGCATGGTGGCACATGCCTGTAGTCCCAGCCACTTGGTAGGCTGGGGCAGCAGGATTGCTTGAGCCCAGGAGTTTGAGGTTGCTGTGAGCTAGGCTGATGCCATGGCACTCACTCTAGCCTGGGCAACAAAGCGAGACTCTGTCTCAAAAAAAAAAAATTAGCACAATTAAAGTCAGAATTTAAGTGTCAGTGAAGAATATACAAAATGTGTTTCTATATCAGGCAAAAAAATAAAAAAAAAAATTCAAGTTCAAAAGCTAGAAAAAGTTGCAGGTTTGATATGCTCATTACTTAGTCATTACCTCCAGTTTTAACCATCAGAAAATAGATCCAAGTTGCCAATATGGAGATCAAAGTTTCACCTTTATTCATTGAGGACCTACATAACACTCCTAAAGAACAGGGCTTCTTGCTAAAGTTAGGTTGGAGAATGCTTAGGACTCGGGCCATAGTTAGGTGCCTCTTAATGTCTTCCTCATGTGTAGACCCTTGGACCTGCCTTTGGATCCTGAATTGGATATGCAAATCTGCGTGGAGGCTTGCAGCCTGCTTAGCAAAACTGGGTGTGTTGATAAATGAAAAACTGCAAAGATAAGGGTTTCCAGACTTATATCATCTGGAAGGAAAGCTCTGGTCCCTGCTCTGGTTTTGCTGAACCACAGGAAGCCAGGGAGGAGATCTGTACTTTTAACTGATCCATACAGTATGTGGTAAGGACAGCCTGCTTTCTTTTGGAGGCACAGGAACTCTACCCAGTAGGTGTGCTGGCCTTTCACCTTCTCTTCTCTTGTGGAGGAGCTATTGATATGTCACCTGTGAACAGATGGTTTTATTTCTTCATTTCTAATCAGTAGACCATTTATTTCCTTTCTTGTCTTAATTGTGTTAGGTTGGGCTCCCAGTACGGTGTTGAAAAGAAGTTGTAAGGGGATATTCTTGCCTTGTTCTTGAGTAGGCAAGATGCTGGTACTTTGAAAGTTCTAGTCTCAAATCTCAGTTAAACATTTTGTTCTCTGGAGAAAGGTATTTCCTAGGCCTTTTATCCCAGATGATGCAGATACTACTTGTAGCACCTTCATCGGTTGATTGACTGCTCTCCTATGGCTGGAGACTGTGGTGGTAGCTGGTTTGTCTGTGGGCTGATGAGAGTTAGGTCAGTATGTGTATGTTTACCATTTAATCCAGGGCATTAAAAAACTTGTTCTGGCAGGTTGTAGCTATAGAGGTCATTTCCTTTGTGAGCAACAGTCCTTTATAGCAGGAAAGAACTGAAATAAGGTTTTATTGTTGGCATAGTTGTGATGGGCAGCTGGAACCTGCACTTCCTTGGCTCTTGTTTCTTTTATCTTGTTTTATATGTGCCAAATTAAGAGAGGGAGCTATAACATGAATTCTAATTCATATTAATTTAGAGAATGTTGGCCAAGAACATGGACTTTGGAGCAAAACTACTTGGGTTTGAATCCCAGCTTCACTTCTTACCTGTATAATCTCTCTATGCTCTGTTGTCCTTTTCTGTAAAATGGGAGAAATCTGTAGGATAGTTGAAATGATTAAGTTTAGTTATACATCTGAAGAACTTTGAATAGTACCTGGCACAGAAACATTCTAGTATTAGCTATACTTACTGTTATTAATAACATGTACGTTTGGTTTTCTTTCAGAATTGAACACTTTGCCAAAATCTATAGTCAAAAGATTGGCATCAAAAAGGAAGTTCTTTTGAAAACCTTGTGGGGAGATTATTATATAAATATGAAGGCTAAGAAGATTATGAAGGTTGATCAGGTAATGTGGCAAATGTCCCTTTGATTCTTGGTCACATTCTTGCCATATGAAAACCTGTACTGTAATACTTTTAATAGATGTAATTCAGCTTTACTTTATGTAGGTGAGTTCACGAGGGATTTGTAAACTGTATATAAAAATTGGGAAAGCCTTACAAGTCTTGTATCCAAGTATTGTTTACATAGAATTCTTACCCTTTTTAAATGTGGTGAACAAAGACCTGCATTTTTTTTTTTTTTTTTTTTTTTTTTTTTTTTGAGACAGAGTCTCACTTTTGTTGCCCAGGCTAGAGTGAGTGCCGTGGCGTCAGCCTAGCTCACAGCAACCTCAAACTCCTGGGCTCAAGCGATCCTCCTGCCTTAGCCTCCCGAGTAGCTGGGACTACAGGCATGCACCACCATGCCCGGCTAATTTTTTGTATATATACTTTTAGTTGGTCAATTAATTTCTTTCTATTTTTAGTAGAGACGGGGTCTCGCTCAGGCTGGTTTCGAACTCCCGACCTTGAGCAATCCGCCCGCCTCGGCCTCCCAGAGTGCTAGGATTACAGGCATGAGCCACCGCGCCCGGCCTTGCATTTTTTTTTAAGAGAACCAAAAGTCTGAGATCTTGGGCACCTGAAGACACATACTTTGTGTCATGCCTTTGTATGTCTCCTTCACCGTAAAGAAATGTCTTTTCTAGACATACCATTTCTCACTGGACTTCTAGTCTCAACTGAGGCCTTACCTCATGGTGTGCTGCTCCCCGTGCAGGCTGATGGGCAGTGGGAGGTGCTCTGTAACGCCTTCCTCTGTAGATAGAGGTGATGTGGGACTGCTTAGTCACGTAGCCTCAAAGGACACTTTTCTTGAAGCTTTATATTTTTAATGTAAAATTCAGGATTTCGTAAATTTGTTCTCATTGAAAATCATATATATTCCTTTTAGAAAGTACTCATAAAGTCACAGAAAAAGAAGGAAAAACCAGAAGCCAACAGTGTTAGTGATATGGTTGTAATTTCTTTCATTCCTTTTGGATAATATATACTTCTCTCAGTTGAGATTATACTGTTTATATAAGCTGCCTTTTTGCTTAATGTTATATCATGAACATCTTCCCTTGCCTCTAAAAGCTTTTTTATAAACAGTATATTTAAAAGGGAGTGAACATAGTTAAGTGGGAAAGAGCAGGCTTGAGAATTAACTCTGTGTTTGAATCTGGGCTCTGCCACTTACTGGCTCTGAGACTTTTGTCTCATTTGTTTCACCTGTAAAATTGAGATAATAGACGTGTAGTGTAGTTATAATTGTATGAAATAATCTGTGTAAACTCTGCAGAACAGCTCCTGTCACATAGTAAGCATCCTGTTATTTTGTGAGAGTACCACTGTTTATGTAATCATTATCTTAAGATTGGACATAGTTGTTGTTTTTTTTCCCAAATATTTTGCCATTGTAAGTAAAGCTGTGGTAGACGTTTTTGTGCATAGGTTTTTGTTTTCATTATGATATTTTTTAAACCAGGAATGACTTTTAATTTCCTAATACTTTTGCCAATAGTTCTTCAGAAAGGAGGTATCAGTTTATATCCCATCACATGTATATGTTAGAGTATATACCTCAAGGTGCTCTTGATATTAACTTTTTGCATATTTTGGTAGGAGAAATGATAGGGTTTCTTTGTGAACATTAGACTGAAGTCCATGAAAAGAGCAGAGTATTGTGGCTCTGGGTCTGGGTGTTGTGTGTGTTTCTTTCATTTTAGTGGTGGGGCAGCCATAGTGATATGTCCCCCAAATGGTCATATTATTTGTGAAGTCTGTTTTTCCCAAAGGAAGGGAACACTTGGTTGTTGACTATTTAGAGCATTCTTATAACTACTTTCATCTACTTTACTGTTGAATAAATATTTTCAAGTAGAAATGAGGCATATTGATAATAAAAACATGTCAAGAATAAATATATAAATGGCTATTAAATGTTGAGGAACTTAAGCCCATATATTGTTTTCTGCAGGCTAAAGGAAAGAAACCTTTATTTGTACAGTTGATCCTGGAAAATATATGGAGTTTGTATGATGCTGTCTTGAAAAGGTAAGACTGTTATAAAATTGTTTATCTTTGGGCAGTATAATTTGCCTTACTTTCCAGTTTAATGAGTTACTTGAGAAAGCTGAGATAGGCTGAGAAAGGGAACAGAGCTTTTGCAGATGAGTTGATTGCGGGGCTTGGAAACAATTTAAAGGAGTGTGTGTAACCCAAGAAAAGGGTGGTGGAGGAGAAGGAAGAACAGCAATATTTTATAGAATGCTGAAGTGAAAAGATAAAACGATGGAAAGAGACAGTAGGCCTTTGTTTTTACAAACCCAGTTTAAAAAAATAGTAATTGTAGCAGAAAAGATACTGGATTTCTAGGATCTTTAATAGGGAACTTGGTAAATAACTTGCCTGCTACAAATTTGCTTTAGTGTATTTACTTTCTAAGTTATTGTAGAGGTGGAATAATGACTTTTTAGCATTTATTTGTAAAATGTCTTTACCAATTGACATAGTTTGCTTAAGGCGATTGTGAATGGTGCCTCATGGGACATTTTAGAGAAGGATGCACTTGAGAGTGTAGGAATAGAGGCTGAGGAGTCCTCTGCTGTGTCAGGGTCGTCTTCAAACATTTTTAGGTTTTTTTTAAAAGATGTAGCACATAAGGAAAAAAAATGTGCCAGATAATGTTGAGTTCCTTTTCCCTACTGCTTGTTCATATCTGTATGTGACTGTTTTCCCCCTCCAATCTTGTGTTTGCTCTAGGGACAAAGAAAAAATTGATAAAATAGTGACTTCTTTAGGATTAAAAATTGGAGCCCGAGAGGCACGACATTCAGATCCTAAAGTTCAGATCAATGCCATTTGCAGTCAGTGGCTGCCCATATCCCACGCTGTTCTCGGTATCCTTTATTTTAATGGTTGTTAATGAAATAGTTTTGATAAAACAAGAAAAAACAATGGGTTATTGGCAATGAGGAAATCCTCTGGAAATAACACATTCCAATCTAAAGTAAGTCTTCTCTGCTTATTTAGTGTTCTACCATGAAACTACATTTAATACTTCAAAATTTAATACACTAATTAGTGTCAGTACTACCAGTAAGGAATTTTTTAAAAGACATTTCTGTTTTTGTTTAGCAATCTGTAAAAATAAAAATGCACTAAGATTTGTATACAGATATTATATATATAGATAGATTTAGATATATATATATAGATATGTAGGTAGATAATTTAGAAGTTTGTGTTAAATCACTGTTTCATTTCAAGGTCACAAGTAGCCAACCTGCTTGCTAAGCTCTGTTGTCCCCTTTGTTCCATGAGCCTCAGTGTTAGAGTATCTGTCATGAGGATCCTGTCTTAGCTTCAGAGCTTTAGAGCATTCATGAACTCCCTGCAATTGTGTACATATTTTGAGATGTGATGCATAAAACAACGTTGCCTTACAGCCCAGGCATTTTCTGTATAAACAGACCCTGTTGCCTCGATATTTAGTGCACTCAGTGACTCTTTGCCTTGATGGAGGGCGCTAGTTCAAGCCTTTCAGTCCTTAACAAGAGACTTCAGCTATGGTGTGTCAGAAGCTTCCTAGTCCCCTTGATATCACTGCTGAGAGGGTGGAGAAACTGATGTGCACGGGATCACAGACGTTTGATTCTCTTCCACCGGAAACCCAAGCACTGAAAGCAGGTGAGGCAGAGATGAACATACTGGAATGTACCATGTCGTTGTCTCTCCTCAGTCCAGGCTGCTCTAGACCAGTTTGCTGAGTGGCTGGCCAATTTGTCAAATGTCCACTTCCATAAATAAATAGTTTCACAAATGACCATTTCACCAGCTTTGGTTCTCTTCTCCCCAAAATTTCGGTTTTGCTATAGTCATTTTGCTTAGCTAGTGGGTTGGGAGACCAGAGACTCTGGGAATCCTCCCTCCTGCCCTGATCTTATTTCATAATCGTGTTATATTCCATACTCCCAAACAAGCAAGAATGTGTTCCCTTAGCTGTGGCATCACTGCCATGCTGTGTCCCTAGGGACTGTGGAAAGGTGGTTCTAGGGGCTGTGCTGCTCGTTAGAAGCCCTGTACACATGCGCCATGTGGAGAGGGAGCTGCCTCCCGTTCTGCTCCCTGTGGGCTCCGTAAAATTCGTTTGTATGTGCTCTCTGTCTCCAATTCTTTTCCTCCTCTTCGGTTGCATTTGTAACCCTGGCCCCCAAAACCACTCCAGTACTGCTCTTGGGGTCACTATAGACTCTCACTTTGTTAAATCTAATGGCCAGTTCTCAATCCTCATTTGACTAAATCTGTCACAAACATTTGACATAGCTGATCACTCCTTCCTTGGAACACTTTCTGCCCTTGACTTCTAGGCTTCCACATGCTTCTACTTTTCTCCCTGTCTCCTTGGCTGCTTATCCTAAATCTCTTTTTCTGGTTCATCTCCATCTCCCTAACTTTAACTTCGGGGTGCCCCAAGCAAGGCTTAGTCTTTGGACCTCATCTCTTTTACCTGTACTCGCTTTTTTGGTGATCTTATCCAATCTCAAGGCTTTAAATGACAGTTACACGCTCAGAGTTCCAACGTCTGTGTCTCTAGTGTATATCTGTTCTCTGATCTCCAGACTCGTGTCCAGTTTCTACAGTCCCTCTCTCTGTTCAGCTGTCTAAGAAACATCTCAAACTTAATGTGTCCCAAACTGAGCTTTTTATCTTATGCTCAAACCTGCCTTGCTAGTTAACTCCCATCTTAGTTAGAGGAACTTCCATCTTTTCATTTGTTCAATCCAAAAACTTCAGAGTCATCTGTGGCTCTTAACATTTACCTTATACTGCTACATCCAGTCCATCAGCAAGTCCAGTTTATTCTTATAGAATCCAACGACTTCCCAACATTTTAACTTCTGCCTGGTTATTGCAGTAGTTTAACAACTAGAGTAGCTGCTTCTGCTCTTGATTTCCTTTAGTGTTTTCTCAACACTGCCCCCAGAGTGATCCTGTTAAAATGTGAGGCCGTGTTGCTTTATTCGTAATTCCTATAGTTTTATTCACACTTGAATTCTTTATGTACAGATTATTTTGATATGAGGTGATGGGTGGCTTAAAAAATACAGTATCTTTTCAACAGTCAACAAGGTAGCTTGTTAATAAAATAAATAGTTTATTAAGGCTTATAGTGGGTGTTTAACCTCATTCCATACCTGTAGCTCTTACATAGCAGCTCACCCAACCTCCTACTCCATTGGTTTTGCCTTCATTTGTGCCAATTCTGCTTACTCTTGCTCTTCTATTCTTTCCTAAAAATCTTACAGTTCTCTAAGTGGCATTTTATCGAGTTATAGAAAGTTATGGACTACTTATACATTAGATGATGCCATGTCTTAAACATCTTAATTGTTTTCCAGAAAAATCTATTTTTTAAATAATGAGAAAAATAGTGACATTTTTACTTCGTGTTTCTTTAGCTTTTATGAAATGTGGAAGTGAGGACACTGCTCCAGTTATTATCTTTGTTTCCAAAATGTTTGCAATCGATGCTAAGGCCTTGCCTCAGAATAAGCCAAGGTAAGGAAAAGAGAGAAGTGGGGCTGGGGTAGGGAAATGGGGTATGTTCAGTGGGTGTGTAGTTGGGGTGTGGGTGGGAGGGCACACATAATGTTTTTCTTCTTCAACCCAGAATTCATATCAAGCCAACCCCCAGCGTACCATACAGTTTGTATAGTAATATATCCTTTTGTGATAGCTTTGTAGGAGAAAGCTGTTGAAGTCAACTCTGGGATATTGATTTGAACTGATGTAAATTTGAAGAAGAGTAGTAATATCAACCGTTAACTTTTGCTAAACATGTCAGGAAAGTCTTAATCTAAGCCTGCCTTGCATCATCTAATTCTGTCTACCTCAATGGAGATTATGAGTATTTTTGCTTCTCTCTCTGTGTATTACATGTGTACATATGTGGCAGGTGTGAGAGATGGATTATTTCTCAAGTTCTGGAGTCTTGGGGCATCTGTCTGTTCTTTATCCTCTGTTTTTCATACGTGTTCCCCTCCTTGCTGTCTGCTGCCTTCCCCACCAGTTTAGGTAGTGACCATCTCTTGTGGAAATTGTTGCAGCACCCTCCTAGCTGGTACCCCTGCCCCACCTTTAGTTCTGCCAGCCCATTTGCCACCCTTCCTTCAGAATGATCTGAGACTCAGCTGTGAAGATGCAAGTCTCTTCCTTAGAATCCCTTAGTGTTTTACCTCAAGTATGAAGTGATGGTGATGATTTCAGTAGTACTTGGGGAAACAAGTTTTTAATTAGTTGTCATATTTATTTTAATGTGCATTCGTGTATGTTGCCTATTTATGTAAAGTGATGCAGCTTTTCTTTTCCCAGCAATGAGATTTTAAGTTTTAGTGAGTTAAAAATGTTTGTCCATTTAAATAAAGTATTAAGTAAATAATATGTTGATAATAGCTGAAATGAAAATGATATGTGGGTGAGTGAGGGTCAGATCACCAAGCTGTGAAATAAACAACCTGCCTTAGTGGCATTTGAGACTTAGCATGACCTGATCCCCCAAACCATTTTTCAACTAGATTTTTATTTCTGTTTCTCTACATGTAGCAACAGTTTCTTGATATTTTAGGAAATTCAATTATTTGGCCAGTAGGAGCATCTCAGAGATTCTAGTAGAATCCTAGGAAATATTGGAGAATTGGAAAACTTGCTCTTGAGATTTCAAGTACATGTATTTATATCATTTAAAATTCCTACCTGTACTCATCCTTCCTTTTCTTGCTGAAGAATGATAGTATTATTATGCCTTTACTATTAATTACATTTTCTGTGAACATTTTTCTGAAATATTCATCAGTGTTTTCCTGAATTTAGTATATTTCTGGTAGTGCAATTAATTCTATTCCATTAGATTGTTTTACTGATTTTAGCCTTTTCTTATTTAACCAGTATCAGTTTCAACAATTGTTATACAGCAATAGAGTGTTCTCAGGTGTAACTAGGTAAGGTCATCATCATTACTTTGCTCTTTAACATCTTCTAGCTGATTTCTCATGTAAGTTTCACTGTTTTTAAAATTTGAGAAATATACCGTTGGAGGTTGGTATATTTCCATCTCTACTATTTTATGTATACCCAGCCAGGAGCAGGAGAGTATTATTTTCCTTTAATATAGACTGGAATTTGTTAAATTCTGTGTGATATATGTCAAAGAGAAAAGTAAAGCAGGAAATGGGATGGGACACCAGGAAAACCTAAAAGAGTGTTCCTTGATTTAATGAAAACACTGTCTTTTACTCACTGCTCAACAGTGCCACTTTGTTGTTCATGAAGTCTCTGTATGTGAATGGGGCTGTTACAGAACTTCTCCCATGTTCTTGTGTTCTTGCCTCTTTTCCTTTCCCCTTCACATTCACCTCCCAGCCTGACCTTTGAATCTTCACTCGACATTCTCACCTCTGGTCTCCTTCATCTTTAGTATTAGTAACTATTGTCCCTTTAGGAAGTATCATCCATGGTTGGTTATACTATAGCCTAGATATAGCTCACAACCCACAGCTGTTTCCTTACTAGTAGAGCCCTGTTTTCTTGCAAACAAATTCCTCTTTGTTCTCAACAAATACTGGATACAGTATCTTCTGCTTTGTTTCCCTCTAGCACCACTCCCAGTGCCCACCACAGTGCCTGGCACATCACAGGTGTTAGCTGGATGGGTGGCTAAATACATAGAGAGATAGCAAGCATCTGTGCATGTGTTAACTCGGTGACTGTAAATGCTGATTATCCCAGAGCTTGTCGTGAACTTAGGCAGATGAGGATTTAATAAATAAGGTGAGGCTGGGTGCAGTGGCTCACGCCTATAATCCAAGCCCTCTGGGAGGCTGAGGCGGGCAGATTGCTGAAGGTCAGGAGTTCGAAACCAGCCTGAGCAAGAGCAGACCCTGTCTCTACTAAAAATAGAAAGAAATTAATCAGCCAACTAAAAATCTATAGAAAAAAAAATTAGCCAGGCATGGTGGCACATGCCTGTAGTCCCAGCTACTCAGGAGGCTGAGGCAGAAGGATCACTTGAGCCCGGGAGTTTGAGGTTTTTGTGAGCTAGGCTGCCGCCACGACACTCTAGCCCGGGCAACAAAGTGAGACTCTATCTCAAAAAAGAAACAACAACAAAAAAATAAGGTGAACAAATATGCTGCTTTTCTATTATAACTGAAGCTAAAATGAAATCAACATTTATTGAAGATGCTGATTTTATCATCTTTAATTCCTCCTGAGTGAAAGACCATAGCCTGGTGACAATGAGCATAGACTTTAGAGCCAGACAGGTATGAGTTTGAATTAATTATGGCTCCTCCATTTGATATCTGTGTGACTTTGGTCAAGTTTTCAAAATATCAAGTTTCAAAATATTTCAAAATACCAAGTTTCAAAAACTCAAGTTTTCAAAATATCCATTTTCTCATATGTAAAATAGGGGTATACTATCTACTTCATTTAATTGCTGTGATAAATACGTGATATGGTGTGTGTAAAGTGATTAACACAGCGCCTGGAGCATAGTGATAAGACCATTAGAAGAGACTGTGTCTCTTCAGGTTGCTACCTGGTGCATCCTCGCTGCTCTAAGAATAATACTTTGTTCTGCATTCATATTTTAATTTATACTTTTCAGATACGAGTTTTTAGCAAAAGTCTAAGGAAAGTATTACCTAAGGATTGGTTGAAGGAACAGCTGGAATGTGTAGCCTGGGGGAGAGAAGGAAGGGGGGATGGCATGTGTGCAGATAATTCAGAGGAAAGGGGAGGCAAGTAGATTTGTGAGATGTTGCTCCAGAGGACAGAACAGCTGTGGCTGGAGATTGTGTGGCAGCAGAGCTCGTCTGTACTCGAGAGTTCTTCTGAGGAGGAGCTTGTCTCTCTTCCAGCGCCAGTAGTTCTGATTGTCTCACAGCAGACGCCTGGCCAAGCCAGTCTCAAAAATTGTCTCTTGTCTATTTGTATTTTATTGCACAGTCCTGTTACCTACAGTGGGATAGGTCTGATTAGAAGGGCCTACTCCTAGAACTGCACTCATCTGTTTTGAGGGGCAGATGCAGAGGAACGCAGAACTAGTGTCCTGGTGGAAAGTGTTATCTCGGAGACGGGCATGTGAAGAGTGTAGCAATGGACAGTCAGTGATTTAAGCAGTCACCTGCCAGGCTAGCCCAGGTGAAGTAAAAAGGTGGAAGGAGTTTTAGGACATTTGGTATCAGGAGCTCCAAGAGCGTGTGGCCAGTTGGAAGGTAAGCGAGCAGTGCCCATGCAGAGTGGCTACCTGTGTGGTTTCCAGTGTTTAAGGCAAGAGCAGAGGAAGATGGCATGGCAGGGTGGAGCATGACGTTATCACTTAGGTGTCAAGTGACCCTGGGGAGTAAAGCAGGAATCATAATGTCAAAGGTGAGGGCAGCATGGGAGGGAGGCACTAAATTTTGGGCCAGGCAGAGTTATCCAGCTTCTAGAGCTGGAGCTTCCAGTTGGGAGCAGAGGATTAGCCTTGGTGTCTTGATGTTTAGTCCCAGAGTATAGGGCAAAAGATGTTCAAATTCTACCATCCTGAAGGCAGGGATTGGCCTTGCTCTTGTGCTGGGGTTGAGCATGCTGGTGGGCTCATGAGGACCCCAACAAGGGAGGGGAGCCATGTCCTGGGAAATAGTCTAACTGCCTGGTTTCCACCTTCCAAATCCAAACTTTGCCCGTTTTTATTCTACTTAGTGCACCCCCTTTGTAAAGACCTTTTTAGTATTAAAGCTCTAAGTACCTCCTCTGTGGTCTGACAGGCATGAGGGTAACTCTTTAGGAAGAAAACAGCTTAATTCCCCCCACATACACACACCGCTCCCCAGACTGATTTCCAGCAAACACACACACATACCTGCACACTGCCTTTTCTGTGATGGTACTTCTCGGTTCTAATACAATGATTGATAATTTCAGTTTAACCTTTTAGTCCTGCTGAATTGCCAGTACTCAGCCTGACCTTGAGTGCCTCGTTTTGAACCCCAGCTCTCCATGAACATGTATTTTTGTACCTATGGAAAAAACCTCAATTTCTCATTGAGGCCTTGTGCTTGTTTCCCTGTAGGGGTGTTTTGAGCCCTGGTATCTGTTACTCGTTCCCTTCCTTCTCCCTGTTCTTTGCCTCTTCCAGAAGGAATATGCATGTCTGAGAAAGGTTCCATGCTCTTGTATTGTTCCATTTGGGGACATGGACTCTTACATGTCAGTTTCATAAGCTCACAATAGCTGGGGACACAGCATTATTAGAGCCTGGCAGGCCTGCCCTCTCTTCTGTTGCTACCAGCAAGGAGAGAACTTGGAGAAAACTTCTGCCTGAAAGGGAGCTGGGACCAACCATCATCTTACCCAACCATATCAGTACTTGGCCATTTCCCTGCTTGAATGAACTGAGAGATGCTTGATGTTGCCAGATGATAACATATTTGTGAATCCTGTAGGCCTCTCACTCAAGAAGAAATTGCCCAGAGACGTGAGCGTGCAAGACAAAGGCACGCAGAGAAGCTTGCAGCAGCACAGGCACAGGTACCCTTGGAGCCCACCCAGGATGGGCGTGCACTTGACACAAGTCCAAAGGGAGAAGAGCCAAGAGGTACGGCTTTCCCAAGGAGGCTGTGGTGCAAAGTGTTTGCCTTTTTGCTAGACTTGGGACACTCATCCTTTAGCTTTTGAGCTTTTAGCTTTAATCACAGGTTTTATCAATGTTCTTTTCATTCTTGGTGTTTCTTTTTCTGAAACTGGACCAAACATATTGTATTCTCTGTTCCCTCTGTGTTTCCAGGCAGTCCCTGGATTAAAGAGAGCATTCTTGGCACTCATTATCTTTTTGTTTCTGGCAGGTGATGAGCAACAGGTGGAAAGTATGACCCCTAAGCCTGTGCCCCAGGAGGAAAACAACCAAGAGTCTTTTGTTGCATTTGCTCGAGTGTTCAGTGGTGTAGCTCAAAGAGGAAAGAAAATTTTTGTCTTGGGGCCCAAATACAGTCCTGTTGAGTTTTTAAAACGGGTAAGAATTGGAAGTAAAACATTAGTATATTGTTTCAGGGGTCTGATATCTTTTCAAGTTGGTTTGGATGGTCATTAACTTATTGGTAGATTTATTTTGCCTCTGGAGAGGCACACTTGAGTGAATCTTCATATTTCCTCTAGTGTTGCTTTGGTTAACATTTGGTATGTGTGTCTCACTTAGTAGTTTTTAGAAAACCAAACCAGTATGTGAACCAAATTTTCAGGCCTTATTTAATTATAAGGCTTTCTCTTTAAGGCAAGAATCACCTTCTGGTTAGAGTAAAGAATTGATAAGAGCAGGCGTCATGCTGGAGCCAGGGAAATGCAGATCTTCTGGAAATATGAAGATCCTAAAACTACGCACGTGCCGTGCCTCAGACCAAAGATGTGGACAGTGAGCAGGTGGCAGGCAGCAGTTGCATGGCAGGGAGATCCTGGAAATCTGATCAGGAGGGTCTGTAAGCAGGTGAACAGCCAGCGTCTAAGTATGCCTGAGCCAAATGGCAAGAAAAGGATCACAGGCTAGAGTTGTCTCAGAATATTTTTGAAAGTAAACAAGATGTGTACATCACCATTTAATAAAAAGGTTGTAGAATGACAAAGATACTGAAGGTTTAAGAAGCCAGTCGGAATCAGCAAGGAGTAATAAGTTAGGAACTTGTCAGCAGCGTGAAGCATCACAAGGAAAAATGCACAGGCTCCTCTCCGTGCAGGAAGCAGCCTGTCTGCAGGCAAGCTCCAGTGCTTGGCCACAGTGAGAGAATGGAGGTGGAAGTTGAAGAAAGTCTCTGCCATCAGTTTTTCCTCGCCTCGAATGCTTATTCCGTCACTTTTAGCAGTTTAATCCTTGGAGATTGCAGTGCCGAGTGGCAGTTAGGCAGTCCTTGTTGGACTGTGGCATGTTCTAATGTAGCAAGGAGGAGCATAGCACTTGGTGTGTTTAGGGTTATATTTTATGGGAATCTGAAAGTGCTCTAGTGACATGTATAATAAAAACCTATTTATGATTATCTTAACATCTTGGCTTGGATGTAATTTTTGTTTCTAAGTAAGCGTCAAGTATCTGTTCATTTTATTTTTCATCTTTAACGCTCTGTCCAGATGAGTAAGAAATTGTTATTTAGTGAAACAGTGATTTATTGAGCATTACAAATTCCATGAGCATTCCAATTTATCTTCTGTGTATAGTGTCTCTGCTCTTGGGGGGCTACAAGTTGAAATTAACTGCTTAAGTATCAGGTGTCTCAAGCAGGAATGATTAAATGCATTGACGGCACAAATGACTCTTTGTTTCTGTAATGAGAGCCCATAAAACCTAATTCCAACCTACTTAAAAAAAAAAAAAAGTGAAATATTTCAAACCTACCCCAGAAGTAACCACTACCCAGAATTTGTGTTTATCCTTTGTATTATTTTCATGTTGCTGTATATTATATTTTGCAAATAAATTTAGCAGCCTAAAAACAATATACATTATATCATCTTACAGTTTCTGTGGGTTAGGAGTCCAGGCATGGCTTAGCTGGGTCACAAAGCTGCAGCCAAAGTGTAGGCCAGGCTACATTCTCATCTGGAGGATTGACTGGGGAAGAATCTGCTTCAAAGCTCACTACGATGGTTGGCAGAGTTCGTATCTTTGCACCTGTAGGACTAAGGGCCCCAGATTCTCTCTGGCTGCCCTCATCTCCTGGAAGCCCCCTCCAGTTTCATGTGGACTTTGCCAACTTGGAGGCTTACTTCATCAGGCCGTCAAGGAGGCTAGAATGAGTCTACTAGCAGGACAGTCTTGTGTGATGTACGTAAGCACAGAGTAGCATCCCATCCCTTTGCCACATTCCATGGGTTAGAAGCAAGTCACAGGTCCTGCGCACACTCGGAAGGAAAACACAAAGGCATGAACTCCAGGAGGCAGGAGTTGTGGGAAGGGTGCCTTTAATCTGTTTGCCACATTCTTCTCTTGCTTTTCTTTATAGTTTTACAACCTATGTATGCATTTCCAAAGAATTATTGTCACAGTTCCATGTTTTTGAACTTTATGTAAATAGAATTTTATTGTTATTTTCTACAGCTGGCTTTTTTTTTTTTTTACTTGTGAGATTAATCTGTATTAATGCCTATTCCTGTAGTTCATTTGTTGTTCACTGCTGCATAGGATTCCATTATATAAATATATGTGTTATTTACACATTTTTATGTTACTGTATATTTGGGCTGTTTTCATTTTTTGTTAATCTAAACAGTGCTGCCTTAAATATTCTTGTGCATATCTCCTTGTGCACATTTGTTAGAAATTCTAGGGAATACACCTATAGTGGAGTTCTCTGGGTAATCTTCACCTTAACAGGATAATTCCAGTGTATCCTGTAGAGTAGTTTTGATTTACACTCCCAACAGAAGTGTTTAACAGTTCCAGTTATTCCACATCTTCACAAAATTTGTTACTGTTAGGCTTTTAAATTTTGCCAATCTGATGAATATGATAAGGTATTTTATAGTATTTTAATTTACATTTTCCTTATTTTAATATGTTTTCTCCTGTGAAGATATCTCTTTTGTTCATTTCTCTATTCTATTGTTTTATCCCATTTCTATTTTCTATCTCTTTTGGTCATTTCTCTATTTTTGTATAGTTTTTAAAAATACTAGTTTTTAGGTGTCCTTTGTATATTCTAGATACTAATTCCTTGTCAGTTTTAAGTTTTGCAAATGTATTCTCCAGCTTAGGACTTGTGTTCACTTTCTATTTGGTACATTTTGATGGACAGAAGTTCTTAATTTTAATGTGGTTGAATTCATCAATATTTTACAGGTTTTGCTTTTTTTGTATCCTGTTTAAGAAAATGAAAATTAGGACTGAAGTCACAAAACTTTCTTTTATGTTTCCTTCTAAAGTTTGATGTTTTGTTTTTGATGTTTAAATGTTTAATTTAGCGTTTGTGTATTGTCTGAAGAAGGGATTTGGTTTCATTTTTTCCCCCATACAAATAGCCAGGTTTTCCAACATCATTGAATAGTATAGTCCATCTTAATCCATTAATCTGCTTTGTCACCTCAGTCAAAAGTTAGATTTTACATGTGCATGGAACTGTCTCTGAACTGTTAAATTTCATTTTTTCCATTTATCTGTCACTGTCGTTATTCAGTACTGTCTTCATTTCTAAATGTTTTCACAAATCTCTCTACCCTGTTTGTTTTTTGTTTTTGTTTTTATTTTGTTTTTTGGTCAGTGTCTTGTTTATTCCTAGCTTTTTGCTCCTCTATGTAAAGTTTACAGTCAGCTTCTCAGTTTCCATAAAAAGCCCTGCTGAGACTTTGATTGGAATTATTTTAAATCAGTATGTCTATTTGGCATGAATCAACATTTTGCAGTATGGCATCTTTCCATCCATTAATGTGTTAGGTTTATCTGTCCATTTACTTAGGAAATTTTTAACGTTTTTCATTAAAGTTCTATAGTTTTCTGTATGTAGATTTTTAAGTCACTTTTGTTAGACTTATTCCTAGCTATCTATATTTTTGTTCTAAAAGTTACTGTTTTAAAAGTATTTTCTGTCTGTTGCTAATCTTTAGAAATATAATTCACTTTTGTAAATTAATCTTGTATCTTTGCCACCTTGCTAAGCTGTCATTTTTTTGTTTTCCGTAGTTTTAAGTGGATGGTCATATTTTCTGGATAGTTCTATTTCTTTATATCTGATTCTTGTATTTTTTATTTCTTTCTAACCTCTCTTTAGAGCTCACCTGTAGAATTGTCATTGTATCAGATCATATATTGATACATTTAGATGTAGCATGTGGCTAGAAGGCCATCGATTTCATGAAGTTTCCGAGTCTGCCCTAACACAGGAGCCTCTCCTTCCGTCGAGCCTTTGTGAATTTACTTGCCTGCACTATGTTTTTTGTCAGTCACTCTATGCTTGTGATGTTAGTTATCTTTGCATGTGTTGTGTCTTAGACATTTTTTCTCTTCATAGCACTAGCACAACATCGTAGGCCATTGGGCATCAAGGATAGGTTGTTGTTTGATTGAAATGCTTTCTGGGTACTTGCATTTATATGGAGAATGTATTTCTTTTGAGTGGACTTCACACAGCTCAAAACTTGAATCATTTAAGATATCTCCATAAGAATAAATTTGATGTAGGGGGAGCTCATAAATCTATTATACTTGTGGCATGTTTTGCTGTGTGCGTGCTCTGTCTCTTATCAGCGTTCCAGTATTTCACAGCACGCTCTCTTGCAGATGAACAACACAGCATACGGGATAGCAGCTGTTTGCTCTTTTTCAGGGCATTTTTTATTATATCTATTCTTCCAAAGCTATTTTCACTAGCATCTACCCTAGTACTAGGATCAACCCTTGTTAAATACTTGAAGAACAATAAAACAATTTTAAATGATTTTAGTAATAATGAGTGTTCAAATAATAGCACAGTAGTCACCAGAACTGGTACATGACATGGTTCACATCTATAATCAGCAAGTGGCAGTGAGCATCAGCTAAAATGGTGCTACAGGTCATGACAGAATTTATATTACTTAGCTATAAAGTTTATGATTAAATGGGAATCTGGGCAATTTTTTAATATTTGAGCGATTTCAGTATTTCAAATTTTATTTATAAAGTGAGACTTATTTTTTATCACACCATTTTAAATTTGCATGTTTCAGATTTACTTGAAGTGTGGCTGTACCATATCTTACTGATGAATAAAAATAACTTTGATACCAATTAATGTAGGCACCAGTTAATGATTTCAAATGCCTCCTAACTTGTCTTCAATCATTTTTCTTTTCCCAGGTACCGTTAGGCTTCTCAGCTCCACCAGATGACCTCCCCCCAGTCCCTCACATGGCATACTGTACTCTGGAAAACCTGTATCTTCTGATGGGAAGGGAACTGGAAGAGCTAGAGGAGGTGCCTCCAGGAAACGTGCTAGGTATGGCGATGTTGTGTGTTATATCTCTATTCCAGAACAGTACCTAACATGTTACTAAAAAATTAGTGAAACTTTTAAAGAGAATGCCTTTGATTTCTTCTTTAGTTTGGTAATTGTCTTCTGGTATCTTAGTGTATTCGAATAACAACATGTGGATCAGTTACTTGCTATGAATTATGGTTGCTCTGTTTTAAAAATGTAATCTATAATCCTGGTACTTTCAGAGGCTGAGGCAGGACAATTGCTTGAGCCCAGGAGTTCAAGACAAGCCTGGGAATCATAGCGAGACGCTGTCTCCACAAAAATAAAAATAAATATAAATTAGCTGGGTAAAGTGGCTCATGTCTGTAGTCCCAGCTATACAGGAGGCTGAGGTGGGAGGATCTCTTGAGCTTAGAGGTTCAGGGGTGCAGTAAGCTTGGGTGATCGCTTCACTCCCGCTTGGGTAACAGAGCAAGACCCTGTGTCTTAAAAAAATGTACTGCTTGAATAATCTGTTTATGCTCTATCCAAGGCTATGGTTCCATTTATTTGAGAGTAATAGTGGGAATTCCTGTTCATGTAATGTCAGTCTAGATGGCAAAGACATTTCTGGTTGTATGGATGTGATTCTAAATTGTTGGAAACTATTCTGATGTAAAGGTCTATTTAAACTCATAGCTTTTTTTCTTTCAATGTTTTTTATCCTTAGAATATTGCTTTACTAACTACTTAATTACCATTTTATATCTATAAATATTATTCTTCATCTCCTTAATGTTACTCCTTGCTTGACTTCTGTCCCTAATGTTCAGAGGTCACTTTTTTTGAGGTCCTTAGTGCAGCTTTAAAGACTCAGATTAAGAAATTTCTTAAGAAATGCTCAGGCAGAGAATTCTCTTTAACTTTTAGAGGAAAAGTCTAAGCTATTGGTCCAGAATGGCTATTGGTTTGTCTGCATTTTGTGGACTTTAATCAGAGAAATTTCCCAAAGCATTTTGCTGCTTTCCTGCAGGGATTTATTTTAAAATTCTTAAAAAAAATTTTTTTTTGGCATACAGTTAGAATTCCTAGCTTCTCATTGGTGCTACCTATTCTTTCCATCCCTTTGGAAAGTGCCATTGAACCTTAACAATTGATACAATTTTATAAACTACTACAGCCAACTTTGTCAGAAAGGACATTGGAATAAGAATGGAAAACATGCTACTTTTGTTCTTAAGCCTTCCCTGGGATTACAGTATTGCTCAGACTAAATCCAATTTGTTTCTTAAATGAAACGTGAGGTAGAAGGTCTCCAGCATGATGCTCAAGTAAAAGCAAAGGTATTCTGTTGAGTGAATGGTTTTTGCACTGTCTCCTCTAGTTAAGGCCCAGTGTTTGTGCTCTTCCCCAGTAGACATGGGGAACATGGCATGCATTAGTTTCTGTTTTTTTTAATTTAATTTAATTTAATTTTTATTTATTTTATTTATTTATTTATTTTTTGAGACAGAGTCTTGCTTTGTTGCCCAGGCTAGAGTGAGTGCCCTGGCATCTAGCTCACAGCAACCTCAAATCCCTGGGCTCAAGCAGTCCTTTGCATCAGCCTTCCGAGTAGCTGGGACTATAGGCATGTGCCACCATGTCGTGGCCCGTTTACAGGATGGAGGATGAACACAGAACATAAAACACAAACACGCAGAACACAAAGAAAAACCGCAGACACACTTACAAACAGTTGACTCAAGTAATAATACACTGGGTCCGTTTTATTTTTATACTCTAAAAAATTAAAGTTATTTCCTTGTATGTAACTGCCCAGGCATTGCAGCAATGGCCATAAATTTCGGAATAGCCTTAGGGAGGCAGACGTCCCCTGACTCAGAATCTCCAGGTGGTTGCGCTACGCACTAGGCATAGATAAAGGGCCAAGATTAGCAAGGATGGGCAAGGTGAGCCACAGGGGGCATTTCTCATCCCCAGCTTCTCTTAGGGTGACCCCCTAAGATCTTCGGCTGAACCCCAGCGGCTGTGCCTGGCTTAGGTCACCCCTCCCTTGAGGGGTCTTACCCGTCATTGACTAACCAGCCATCTTATGGGGTGTACGCAGCAATCACAGGAACAATATGTTTATCGTGTGGCTTCCAGACTCCCAATGCCATGGGGCGGGGCTGCTCTTGCTAGTTGTGGCTCAGGTCCTTTGTGTTATGCCTCTAGGCAACACCTTTGTTTATCACAGGGAGCCTGTCCAGAACAGATTACTTTCAACTGCTCTGGGCAAAACACGTACATTACTCACTAACTTTAATTCTTAAACTAGGAAAATATATGTCAGTCCCCTACAGCACCATGCCCAGCTAATTTTTTCTATATATATTAGTTAGCCAATTAATTTCTTTCTATTTATAGTAGAGACTGGGTCTTGCTCTTGCTCAGGCTGGTCTTAAACTCCTGACCTTGAGCAATCCACCCTCCTCAGCCTCCCAGAGTGCTAGGAATACAGGCGTGAGCCACAGCGCCCAGCAGGTGCATTAGTTTCTGGTTTCCTCCTTTTTGTTGCTAGATTTCTAGATGGTAGCCAGTACTGAGGTTAAATGATGTGTAAGGAAGGAAACTGTTTCTCTCTCTTTTGTCTCCCAAGGCAGCCTTGGTTCTGTCTGGCATCTGCTACAGGGAGACCTGCAAGCTAAAGCTTTTTGTTTCTTCTTGGAGAAAAGAGATATATTTCACTCTCTTTTTTTGACCTTTTAAAAAAATAAGGTGGTGGTAGGACCTGGGGTGAGGGTAAAGGTGAGTAAACATTTGTTTACCAAATTTACCTATGTAAGACTAAGCCAGATGACACCCACTTTGGTGCAAAATGAATTAAGAAGGAAAAGCCAGGTTTATTTCCTGGAAGAATCAGGATTGTATTTAGCTGCAGGTAACTTAAAACCAACTCTGTATTCTTAAACTTCACTCAAAAGAAAGCCCAAGCATAGGCAATCCTGGGCTGGCGTGACGGCTCTCCTGTGCCATTAGAGAGCCAGTTCCTTCTGTCTGCCTGCTTTGCAAACCTCAGCGTGCAGTTTTTGTCCCCATGGAAGCAGGATGGCTCATGTAGCACCACTACGTTCCTCACAAACAGCAGGCACAAGGACCAAGGCCTTCCAACAGGATTCATGTTTTTATTTGGGAATAAATGCCCTCTCTGGTGACTTTAGTATGTATCCTCATTTTTGTAGTTTTGTCTCATGCCCACCTCTAGCTGCTCGGGAGGCCTGGGATTGAGTGTTAAACTTTTTACAGCCTCTACAGTTAAGACAAGGGATGTTGTGATTGTGAATGGTTTTCAAATAGCCAGTCCACAGTGTCAGCTGTATTCCCCGTGCATTCACCTGGTGATACCTGAGGCCCCTCCAGTAAGGTTCTGTTTCTTTGCATTAAGGAGAAAGTCCACCAGAAGGATTATAACATTGGAGGAGTTTGAACCCAGCCAGCCACTCTGATTTGCCTTTTGAATTGAAATATATAGTAATTGTTTTCCTTCTATTAATTCAAATCTGATTGAGTCCCCTGCATGACTAGAAAGCATGGGCATACCAAAATTCTGGTAACAGTTTTGCCACTAACTAGTTATGTGGCCTCAGGCCAATTGCATAACCTTATTGGGCTCATTTTCCCGAATGATTTGGACTAGAGTGATGATTACTGATATTTCTTACGGTAGAAATAGAAGAGCCACATTTAATTTTTTTATCAGAACACTATTTACGAATTCCTGGGGATTCTTATATTTATCATAACTGTTATATTTGTAATATATCCTAAACTTTAAAGATAAAGCATTAAATAACATTGTATAGAGTATATTTTATTTTGCTATAGCTATAAAATATTAGCAAAATTGCATTTTATACACTTTGTTTATAACATAAAAACAAAATTGAAGTTTAAAATGGCCATTATATTATGGCAGGTTGACATTGCAGTGGGAATAGAGCAAGGTAAAAATTCTACTCATGTCATGAAAATCTTGCCTGGGTTATGTCAGTATCCCAATGCTTGGAAAAAAATTCTAAACTAGATCATCTCCAAGATCTCTTCTAGCTGTTAACTTTTCAGGCTGTGTTTCTAAAGAAAAACCTTATTTCATTAATTAGGCTATTTCCCCTCTGGTGTTCACTGGAAGGAATGGTAAATGTTTTGCTGTGGTTACTTGATTGGATTGATAACCATTGAAATGGCTTCATCAAATATCTTGAATTAGTTGTCAGCCTTGGAGTCATAGAATTACCTTTTCAGTCAAATTTCACTTATTCATTGAATAAAATTATGGAGCATATGTTAGCATAGCAGTAGCAGCAGCAGTTTCATAAACCAAGGTGTTTAATAAAAGCAACTTTTCAAAGCTAGGAGAAAGTTTAGGCAGGACAGAAGAGGCAGCCAGGGAGTCTGGTGTGAGGTGAGAGGCATATCGTCCAAGGAAAGCCGGCTGGCCGCCAAGGATGGTGAATGCCGAGATTCCAGCCATCAGGTTGCTAGAGTGAGTTGACTGAGACCAGATACGCCAGCACAGCTTTTTTTTTTCTTTGAAACAGGTTTGTCTTCTCAGGTGGGTTTGAAATGGAAAGAATAAGATGGCTGCAATTTGGCTGAAATAATCTGTATGTTCTAGTTACCTATTGCTGCAAAATAAACCACTCAAAGCCTAGTGGCTTAAAATAAAGATAGCTTTTATTTTTTCGTGCATCTGCAGTTGGGCATGGTTTGGTGGAGACAGCTTGTCTCTGTTTCACATGGTGTCTGTTGAGGTGGCTCAAAGCCTGAGGACTAGAATCATAGGAAGGCTCTTTCATGCACGTGTCTGGAGCTTGATGCTGATTGCCGGCTGGGACCTTGGCTGGAAGTGGGACCGAGGCTTTTCCATATGGCTGTTTGGCTTTCTTACAGCATGGTGGCTAGGTTTCATGTGAGCGTCCAATAAGGAGAGCCAGGAGGAAGCTGTATCACCCTTTATGACTTAGCCTTCAAAGCCATCAGCCTCACTTTTGCCACATTCTGTCTGTTAGAAGTGAGTCACTAAGACTGGCCGGTATTCAAAGGGAGGGAACTAACTCCACCTTTTGATGGGAGGTATGTCAGAGTATTTGTGGACATGTTTTAAAAGGACCATACTATTAATCATAATTTATTGTTTCCTTTTGCATTTTAGCAGGCCCATGGCAAGATGCATATCACAAATTAAGACACAGAGATGTTCATAATGATCAGGGCAGGCCCATAAACTCCATCTTTTTTTTACTTTTGTTAAGAGAAAAAGTTGTAGTTCCTATTTAATAAGAAAATAGTAGAGAGTGATGTGATTGATACCCATATGCTTTTCATCAGAAATGATACAGAGTCAGTAAATTTATCAAGTGCAGATGGAAATTTTTGTTGGAAAAGGAAATGAAAACATTATATGGCATTCTTGGACAATTCAATGTTTTGTAGTCAAAGTCTAAAGGAAAGTTCTTTTATTGGCACTTGAAAAATGCAGATTTCACATTTGAACTCAGCAATAACTCACTAGGAGAGCTTATATGTGCTGATAAGTGTGGAATAGATTTTGTGGTCTGGAAATAGTTGATTTAAAGTTTAAAAATCATTTAATTCCAACCTGATGTTTATAGAGTTGGAGTAGATGGGACCAAAGAGCCCTCACCGTGTTTAACACACAATAGCCTTTTGTTCAGTTCCCTACTGAGAATATCTCTAAAAATAAATGTTTGCTACAGGCTTCTATTAAAATGGGGAAATTGAATTAGGATTCCAAATCTTTAACCTTTTCTTATACTCTTTTAGATCTCTTCCATATGGGCAAATCTTGAAAAGTTCAGAGACATATTCTGAGAGGAAACATGATATTCCTCTTTTCACAGCATGAGAAAAATAATAAATATTAATTAGCTTTTTTCTGAACTGGTTTTAGTTCAGCCATGGTGGTTTGCTAGGCCGATAAGAAGTCATTGTCAATAATCAGTGTAGACTGAGTGAAAAGAGAATGTGTGTGTGTGTGTGTGTGTGTGTGTGTGTGTGTCTGTCTGTGTGAATCCTTAGTCATGGGATAGCCTAGGAATCAGGACCCTTTGAGCAGTTTTACTGGCAAATTTGATTTATTTCAAGGGAAATCTTAACAGTATTTAAGACTTTAGGGTACTTTTGTAATACTTTAAATTCACTTCTGGTGAGTTTCTTTTAAATGTACTTTATTATCAACATTTCCACTTGGAAAGAATCTATTTTACAGTTAAAAAAAAAACAAAAACAAAAACTAATCACTTCTTAGTTTTAATAGTTTTAACTGATTTTAATGGTTTTCCTTATAAATAATAATTTTATTCTTTTTCCCAATAGTTATGTGTGTCATTTCTTTTTATTTTCATATTGCTTATAAAGAATAGTTATAGTTGTTATTCTGTCTAGTTACTCCTGACATTAATGGAAGTATCTCCAGTGTCTTAGCTTTAGGTTTGCTGATGCCCATTGACTCATGATATTTTTTATTTATTGTGCTAGGAAAGTATTCTTTAAAAAAAAAATTAGAGCTCAGCATAGTGGTTCATGCCTATAATCTCAGCAGCTTGGAAGTCTGAGGCAAGATCATTGCATGAAGCCAGGAGTTTGAAACCAGCAACATAACAAGACCTGTCTCTACAAAAAATTTTTTTTAAAAATTAGCAGTCATGGTGGCTCACGCCCGTAGTCCTAGCTACCTGGGCGGAGAAGGCAGAAGGATCCCTTGAGCCCAGAAGTTTGAGGCTGCTGTGAGCTGTGTTCGCACCACTGCACTCAGCCTCGGTGACAGAGCAAGACCCTGTTTTAAGAAAGAAAGAAATTAGGGGATGATTTTCATTGTTTTCTATTATGTTTAAATGGGATAGGAATTTTTGATCCCTAATATTTTTTATATTAACACTCATGAAACCAGCGACACCTGGTTGCTTATCAAGGTTGTGATTTGATATTGTCCTCAATTGTTATTGTCCCTTTCCAGTTCTTTTTACTATTCTTTATATCAGTTTTGGTACAAACTTCATGCTCTTAGGTAATCAGATTGATTATCCAGTTCATTTGTGTGGAGACTATTATTAATATTGGTTATAATAATGACAACATTTAACATCTATTAATGCTTACTGTGTGCTAGAAATTGCCCTAAATATTTAGGAGTGCTTATCTTATTTACTCCCTGCCAAACCAGAGAGATACAGTTTACAGATAGGAAAATTGATGCTCATAAGGATTATGTAAACTATAATAATGCATGTTAAGAAAGCTGGGATATTTATCTGCTTCTGTATCTGTGGTTATTTAACCTTGTTTGTTTCTATATTATTTAGGTTTTTTCCTTTTCTCTTGATCAGTCTTGTTGTGGTTTGTTATATTGCGTCTTTCCTTCTATCCTTAAATCAATTCTTTATATAGTACAGTTCTTTTAGTACATTAATGTAGCATCTTTAAGTTTTGCTTCCTGCTTATAAATGTTTTACTTTTTTTTTAATTTAGGAGAATTAGTTCATTTGTTTCTTTGTTAAATGAAAGCATTTATAGCCAGAATCTTAGTACAACTTTGGCTGAATTTTAAAAATTTTATATGCAGTATTCTCTTCATCATATTTTTATCTATACTCTAATCCAACACTTTCCAACCAATGGTCTGCAGTTGCACATTGCAGATGTGACAAGCCATTGATCTCTTTATTCCCTTGAAACCACTGAACAGGTTATGGAAAGGCAAGACCCCCCTTGTCTGACACCTCAGATCAGATTGTTAGCATGTACTTTGATAAAATGCTTATTATGTAGGTTAAGATGTATCTGTTAATTCTCATTTTCACTGACCGACATAGCTGGCTATGACTACTTAACTTCTTTTGAATAGATAGATATGGCTTCATAATTTGCCTCTCTAGAAATTATATAAAAACAAAGGATTGTTTGATGGGAATTTTCTTCCCTTCATCTCCAAAGAGTAAATATTCCTCTTTTACACTTAAATGGCACTTACAAAGTAGAGGGCAGATCATTGCAGGAGATGGAGCAAGAGATATTTGGAATACTTTTTGCTGGAATTTGTCAGCAAATGATAGATAAATATGGCTTCATAATTTGCCTCTCTAGAAATTATATAAAAACAAAGGATTGTTTGATGGGAATTTTCTTCCCTTCATCTCCAAAGAGTAAATATTCCTCTTTTACACTTAAATGGCACTTACAAAGTAGAGGGCAGATCATTGCAGGAGATGGAGCAAGAGATATTTGGAATACTTTTTGCTGGAATTTGTCAGTTAAAGGTACAAAATGGGGTAGTTGAGTCAAGATACTATACGATTGTCCTGAGTAGAGTGTAAGAGGGACTATAGGGCATCTTAGACAGTTTGGAGCTTCTCTAGGTGGCATTTAGATGAAATGCCACTGAGACCATCTTCTCTAGAAATGCTAGGCTCTCTTGCCTTCTGGTTGGGAGAAAGGGGGCAGACTCACCTGTCATAGAGCCACTTCCTGCAAACTCAGCTGATAGGCTTATTGTAGTTTCTTCATTTGTGTCTGTGGTTTTGGCCCTACCAATCTTATTCAGATACAGTGGTTGAAAGACTGAGCAATTAATTGTATTTAGATCTTGCACATTCTAATGAAGAGGCTGCAGATCATATTCCCTTCCAAAGATATACTGGAAACATACTTGTGAGTTGAGTATTTAATTATCAGCAGAGTTGTCATGCCTACACTAGGCAAGCCACGAGGCCAGAGCCTGGAATTTACTAATCAATAAGATGTTAGCAGGTCAAATGTCAGACATAGGAAGGAGGAAAGAGTGAGTGACCAAAGGTCAAGCTCAAGAAGCCAATGGGTGAGACACTTGACGTTTATTTTTAGTACCGTGTTTCCCCGAAAATAAGACAGGGTCTTATATTCATTTTTCCTCAAGAAGACACCCCAGGGCTTATTTTCAGGGGATGTGTTATTTTTTTTAAGTATGGTACAACAGTCTACATTTATTCAAATATAGTTAAGTCATCTTCATCTGGAACATCATCCTAACTCTCCAAACCCCGAATTCCATCCTGAATTTCTTGCGACTCTATTTCCTTCAGAACCATTGGCCCCAATCTCTCATGTCAAGCAGTAGATCTCTTATGGGGCAGATGAGAAGGGCTGCTGGTCTTCTTTACCTCTCTCTCCGTGACGAAATGCATGGGTTTTGCAGATGCGCTGCGTAGCCATGCCCATCACTAGGTCTTATTTTTTGGGTAGGGGTTATATTGCGCAAATGCTTAGAAATTCTGCTAGGGCTTATTTTATGGGTAGGTCTTATTTTCGAGGAAACATGGTAGTTTTAGCACATAACAGAATGGGGAAGTAATTTGACTCTTAAAATGATATAGTGAAGGTTGGGAAGATATTCTTGATGGTTCATCCAATAGCCTTCTTGTTGATAAGATTAGATTTGATTTTTTTTTTCCAACAGACAACCAATTGTCAAAAAGGTTTTAAAGAAGGTTGAGAAATATACTCTCTTATACCCATAAATTAATAGAGTCCATTTGGAGTGCAGTTTGGCTCTGTGTATCAAGGGTTTTAAAGATAATCCCATCCTGAAAAATAATCATATCCTTTGGCCCAAAAGTGCTACCTTAGGAATTGATTTGAAATAACAACATTGTACACAAAGATTTAACTATGAGGATTTTTAAAAGTAAGTTTTAGGGTGGGGGTAAATTGGTTAAATAATTTTTTATTTTGTTGTTTATTTGAGGCAGAGTCTTGCTCTGTTGCCCCAGCTAGAACGCAGTGGCATCATCATAGCTCACTGCAACCTCAGACTCCTGGGCTCTAGTGATCCTTCTGCCTCAGCCTCCTGAGTAGCTGGGATTACAGGTGCACACCACTATGCCCTGCTAATTTTTCTGTTTTTAGTAGAGATGGGGTATTGCTCTCGCTCAGGCTGGTCTCAAACTGCTGACTTCAAGCGATCTTCCCACCTCAGCATCCAGAGTGTTGGGATTACAGGTGTGAGCCACCATGCCTGGCCTAGGTTTTTTTTTTTTTTAATTTCCCAAAAGAAAGGTATTTAAAGACTATGAGGATAGCTTGGGTATAGGTGATTTTAAGTGATAATAGTATGTATGACTTTTGAGTAGTGGCAATAATTATGAATACTTGACATGTCTTTTCAGAAAAGATAAAATATACAATTGGGAGAAAGGTGATACTTGATGGAAAAACATGTTTCTGGTATTATCTAAAACAGTGATCCCCAATCTTTTTGGCACCAGGGACTGGTTTCATGGAAGGCAGTTTTTCCATGGACTGGGGGTGGGGTGTGGTGATGGTACGGAACTCAGACAGTGATGTGTGGCCCATTTCTTAACAGGCCACGAACTGGTACTGGGCCTCGACCCAAGGGTTGGGGACTACAAACATGACCTCAACATGTGGCAGACACATTAGATATGAACTAATAAAGGAAATGCATTTAAAAATCTAAATGAGATACCCTTTCATAACCATTAAAATGACAAAATTGTAAAAACTGGCAGTATTTTGTGATATAAATATTAAGCAGTAGAAACATTTATAAACTTGCAACCACTTTGAAGAATACTTGATGCCAAGGTACAGCAATTCCACTTCTAGGTATATATCTCAGAGAAACTTTAAGTACACTCTTAAACAAGGAGATGTGTATAAGGATGTTAAATAGCACTGTTTATGCTTGCAAAAATAAATAAATAAAAGAAAAACAACCTAAATATCTATTGACAGAAGAAGGGATAAGTATATGGTGCAAAATGGAATGTTATACATGAGTGAAAATGAATGAACTACATTGTATCAACTTTGGTCAATCTCACAAATACAATGAATTTTGAAAACAAGTTACAAACCATTTATATAAAGGCTAAAAACATGTAACTACCATATATTGTTTGGTAACAGATACATATGTGATGATAAATACACAGATAAACGGCAAGCTCAAAATAATGGTTTTCTTGAGAGAGGACATGACTGAAAAGGAATACATAAATACCAGTAAAGTTCTGTTTCTTAAAATGAATAGTGGGCTTATATTGTCTGTCTCATTTTTCTTTTTACCTTTTTTTAATATCTTAAATGTCATCCAAATTTTTTTGAGGCTAGGTCTCGCTCTGTTGCGTGGGCTAGAGTGCAAGAGTGCAGTGGCATCATCCACAGCTCAGTGCAACACGCTCCTGGTCTCAAGCGCGCTCCTGCCTTATCCTCTCTAGTAGCTGTGACTACTGGTGCGTGCCACCATGCCCGGCTCATCTATTTAAAAAAAAAATTATAAGGGAAACAGCATTAATATCTTTCCCTGACATTGTTGATGCTGTCTTACAGAATTTTTCCCATAGAATTGAATGGAGAGATAAAAAGTTTTTAATTTGGAAATAGGATATTCTGGGTTAAAATTCCAGCTCATCTGCTTTTTAGCTTTGCAGCCTGGGCAACAGTTCTCTGTGATCCTTAGTGTCTTCATTTGCAAGATGAGGATCATGGAAGGCAGCTGTGTGAAGATCCCGTGGGATGATGCACATTATTTTGCTTCAAAAATATGAAAAGGCAAAATGTTAATTAAGCAACATGTTTTTACTATTGATTTCCTTGGGAAATATTATTGTTAATTAATAGACCTCCAAAAGTCATGCACAGAAAGAAAGACAATCATAAGTGAAGCGCTTAATTATGAAGATTCGAGAATGCTTTTTACTTTAAAAATTATATGGTTTGTTTAAATGCAAATCTTTTTATCTAGTTAAAAACAAGTAGCCTACCAAAAACATTCTGGGGGAAAGTACTCTTTTGTTCTAGTGAAGCTGATCTGAAAGATGTCTCTCAGCAGTACGTATTGAAAAGGAATCAGATGTACTAGCTGTTACTGAAATTCTCTGACTCTCCCTCTGGTTCCTACTTATTCAAAGTTACCAAGACTCAAAACTTTTGGTAGCCTCTTCAAGAGAAAGCTAGAGATAGCAGAGGTGATAAAGGAGTGAGTTTTCCTGAGAAGCAAGGCCGAAGGGGTGAATCCTTGGAACTCCTGAATTGTCCACATTGATGCTGAAGCCGCACTCCTGATCTGGGTTGGACTGTGACTCCAGAAGTAGACTTTTTGGAGGAGGAATGGCTGAGGCAGAAGCTGTGGCTGACAAGTTGCAGGAGGAAGAGAGTGTTCACCTGAGAAGCATATGTATAAGCTTAGACACAAAGTGAAGAAGGAAACAGGAGTCACATTTTGTCCCCGATTCTTCCGTGAGAGGCCATGTGCCTGGTCAGCAAGGCCATGAGCTACATGGGGGTAACTTCAGAGCAAAGGTTTGAATTCTTTTTTTTACAAGAAGTTATTAACTATAAAAATGGGTATACTTCTTAAATGACTTTCTGAAAAAATCAGTGGTTCACAAATATAAAGCAGACCATGAAATTGCAGTATAATTTGTTTTCCTAAAAGGAAATATGTTATTATTTTTAAGTTATCATTTGCAAGGAAAATTAGTTGAACCTCCAGAATTATATTAAGAGCAGTAGGAATTGAAATCATGTAGATTCTTCCCCAGAACAAAATAATAATACGGTCTTTTAAAAAGTGGCCTTTTTCCAGTTTTGAGTGAGAGGAAGCTTTCAGTTCATCTTTTATTTACTAGGGATGGAAGTCCCTCTGTCATTTATAGATGAGCACTTAGTTTCTACCTTTCTAACACTTCATACATGCTGATTTGGGGAGGAGGACTAACTAACAGATTCCTTAATGACTGAGTCTTCTAAGTCTTCACACTTAATTGTGCTTTGGTTGAAGATCTCTTGGTGTTCAGTGTATATTGGGTGAATGGTCAGTTAATTAATAAGCTTAGGTGAGAGAATACATGAGCAATCAGAATCTACTTAGTGTTCATTATTTCTTCAACGTTTAAACTATTCTCAAGTACATAAGGAAGATAGAAATTATGGAAACATTGTTTTAGAAGTGAAGACATTTGCTTTTCATTATAAATACACTGGAATTTGGTAGGTGAGAGCAAAATACTTTCTCGGTTTGAACAATTCTCATTAAAGAATATCAGGGTACTGATGTTTTAATGTGATAAGATGATCCAATACCCAGAGCCAAGGTGATGTTATCACTGGAAAATCTTTGTTTAGCCCAGATAGTACACTGAAACTAATTGGTTCTCCCTCCCCTTAGTGTGCCCTGGGTGTTCTGGAAGGCTCATGGGTACATCCTGGACTGAAAAAGGCAAGGCTGTTTGATGTTGGAGAAGCAGAGATACTCTGCATCTCTTTTAGCTCTTTTCTCTGTGCCATGGTCCAGTCAACAGCAGAGCATTGTCCCAGGTTTTCTAAAGACCAAATTGCCCCAGACACTGGTTGAAGGCCCTTTCCAGTCTCCTGGGCTAAGGGTGTTCACAAGGGAAGGCAGAGCTCAGTTGCCTCATAGTCTGGAGTGCTTATCTGCCCACAGTTGTTGTTTGGCACAGTGTTCTCAGAGGTGTGATGCATAGGACTGAAGCTCCACTGATGCCGTCCCTCTTTTTATTTAATTCCCTTATTCTCTACTGCATATTTGAGCAGTTGTGTGCTTTCTTGCATTGTCCTTTGAATGTTTTATATTCTATAACTCTCATGTGCCTGACTAAGCTCTTTGGAGGCACAGACCAGGTAACCCATGAGCTAGGTAGTCTCAGATTAATTTTTTTCCAGATGCATAGGTGTTAATGCCAGCCAGTTAATGAAATAAACCTTTTCTCTGCCCCATTCCCTCCCCACTGTTTCACTGCCACTTGTGTCATTATTAAATTCCTGCAAATACCGTAGTCTGTTTCTGGGAACTGTTTTCTGTTCTTACATATTCACCAGTCTATATTGTTTGATTTTGATGGTTCATTTTTGCATCTGGTTTTATACTAATAGTTTGAATAACTTTTTGGCTATACTTAGACATTTATTCTTCTATTTGAACTTGAGATCATTTCATCTCTTGCAATACATTAAATGTCTATGTTAATATCTTTTTTTTATTTATTTACAGAAGTAAATCATGATCGTATTCTTTTACTAAAGCTCAGTAATATGGGAAAAACTATATTGTTACCTTCTTAAGGGTGATTACTACGGATCTTATCAGTGTAATGTATAATTCTTCCACATTTCTACCTATCCATAAACACACATACCATACATATGTTCCTATAGTAAGAAATATTTATTTATTTATTTACTTATTTTTGGTGACAGAGTCTCTCTTTGTTGCCTGGGCTAGAGTGAGTGCCGTGATGTCAGCCCAGCTCACAGCAACCTCAGACTCCTGGGCTCAAGCGATCCTGCTGCCTCAGCCTCCCAAGTATCTGGGACTACAGGCATGCATCATCATGCCCGGATAATTTTTAGTTGTCTGGCTAATATTTTTCTATTTTTAGTAGACATGGGATCTCACTCTTGCTCAGGCTGGTATCAAACTCTTGATCTCAAGCGATCCTCCCGCCTCAGTCTCTCAGAATGCTAGGATTATAGGCATGAGCCACCACGCCCAACCAGTAAGAAATAATTTTGTGCGTGTGAATTTATAAGTTCATTAAAGAAGGGGCTGCAACTTAAACCCCAGTATTATGTTGTTCTGGTTTCTTTATTATTATCAAATAATTTTAAACAGTTAAAATTATCCCAGTACTACTCTCTTTGAGGGAAATGCCCTTCCCATTTTCATACAAGGTTGCCTTTGTGGACCCCAGGCCTAGCTATCTCCAGTTGAGCCAGTTGGCAGCAGCCCAAACCACTTTGCCTGAGGGTCTTCCTCAAAACAAAGATTTCTGCCCTTAACCTTCTTAGTCTAGGGTGTTTGTAAAGCCCAGGATCTCTCTCTCTCTTTTTTAAACTTCTGGAGATACCTACTGCTGTCTTACTGGCATAAATTAGTTCTAATATACCTGGGTGGCCTTTAGTTCTATTTTTAAAATTTCTGGCATTTGGATCCCAGAAGTTTTCCTGTGTTAAAACTGCCTTTTCCTAATTTTTACCTTTCCTTGGACTTGGGATTTTATGGGTAGAGGGATTTAAGGGAAGGAGAAAGGGATGTCAGATGTCTTTGATAAGCCTTCCTTCTTCAGGATCCAAAATCTCTTTTAAAAAAATGCAGTTTTTTACATGCAGTAAACTATTGTTTGCTTGCTCTGAAAAGTTAAATTTTTGTTTGCTTAATTTTATGTCCTGACCATTCACTCATGTCTATTTATTTTGTGTTTACTGTATGTTTCCTTCTGTACTGCTCGCTAGGTTAGGTTTCTTATACTGAGTGCTTAAATTTAATCTTCCAAATTATTTTAGCCCCATCACAGTTCTGGTTCCAAACAAGTCAACGAGGCAGCGTCTACAGGAGAAGCAGCACTAGGTCCCCACTGTGGGATCTCTGGCAAGTCGGCCACTTATGTGAATTTCCAGACCTGACTCTCTGTCCATATAAAATAAGTTTCAGTCAGATGATTTCTTATGGCCTTTTCTTCTCTCTTAGTTGGTTTTCCAGGAAGCTTCCTCTCTTTCTACACTGCCCGTGTCTTTCTTGGGCTTTTCTATCCTTTTTTTCGGTTGCTTTGCTGCTTGCAGTGTTCTCTTTGTCCTCCCTCATCTGGGGATGGCTTTAGGTGACCTTCCTTCAGACAGCCAGAGGTCCACGGGCCATTCGACGTACAGGGATCCCATCCCTCCGGAGATCTTTTCTCATAACAGCTTTAAAAAAAAAAAAAAAGCCACGCGCGTTGGCTCACGCCTGTAATCCCAGCACTCTGGGAGGCTGAGGCAGGTGGATCCTTTGAGCTAAGTAGTTCGAGACCAGCCTGAGCAAGAGTGAGACCCCATCTCTGCTAAAAATAAAAAGAAATTAACTGGTCAACTAAAAATATATAGAAAAAATTAGCCGGGCATAGTGGCGCATGCCTGTAGTCCCAGCTACTCAAGAGGCTGAGGCAGGAGGATTACTTGAGCCCAGGAGTCTGAGGTTGCTGTGAGCTAGGATGACGCCGTGGCACTCTAGCCGGGGCAACAAGAAACTCTGTCTCCCCCCAATAAAAGGCAGCCCTCATCCCAGTTGGATGTAAAAGGACTGCCTGCACTTCGCTGTGCCTCAGGAGATGTCTAGAACAGCTTTCTTGGACTTGAGCCAACTGTGAAGCATTGACACTTTCTCCTTTACACTGGCCTTGATTTGAGGCAGAGGTTGAGTGGGCTTAAGTCCCCTCTCTGGAGCCAGCTTGGTATAGGTAAAGCATCTGCCGCCAGTTGTGGCTCTAGCAAGGGCCCCACTGTACTGAGATGAACACAAGGGGGCAGCCTTTCCCACAGATTTTCATCAAATCATGAAAAACAGGAACAAAGACTGGTTTCTCTGAGTGCGTGCATGAGCCCGTGCTCCACACCAGTGCTGTGTGTAAAATGTATAGCCTCTAACTCTGTGTTTATAAAGAGTATTAAGCTGTTGGATGAAGGGCATACGAGTGCTGAGTATATCTGTGTTTTGCTGGCTGAGGTTTTGTTAACACAACCCAGGATTCTTCAGTGTAGGTACCGTAAACTGTATCCCCTTGTGCAGCCCAGAGTCTTACACATGGCAGGCAGGCAGGCAGGCTGGCAGGCTTTATTATTGGAGGCTTACAGATGACTGAATCATTAATATAGAGAAGTTGACATTCGTTGAGCTCACTGTTTGAACCTGAAGAACGATTTCAAAACAGTCGTTTAAATTTATTTTGCCTCTTTTTGTTTCTCCTGCCTCTCCCAACTCTCTTTCAAATACTGAAAGCATTGTTTCAGTTGTGTATGTGTGTGTCGATATATGTTTTTGTTTCCTCTTCATTTTGGAAATTGAGTTATGACTCCTTTGGTTCTTTCTAGTTGGAAAAAGCATTATTATGGAAATATATGCTGCTTAGTGGGCATTGAAGCAGAATATAAAATATCACTAATATCCTGATCTCCTGTGCAATTAGAAGCACATTGTCACGAGTTTTGTTTTATGTTTCCCAGGTGACTATTAATTTAGCAGTTCAGCACATAATTGCATTGATGATCATATTTCAAAGAATTTGAGTCTATTGATTCAAATGTAGAACTGAAGTAAAAGTTGTTATTCCTTTACTGTTGTATATTAATTTGTCTTATTATTTGACCCTGTAATGACTGGAAGAAATCAGATATGCTTTGAAAATCAAAGTAAATTCCCTATCCCTTGGGATTAGGGATGGATGGAGAGAGAAACTTTTTTTTTTAGGTTCAGTAGAAGCAGCAATTAGTAGATGTATAATTGTTTTTCTTCAAAGCACAGTCTTCAATTTTTCTAAAACAACAATAGTAAATTTTTATTTTTTAAAACTTACATAATCGATTTCATTATATTTGCATATCTTTTAACCAATACTAATAAGGATACCATATTTACTAATGTACATGAAAGATATCAAACTAGATTTAACCAACATTATTTACCAACAACTGCATGCTCAGTGTTCAGGGAATTGCTTTTGTTACTTGAGCTTCACAACAAACTTCAGTGGCAAATTTATTATCTTCTACAGATGAAAAAACTGATACTGAGAGGGTTTTGGCTTGCTCAACAAATTACCCTTATGAGCTATAATTTTTTCTCTATAGTTGTGTAGCTGAGATTATTTGAAATACTTATGTTACTGATTCTCATCACTTGCCATGATTGTTAAAAATGAAAATAAGCTGTAATTTTTGACATTCTGCTTATAGAATCCTTGAATTTCATAGTTCCTGTAGTCCCCTTCTTATATAAATAAGGAATCTGAGACTCAGAGGCTGGGTCTTTTGCAAGTGTGGACAGCTGCTAGTGAGAGTTGAGATGAGAACTCAGGTCTCCCCCTTTATAAGGGAGAAAACTATTGACAAGGACAAGAGGAGAAATACCTGGGTGCAGCAAAGGGGTCAGGAGAGAAGCTGACAATGAAGATTTGTCAGTTTTACCCAGTTTGGAAAGAGATCCTCACTGTCTTATCAACTTATCTCTGCCTCAGACCCTGTGCTTTGGTTCTTGGTACTCCTGAAGACACCGTGATTTTCATGCCTCTATGTCTCAGCACACGCTGTCTGTTCTCCAGTGTTCTTTCTCCTTTTGCTGCCCGGTAAACTCAGACTTAGGTTGTAGCTCAAATGTCACCTCCTCTCTCAGGCGTCTCTGAACTGCTCTAGACAGGCACATCTGGCTCTTTCCTATACTTTTTAAAATTCATTTCTTTTTTAGCATTTATTCTATTACATTGTTTGTGTTTGTAGTTGATGTCTCTGAGCTCCTGGGGCAAGATTCGCTCTTTGAGCATATCTGACGTTGAGCCTGGACCTGATATGCATGGGCGCACTTTACTAGGATGCAAATGATTGTATGTTGCCCTCTCAGGTGCTGCTTCTGAGCACAGAGATGGAATAGAATTTTGTGCAGGAATAAATAGAGTCTATGGAAGTTCTAAGAAATATTCTTTTAGCTATTATTAATGGTTTGCTGGTGTTTAGCTTCTAGATTATATGTGGGAAAATTGAGGGACAATAAATCACAAAGGGAGCCAGGAGGTCTCACTTATTAGGAAACTTGAATTTTCAGGATGTGTGCCCCAGCTTGATTCTAGTTTGCATCTTTGTTGATTCTGATGTTCATTGTATTCACCAGAAATTAATTTCTCCCAAGGGCCTACATTAATTTAGAGGTGTAAAACTTGGAGTAGGCAGCTAGGCTGTGTGTGTGTGTGTGTGTGTGTGTGTGTGTGTGTGTGTGTGTACATGTGTGAATGTGTCTTTCATCTGTAAATACACTAGTCCTCCCAGACACGAGAGGCCCTTGCGCAATTCGCTGGCCAAGATCTCATAGCTGTTAGAGTGTGAAGGTGATATAACATTGGTCTTACTCAAATCTTTCATAATATCTTCGCTCTTTGGACTGACTTTGAGTGTTTTCTGGATTTAAGTTTGTTGCATATCGTCTGTATTCTACGTATTTCAGATACATCCACGGCTTTTTTGCGTAATCTCTGGGAATTGAAAACCATTTCCGCTTCTGAGATTAGACAGGTTTATAACTGAAACTAGGATTGTTAAACCTATGCTGAAATATAAAGTTGTCTTTTAAAAACCCAAATAGGTAGGAGGTGACAGTTTACTGGTGTAATTACAGATAATTTGAATGTGTTAATATTGGACTATAAGTGATATAAAAATACAGTATTTCCCAAACCCACAAAATCATGACCAAATTTAAATTTGTTTTAAAATGTAGCAAATCTATGGCTTTATTCTTTGCATTCTTCAAAGGATATTTTTATATGTCCTACTTTGATTTTGACTTTCTTTACCTCCTTAATTTTTAGATTTTGGAAACAGGACTGGGAACGTAGAGGGAGGCTGAGTATTTGACCATTAGCTCTGTCTCTCTTTTTTAGTGAAGTGAACTATTTATTTTTATCACTAGGGAGACCTCACAACCTGGTTTGCTCAGGACATCCTGGTTTATGCCTGTTGTCTTAGAGAAGTCATTAATAGTATCTCCTTTCGCTGTTTAAAGTCTTAATTTGGATGATGAATTGTATGTGGTCACTCTTTTTATGACTAAGATATTTTGTCCTTGGTTATTTTATTTTATGCTTTGATTTTAATGCTTATTTAAGTGCATTTTTTACTTTTCTGTATTTTTAAATTCTCTGTTTTAAAAGGCATATCCTATTTTTATTTCTTTTAATTTTCCTTTTATGTTTTTCAGATCAGGTTATTTAAGTGTAAGTCAACACTAAAATGTTATCCTTTGTATCCTACCAATTTCAGACTTAGTGTGAGTTCTTTGAGAATGGCATCAGATTCAGTTGTGCGTCCATGACAGTGTCTAGTAATGTGCTCTGAACAAGTAAGTGCTCAAGAAATGTTCATAGAATGAATCTTGGGAAGCAGTTTGGCTTTATCAAAATGGAGAGTAAAATTTGCTCTGGTCGGGAACAGTAGTAGTATCCCAGGTAAGGGCCTGGGACTGTGATTGGGCTGAGGATTCAGTCACCCCAGCAGCACTGAACTCAGCTGTGGAAACTGAGGAACTGGCTGTGGAACTCAGCCAGTCATCTTGTTTTATTACCTACAGACTCCCAAGTAAGTTTTCAGTAAACTTTTTCAATTAAATTTCTTTCTGTAAGGTTACACTGCTGCTAAGTATGAAGACAAAGGTGTCTTTCCAGTGCCAAGCAGAGACAGATAGCCTGGTTTGGCCACTGCGGCCACTCGAGGTATTGGCAACAGCACTGTGTTCCAGAGAAAGAAGAGGAAGGGCCCCAAGTTGAGTGGGAGGGACCAAATGGACAATAGTTTGAGGGACATGTCAAGAATTCTTGAAAGAGGGTGAAGTTTTTATGAGCTTATTCAGTTGGTTGAGCCATGTGTATTTCCAAAGAATAGATTTGGCTTCTTAATTTGAAGTAGACATAGCAGTAGAAAGCTAGGTGTATTCAATAAGAGTCAGTTAAGAGCCAAAGCAGTGAAGAATGACTTTTTTCACAATTTGAGTTGCAAAATATGCCTTGTACTCTGACAGGCAGTTTATAGTGCCTAATAAAATGAGTCTTTGCTTTGCCAAATTTTACTCTAGCTAAGTGCCTCAAGTTTAGGCAAAATAAGGACTAGTTAACTGTTCTTAAATGTAATAATGCTACAGACTCTCATGAATAGATGCCTTTGATAACTAGAAAATACAGTTATCTTTGACTTTGTGTTCAAAGTATAGGGATTTATCTGCAAAGCTGGAAGGGAATAGAGTATACATAAGGAAGTCTGTGAATGAATTGAGCACAGGTATTCTCTTGTATAAATTAATATAACTGGATTAGCATAATATCTAATACCTGATGATGCTCAGTGCATATTAGTTGAATATAAATTTCTTTCTCCAGCAAGGCCTCTGTTAAGCATATTTGATCACTAAGTTAACTTCTATTTTCAGGATGCAATAGTCACAAACCATAGCATACTCCTAGGATGTTTTATTTTTGAACATGTATATAATTTGAATATTGTGTTTTAAAAGTAATACCCATTGATGACAAATTTAGCTGGTATTTTTTTATTTTTACTCATTTGAATTTCAAAAGTAATATGTGCTTATTGCAAAAATCCAGACAATAAAGAAGTGTCAAAATAAAACTAATACTCTGCTCATCTCTGCAACTACTTCTTTGATACAACCATTGATAACAAATCAGTGTGTATCCTTTCATAGTTTTTCCAAAATCCACCCCTGCTTTGTGCACACACTTTTGTTTCTTTCCTTTGTTTTATAAAAGTGGTATTGAATGTGTTATTAGTTTGGTGCAGGTCAACAGATCTGTATTGAGCCCTTGCTCATACAGTGTCAAGAGGCACTGTGCACAGTGAATGTCTATAGTCTCTGCCCTTGGGCAGTTTAGCACATATGCTTCTGATACATTTTCAAATTCATTACTGTTGCTAATCCCTTTATCAGTTCACTGGGGTTTTCTACCTTATGGTGTAGTCAAACCCAAATAAGGTAATGTTTATTAAAGCACTTAGTTAAGCATAAAGCAGTAAGATATGACCACATGATTACTAATAATTGGATCTTTATGAATAATTCTAATTTTTCATTGCTAAAGGAAAAAATGGTTCATCTGCTTATTTTAATTATTTTAGTAGATTCCATATATTTTCAAAGTACCTGGTTTTATTTATTGTATTTGTTACTTTTAGATGTAGCATGCTTAATCACAGAGTTTTTTTTAAAAACTCTCATTAGTTGTAAGTATCTTCAGCAATCGTTTTCTTCCATATTCTTGAATCTACCTGATGGATGAAAGTGATACTATAAATTTCATTCAGTTAACATGTGTTTTAGAGTCTGAGATTTCTTCTGGTTTGTATTCCGCGTCCGTTGTTGTGATTATTTTTATCACCAGCTAACTAGTTACAGCCAGAGATTTGTAACTCAGTCACAAGTATAAAGTTCATCTTTGTCAGAAAGACCACATGAAACTCTTGAAAAGTTACTTTCAGATTTGATCGCATAATTTCCAAGTGTCCTCCAAGAAAGTGAGTATGATGGCTTTGAGTGAAAAACTGTGGCACTTGACCAAAACCGCACTTTGTTTCTAATCATGCATGGATGGAGTGTAATTTGATTAAAGTTGACTGGCCTGAAATGATCCCCTTAAGATGCTGAACTGGATCTGGATTAAAGTCTCACTACTTTCTGCCCCCATCCAAGCATTAAGGAATCACTGAAATGAATGAGTTTGGGGTTTCATGTCCAAATCCATTTTTAATCCTACCATCTTATGTTTTCATAGCACTGTATGCTTTTCAAAATGCTTTTATCCATAGTATTTGATCTGCCCATTCTTCTTTTAGCTTCTATATTTCAAAGGCCAGTAATGGTTAGGCTGGAAGTAATACCTTAATAGTGACTTTGAAAACTTTGAAATCATTTCCAGGTGTTTTAGATAGGCTACATTTGAATGATGAAGGTTTAAACTTTCTTTTTTACAAAAGAAAACTTTGCTGCTTGAAATAATTGTCTTAGAAATTAGCAACTCCAAAGAGTTTAGCATTTTTTCTTACTGTTATTTTTTATAATGAATGTGTATTGCTTACTGCCATGTAGATAATGTATAACATGTATAGGGGAAAGTATGGAAGTAGCTGAGAGGGAAAAGAGACAGAACTGTCAGTTTTCCTTAAATATCTGAAGTGGTAGAAACAAATTTTAATTCATCTAATTAAAAAAAAACTTTTCTTTTTTAGTTACAGTAAAGATGCCAACTAGGATGGGAAAAAATCCAGGAAAATCAGAGAATAAAATAATATCTGTGCTTTATATATTTTGGGGACTTTGCTGAAATTTTACTTGTGACCTAGTATCCATTTTTTAAATGTTCCACAGACATTAAAGATAATTTGTATATATACAGATATAATACATATTTCATATATATACATATGTATATATATGTATTTCTATCATATACAATATACATATATGTAATACACATATATATAATAGATATACCTGTTAAGTCAGTATTATTGTTTATATTATTTAGGGCATAGAAAGAGAATTATTTTGGACAAAAGTAATAAAATCCCCTATTCTGATTCTACTGCCAACCCTTTCTTAGAAAAGGATGATGTTATCGCTGAGATGGCAAAGAAATTTATAAGAAATCTAAAATCTTCCCTCCTTTTTTGTATTGAGTAAAGATTTGAACAGATACTTATATACCATTTGGCGCTACTGTTTACTACTCACCAAACAAACATGGACACATCTCTTTCTTGGAATGAACATAGAAGAATCAGTGGACACATAGATACAGCATTTCTAAAGAAAAAGACCAGTTTGACCAACAAAAGTGAATAGGCCTATTTGAAACAGACTTCTTGTGTGAAACAGTAGAAAACTTAGAAAAATTATTCAAAGTAAGATTAGGAGGGTATTGCATCAATTAAAATCAGAGCAGATAGTTGAGAAAAAAAAACTGAGAACAGAAAAAGTTGTTGGAAATTAAAAAATGGTTAACAGAATTTTAAAGCAGTGAGGAACAGATTCAATACTGAAGAAACCTGAATCTGAATAAGAAGAAAGCTAAAGAAATTCTAATAGAATTCAGAAGAAAAGAAAATGAAAATTCTAAGTGACAATATTAGAGACATGAAAAAGAGATGTGGAGAATTCAATATAAATAAATGTATATACTACTGTGTGTATATGTGTGTTTATGCCAGAAAGAAAGAATAGGAGAAAATTTTCCCAGGACTTGAGCTCTCATATTAAGAACACCCAAAGTAACAAGCATAGTTAGGGGACAGGGGACATACTGAGAGAAAGAAGACCCTTATACCTAGACCCTGAAATAACCCAAAGAAAAATCCAAATTTCAAGACTAAGGAAGGTACTGCAGAACATCTAGATAGATTAAAGCAGGATATCCACTAAAAAAAAGAAAAGAAAATGAGGTCAGCATCAGGCTTCTCTTTCTGTCCCCCAGAATTTTGATAGGGAAAAAAATGCAATTCATGAATTCTCTTACCTTCTGGGTTCTTACATGTTTTCCGATTAGAATGCAAACTCTGTAAGGGTAGGAATTTTTATCTACTCTTTACTGCTGTAGCCTCTATGTCTAGGAGAACACTTAACACATGATATATATTCAGTACAGTTATGTGCTGCATAACATTTTGGTCAGTGGTTGACTGTATTTTTATTGTACCTTTTCTGTTTGGATACACAATTATTAATACTTAGCATTGTGTTACAATTGCCTGTAGTATTCAGTACACCTGTACATGTACAGGTTTGTAACCTAGAAGCAATGGGCTGTACCATATAGCCGTGGTTTGTAGTAGGTTATACCATCTAGGTTTGTGTAAGTACACTCCGTGATGTTCACACACACAAAAATTTGCTTAAGGACACAGTTCTCAGAATGTATTCCCTTAAGTGACACATGACTGTATTTGTAGAATGAGTGAATGCATGAGCAAAGAAAAACATGAACATATTTTCTAACATGCAAAATCTCATAAAGGTTGCTATTGATATAACTTTCCTTTTTTAAAAAAGAACTACTTAAAATAGTACTGCAGCTAACCAAGAAATGACTTATAATGTGAAACAACATACATGAAAGACTGAACAACAAAACCATTAATGTATAGAATTTAAGTCAACTGTTTATATATGGTTTGTCAAGTTTAAATCTTTTAAAAAATAATTATTGAAAGGGAATAATGTTTTAAAAAAATTTTAATCTAGAATCTTTGTTTTAACAAAACCCAGAAAGTGGTAGTGTGGGGGTTGTAAGGTAGAAGAAAAATTAATTTAAAACGTACTGAATGTTTCATTTTTCACTGTAGGGAAACAGCAGTTATTTGTTCTTGATACAGGTAAAGACAGATTTAAATTTTTTTAAGGCATTCACTAGTCAGAAATAGAATATGTAATTTCCAACTAAATAAAGATTTCTAAAAAGAAATGAAGAAAACTTCATTTGGTAAAACAAAAAAACTAAAAGGAAAAAACATAAGAAAATGGAAATATGCTAGACTCAAGACCAAATATATTACCGTGATAAATATGAAGGAGTTTAACAACTTCATTAAAAGAGAATGGCTGACTCCTAGATTGTGCACTACAAAAAACTCAAGAGAACCATGCTCTTTGCAGGAACCATGTGAAACAAAGTAGTTCAAAGATTGAAAATAAAGAAAAGATAAAGATATATTTTTTGGTGCTACGATAGTTTATTTCCTATTTTTAAAATTTTCTGAATATTATGGGGGTATAAACGTTTTGGTTACATGAATTATTTTTGTACAGTTTGAGTCAAAGTTATAAGTGTGTCCATCACTCAGTGTGTATTGTATTAGATGTGAATTTACCCATTCCCTTCTCACCCCCCCAACCTGATTGATTTTGTTGAGTTTTACTACCATATGTACACATGAGTGTTACAAAAATTAATTCATAATGGATAACAGGCTTAAACTTAAGGCATGAAACTATAAGAATTCTAGATGAAAAGGTTGGAAAAAGTCTTATAGATATTGGCCTAGGGAAAGAATTTATGATGAAGACCCCAAAGTCAATCACAGCAACAACAAAAATAAATAAATGGGACCTGATTAAATTGAAATGCTTCTGCACAGCCAAGGAAACAATAAAGTGAATAGACAACCTATAGAATGGGAGAAAATATTTGCATGCTACATAGCCAATAAAGGGCTAATAACCAGAATGTACAAAGAACTTCAAGCATATCAGCAAGAAAACATCAACCCCCAAAAAGAGGGCAATAGACATGAACAGAAGCTTTTCAAAAGAAGACTAATAGTAAACATTTGAAAAAATGCTGTCTCTAATCATCGGGAAATGCAAATCAGTATCACAATGAGATATCACCTAACTTCAGTAAGAATGGCTTTTATCCACAAGTCCCCAAACAACAGATGCTGGCATGGAGGCCGAGAGAGCAACACTCATACACTACTGGTGGGACTGCAAACTAGTTCAGCCCCTGTGAAAAGTAGTGTGGAGATATCTCAAAGAGCTGTGAGTAGACTTACCATTTGGTTCAGCAATCCCACTACTGGGTATTTACCCAAAGGGAAAAAAAAGAGATTTTATAAAGAGGACACTTGCAGTTGAATGTTTTTAGCAGCACAATTCACAATTGCAAAGATGTGGAAACAACCCTAGTGCCCATCAATATGTGAGCATTAATGGTATATGTATACCATGGAGTACTACTCAGCCATAAAAAAGATGGTGAACTAATACCTTTTATAACAATGTGGATGGAACTGGAGACCATCCTATCCTCCTAAGGGAAGTATCAAAAGAATGGAAAAACAAACACTACATGTACTCTTAAATTGGAATTATATTAATTTTTAAAAGATAAAGATGCAAATTTACTATTAGAGGAAAATTCAAGGGGAAAAGCATTCACAGGATGAAAAGTTATATTTTACTGAAGAAAGATACAATTGGAACTGAAGTTATAATGGTCATATATCTTATGTGCTAAGTAGAAAACATTGAAATTCAGAATATCCTAAAAATCTGGAAACATAGGACTGTTTATTTCATCATTATGCAGTTATTAAAGTGAAATAATAGGCCCAAACCTCAGTGTATATTGCTCCAAAAATACCAACCATAGAATAATGACTGAGCTTAAGTCAACACCTTAGGTAGATGAAAAAGAATTGAATATAAAAATTAACTATTTCTACTTCCAGACTTTTTAGACACCATGTATCGAAAGCAAAACATTAAAATAAGAATTAGAATTTACAGAGTAGACACAGTATTAGGAAACTTGAACATGCCTTCCAGAATTTGATATTTAAATTAGGCTAATGATAAATATAGAAATAGAATATTTGAATAATACAAGCAATAGCTTGAGTTTATGGGCATATATATAAACATTGTACTCTATGTATAAATTAAATTTAGAAATTGGATTTACTAGGTCATAAGTAAAATTTCAATAAAATCCCCAAAATATAAACTATACAAGCTATTATATTATTTTCTGACCAAATAAACTACAACTTGAAGTTAATGATAGTAATAATTCTAATCAGTTCGATATTAAAATACAGTTTCTTAAGTCACTCTTAGAGCAAAGTAGAAATTATATTTGCAATTCCAGGATACAGCAATCCTTTAATTTAAAACATTTGCATTTCATTTTAATTAAACAGCTTTAGGAGAAATTTCATCTATTTTACAGTATTTTTTTTTTATCATTAGAAAGACGTAAAACAACTCCAGTCGCAATGTTGGCTGCTTTGCTCATTCAAAAGTGCCTCCTCTGTAGACCAACAGTGCAGCAGCACTAGTGCTTCTCATCCCGTTAACTCTTTCCTAAGGTGATGTGTAATAGAGAACATTTGTGCAATTGCTCTTCAAAATAGATAAAAAATAGCTTATGTAAGAAGGTAAAATATCCAAGGGGCACAGAGATCTCTATACAGAGTTCCAGGAAATGAAAAACAACACGCCTCTAGAAATTAGTCTAAAATCACAGGCTGAGGTTCTAGTGAGGGGGTGTTCGAAAGTCTACTTAACAAGCACCTGAATTATTGGCATTAATTGCACAATATCACGAGCTGTCAGTTCCAGGGGGCCTGCAGTTTAGAGCAAAGCAAGCCTCAGTCATCAGAGAGGACTAGGTACTGTGAAGGTTGTAGACTAGAGCCGGAAGCAGAAACAAGAGCAAAACCAAGTCATGAGAACTGGAACCTCCCAAAAGCTAGAATAAAAAGCTCAGGTCTGGAAAATCTATAATAGAACATGGAAAAGGGAAACTGTTGGCTCACAAGAGCCAATTGTTCAATTTTTAGGAAATTTGCTAACCAGTTGTTAAAACCTGGCCATTATTAAAGATTAAATTATATAAGTATAGAATTGAGTTAATTATATTAAAAATGAAAATGATAAATACATAAATGGATAAAAAAATAAGTGGCTGGTGCTTCTGGCAATAATAGCAAAGCACAGTGAAACTTGAAGACCTAATATTTGTAAATGATTCAGTTCATGAGCGTGTTCAACTGCCAAAGCCTCCATTCTTTTGCCTTTTTATGTAGTTAAAAGAGAATGTGTTTTAGGTTGGGTTTTCCTGTAGAGCCAGATGATGATACTGCAGCCTGGAGTATTTTTGTGTTATGTTAATGGCCTCTTGCCTTTGGGCCTCACACCCTGCATTTGATGGATATTAACAAAAGGTGAAAAGGAACGTGACTATATGGATTTTAAAAGTGACAAAAGACAGACTTCTACACATCAAAGTCCATACAGATGTGGTTCCAAAGCTCTATGACAAACTGGCTGATGCTTTTATTATTTAATAAGGAAAAAGAAATCAACTGTTCATTACAATGAGGAAATCAGAGAAAGAACAGTGACCCACACACATAACTAAAGATATTAATAAAAAAAAGCAAAAATTTAAATGACAAAATGCACTAGGATTGATAAGTAAATAGCAAATGTGTTTAAAAAGATGAGTGCAATAGATAAATTTAAAGGGAAAAACATGTTAGAAATGAAGTAACATATAAAGAGATTTAAAAATTTTAAGAGAACACTGTGTACCTTTCAAGGCTAATTAATTTCTATATGTAAATATGCTTTTTTATGCTTCTTGATTTTCTAGGAAAAAAATGTTATAAAGCTGTTTTAAGAATACTTAGAGAGTCCTGAATATGTCAGTAACTAATGGGATTGAGTTTTAGTTTAAATTTGCCTTTATTTTATTATAAGTGGGGATGAATACTACTTTATATGCAAGTTGGCCACTTGTCTTTCTTTAATTGTTCATGTCCTTTGGCTGTATTTTTTAATTATGGCATTCATGTTCTCATTTATATGTGAAGTTATTCATCTTTGTTCTGATCTATACTTTAAACAATTCTTTTCAGTTTTTGACTTTCCTTTTAACTTTAATATGATTTTTGCCATAGAGAGGTTAAAAATATGGGTAAAGATGTAATTTTTCCTTTAATTTTTCTTCTTAATTTCTTTTGGGTATTCAGAAGTTGGATTTTTTTGTTTTGTTTTTAGCTTTTTTCTTTTCTACTTCATTTTCTCTTTTTTCACTTAAACACATTTTAATTGTATTTAATAGTTGTGTGTGTGTGTCACTTTTTAATCCATCTGGATTTTTATCTTGGTTTACAGTGTGGAGTAATGGTGGAATTTTAACTTTAATTTTTGAAAATTGGTGACCTAATGTTCTGATTATGAATTGAGAAGGAGAGAGAAAAGAGACATACACATCCACACATGAAACATTCTTAAGAATTTTGCATGTCTTCTGGGAATGAGGTAATATATATGTAGTGAGTTCCTTTGTGTAGTCAGAACTAACACTTGGCTTCATCTCTAAGAGACGGAATCCATGTGGCGGGGGATTTAAAAATAGATTTCTTTTCCTTCACTAAGGCATTTGCTTCATTTTAGCACAGTCTGGGGAAATGAAGATCTCCTTATTTATTACCTGAACAATGGACTTATTACTCACTCTTTAAGTTATTCTTGTCTCTAAGTCCTCAGATAAGAAAACTTGACATGTTTTTGTTTTATGATTACACATATTTTTGCTGTGATTGTTTCACCCCATTTTATCCAGTAATCTCTTATCTATCAAATTATGAGGAATTTGGGGGTTAGAAGTTTTTATCCTCTACCTGATAACCTACTTAGCTTCTTTTTTTCCCCAAAATGTGTGTGGGGGGGAATTCCAAAATATTAACAACATGAACATGAAATGCTAGAGTGCATGAGAGAGCGCTACCAGGTGTGTGTCTGTGCTAATTTGGGCAGTCATCCAATTCAGAATGTGAGGTTAGTTTATTTTTGTGGGTGGTCCTACTGGGGGGGGGGGTATAAGTCGTCCCTGATTTAAAGCGAAGTGTGACTTCTGGGGTAGGAGGAAGAATAGGTTCCTTCTCAAGGCGAGGGCTTACTGTGGTAATTAACCCCCACTTCCAACAGGAAACTGAGCTTATGGTTCACAAGTCAACCTGATTACAGGGTTTTGTCTTTTCCATTATTAGTATAACTTTCTTGAAGCTAATTAATGCTCCTAAATAAGTCACTCTCGGAGGTTGCCGTGAGTGTGTGCTATAGTTGTGGTTTGAACTTGTCTTCCACTTGCCTTATGCTTCTGCGGTTTCCTGTGGATAGTAGGACTATTGTTTACTTACTGTTCAGAATCCTGTATATCTTGACTGAAGATCTTTTGCACAGTAATGTAGCATTTGGACTTTTCCAAGATAGACATTTATTATGATGACTTTCCTAACAATATTCAAAGATGATGAAATATTTTGATTAAAAGTAATTATTAATCACTGATTATGATGATAGCTAGTATGAATAGGTCACTTTTCTTAGCCACTGTTCTAGCCTCCTTCATATCTTTACTCACCTCTGAGGTCCCAGAGTTCTGTAGTCCCAGAGAAAGTAAACCAAAACCATGGAGATAAGGCATGACCAGCTCCAGCCAGCGATGAAAGGTGAGCCCTCCACTAATAATCTGTACTGCTCAAGTATTCTGCTCTTGGACTTGTAAGCTGACCTGACATTGTCCTTCTGGGCAGACTTCCCAACACTTAGCACTTTTTAGGGAATCCTGTGCTAAGTTTTGTTTTAATGCTGGCTTCAGTAACTCCCTAAGAAATGTGACTAACCACCAACTATCCCTATTCACAAACAGAGAACACAAGGGCCTATTGTATAATAAACATAGTGATAATATTCAAAATGGCTAAGCCTTCAGCACAGAGTACGTTTTGCTAGACCATCCTTAGAACTTTTGTTGTTATTACAATTCTTTTAGCCCCTTCCATCAGATTTGGGGAGGGTGGTACAAGTTATCACCACACCTGTTCTCCTCAGCTGGCCTCCGCTGCTGTCTGGGGAGCAGTAGTGTGACTTACTCAGTAGAACGGGGACAAATGGGCCAATGACTATTAATAATGAAAGGGGCCCTAAGTGGCATTGTGACAACACCTCCTGAGGAGGCATGTATCTCCCCCCAAAATAAGGAGATTAACGTCCCAAAGAAGCGAGTGAGAGAGCTGCCTGCTAAAAAACCATATTTCACTGCCAAGTTTATTTTTATCTCATGTGCTTGGAGATTAGGCAGATATACCCTGAAATATGCAGTGCTTTGAGTGAGTTACTAAAGAACATAAAGTTTATAGTAAGGACAAAATTATTATAAAATAGCATTGTCAACTTTCCTTTCTCCTCACATTTGAGAAATTGACACTTTTTGCTACTTATTATATAGCCAAAGGGCTTTAATAGTAAAATTCTCTGGACCAGTCCTCACTTTTGCCATCTCCCTCTCAACAAACCTTGGTATTAAGTGAGCTGTCACCTCCGAGTTCCCTTTCCTGCTTGCCGACTTCTTTCACCTGCAGACCTCCTGGTTGTCTTTCTACCCCATCCCCTCTGAAAATGCCTAGTGCCAGAGTAGCTCCAACCTTGCCATAGGTTGGATGCCCAGTGTTTGCTCCCACTTGTTTGTGTGCTCTTGCCTTCTGCTGGCTGACAGCTCTGATGATCAGACCTGACTTCACACAGCATTTGGCTCTGTGTCCTTCTTACCTGTTAATTATGAGTTACAGGCAGCTGGCCATGCTCTTCTGCCAAACTTGTCCTTCCTAACGAAATCATCCTTCAGATATGGGTAGACACAGAAAGAACCTATTACTTTATGAATTAGTCCCTGTGCTTCATGAAAGAAAACCTGAGATTGAGTTAGCAGCTACCTCAGACCTAGCTCACAGCAAACCTGTTGTCATCCACAAACTGAAGACCTTTTTCACACAAATAGCTGCCTAGAAATACACCTGTGTGTGCAACTGATTTTTTGACCTAAACTCAATCATTTGTTAAATTTGTACATGGAACATAGAATTAGAAGTTGGAGCTAGGTAGGTTATGAAAACAGAATTGTTTGGGAAGATATGGTAGCTAGCTTTCAAGTATTTAAAGTCTTGTGTTATTCCAGAACGTAAAACTAGAGGCAGTGGTGTTATAACAAGGAATGTGATTTGACTGTAACACAGGAAAGGCAGAAAGAGCCTAAGGGCTAGAGGCAGTGTCATCTTTATTGCCCTGCCAGAGAACTTGTGCAGGAGATGTTCATAATGAACAAGTGAATATACACACACACACACACACACACATAAGAATCCATGCTCTTTATCAGAGAAGTGTGCTGCTGTGACCGTCTTCCCTGGAGGATATTGTGAGATTCCACATTGCAGGCAAGTTGTTTTAAAGCAAATAAACTGTCAAGCTCTGTCCACTCCTAGAGCTGCCTGTTTACATGATTAATTGCACTTTTCTCTCTTGTTGCTGAGGATAAAACTGATGTGTATCAGGTAACTGATATTTTTCTTTCCTTCATATGTTCAAGTATGTTCACAATTAAAGTTTGTCTTAAATGATCTTCAGAGGCTTTAAAAATTATTTCCTGGACTTGTATGCAAAATGCAGAAATACAAATTAAATCTTATTGATCATCTGGAGATCATTTTGCCATAGTCAGATTGAGTTTTTATAGAGTGTGCCATACATGAATGGAAGGGAAACTTGCTGATGGAATCGTAAGATACCAGCTATTTAGAGCTTAAAGGAACATGGGGCACCATTTTCTCCATTCCATATTCTTTAGGAAGGACCTACTTTTTAAGAACCTAGCTGATGTTTTTGATAATCAGTCAGTTAAAAAATATGTATATACATGTGCCGTGTGTATCGTCTTACCAAGTATACCAAGATATACCCAGTGTGTCTCCTTATGTTGAAGGGGGTTTGGGATCTCATTATCACTGTTGTTTTCTTTGCTTTTTTAAAAAATAAAAATATGTCTTAGAATATTGTATTAAACTAGATCTTAGGATTTGTTATCATATTCAGATTTACCATATTTTCTCTCATGGCTGAATAAATTTTATGGATATCACAGTTTGTTTTTTTTTTTAAAACCAGTCCCTTTTTCATGAATACTCCATTACCATGGTCATCATTTTTCCTGTTGCAGTGTTCCTGTGACCATCATTGTATTATGTTATGGTGGTCCTTTCTCTTTTTTGGCCAGTTTAATCAGTTACTGCTTCATTTTAATCATCATTTAGCACAGATGGGGTTCATGGATTCATTCAACAAATGTCTGTGGCGGGCCTGCCTGACGTGAAGCACAGCTATGCTGGTGATCATCTGCAGAGGGAGGAGCAGGCCGCAGTGGTCTAGATGGAGTGTGGGGATGGGGAAGAGTTATGAGAGTAAAGAAGACGGCACAGCCAGATGGAGTTAAAGCAGGACCTGAGACCCTAAGTGTGGTCAGCAGAGGGGTGGAAGCCGGGCTGGAGTGTAGTAGTTAATGTGCCCCATGGTTCCTTGCCTGATCACATAATATTTACGTTGTCAAGGTACTTTGTCCCTCATTTGTCCTTTTGGGGTTCCAGTTGATGTTACCTTTAAGCCAGTTTCTCCTTTATGGAGATATTTGTAGACAAGGCACCCAGTGTCTTTTTGCCCTTCTCTGAAGGTGAATCTGGACATAACACTGGAGTCTTTAGGAATCACTGCTTCATCCTCTTCACCCTGCTACACCTGTTCTGTGCAGCAGCTGGCTCTGCCTAAGACGGGGGACCCACTGCCTCTGTGTCCCCCCAGTTCCTCTTCCCTTCTCCTTTCTCCTCCATCAGCCAGATTTGGCATTTTCCCTTTTCTTCAGTGGAGAGAAGGCATGTGAATGAGATTTTAATGATTGTAGTAAGGAGTGGAAATATTATGACAATTTCTTGGCCTTAGAAAATACAACCTTCTTATCTGGGAGACAGCGAGGAAACGTGGCACAGAGGGAAAAGCCCTGGCCTGGGAGTCAGGAACAGGGGGCTCTCTCCAGCACTGCTGTCTGAGATCAGCCTTGCCCCATGTTACCCTCAGATTTCTCATCAGTGAAGTATTAATAAATGAGCTCTGAGCACTTACTGGAGTTTACATTTGGTCATTCTGTCTTTAAATCAATCAAGGACAATGCTATTTTACGAGCAAACCATAAAAGTTCCTTGCAAAGCTTCAAAGAAATTCTTTGGTGCTAACTAAAACAGACTGTTGTAGAGATGATTTTGTTTACCTGATATGGTACTGGGTCTGGAAACCTGGCTGCTTCCATGTCTCCCTGAAGGCTTTTCCCACGATCTGAGTGTCCTGGGTAGTTGCTGCACCCTCCTTTGTTGTTACCTGAGCCAAATACCACGAGCCATTTTCTTAATGTAGAATAGTAACGCAAAGGCGGCCCAGCCTGTGCCTATTAGTGGGGTTAGAGCAGCACCCATCAGCAAATCACTCTGGCTCTCTGTCGACACCAGTTTATATAGGGCCTTATCTGGAATGTGTCCATCAACTAATCTGGGAATCCCAGGGTATTCCTCATGGGCCCATGGGCTCACACTTGCCATAGATATTAACACTTAGTAGTGTTGTCGGGCTGCCAGAACCCTGCAGTGGTCTCTGAAGTAGTGGAAATGCTTCTTCCTTATGCTTCACTGTCTGAGAGCAGTGGTCCCTAACCTTTTTGGCACCAGGGACCAGTTTCATGGAAGACAATTCTTCCACGGACGGGGGTGGGGGATGGTTTCGGGATGATACAAGCACATTACATGTATTGTACAGTCAAACATCTCTGCTAACAATAATCTGTATTTGCAGCTGCTCCCCAGCACTAGCATCACCACCTCAGCTCTACCTTGGATCATCAGGCATTAGATTCTCATAAGAAGTGGGTAACCTAGATCCCTCGTATGTGCAGTGTATAGTAGGGTCCGTGGTCCTATGAGAATCTAATGTGGCGCTGATCTGACAGGAGGCGGAGCTCAGGCAGTGATTGCAGCAATGGGGAGCAGTTGTAAACACAGATGAAGCTTCACTTGCTTGCTCACCTGCTGCTCACCTCCTGCTGTGTGGCCTGGTTCCTAATAGGCTGCAGACCATGGGTTGGGGACTGCAGGATTAGAGGGTATAGGACATTACTCTGAGCCAGTGTCGTACAGAGGTCAGACAGATTAAATACCATGGATTAGCTCTAGCACAGACTGCATTATCTTCTGGGGTTCAGAGAAGGGACACGTCCAGAGAATTGGTAGAATGGGCCCTTGAAGGTGATTGAAGTACCTTTTGGACCAAAACTCCTAAGGAAGAGAAACTAGGCATGACAGGATAACCCAGTAGTCAAGCCTTAGTCTCAGGGAGGAGAAATGGTGTGATACATGTCATTTGATTTGCCTTTTGGCCTGACCCTGTTGCTCCCATGACTGAGATCTTTGGAAGGCAAGAGTAAAACCTGGAAGAGCTAACTTCTGTAAGACTTTGGGTCACAGCAACGTCTTGTGCCCTCTAAGAGAGTGAAACATAAGGAAGAAGTGTTTCCACTGCTTCAGAGACCGTTGCAGAGTTTTGGTACCCTGATAACACCAGTGTCTTTAAGTATTGGCAAGTGTGAGCCCATGGGCCCATAAGGAATATCTCCTGCGATTCCCAGATTAGTTGATGGACATGTTCCAGATAAGGCCCTCTACAGACTGGTAGAGACAGGGAGCCAGTGGGATTTGGTGATTAGTGTTAATCTAACTCCACTAGTAGGCATAGGCTGGGCAGCCTTGAGAAAATGGTTTGCATTTATCTGTCTTATGAAAGCTTCTTCACAGATGCCCCATCAGCATTTTTGCTTTGTGTCACAGTGGAGTTCTTTAGTTTGCAACAGGTTTCACTAGGGGCGGTGTTTACTAATGAATCAGAACACTTGTTTGAGAAAACACACCTGGGTGCCCCTGATAAAGGAGCATCTCCTGACAGTCCCTTCTTATGAGTCTCCTACTTGGGGTCAATTAGAAATGATAATTGCACCTCACAGTATTCTTGGAGTCTTTGCCCAGAGACTCACAAGACCATGATGTTCCATATTGTGGAAATTATCCACTTGAAATGACTTTCCCATCATTTTGCTGACCTACTTTAGGCAGCACTCTTTCTCCAGTTTATCAGAAATGTTTCCTGTGATATGAGCTGAGATTATTTTACTCTAACGATGGTTAGATTTCAGCAGTGGTAGATGGTAAGAGTGGAAGGAGACACTTGGAAATTCTTTGAGTAATTTGTTGTATGTTTTTGATAAATGCAGCAGTAGAGAAGCATGTGGTGTTTGTTGGGGATTGTTTTGTTTTCCTGAAAAATGAAGCAGACCGGAACCAAAGAATAGTTTTTCAAACCTTTTTGAGCATCTTCTAATGGGTCTTTAAAAAGACCAAACTTCATGTGAACCGCAGAGTGTTAGGAACCAGAGGGTGGACAGAAGAATGCAGCCAGGAAGAGACTAGTTGCACTTACTTGAATAAGGAAGCGATTTGGTTGAGGACAGACGTACTCAGGACAATCAGTGGAAAGACTTTGCAGTGAAAGACACATTTTATTAGTCATTGGAGGATGTGGAGGAAAAATATACACGGAGACAAACCATGTGCTGTCTCCTTTGCTGCCAGTTCTTTTTAAAAGGCTCTGAAATGGTTTATCTTTATTAGTTGCAGTTATTGGCATCTTTAAAAGACTTAGAAGCACTTAAAATACCCATGTAATTTGTGTCAGATAACATTTTAAGTAAACTTTTATTGATGCATAATATGCATATAGGAAAGTATGCAGATCTTAAATGCACAGCTTGATGAATTTTCATAAGCTGAACATATGCCAGTGTAACCAGCATCCAGATCAAGAAACGGAGCCTTCCCAGCCTCCCAGAAGCCCAGCTCCTTTCTGTCTACTGCTACCTGCACCCCTCACCCCTAGGGGTAGCAACTCTCCTGGCTTCAACATCATTCATTAGATTTACTTGATTTTAAGCTTTATATAAATTGAATCATATAGAATGTACTCTTCTGTTTGGCTTCTTTCATTCTGCATTCTGTTTGTGAGATTCATACATGGCATTGCACGTGGTTGGGATCTGTTCATTCTCATTGCTGTATTTTGTGACCACCACAATTTATTTATCTGCTTTTCTGTCGGTCGATGTTTAAGTAATTTCCAGTATTTGGCTACTATGAATAAGAATATTGTTGCTTTGGCTACTCCTATACCCATCTTTTGGTGAATATATGTATCATTTCTGTTGGAAAAGAAATTGCTGGGTCATATAGTAGGCGTATATTCAAGCTTAGTGCACTAATTTATGCTTCCATCACGAGTATCTGAAATTTCCACTTGTTTCATAGCTTTGCCAACACTTGTTTTTGTTTTCATTTGAGCCATTCTTGTGTGTATGAGGCAGTATCCTATGTTAGCTTCCCTGATAACTAGTGATATTAAAGTTCCTTTTCATTTATGTATTGGCCATTGGTTTTTATCATTTGTGAAATGCCTGTTAAGTCTTTACCCACTTTTCTTTTAGATTCTCTGCCTTGTTTTGGATTGATTTGTAGCATTGTTTATATATTCTGTGTAAAAGTCCCTGGTTGGGTGGGTATATATATTGCAAATATTTTCTCCTACTTTGTGAGTTACCTTTCTGCTTTCTTTTTTATCTTTTCTATTCTATTCTTTTTTTGTTGTTGTTGTTGAAACAGGATCTCACTCTGTTGCCTGGGATAGATAGGGTGCAGTGGTGTCGTCATACCTCACCGTAATCTGGAACTCTCGGCCTTAAGTGATCCTCCTGCCTCAACCTCCCCAGTAGCTGGAGACTACAGGCGTGTACCACCACACCTGGCTAATTTTGTATTTTTTAAATTTTTTTGTAGAGGTGGGTCTCAATATTGCCCATGCTGGTCTCAAATTCCTAGGCTCAGGGGATCATCTCACCTTGGTCTCCCAAAGTGTGAGACACTGCACCCAGCCCCTTTCTGCTTGCTAATGGTATGTTTTCATAAACAAAAGTTCTTAATTTTTTTTTTTTTTTTGACAAGAGTCTCACTCTATTGCCCAGACTAGAGTACCATTGTGTCAGGCTAGCTCACAGCAACCTCAAACTCCTGGGCTTAAGTGATCCTCTTGCCTCAGCCTCCCAAGTAGCTAGGACTACAGGCATGGGTGACCATGCCTGGCTAATTTTTTCTATATAATTTTAGTTGGCCAATTAATTTCTTTCTGTTTTTAGTAGAGACAGGCTTTCGCTCTTGCTCAGGCTGGTTTCGAACTCCTGGCCTTGAGCTATCCGCCCACCACGGCCTCCCAGAGTGCTAGGATTACAGGCATGAGCCACCGCGCCCAGCCAGAAGTTTTAAATTTTAATATAGTCTAATATTTTTCTTTTTTTATGATTAGTGTTTTTAGTGACTTGTTTACAAAGTCTTTGCTTCAAAGTTGCAGAGATGTTCTGTGTTACTCTTCTATAAGTTTGTTTCATCAGATTTAGATCACTAATCAATGTGACATTTGTTTTTGTAACAGGTGTGATGTGGAAGTCAAAATTATTTTTTTCAGTATGAATATCCATTTGACTTAGAACCATTATCAGATTCCAACTGCATTGCAGTGTCACCTTTGCCATATATCAGTTTATATAATTTACATTCATTTGACTCCAATAATGGTAGCTCTGTAAAAGAATTCAAATGTTTATAGTGCTTGTGTCTACTAATTTTTCATGGTAAAAAATTACAAAATTTTTATTTTAAAAAGATCGCTCATAATCTCAATACTAGCAGTCCTACAATTTGCATTTTAGTTATTTTTCTTTTATTTTTCTTTATATAATCCTATTTACATTGAATGTTATATTCAATTTTATTCCTAAGTAGTCTTCAAAATTCAACTTATTAGAGGCTGCATAGTATTTTGTTAGCCAGTGCTCTATTAGGCATTTAAGATGTTCTCATTTAATTATGAAAAACTGTTGCCTGGGTTTGAAATTTATTGAGCCTCTTGTTTTACAAGAAGATAATATATGAGAATAGCTGTATCAATTTGGGGCTCCCATCTTTAGTTTTCATTTATTTTTAACTGCATCTCTATTAATTCAACCCTCTAATACAGATTTCTTTGTTCATTATACAGAGGTTTGATTGCCCTATAATACCAGTATCAACCATTTGTGTTTTATAATATAAAATTAAAACCCAAACTACTATAATATAAAACCACATCAATATTTTAAATGGTTTTAATATCAAAGATTCAACCAGAACTTTTATTTCATTGATCTGAGTGACAAAGAAAATCTGAGGGTTGTTTCTATATTTAGTCCATAATAACAGAACTGCTCTGAAAGTTGCTTCTTCTCACAAGGAAGTAATGCATGCACTGTGGAAAGGTATTGGCTTGAATGAAATGACCTATATTTGCTTAAAAATTACTTAACATTCTCATATGGTTACTTTTACGTTTTAGGAATTAAATTTCTTCAGTAGGTTCTAGTAGCAAGTGAACTGTATCAATGTCATTGTACCTGTCCCACAGCAAGGTGTGGGCACATGGCAATAGTCTCAAAAATCTCCAGATTCAAGGCTCAGGAATTGGAATAAATAATCAGCAATAATTTGAATGAGTTTAAAAATGCTTTAGGAACACTTACAGTATGAAAAATGTGAGAAAATAAAATGTGGGATCTCTGTTGTCTTCATCTCTGTTTCACTCATTGTGTTCAGCACAGATCTGTGAATGGAAATGGTCAGTAGATACTTAGCAAATTTAAAAATCACAGAAAATACATGAAATATTTCTTCATCTGTTTTAAGCTTGCCCTCAAACAAATCATGGTGAATTAGATTATAATAATTCTATCGGACCCTCTAAATTCTGTAATTCCTAAGTTGACTTTGTGGACACTATTAATAACCATTGGAGAAGTGATCATTACAAATGGCAAAGGACACGGGGTAGCAGCAGATGATGCAGGCCAAGTGGCCTGTGAGCAGATCTGGTGATGAGGGTCTACTGGTGGGCCTGCAGTTCAACACAACCTTCTTAGACTGAAGGCTGTCAGACTCCTCACTCTCAGGACCTTGATTAACCTCAAGAAACTTCCAGCTCCCTGTCAGGTAGGAATGCAAGAGTCCCTCTGTGAACAGCAGGCACCATGAAATCCAAGTCTGCAGTCCCGAGGCAAGGCCATTTTCAGTTCCTGTGGTCTAACCTGATAATGCAGACGTGATCCATTTACAGTATAAGCCTGGGTTTCTTGCTCTCTGGTAATTCTAACAATGTGAGCATTCAAGTCACAGAAGCAACAAAAAGACTGTTTTCTGGGTTTTTTTTTTTTTTAGCCTTTAGCTATTTTTCAAGTTTTTTGTCATCATAAAAATAGTTTATTTACCGAGACCAATTGTTTAAATATAGAAAAACAAAATAATACGAAAATGATAGGGCCAGTCTGAGTGGCTCACACTTGTAATCCCAGCAATTTGGGAGGCTGAGGTGGGAGGATTGCTTGAGCCCAGGAGTTCAAGACTAGCATGAGCTACACATCAAAACTCCATCTCTTTAAAAAAATGAAAATAAATTAGTTGGGCATGGTGTCACCCACATGTAGTCCTAGCTACTTGGGAGGCTGAGGCAGGAGGGTTGCTTGAGCTCAGGAGTTGGAGGCTGCAATGAGCTATGATTGTGCCACTGAACTCTAGCCTGGGTGACAGAGTGAGACCCCATCTCTTAAAAAAAAAGAAAAAAGAATCTGTAATCCTACTTTCCAGAGACAGACACTATTAATATGGACTATATGCCCGGCGCAGTGGCTCACGCCTGTAATCTTAGCACTCCGGGAGGCCAATATGGGAAGATTGCTTGAGGTCTCAGGAGTTTGAGACCAACCTGAGCAAGAGCAAGAACCCCTCCATATCACCACTAGCTCTACAAAAATAGAAATATTAGCCAGTAGTTCCAGTAGACCCAGCTACTCAAGAGGCTGAGGCAGGAGGATCCCTTGAGCCTAGGAGTTTGAGGTTGCAGTGAGCTATATGATGCCACTGCACTCTAGCCAGGATGGCAGAGCAAGACTCCGTCTCAAAACAAAAACCAAAAAGCTTTATGGAATATATCCTCCAGTTATTTTTTTCTATGCATATGTTATGTAAATATTTTCTTATATATTTATGTATGCATTTAATGTTATAATTTTAAAGCACACACATTTTAAAGGACGAGTCATATACATACAGGATGAAACAGTGAATAAGGAACATTCAAATACCCACCATCCAGATTTAACTAATTTTAATGTTTCTCCATAATTGTATCAACTCTTTTTATGCTAAATGAAGTGTTTCCTATCTAATTTAAGCCTTTATATCCCTCCCTTATTCCATCACTACTAACTCCACCTTCCCTGGCAATTATCGCTTTTAAAAAGTTGCTGTGTAATTTCCTCTTCCAGTGTTTTAAAACTTATTTGCAATTTCAGTATGTGTTTACAAGTAATATTTATTTTTTAAACTTTGCATAATAGTACCATATTGTCCATGACCTTGTATAATGTGCTTTTTTATTATACTGTTTCATATTTTCCAGATTTTTATATGTTGAGTTCATTGTATGAATTTATTATTTCTGTTGATGAATATTTAAGGGAGCTTTAAATTTTTTTTTTCTTTTGAGACAGAGTCTCGTTCTGTTTCCCAGGCTAGCATCAACCTCATAGCATCAACCTACCTCATAGCAACCTCACACTCCTGGGTTCAAGTAATCCTTCTGTCTCAGCCTCTCAAGTAGCAGGAGCACGCCATGATGTCAGCTAATTTTTCTGTTTTAAGTAGAGACAGGATCTCGCTCTTGCTCAGGCTGGCCTTGAACTCCTGAGCTCACGTGATCCCACTTCAGCCTCGCAGAGTGCTATTATAGGTGTAAGCCATCACACCCGGCCTCAACTTTTTACTATTACAAAAAATGTTATAGTGAATACTCTTGAACATTTTTCCTTGTACACATGGATGAGTTTCTTCAAGGCAGTAATTCTAAACTTCTTTTTATAACAAATATTTTAATATCACTTTTAATACCCAGAAATTAAATTCAGAGAAAATAATCCACCTGCCTACATAATTTCAAAAACATCAGTATAGCACTTTAAAGGATAAAAGGGAAGTGATTTACAATAAAATAAAGTGCATTTCACTATGTAAACGTTCCAGTCTGACTACATGAGAAGGCATAATTAAGTCAGATCTTGCAGTCACTGTGTCTCTGTGATAGTCACAGATGTAGTTTGATATAGATGTAGGGTATTGATGACTCAGATGCCATGAGTGGCTGTTGGTGAAATCATGAACAGCTCATTTTCAGAACAAGTTCATTGTTCCTTTGATTTCCATAGTAATTCCATTCCTGAAAATTTAATATATATTAAATTGCAAAAAATACTTTGTTATTATAATGGAATTAGATTCAAGTTTAGATTATTATTAATAAGTTTGTCCAGCAGAATATTCAAAAGCTGTACAAAAAAGGTAATTCTTTGTGTGGAACATTTCCACACATTACAAGGCACTAATCCCTGCCCACCAATGCCAGTGGTAGGCCTTGACAAAAATGTCCCCCACCAATTACTCAAAACACCTAGAAAGGAGCTGTACCAGTTTGTGGTGTACTGTTGGTACACTGTTGTGTGTGCTTTCAACACCATTCTGGGATGCACAACTAGAAATCGAATTGGTGAGTGGCAGAGTCTGGGCATACTTTGCAGAGATATTGCAGAGTTGTTCTTTCACATAGTTGTGACAATGTTCTCATCTGCAGTGCACAAGACCTACATTTTCTGCAGGTACAGAAAGTTCTTCAGTTGCATTGATGTGAAATAGTATCTTATTTTAATTTGCATAAGTTCTTCAGTTGTACTGATGTAATACCTTATTTTAATTTGCATTTATCTTATTATCAATAAGATTAAGATTCTTTTTTGTATCTTTTTTGACTACTTAGGGCTTCCTTTTCTTGGAACTGCTTGTATTCCTACTTAATGGGCTGCGTTTTCATTGATTTGTGCTCATTCTTTACCTATACTTAAAATTCATTGTCTCTTTTGGACATTGAAAACCTCTCCAATTCTATACCTTTTATCTTTGTTTATGGTATCTTTTGTTACAAAGTTTTTTATATGATACAATGAGATTTATGAGTCTTCAGTCTTAGGTATCATCTTATGATTTGTACTTTCAGTTTTTATGTTTCACATTTAGGTCTTTGATCCATATCAAATTATATTTTTCTAGGAGGTATATGATAGAGATTTTCCATTTTGTTAGCTAATTGTTTCAGTGTTATTTACAGAATAGGCCTCCTGTCTGCCTGTTGTCCCTTCATCATTTTTATGTCCCCATGTGTGCGTTGGTCTATTTCTGGGATCTTCATTCTTTTCTGTTGACCTCTTGTCTGACAGACCACCATTAATGCACTGTCTATTCATTTTTCCCCTGAAGTTGTTCTGCTTTCTCAAGAAAGGAGTTGTGAACTGACCCTTAATATTTTCCTTTAATCTGATCCAGCTAACAAAAATAGCTCACAGTTTGAGGTGCCCTTCTCTGGTTTCACCTACTCATTCAGACTTTCCTTGGTTTTCTGCTTCTTGGATCATGTCAATCAGTATCTTTTGTGTACCTGTGGCTGAAGTTGCCATTTCATCCAGAAGTGACTCTGTTTTCTGTTTTTAATTGGAAATATTTAGAGTTTAAAGGTAGAGGAATCTGGTTATGATTTCCTGGTTGTGTAAAGCCATATCTCTGTCCTTTTTTAGTCTTTAAACAAATTTCCAGCATTTTTTTCAACTATACTAAGCATTTTCTGCTTCTTACTTGCTGAACTTGGTATGTCTCCTCCATTTATTTAGATCATTTGACTAGAATGAAGCATGTCTTAGAGGAGCATCACTTAAAATCATGGGTTACTACACAAAATATAAACTTAGTGGGACAGGATACAAAGCTCATAAATCTGATTCTGAATATGAATTTGTACCTCATAAAGAAGTTATTACCTCTTTCCTTATAGTTAACTAGTTAATAGTATAAACAAAAAATAGACAATTCATATCACACACCAAAAGAAATTCTAAATTTGAGTAACGAATCTATTAATAAAATTACTCCTCCTATGACCATGTAACTCCCATTGCCACTACTTCTGCTCATTTGACAGAGCTTTATTAAATTCATGTCCCTTGGATTCCAGATCAAATATAACAAGAATGAGTGTTACTAAGGAAACAAATTGGTGGCAGTTGTTCACTCCCGGAGAAGTGGGAATGAATGGGATGAAAATGTCTTTTCATTCATTCATTCATGCGTTATGCCTCACACTGCAGCTGTCATGAATGACCTGGGTTTCTCGCTAGGACCTCCTCTGGTGCCGTTTTCTGCACTTGGGCACTCCTTCCCCATACCCTCTGCACGAGTGTGTCTCTGTGGTCCTGTAGGTCAGTTGCTCCAGGAAGCCTGTACTCTTTCAGTTTCTCTCTTCACATAAATAAAATGTGTACTTTAACAATTATAGCATTTGTTACATTGTATCATAACTGCCTGTTTATCTGCCTTTGTCCCTCACCAGATTTTAAACTCTGAGGACAGGAATTGTACTCATGTCCATTTATTGAAGAAACTTTATGAAGTGCCTGCTTTGTGTCTCTGCCCTTAAAACTCAAATCATGGAAAGACTAACAGGAAGTTGAATAACTGTTTATCAGTTCTTTGAAAGCACAACTTTCTGGGCTTTGAAGCTTAGACACCAAATGGAAAAAGCTCAAAAAAGTACTATAGAGAAAATATAGAAGCAAAATAAAAAAGGAAGCTATAGACTGGAGAAAAATTTTGGTGGAGTTAAAATGTTTATTACAGGGCCGGGCGCAGTGGCTCACGCCTGGGAGTACTCTGGGAGGCCGAGGGGGGTGGATTGCTCGAGGTCAGGAGTTTGAAACCGGCCTGAGCAAGAGCAAGACCCCGTCTCTACTATAAATAGAAAGAAATTAATTGGCCAACTAATATATAGAGAAAAAATTAGCCGGACATGGTCGTGCATGCCTGTAGTCCCAGCTACTCGGGAGGCTGAGGCAGGAGGATTGCTTGAGCCCAGGAGTTTGAGGTTGCTGTGCGCTAGGCTGACGCCACGGCACTCACTCTAGCCTGGGCAACAAAGCGAGACTCTGTCTCCAAAAAATAAAAAAATGAATAAAAATAAAATATTTATGACATAAAGAACTAATATAAATGATAGGAAAGTTATAAACCTAAAAGAAAAGTAGAGAAGTGCTTTGAACTAGTAATGATCTGTTCAGTTGCAGGCCAGAAATCTGAATTGTATTCTTGTTTTTTATTGTCCCTTTTTCCCAACTCGCAGCAACCACCAAGACTTCACAGCTGTGTCTCATTTTAAATTTCCCTACATCCCACCATGTCTACTGCCATCAGGATAAAGTCTGAACTTGTTGGCACCAGCCCCTCACATGAACTCAGTGCCCTAGGTGTTCCCAACCACTGTAGGTTCCCAGAACACTCCAGGGCTTTGTCTGTGGCCTGGACTTCCCTTCCCCACCATTACATGACTAATTCTTATCAATCCTTCACATCTATCTCTGTTCTAATAGAAAACATAGTTTTGAATATTTTAATTAATTATGTGCTACCTCTTTTCCCTTGCACTGGCCTCTGTAGATCCTTTCTGTCCTAGTATGACACACCAAGAGACAACCAGAAAGCTCCTTTTTTTTTTTTTAACTACCATTTTATTCACCTTGAGATACGATAGTAGGCAGCACTCAGATATCTACTCTGCTTCCAAGCCCAAGATGGAATTTCTTCCACTGTTTCAGTTGTAGACCCCCATCTGTGTAATTCCTTTGATATGAGCCAAACTCCACTAGGTCATTGTGTTTCCTCAGGACTGGAGGCCGTCTGGCTCCCTTAGAATCCTTTCTTGGGACCAGTTTTACGCCCTGGTTCCGTATCTTACACTGACCTTGCAGGGACACAGTTACAGCTCTCTTACCTCATTCAGGACACTGAAGGGAAGTTTTTACCTATTCTCAAATACAAATAAAATAAGCCTACACATCACAGAAGGAAAAAAAAAAAAAGAGTTTGATTCTCCAGGTGTTCCTTTTTCTCCTTATTTATTGTTGTCTCTCTTCTGAGTAAAGGGCCCAAGATCTTGAAGTAACTTAAGAACTATCATTAGTTCCATCTGTTCCTATGAGAAGAAATAATTTATGATACTGATGTCATTGTTGCAAGATTTTTCCCTAGACCCTTTCATAATACCAAGAACCTAAAGGGCAGTTGATTTAATGGCCTTGTTTAGCATCTTGGACAGACTTTACCTACCTTCTAAAAACCTTAGTTAAGCAATACTGGTCGACTTTGGAGATATTAGCTAAGCAGACTTGGAAATAGCCCATTTTATATTTACATACCTTACCTACCTTCCTATCTACCTTTATAACAAGAGTGATAATTGAGGATTCCCTGATACTCTTTGTAGTTGAGTCAAAGAGAGCAGAATATGAATTCTAATGAAAGATACAGAACCAGGCCATAAAATTAGAGGCACAGGACATGGTGTCTTTGGTATCCAAAGACGGAGGGACTAGAGCAGAAGGTGATCTTACAAACCAAGTGCCCTCTAGGGTCCTACCACCTGGAGAACCTGTACTTAAAAAGAAATCCTCATCTGCCTTCCAAAGTGGTGTTCATTTTCCTCACAGGCCTGAGGCTGTGTGGATGTCCATGACATAGAACTTGCATTTATTGCAAAGGCTTAAAGGAATTCATTAATTGCAGCCTTAACAGGGACAGGGTAAGGGGAACAGGTCACTGGTTCTTGGGTAATGTTAAAGTTGGTTTGAAATAAAACTTTGGTGACTAAGAGACCATATTCTAACTAGAGTATTAACGCATTTCTCACAAGGTTTTTGGGGTTTTTTTCCCAATATGTTTTCATACCAGCAAGGAAAGAGCACTTTACAAATCCAAATTTTCCTGAAGATAGCAATGTTGTTCTCTGTCTAGACAGCTAACAGGCTTATCCTCAGAAAGCAGTGTTAGTATTCACTGATGGTTTTACTGTCTTCCTGCCTGACAGTGTAACCTCATCCTAGATTGATTCAACTTGTGCAACAGGGAATTGTTAAGAACAGGAAAAAAGTTTCCAACAGAAGGCCAATTCATCTCTCAAGCCCCACACAGCATTTGCAGTCTCATATCATAAAAGATGTTCTCCTTAATATTGTTTCTGGAATTCTTTTTAAAGGGAAACATTAGGGACAGCCTGGAAAAAAATTTGGCCTGACAGTGTTTACAAAATACTGATTGTTGATCAAGAGGAATCTGAAGGGAATGGTATAGCAGCCTAGCAAGGGCCTGTGTACCCAGTTGGAGAGTTCTGGCTGTTATCTGTCATCCCAGTCTGTGAGCTAGAGCTTACTGGCTACTTTATCTCATTTGACTTGTATGGAGAAGAATCAGGATCAGAAAGGACTTGGATCATTTATCTTCAATCAGACAAAAGTTACTGGTGTTTATATAAAAACAAGCTAGAATTCTTTGTGTCTAATAAATTGCTTTAGTTCCATATTCCTCAACCAGTTTTCTCTCTTTTTGTTTTAAATCATATGCATTTTTTGAATAAACATCTAAAACAACTTGTAACCTCTTTAATCCTTGAAATTTGAAAATAAATATAGTGACTAAAAACAAATCAATGCCACACTAATTTTGGATTTTTTTTCTCCCTAAACTATCATTCCTCCTACCCCAGAAATTTAGAAATTATTCCTTGAAGGGAATATGCCCCTCTTACCCCAATTCCGGGTGAAAATGCTTTAGCAAATGTACTTTGTGTGAAGGAATTATTTCTTCTTAGTTGTTATAATTTTGACTAAATCAACTAAGTGGAACTCACATGATTTAGAAAAAAGGATACAAAGTTATATGAACATTATAAAAGTGTAAATTATGTGTGCCAATAAAGAAGGAAAAAAAAGGAAATATGTAAAGTGAAAACAGTGGCAATGTTGGACTGGTGTGACTGTGGGTGTGCTGTCTGTCCCTCTTTCAAGACTGTGCCTGCTGGCATTATCTGTAAAACAAAAAGGCTGTTTCAAAGTATGTCTTGTATAAATATCAAGTTGTACACTTAATAAGTATCTGATAGCACATGAAGAAATTATTAAAGTAATTTTTAAGTCAATTCATTGTGATTCACGCAGACAAACTTAATAGTTCCTAGGCTTTAAAATTATATTTAAAAATAAATAAAAATGTTGACATGTCGTAGAGGTAATGAAGTTTTTACTACCTTTGGAGCATTGCCTTTTTCTTAAATTCTTAATTTTGACTAGGAATATTGTGGTATTGACTTTTTTTCTTTTTGTTTTCTGGGGAAATTATCATCATATTAACAAATATGGGCATATCTAAATAGCAAGAATAGATTTGGTAATTGGAACAGCAAAATGTAAACCGTAAGCTCCAAGAGTCAGTGTTCAGAGTGTACTGACTGTCGCAGCCTGCACCCTGGCACTGCAGAGGAGAGGCTGGCGTTTGTCTTTCCACTGAAGCCGTGCACTGTGTGTGCAGGAAGGAAATGCATGCTGCTCAGAGGTCAGAAGCAGGATGGATGAGGCTTGAAAGGGAGTGTTTACCGTGAGGTTTTCCTAAACCCCTGGCCTCACAGAAGATGATGTTATTTCTGGTAGACCTGGTGGACACTTGGGCAGACCCAGATCTTTCACATCCTGGTACAAGAAGCTGTAGCCAGGTATAGACCTCTGTGTTTGCTGGGCCAAGAGGTACGGTAATGAGAAATTGAGACTTTTGACCAAAGAAGTATGCTGGAGGCGCGGGGGGATTTAGCACCCTGGTCTTTAGTCTAAAGAAGGTCCCATGGGCACAAAAGGTCTGGAAATCATTCCCCGAGCCCAACAGTTAAAGGGACTAATGACATTTAATGTGAGGCAGAACAGGGTTAAAAGGATCTGACAGATGTCTTCGAAATCCAAAGGGTTGATGGAAGTGGAAGAAGCACATTTTCTGTAAACCTGTGGAAAACTGAACGAAGAACAATGTGTGGAAATGGTGGGAAGACAGGTTTTAGCATAAAGCAAGGAAGGTTTGTTTTTTGTTTTTTTTTTTTTTTACAGTTGAGCTATCCATTAGTGTGGCGAGGTGGTAAATGCTGGATGCATTCAGATGGAGCGTTAGAGGGGGTTCCAGACTGTGTAGTCAGACGAGAAACCTCACCTGCCCTCCAGGTCTGTGTGCTGGGAGCCTCCACTTCAGCTTCCCTCCACCAGGCTGGGGCTGTGACTGTGATGTCCCATCGCCCAGTACCTTCATGTTGGTTTGTCAGCGGAAGGCAGCATTCCTTTCCTCAGCTGTTTCTGAGCTCAAGATGCAGCAGTAGATGTTGATTAAATACTCCTGCCCCTTTCTCTTATGTCACCTTTCCCTTAAGCAGGTAACCTCCCCTTCCATACTCTTCTCAGTGCTTACCTGTACCCCAAAGCACAAAAATGTCCCTTGTGTTTGCTTCTTAATTTGTTCTAAAAACGTCTGTTCATACTCTGGGTTTGAGCTTCAGTATGCCCCTTTATCTCTCTTTCTAGGACGTTTTCTCTGTTCTCATCTGCTCAAAAACAAATACGCAACCTTTAGCATCTCATGCAACCATCATGCAGGAACTTGAAGAGTGTGTGCTTGAGGGGATCGTGGGAGCGACTAGGATTCTTTCCTAAAATTGGGGTAGTATGGAGGGTGGCTTAGAGTCACATACTGCATAGCAACATCACATTTTAAGTTTCTAAATTTCTTTTACCCATATACAAGTGGATTTGGCAAAAGAGATTATTTCATTGGAAACATCTTCATCAAATTGATATATTTTTTTAAAAACTAAGTGGTGTAATTAGAAATAATCAGTGTTTTCAGACAAAGGTATCTGGAAATGATAATTTCTCTGGTTGAAGTAGGTATGCGTTAGCCCAGTCTGATGTAAAAGGATTCGTACATCTGGAAAACAAAAAGCAGAATTTCTGTATTTGTGACAGCAATCAAATAGTATCTAGGTGTACAAAAAACTCAGTGCAGGTCTACCTCATTCCTTGTAACATTTTGGAAATGTTTGGCTCCGTGACACATATACTGGGTTTAATGCTGTTACTTTTCTAATGTAAATTCAGAATTTATCATCCTTTATTGACCCTATGTCTCTTTTCCTCCCTGCAGGAATAGGAGGCCTTCAAGACTTTGTGCTGAAATCTGCAACACTGTGTAGCCTACCATCCTGCCCACCATTCATACCTCTCAACTTTGAAGCCACTCCTATTGTGAGAGTTGCTGTTGAACCAAAACACCCGAGTAAGTAAGATGGTCTTAGTTTTAAAAAGCATATGATGTTCATTATATTTTTTAAATGCATGCATGTATTTAATACCTGATTCCTTGTGGTTTGTTTCAGCAGTACACAGTGAATGTTGAGGTATATAGAAGCAACTCTTCCGAGGGCATCTAACCTCTGTCTTACAAACATGGCGTGGCTAGGCATCCTTGCTGTGCAGGGAGACTGCATCTTCCTGATGGCAGAGACTGGGTCATCTCTGCATCCCCCACAACCCTGGCATAGGGTTGTGTCTCAGCAAAGCTGATATTTTAAGCGACTTCCTCTTAATTAGACTCTCATCCCAAGCTCCTTGACTCAAAATTCATCATCTGCCTCCTGCCTCTTCCCTCTGGGTTTGCTAGATTATCTGGACACTGAACATTTCCTGTCTGTTTGGAAACCACTTCCTGCCCCTTTCCTGCTGGCTACATGACACCCACATATGACTGACCATGTAATACTGAATCCACAGTCTTTGGTTTATACTGTGCCCGGTCAGTCCTTTTTAACTCTTGTATTTCGCTTCCCATAGCTATTACTGATCCCTTATCCCTGTGATGCTGCTGTTCCCAGTGCCTAGTGGTCATCAGGGAAGAATCTTCAGGCCATGCTCTAAGGGAACGAGCAAATGTGTAGAATGGTAGTTTTCTGTTTGAGGTTTGTAATGACCTCATTGTTCCTCTACCTACATATCCCTCCTCTCCCCGGAGCTGGGGCCTTCTGAAAACTCATCCCTCCCTCGAGTTCTAAGACATATCCTTAGCCAGTGAGGGTCCTGGGACCCCTATACCACACACTTGGAAGACTGTACCTGGAACCTTTGTGCTCAGTCCTAGTAAACAGCCATCTGCCTGGGCCTCAGAGACAGGATTCTTTCTGGACTGTCACTGTGGACTGACACAGTGCCTTGCTTGCTGTATGGATTTATTCCATTTTGTATTCCTTTTTTTGATCTTCTCCAGATCTTGGCCCTTCATGGTTCTGTTCTTTTGTTCTGCTTGCTGGGCTGGCTCTGGTCACTATCCCCTGCATCCAAACCTAAGAAACACGTACAATACAAGAAAGCTGAGTTTTATTTAAGTTGTGACATTTGATTCTGGCAACCGTGGCTTATTCCTAGATGTCTCTATTCTTTCTTTCTCTGTATCTTATGTCTTAAATAGTTTTTCTCTGTTGCACTTGCCTCTAAATTTTAAAAATAGGAAATAATGAATAATTGATAACTTTAGCCATAATATTTTAATAGAAATTTATAATTTTTAAAAGGCTATTCAATGGTTGTGAGCTACTCTGTGCCCCTGTTATCTAGCCAAGTAGAAGCCCAACCCTAAGGTGGCAGCAGAACCAGCTCCTGTCCAGCTTTGGTTGCGTGAGGTGAAGGATCCTGTACCTGCCATGTCTCCTGCCCCACAGCAGACTCACAGACTAATTTCCTTTACTTTGTATAAATGAAGTAGTCTAATAAATAGAATTATTTAGGATTATCCATCTGAAGGCCAAATTGCATTTACTCACATATGCTTTCATTAAATTTTTCTGAGCTTTGTAAAAAATAAAGGGTTAGAAGGGGCATGTAGTTTTCTTTATAAATTTTAAAGGAGTGTTAACTTTGTTTTTTCGATTAAATGTATTGTTTTTTTCTGGATTTACCATGCATTTCTTAATTGTATTACTGAAGGTACCCCATTTGTATATTTCAGTGTCTGAACTTTATACTTCTTGTTCTGTCTTCTTGGTGTTTTTACAGTGTCAACATCTTGCTTTACATTCAGGATTTCTGAGGAAGCTTCCCGAGTGCTGTGCTTGTTCCGATGAGCCCGTAGAGGGTGTTTATTGTCTGTTTACTCTTTGCCCTGGTATCTTATGCTTGTTCTTTCTTTGGGGTAAGAGCTCCTTTCTCCATGAATTACATGACTGATGACTGTTGGGATAACTCACCCTCTTACACCAAGACTCCCCAGCAATGATATCCGCTGTTACTCTTGAATAAACAATGTGTCCCCAGGCCCTCTCTTCTTTGTCATTGTGACAACTGGGTTGCCTAATCTAGAAGATACACTTTTACTCTTCTTTCAGGAAGAAGCAAATCCTGAGCATTTGTTCTTCTACTTTCCTTTCTCTTGATTTCCCAAGCAGTTGTCAAAATGTCATGATGGCCATCCTCTGCTCCATGCCGATAGGTCTACTCAAGCTCAACACAGAGAACTACAAATGTTCCAAAGCCATTATTATTTTCATCATTACAATTGATCCTCACTGTATGCCACATACTATATTAAGGATTTTACCTCGATCATCTAATTTAATCGTCTGAACAGTCCTATGCATTAGGATGCTATTTTTATCCTCATCTTCACCTTAGGGAAGTTAATTAACTTGCCCAAGGCCATACAGTTAGTAAGTGGTGGAGTTGAGGATTCAGAGATAATTCTGAATCCTCACATTTAGGAATTCAAGAAATCCTATGTATCTGAGATCAGAGTCACTGGTTTCCAGAATTCTTTCATCCTTTGTCCATATCAGTTAAAAAAAACAAAAACAACTTTCTGTATCTATATTTGTATAGATAAATGAATTTTTATGCTAATATTTTTCAGCAGTCCCCAACGTTTTTGGCACCAGGGACCAGTTTCATGGAGGGCAATATTTCCACAGACCCAGGGTGAGGGGAGCAGCTGTGAATGCAGATGAAGCTTTGCTGGCTCCCTGGCCTGCCGCTGTGAGGTCCGGCTCCTAACAGGCCACAGACCAGTGACAGTTCGTGGCCCAGGGTTTGGGGCCCACAGATCTACATGATGAAACACAAAAATAGGAATTTTTTGAAAGTTGAGATTAAAATGAAATAGATAATTATATGTATAGTTGATGGAGATACAGTATGTATATATAGGCATATATATCATTTATGATATTGGTTTGTAATTGTATTAGTTATCTAATACTGTATAACACATTACTCTAGAATTTAGTGAAGAAACAATTTTGGGGGGTGGGGGGATGGACAGAGTCTTGCTCTGTGGCCATGGCATCATCGTAGCTCATTGCAACCTCAAACCCCATGGATAAAGTGATCCTCCTGCCATAGCCTCCCGAGAAGCTGGGACAACAGGTGTGCATAGGTACACCTAGCTAATTTTTCTATTTTTTTCTAGAGATGCGGGGGGGGGGGGGGGGCTCTCACTCTTGCTGAGGCTGGTCTTGAACTCCTAACCTCAAGTGATCCTCTGCCTCAGCCTCCCAAAGTGCTAGGATTAAAGGCATAAGCCATGGCACCTGGCCTAATAATTTTTTCTTTTTGAGCTGGGTGTGGTGGCCTACGCCCGTTGTCCCAGCTACTTGGGAGGCCAAGGCAGGAGAATCACTTGAACCTGGGAGTTTGAGACCAGCCTGGGCAAACAGCAAGACCTCATCTCCATTAAAAAAAAAAAGAAAGAAAGAAAAAAGAAATTACTACTTTTCATGGTTTCTTTGGGCAGGAATTTGGAAGGGTTCAGCATGAGGTCTCTCATACAATTGTAATCATATGTCACCTTGGGCTATAGCCATCTGAAGGTGTAACTGTACTTCCAAGGTGGTTCACTCGAGTGGGCTCACAGCCCGGTGCTGGCTGGGGACCTGAGTTCCTTTCTACTGGGGCCCTCTACATGGTGCTGCAGCGTCCTGCAGCACAGCATGTGATTGGCTTCAGCCAGCAGTCCGAAACCCGAAGGCAGAAGCTATTAATATGATGCCTTTTGTGATCTAGCCTTGGGAATCACACGTCATCACTTCCACAGTGTTCTATTGGTCACACAGGCCAGCCCTGACTCAGTGTGGGAGGGAACTGCACAGGAGTGTGACTATCGGGATGCAAGGATGGTTGGGGTCATCCTGGAGGCTGGCTGCCACAATAGTGCTTCATTGTTTTTAAACATCGTGCCAGAACGCTTTGTGATATGGCTGTTCAAAAGTCTGCTTCTAGGTTCCATTTATTATCGCCCTTGGTTTTAATGGCTGTTATCACTGGAAAAGGCACCTCACAACATTACATAGACTAAATGGAAGAAATGAATCATTGGGCTGCCTTTACGATGTCATTTTAGAATGAAACGATGAATCACGATGTCATTTTAGAATCCCATTTACCAAATTATACAAAGGTTTTGATGAAATGCAGATAGTGAATATCTATTTTTCCTGATGTCAGTTTTTCTTATACCAATTAGAAGGTGTTGATTTTTGTATCTCTATCGACTATATTTAGAAGACTTTTTAAAATAGGAAGATCACCTTCCAAATTTTAAGAAGTTTTATACATTCATACATGGAATGTTTATGTTGTTTTTGGCAATGAAATGACTATCGGTGGTAGCATTTTCAAACATCTGATTTTAAAATGTCTCTATGTTTCAAATTTCTTTTTAAAAAAGTTTTTCTTTATTGTTAACTGTTACCTTGAAAAGACACATTTAAGTGTTGTATGTATATATACACACACACATATTTTAAGTGTTTGTTAGGATCTCATCCTGGTGATAGCCATGGTTTTTACTTTGTAATTTGGCTGGTGGAAAACTGACCAAAAGCATTGCCATTTCTTTTTTTAATGTTCACTTGTGCTTTTGTTATTAGTATTATCAGTGGCCTCTGTGCAGGAATTCTTTTAAGCCAGGTTTCAAATTCTGTGAAAGTTTAGTTAACACTAGATAGTATCTGTAAATCCACTTAATTAGGCAAAGGAAAACTACAGTTATGCTGAGAACAAATGAAGGTGCGTCTGGCAACCCTGGATACAGTGAAATCCCACTCCCTGTCTGCCCTCAGGAGACCATGTCTCCCACGTGTGGCTCTCACCACCTGCCCCACCAGGGTGCTGGTGTCCACCCAGGGAGTGTGGAGTCCATGGCCAGCTGCTCAGTTGCCAAACTAGGTTCTGCCATTTAGTTACTCTGTTACCTTGAGCGCAAGTGTCTTAGCTTCTCTACACCGGTTTCCCATCTATAAGATGACTATACCTGTCAAATAGTTAACAAGTTCATATATGTAAAGTGCTTGTCTGGCATGTGGTTAGTGATATGAAGTATCATTATTAAAAGATCTTTATTTCAAAAATAAATAGGTATAAAAGTTCTCTTCTCTTCCTGCCCCCAATCAGTCAACTTTTGTAACACATGTTGAAAAATCACTGCATTGCAGAAAGTTTCTGTGGTTTTGTTTGTGTGGCATGTTAAGTTTTTTCAAATGTATAATTGAAACAAGATTGCATAAAAATGCCTTTAAAGCCAAGGTCTCTTCACACAGCCCTGAGAGACTTCAAGTCTCTGGCCTGCCTTGGGTGAGCAACAGCCTGAGTGTTTGGAGCCAGGTGAAAAAGCAGCTAAACCGAAGATGCAGATCACAATTCCCTGCCCTACCCTCAGCTCCCAGGAACTATAGGGAAAAAGCAACTATGTCCCAAAAGCATACACAAAATGCAGTGCAGATTTAGCTCGCTGGATGAAGTGTCATAGCAGCGTATTCTAAAACCCACAGTGCTGTTCAAGCAGTTTTACAAATAATTATTTTTAATAAGAGGCTCTGGTGTAGTTTCTTGAATATCATTAAAGGCTTCTTTTGCTTATTTGTTGATTTTATAAGTGCTGTTTGAGGAAGTGTTCTGTTACATTTCTAGGTATATAATGTGTATATTTGTAAAAAGATATAGGTGAATTCACAGTAATGGTAGTTTATATGTACTGAGTATTTAAAGAAGTTATATAGATTAGCTTTGGGAGTCTTGATAAGCTTCTGAGTGTCTCATGTTCACTATTTGTACAAATAAATTACTAGAAGGTAGTTTTCTTGACATCACTGCATTATCTGGAAGAAAGTAAATTGTTATTTTAAGACTCTATTTCAATGTAATTTTCCCTTCCGTGGCCATATCCATTGTCTTTAGATTGTGTTAGTTCTGATATATTGTATTTAATCAGTATTTCATTTTGTTAACCTAGGTGAAATGCCTCAACTCGTAAAAGGAATGAAGCTGTTAAACCAAGCTGATCCGTGTGTCCAGATTTTAATTCAGGAAACAGGAGAGCACGTTTTAGTCACAGCAGGGGAAGTCCACCTTCAGCGATGCCTGGACGACTTAAAAGAAAGGTTGGGTGCAAATGATAGAGACTGAGAAATATTGAATCCAGAATTGATGAGATGTTTAGTGTTCCCTAAACCAGTTTAACTTAGACTATGGCTTATTTCTGAAGAAACATGAAATGTTTTCAACTCAGGAAATGGTACTGGATCATAGATTTAATTTTTTTTTTTTTTTTTTTTTGAGACAGAGTCTCACTTTGTTGCCCAGGCTAGAGTGAGTGCCGTGGCGTCAGCCTAGCTCACAGCAACCTCAAACTCCTGGGCTCGAGTGATCCTTCTGCCTCAGCCTCCCAGGTAGCTGGGACTACAGGCATGCGCCACCATGTCCGGCTAATTTTTTTTATATATATATCAGTTGGCCAATTAATTTCTTTCTATTTATAGTAGAGACGGGGTCTCGCTCTTGCTCAGGCTGGTTTTGAACTCCTGACCTTGAGCAATCCGCCCGCCTCGGCCTCCCAAGAGCTAGGATTACAGGCGTGAGCCACAGCGCCCGGCCCATAGATTTAATTTTTAATAACTGAAAATTGTCATTCAGTCCCTACACTTGAATAATCTTGCACTTTTAGCTTGAGTCATAAAATATTTTCATGTCTATGTCTTTTACTTCAAGAATAGACGTATATACACAGACACATAGCTTATCAGGGCAACAAAACAAAATCTTGTTTTGTAAATGTAGGATAGACTTCTTATTGATGTGGTCCCTACGGTATAAACCTTCCTCTATGAAGATGTTATGTAAGTGTCATGAAATGGGTGTCCTGAATCACTTTTTAAAATAATGTTTTTCCTCTTTGTTCCAAAGATAATGTATGCTTATTGCAGCAATTAGGAAAATACAAAAGAATAAAAAGAATCAATCAGTTACCATACAGAAATGACCACCATTACATTTGGGTTTATTAGTCCACTCTTTTCTATGCCTATTCAAATATACATAGATATCTATATACTCAGCTCTGATTATTTGGTTATGATAAACCTCTGGAAGTATTATTGCTGGCTTAAAAAAGTATATGTATATATAAGGCTTATGATCCATATTTTCCTCAAGAAAGCCTGTTCCAATTTATATTATAACTAGCAATAAATATTTGAAAGTGCCTTCTTTCTCAAACTTTTCCCAATGTTGCATATTATCATTTTTTTAAAAAAATACCACCAATCTAGAAAACATATAAAAGGTGTTCATTGTTAATATACATTTCTGTGCTTACTAGTGAAAAAAAATTGTGAATTGCCCTGTAATGGTCCTCTATTTTTAAGATTTCTAGGACTATAATAAAAATCATAACTAAAATAATTATAAATGATTGAGATAATTATGTATTAAATATTATATGACATTCACTGTGTTAAGCACTATTTATCTCATTTAGTACTTGCAACAACGCAGTGAAATTGGTGGTGGCAGCAGTCACACTGTAGCAACTACTCCTGCTAAGGACAGAATAAGAGCAGCTGCTGCCACAGCACCATTCACATGGGATTTTATAGAAACTCCTCCCATATTGGGATGTTGCCATGTCTTTTCTTCTGTTTAAAAGTGTGTTGCAGGTTTTTGCTTTTTTCATTGAGCCATAATTAATACAAAATCGGAAGGTAGATCTTCTCATTCACTTTTGTTACCATTTTCTGGGAATTTCTGGAGGTTCTGATGTTAGAGAATAATGCTAATTCGGCAAATGATAAAGCATAATGTTTTTTTAAATAACTTAATTCTCGGAAGGTTTCTTCAAAAACGTTTGAAATGTTATTTGTTTTCTTGTGTCTTTAAGCTAAATTATTTTATTCCTTTTCACTCTCCTCACTCTACCAACTTAAAGTCCACGTTAAATAATCTTACATTTCTCAGGTCATTAATTCCTCTTTAAAAATTATGCTTTTTGTTACTTAGAATTATATTTCAAGTAATATTGTTCCCTTCCTGATTTTACTCCCTAAAACTAATTTTAATATAGTTAACGTATTTTCATCTTTGTTTAATCTTTTTTCATTTTAATCTCTTGGTTTTCATTATGGATACTTTTTAATCTCAGGGAAAAAAAAACTATGCTTGATAATAAGAGAAATTAGTTTTCTAAAGATGTTCTCTTAACAAGGTATAAAAACATTTTCATTCTAGAAACCACCCTATGTAGACCTTTCTAGAAAATAGCCATACCCAAATGCCTAAAATTATTCAACTTATTAGTAATTGATGAAATGAAAATTAAAACCGAAGTAACATACCTCTGCACACCCACTAGAGTGGTTGAAATTTTTTAAAGTGACATTATTAAATGGTGGCAAAGATATGGAGCAATAGGAGCTCACCTTTGTCAACCAGTAGGAATGTGAATTGGTAACTATTAGTTTGGAATATGGTTTAGTATTATCCACTAAGGGATGATAATAGGCACTTTCCTACAGCTTGGCAAATCTCCCATTTCTGCTCTGTATGTACATGACACAAAGCTGGGCACATGTGCATCAGGAATACTCGTAGCAAGAAAATTTTAATAAGCAAAAGTTGAAAATAACTCAAACATTAAAATGAATATAGTATCTTCGTACAATGAATTCTATAGAATAATCCCAGTGAACAAAAACTATAGCTGTGTAAAACATGGATGAATTTGACAACATAATTGAGCAAAAGAAGCCACTTGCAAAAAAAAAAATTGTTTGATTCTATATAAAGTTCAAAAACCAGTCCAAACTAAAATGTAGAATATAGGGGTTATAAGTTTAGGTGATAAAAACAAGAAAAAAAAAGGGTAGTACAATAAAAGTTAGGAGAGTGGTTACCTTCATGGGATTAGGAAAAGGCATAGTGGGACCTTCTGAGGACCAGGAATGTTCTGTTTCTTGACTTGGGTGGTAGTTTACGTGGGTGTCCACTTTGAGATAAGTGAACGTAGATCAGTAGATTTTTGTTTTATGCACTGTTCTGTATGACTTAAATTTCACGATTACACTTAACGTTAAGAACATGTATAAAATTGTAGAATTTTTAAAATTCTCATAGGACAGAGCCTTTAGTATTATATAGTACTGCCTTTTAGTATTATATAATCTTCACTTTGAACTTCCACACACATTTTTAGGAATGGGTTATGTACAGGAAGGGGAGAGAAGGAGACTGTAGTCCCCAGGCTAGAGAAACCATCAGACTTTTCAGCATCTAGATCTCAAGGTAGCGATAATCAGATAGGGCAGAAAGCCACGGGAAATTACTGTGATACAGTCTGCGGCTACTGCACTTCTTTTAGATATAACAAGCTCTGCATTGCTGGCAATAAAAAACCTTTGGTGTCCTGAGGCGCTTTGTAGGTGTGGCAACCATACACATACTTCCTTCCACAGCGTGGTGTGCTTTTAATTAATCATAGAAATGATTACTCTGGGAGATTTCCTGGGAGCTCAGAAATTTGAAGGACTAAAGTGGCTCATAGCTCTTTTGATTTTATAATACAGGGATAAGAGGACACCGTCATAGATGTATTCTCATAGTTTCAGTAGGTTTGCAGTTGATTTTCTTCGGTGTTCTAAGTATATTTTCTCTAAGTAATGATAATTTTTAAAATATTTTTCTATTCCTAAGATTTATAAGTGCTTTTCTTTTTTAAAAAATGAAAAATCGGTCTTGAATGCCAAAGTGTCATTTTTAAAGGTGGTTACGTAGATTACTTTGACAATTTAAATGTGATGTTTTATTTAAACAGATCTCCTAACACAAATTAATTTTTATGTAACTTGTGATAAAAACTACTTAGTATTGTGGTGAATTATTTTTTTAACATGCTGTTTGATTCAGTTTTTCAGTAAGCATAATGACTAAGAACATGGATTCTGAAGCTCTGTGAGCTTATAACTTATTTGGAAGAAAGGCCAGTAGGAAACTAAATAGCATTTGGTAAAAGGGGCTTTCTGAATTTGGTGACAGACTGGAACATACCTATAGTGTCCAGTACAGTAAGTCACTACCCACATGTAGCTGTTTAAACTCAGATTAGTTAAAATCAAAGAAAATCAAAAATTCAGGTCTTCAGTCACACTAGCCACATTTAAAATGCTCAGTAGTTATGTGTGGCTATTTAAATAAAATTAAAAATTCATTTCCTCTGTTGTACTTGTCGCATTTCAAGTGTTCAGTAATCACAGTGAAGACACAGAACATTTTTACTGAATTATTGAAGAGAAAGTTCTTTTGTAAAATGCAGCTATGGACAAACTCCTGGATGGTGCTAAACTAACCTTGCTATGAACCCCATTATCAAAGCCAATACTTTGTGAGGATTTGACTAGTTATCCTGAAGTTCTGTGATTCCGTGTCTATTTAGATTTATAATCATTGGGCTTTTCTTCTCCACACTCTTAGATTGGCAGATGATATTTTAAAGAATTCATATATCAAATCCTATTATTTTCCATGTAAAACATTCTTATCTAAAAACATAGTTTATTTAGTGGTTTCTTTTTCTTGCAAATGGAAAGTAGTGAAATTCCAGTACATGCAAAGATTTCCCTGGAGGTATGTTCCCGTTAGAGGTAATCTTCAGTCTGAAAGGAAGCAGTTTTTGAATTGTGATATAATGCAAATTATAGATCTTTCATAATATAATTCTTATGTTTCTGTGTTTTTGCAGAATCTCCATTGTATAGTATTTCTACATGGGAGCTTTGATTATTTTGATTATAAACTTTTGTTGTTTCTCTTGAATTTATTTGTAGGTTTGCAAAGATTCATATCAGTGTATCTGAACCCATTATTCCATTCAGAGAAACAATCACAAAACCCCCGAAAGTTGACATGGTCAATGAAGAAATAGGCAAACAACAAAAAGTTGCAGTGATACACCAAACAAAAGAAGATCAAAGCAAAGTCCCTGAAGGAGTCCAAGTTGACTCTGATGGGCTGATCACCATGACAACTCCCAATAAACTTGCCATGCTTAGTGTTCGAGCCATGCCCCTTCCAGAAGAAGTCACTCAGATTTTGGAAGAAAATAGTGATTTGATCCGTTCTATGGAACAGTTGACATCCTCTTTGAATGAGGGTAAAGATACTCAGATGATTAATCAGAAAACTCAAGAGAAAATCTTGGAATTCAAAGGAAAACTAGAGCACCACCTAACAGGGAGAAAATGGAGGAACACTGTTGACCAAATCTGGTCATTTGGCCCAAGAAAATGTGGACCCAACATACTAGTCAATAAAAGTGAAGATTTTCAGAACTCAGTATGGCCAGGCCCAGCTGGCAAAGCTTCAAAAGAAGCAAGTAGATACCGAGATTTGGGCAATAGCATCGTGAGTGGCTTCCAGCTGGCAACCCTTTCTGGCCCCATGTGTGAGGAGCCTCTCATGGGCGTCTGTTTTGTTCTGGAAAAATGGGACCTAAGTAAATTTGAGGAACAAGAAACAAGTGATAAACAGAATCAAGAGCAAAGTGATCTGGTGAAAGGGGGACAGGGAGAAGTTAAAACCTATTCTGGTAGAGATGAAAACCAAGAGCAGCAAGATGACTGCCCAGAGCCCTTTGAGAAGAGAACAGCCCAGAAAGGGGACTCTCCACTCACGGACTGCTATGGGCCTTTCTCGGGACAGCTCATTGCCACCATGAAAGAAGCGTGTCGCTATGCACTGCAGGTGAAACCTCAGCGTCTGATGGCAGCTATGTACACATGTGACATCATGGCTACGGGTGATGTTCTCGGTAAGGAATGAAAGGTAAAGACAGTGAGGAATGCCCTGAATAGTAGTGAAGTCTCCTAAATCCAAAATCTTAAACTCTTTTATTTTGCAGAAGCTACATCATCATCAAATTTATTAAGGGACTAGGATTTTTGGAAGCCAGTGGCCTTAAGGATTAAAATATGACTATTAAACATCTTTTCTTTTGCAGCAACTAGAATCTTTTCTGTAGTGGAAGTTCTGGTAAATGAGGTTAAAAATGACCATCTATGTTACCATCCAAACCTGTTCATCATTTTTTCTCATGTGAATAAGTGTATCAGTCTGGGTAACCAAAGTTGTTCTGAAGATGGTCAAAGAATAAGACAACATTCTTGTCCTAATAACACAGAAGGGCTTTTGTGAATTCTGGGTTCTTTCCGAAGAAGAAAATTATTTGGGGCATTATTCACTGCTAACCATTATATCAAATCCTGTTCCTGATTGTTCTCTTTTTGGGAGAAGCAGCCTTTATGATCTCAGGAGACATGGAACCCTGGCATTTAGTAGCTCTTTTGACATTCGAATGATGTTACTTTACTGAGACTTACTTTCTTCACCTATGAAAAAGAGGATAATTGTATAAATTGTGCAAATTAAAATGAGAACACAAATTCAGTGCCTAGAACAGTGCCTGGTACACAGTAGTTCTCTTATTCTCTTGAGATCATGGAGCTGTTTCAGTAGTAAAGAGAGTGTAAAGGAGGATTGAGCACTGGGTTAGAAAGTGGACCAAATTACTAGGTTTCCTCTAGCTGTGAGGTCCTTTGAGTCAATATGTGGTTAATTACATGCCTTTTGGTAAGGTTCTTTTGCTGATTAATTCCTGAAAGCAGAAATCTAAGCTTTTTTTCCCCCCAGGAAGAAACTTAGCAAGGGGGATAACCTTACTTGCATCACAGTTAGGTTTCTATGAAACGACCTGAGCATCCATCCACAGCTGGCTTAAACAAAACATAGATCTGCTAACTGCAAGATCACTTAAAGCCAGTGTGTGCTTGTGTATTGAATCTTCAAATATGACATGTAATATATAGTGTTTGTCAACCTTATTTGAATGCAGTATGCCTATTAACATCTCGTAGAATCTATAGATTGGTTTGGAAACACCAATCTAGACTATTCCCAGATGTTATTCATTTTTTATCAAGGACTTTCTTAATTTAAGAAGGCAGAAGTACAGTTAAAATCAGGGAATCTTGATTCCTTCAAATCCTTGAAGAGCTATTCTCCAGTCTTTCATACCCTGACTGATGCTTATCCCACCTCTGTATGAATACTTCTGTTGATGAGCAGCTCACAGCCAGTACCGTGATTAGATGGTGTTTTTTCTGTATTGAGCAAAAAGTCTGTTTCCTGTTAATTTCCAATTATTTGTACCACCATTCATCTTTCTTCCATGTAGTAGCATTTCTACATGTATTTGAGGAGAGCATTAGTTTACTAGTTTTATATCTAGGTGAAGATTCTCCAGATGCTTCAGCTGTTTTTCATGATAAGACTTTTGTCCTCTTTTACCATTCCAATTGCTGTCCTTTGGACATACTTTATTTAGTTAGCGTCCCTCTTAAATAAAGCAACCATATTGAACACAGCACCCCAGCTCAGGTGTCATCCAAACAGTGTATAATCCAGACACACTATCACCTCATACATGAGATCATTCTTTTCATGCAGTTTAGCAATCACATCATTAACTCATGTAGGAAGTCAGGATCAACCCCATTTCTTTTTTAAAAAATAAGTTATATCTTCCCACTCTGTCCCTCAAAAAGCAGAATCCAAGTTTTGGTGATTGACTAGACTGTAGAAATTATGGAGTCTCATGAACTATATTTACATATGAATAAACTGAGTCTTAATTTTTTTAAAGTTATATGATGTAATAAGCATTACAGTAGCAAAGGAAAAAAATTTTAATAGCAAGAAAAAGAAGCCACAACATCACCATCTTAGCACATTGATTTGTTTTCCATTTTGTGTGTGTGTGTGTGTGTGTCTTTACTTGACAAAAAATAAAACTCAGCATGCAGTGAATCAAATATTTTTTTGATGTTAAGGTCCTTTATGTTTATAGCATTCCCTGATTATCAGCTTACCAGTCATATTAGAAAAAAAAATAAGCTTAAGTTAATATGATTTTGTGTTAGAAAGCCCATGTTTTCTCCAAAGATTTACCTATATATGTATAAAAATGTACAAATGCCTATAATTTTTCTTTAAAATTCTTTAGGAAATTAGTACATGGTTTTCTAGTCTGTAGTTTATGGAATCCAGTGTTTTTATCCTCAAAAGTTAAGTCATTATTTACCCTTTACCTATAGTGCCAGACTAATTTCTCAAAAGAACAAATTTATTGAGCATCGTGAGATATAATTCTGATCCCGGAGACTTAACTCATTTAAGAAGTCTAGGTACTTACTCATCGACTTCTCAGCTATCTTGAACTTCAGTGTTCTCGCTCTTATACTTGTTCACTTGCTATAATTTGGTCACCATTCTCTTTACTAAAGAGAATGGAGGTGACACAGGTATGGAGAATCCTGTTTTTTTTGCAGTCGACTATTAACTTTACACTAGTTTCTCCAAGTTGTAGGCATGTCTCCTCATTTTGAAAGTACAGTTTGAGCATCTCAAATCTGAAATGCTCCGAAATTTGAAATTTTTTCAGATTTTGGATTTTCAGATTTGTGATGCTCAACTGGTATGATTCAAATGTTCCAAAATCTGAAAAAATCCAAACACTTCTGGTCCCAGGCATTTCAGATAAAGAATATTCAACCTGTACTGGAAAAGGCCCTTGGCCTTGTCTTAAGCTCTTTCATTTTGGTAGGCTCAGCTCGTCTGGTTTTGAACATCCTGGGCATGCCACTGATCACCCTGAGTTGATATCCCTTCTTCATCCCTTCTTCATCTTCATGTCTTCTTAAAGTAGGAGTTGTGGGAGGAAGGGTCTCTCTTCTTTTTTTCTCTCATTGAGATCATTCATGATTGACTTTTTAGACTCTCTTCTTATTCCCAAAAGGAATTTTATTTCTGGGTCTGTTATCCTAGAACCTATTGTTTTTTGTTTTTTTTCCTTTCTATCTGTGTTTGAAATGATCCTACCCAGACTCTAGGTCCATGTAGGTCTATGCTTGTCCTTTCTGTCAAGATAATTGGAACACGTATTTCCTCCCAAAATAATGGGAACACATATTTCCTCCCCCAAATTGCCATCTCTTCTGCATTATTCATTTCGAGTGGCATTTGTCCTTTGTTTTCTGAGAAGACACATTTTCAGCACGACACGTGAAGCCAGAATCAGCTGTTGGCGTTTATCAGACTGAAGTTCCCAGCAAACTGTTGAGTCACCCTGTTGAGTCACCCCTCTCTATCCATTTTCTCATTTCTATTAGGAAATAACCACCTGGACACTGCATGTGACCAGGCCGCCCCAGGATAATGACTTAAAATATCATTTGTCATTTGCCCCTTTTATCTTAATTCTGGTACTTCTCACCTGGCCCTCAGACTGGGCTCTGCCACTTTCCAGGAAGAGATGCATATTTTAACCTTGGGTTATTTGCCTTCTCTCTCTGGAGCAAAGTATCTCTTTGCCTTGCCTTATGCAGGTACAAATCCCACATGCGAGACCTACTGCCCCTGTGAAGCCGCGTTTATTTGCCTGCATGTGGCGGTGTGTGACCAGGGGTTGGTTAGTGTGCTGCCTCTGTACCGCTGTGGCTGGCCAGCTTCCTTGATGCATTTCTCTGACACCAACTGGCTCCCACACCCACTGCCTTACAGAGAACCTGTTTAGATTTGATCTGAAATCTCCCCTCTGAGGCTTGTTTCCTCATTGCTTTTGAGGGGCTCTTTTATATCAATAGCTAATCTCTAGTGTCCAAGGTCTAGCAATTTAAGTCAGTTGTTGACTTGTGTTTTCCTTTTTCTTTCTAAATCAAGCCCTTCAATTTGAAAGAGAAATGAAAAGAACTTCTATGTTCCTGAAGCCTTTTACTTCCTGTCTGGATATTTAGAGATCTTCCAAGAAGACTTCAGACTTTGCTGACTGTTACTTTAATTCTCGAAGAATCGGCACAAGTTGATTTCAGGTCTTTTTTATTTAGTAAAATGAGTTTCCTTAGTCTTTTTTTAAAACTTAGTTTTTACTACACAGATTGTTATAACAAGAAATTCTTCTATAAATGGGTAGAATTGCATATGGTTAAAGTGGAAATTTTGTAGGAAAATAATCATCTCAAAATCATTTTATCTGGGGAAATAATCCCAAGAAAATGCCCTTCTCTTAAAATCCACTTTTCTAAAAGTGTGGTTCTATTATCATTTTTTGCCTATGAAATTTCCCTTTAATGAGCTTGACTATACATCAGAAATGCTGTGAGTTTTTGCTTATTGAATTGTCTCTTTTTATTTCTTCTAATCTGTTAGTCTCTTTCATGTTTGCTCTTCATCATTTTTTTATCTTTGGCAGTAACCTCACATTTAAAAAATACCTCTTTTTTTATTAGATAGTACAAATTACAGTTTTAATCATAGCTATGATTACTATAGTTCTTCCTTTTATTTTTACATGTAGGAATAAATGCCAGCATTGTTAGAATGTATGTACTTTGACATATCAAAAACATTTCTTAACAAGTATCACTATTCACTTTTCAAACCTTTTCTTAATTTTTACACGTGGGTTCTTTTTACGTTTCATCAGCATTTCATAATTCAATTCAATGAAGATTTAACGGACTGCATATGCCAATAGTGTGTGAAACATGATTCCTGCTTTAAGAGATGACTTAAGGTGACAAAGCTTAATTATGTAAAACAATTAGAAGGTAAAATACAGTTGAATTTATCACACAAACATGGTTTTCTAGTGAAATTTCATGAGAAATAGGGATTAGCAAAATTTGAAACAGAGTAGGTCTCTTGAAAGTGACAATACTTTGAAATGGGCTTTGATAAATGGAATAATTTTGAGTTCAGCAATTTAGTATTAAATTGGATTTCTTTGTACCACATCACACTGAAGACGACTACTGAGCTTAAAGCAAACTTACTTCAAGTTGGTTTTATGGAAACTGCCGTTCAGCATTATCTCTCGAATGCCGGATACTTGGTTGGTTGAACCCAGTGTAGAACCTCGCATTTACTCACGCTGTGTCCTGTTAAATCTGAGTCCCAACCAGGTACTGTGGCGCATCCCTGTAGTCCCAGCTACTCGGGAGGCTGAGAGGGAAAGATCGCTTGAGCTCAGGACTTCAAGTCCAGCCTGCATGACATTGCAAGACCCTGTGTTTAAAGAAAAACAAACAAACAAACTGGGATCCTTACCTAGTTATCCTGACCCTCAAATTATTTATTGCTTGCCAGCTTCATGTCAACTTTGAATTTGATTGTCATGCCTTCTGAATCTTTAAGTCATGGATATGACACAAAGCTGTGAGCAGAGCCACTAAGGACCTCCTCCCAGGGTGGGGCCAACTTGTTAACTTCAATTTCCTATAAACCTGTGGCTGAAATAATTTATATAGTAGCAACCAGCCCACATTCCTCATTATGTCCACAGCATGTTTTATCTCCTGTTTGAAGCCCATCTGTCTCCTGTCAACCACATTTGCTTGATTTAGCAGTCTTGTATCTCTGTGACAAAAGGAAAAGAGGTTAGTGTGACCTGGTTTATAAGACTAAGAGGTGCCCACCACTTTCTTTGTGTGTGTGTGTTTTTAATTGAAGTTATCCCACATGTATTTTTAACAATAACAGAAATCACAAGTTGAAAGAAAGGTCTTCCTCTTCAGAAATCAGCCTTTCATTTTCTGTTTTCTTTTATAATCCTTGCCTATAATATGATGTTTTGGATAGCTGTAGCCTTATGGTAGAAGTAATTTAATATTTTTGCCTTTTAGGTTTATTATTTATTTTATAAGTATGTGTTCATTTGGCCACTTAGTATTCATAATTTTCATTCTAACCTCTGTATAGTGTCCTGTCAATTTGATGTGCTGTTATTTGTTTAACCAACATCCCCAAATTGCAAATTCGCATTGTTTCCTCTTTGTTTATTATTAGAGAAAACATTGCTGTGGACAGCTGCTTCCTGTCCTAATTTCTGAAAAAAAGACATCAGTATATCTTTAATTGCCCAACTTCCAGCTTTAAAAAGACTGTAGAATCTATAGGTTTAATCTTGCTACCTATTACAGAAGAAGAAAATGTATATCCAAGAATCTGTTATGCCATAAAAGAACAGATACAGCTCAATGGAGCCCAAATGGTAAAGAGATTTTTTTTATCTTGCAGTATCAGAGAAACCTTCAGGTAGCAAGTTGTTTCTAGATGGGCCTTGAATGATGAAAGTATTTGAATATAGAGTTGGACTGAGAGTATTCTAGGTTGAAGACACTGTGAGCTCAGAGTTGGAAAAACCTTAAATGTGTATTGCGGGCAATGAATGGTTTACCTTGGCTTTAAAGCCTCAGTCCCAAACCTTTTTGGCACCAAGGACCAGTTTCATGGAAAACAGTTTTTCCACAGACAGGCTTGGAGGGAGAACAGAGCTCTGGTCCCTAACAGGCCCCAGGGCTTGGGGACCACAGGTTTAGAGCGCCGGTCCTGTGCTCTGGCATCACAGGAACAGAAGTGGTAGAGGAGTGAGGTGGCTGGTCTAAGAGGGTCTTGAATACAGGCTGAGATATTTATAATGTAGTCCTTAAGAGTGTAGCCCTGTCAAAATTGTTTCAACTGAGTAATCTTTTTGTTGCTGGTTTTTCCTGATAAGTTCCTCTTCCTCGTTGCCTTTCATGCAGAAGAGCATTTGGATCTTTCTTGAAGTGAGTGAAGAAAAAAATGACCAAGATAAGATGGAACAGATATCCAGTGGAAGGGATGTCGAAGTATTTGCAGTCAGGACCACATGATCAGAAATTCTCATTGATACGGCTACATTAGTTTCTCCGTTTTAGGGGTCCCTGAATGCATCCAGGCATTGGACACACCTGTCATGAGAGCCAAGTGTATTTGGAAGGCTTTATGATAGCATTTTCCTTTGTTTGGTGGTCCTTCACTATGCCCCAGTTGTAAGATATAGTTTTAGTGGAACAGAAATTGAATGGATCCAAATTGCATAATTAAGTACATTCAGTTTCAGCTATAATTATCGGTCCGAGCCTGTTGGCAGGACCCATGCAGGGGAGGGGCTGCTGGTGCTGCAGTGGCAGTGTGGTGGTTTGTCCCTGCTGGCCCTCTACTCATGGTCTGTCTGCCCCACTTTCCTCATTCCTTTTTACCCCTCTTGTTATGTGTTCACTTCCATAGACCACCTTAAAACTTCTAGAATGAAGTAGTGAAGATTACTTGTTCACACATACTAGTTATTATGGTAAGATTTTTTCCCCCTGTGTATCTCAGGCAAATAATATATAGCCTAAAGGGGGTCTCTAATGAAGGTAATAGTTGTTCTGTTCTTGTCAGACTGTACCTGAAGTTTTGTTTTGTCATTTCTGGGCCACATACCAAGAGAAGTAGAAATAAATCATAGTAGTCAAGTAGGAAAGTGGCCAGGGTAGACCAGGAAATGCAGATCCTGTCACAAAGAGGTTGTCCTGGAAAAGAGAAGGCAAAGTAGTTGTCTTCAGATAAGTTAAAGGAGAGGGATTAAACTTGTGCCATATGATAAAAACTAGGACTGATGGTTAGAAACTTCAGGGGAACACATTTGGGGCTTGGGAACTGTCTCATTGCCAGCAGCTGTCCAAACATAGAATGGGCGGCCCTGGGAGGACCTGAGTTTTAGAAGATACGAGCAGAATTCAAACAAATTACCATGGTAGAACGTGGTGATTCTAAGATGGGAGAGAGTTGGTAGAGAAGGTATTCACCAGTAGCTTCAAATAGCACAGAGAAGTCATGGAGAATGAGAATTGAGAAAATCTTATGGCCCATCAGAATTGTTAGGGGTTTTTTTGTCCTTAAAGCCTTATAACACGAAGAAAGGGGTTTCTACCACTTGTTTTCCTTTATCCTTCCTGATAACCACCACCAGGGGGAAATGTGAATCAGAAAAATTTAGGAGTCAGACCACTTTGCTTTGTGTCCTCAGTTTCTAGTTTAAAAAGTAAGTACATACAGATGTGTGGGTAGATATACACCAGACTTAGTACCTTCTCACTGAGGAGAGAACGGGCCAGGACTCCATGTGGTGTTTATAGGTTATTGTAGCTCTGCTTACCTACCATGTTTCCCCAAAAATAAGACCTACCCATAAAATAAACCCTAGCAGGATTTCTAAGCATTTGCGCCGTAGAAGCCCTACCCCAAAAATAAGACCTAGTGACGGGCGTGGCTATGCAACGCATCTGCACAACCCATGCATTTTGTCGCGGAGCAGTAAAGAAGAGCAGCCCTTCTTATCTGCCTCATCGTGACAGCTGCTGTCCCAGAGGTGATGGGAAAGGTGCGGGCAGCCCCACCAACAAGGTCGGCCCCCCTGTCAGGTCCCGGCCGTCCTGTGCGTGGCTTTGAGGGGAAAGTCTCCTCAGTGAAGTGAGGAGCGGGACACTCTAGGTATATTGTGTGTCCCCAGGGGGAAGAAGGAAAGCTGTGGCTGCCATTTTACTATGACAGTGTTCCAGAAGAAGACGACTTAACTATATTTGAATAAATGTAGATTGTTGTACCGTACTTAAAAAAGATAATACATCCCTTGAAAATAAGCCCTAGGGTATCTTCTTGAGGAAAAATAAATATAAGACCCTGTCTTATTTTGGGGGAAACACGGTACAATGTACATTTTTAAGGGTAATATAAGGGTAGATCACTTATGTAATGAAAATTATTTTTTAAGCACTGGGTGGAAGAGGAGGCTTTAGAGAGTATCTGCTAGCTACAGCAAGTTCTGCATGATTGTATGATTTTCAGTTTATCTCTGTTCTTTGCAGGGTCTCTTCTGCTCACTAGTTGAAAAGATACTTTGAGCACCCAGAGACGTTCACACAGGGCACCAGTCAGAGAGGAGCATGTTTCCTCCCGAGTGTAAGGCACTTTACTTCGTGCCTAAAGACAAAGTAAAAATGTCAGCCAAGAGAATTCGGTGCAGTCCTCATGATGTGACACTAGAAATTGTTGCCAGACATTAAAGGTTCCAAACACTATCAGTTTTCAGCAAAATGAAACTCTTAATATTCATGTCACTTAAATGTAATCAGTTTAAGAAAAATATGAGCAAACATTTATATATGTGTGGTTTTAATTTTTAGTATAAAAATGCCATTGTGCCAGTTGTTTACTAGGCCCAAATAGCCTGTGTCATCATAATTATAATTGTCACATTAATCATGTCCCATAATTATTAAAATATTTTAATATTTACAAAGCCCAGTCACACTCATTTCATTGGATTTCAAACCCAAAGACAGCTCATAGGTGAGATTGTGTTGAAAGATGATTGTTGTACAAGTCTCCTGATTCTCATGCTGTGTTGTGGGGATTGTCTGTGGGTAATGCAGTTTGTTATCTTTTGTTTCTAATTTTTCTGTAATTATCATGCTTTATTTTTTAAACAGACATTTAAATTTTCCATGCTTTTGCAAACCAAAATTATTGAGAACAAATTTATTCATTAGTGGATATTATTGTTACAGAGTATGTAAGTAATCATGTCTTTGTGTGGTTCAAGCCATGTGACTGGTCAGTGCATTTAGAAGATGTATGGCTTTGCAGGTCGAGTCTATGCTGTCTTGTCAAAGAGGGAAGGTCGAGTGCTTCAAGAAGAAATGAAAGAAGGGACAGACATGTTCATCATCAAGGCTGTGCTGCCTGTTGCTGAAAGCTTTGGTTTTGCCGATGAAATCAGGAAGAGGACGAGCGGCCTGGCCAGCCCACAGTTGGTGTTCAGCCACTGGGAGGTAAAAGTCCAAGTTTCCATCCCTCCTCCTCCTCTGTGAACATGCTTCCTACAGAACTGGCCACAAGCAGCAAATAAAATTGATCATGCTGTCCACCTTCCTGTGGCCCAGCTCAGCCAAATGGATGGGAGAAAGCATATGACTTTTTTCATTCAGATTGAATGATCCTGAAATCATATGTGGCTTATAATACACACACACACATATACACACATACACAAACACACTCTCTCACACTAGTTCTTTTTATTTTGTGTAAAGTTTAAGATGCAGGAAACTTAATCCTTTTTTTTCCCCTCTAAATATATATTGTAGATTTTTAAAGGAAATTTACAGGCCTTTTGAAAGTGAAATTTCAAGGACCTCCTCTTCTGGGGAAAAAAATACCCACAGCATTTGGAGGGGAGCAGTTACGCTTCTTGAGAGGCGTAGCTTTAAGTTATTATGTATTATATATTTTTCAGTTACCATTATGGAAATTCAAGGTTTTGGTGGCTTTCAGGTGTTGGAGAGTGAGAATGAAATGAAATGGCTCATCAGAACACTTCACTGTCGGTGTGGGTAAACATAGGTGAGAAGGCAAACCTTATCTGTAATCAAAAAGGACAACCTAACAGATGCACATTTGTGAACACTTTGAGGAAGATGGTGAACACTTAAATTTTTAAGTCCTTCAAGGTAGAGGGTAAAATAGAAACAGGAGGTAAAGGTGAGGTCAGGCCAGCCTTTCTGAACAAATCCTTAAAGGAAAAGTAGATGTTAACCAGATAAAAAGGACATCCAGTTAGAGGATGCCACATGAGAGAACGTGGTGAGAAATGTTTCAAGAAAAAGCCTAAGGTCAGGAATAGAATTTTTAAACTAAAGGATCTAAGTGGAAAGGTTTTTTTCAAGAAAGTAGTTTTTGTTGTCACCGTTTACAGGGAATCTAAATACCTTCACATTTTTCACTTTTACCATGGAGATTTGTAGTTTAGTGGAAGAAGCATTGACTTTGGAGTCAGATAGTCCTAGTTTCAAATAGTGATTCTGCCACTTACTTGGACAGATTGTGGAACCACCTGTGCATTTTCAGCCTTGAGAGAAGGTGTGTCAAATATGTGACTCGTGCCTGACGTTGTGCCTGACCAGCACTGGCTGGTGTGGAGATTGTTTCCTGTTTATGGTTCTCTGAGTGTCCACCATGTTCGCTCTGGCCTGCTCCCAGTACTGTGGTGCTGCACTGGGCTTCACAAAAGCAATCCAGGGTTTTTTGCTTCAGTTCTGTTTCAGCAAAACTCACGGGTTAGGTCCGATGCTGTTCTTATTTCTCTCACTTTCTCTAGCCGGATGGGTCCCTTCCTCTAGAACGCTTTAAATGAAGAATTTAAATGTAGATGATAATTGAGAATGAGAATACTTGAGGGAGAACTTTATTTTTAAAATGAAATTTATAATCAGGCGAATCAATGAAGCAAAAAAGGGTAACACTGTAGAAAAACTGACTTTGGACAGGGCATATTTGATTTTAATTCAGCAAATTCATATTGTCTAAATTGGTGCAAGTGAAGTTGCTAGTCCAAAGCACTCAACTGTGCCTGCTTTTCCTCAAAAAAAAAAAAAAAAAAAGTGTGCATTCTTTATGCTTGATAGAACCAAGGTTAATGCTCTGATTTAGGTCTTTTTTTTACTTTTTGGTCAGTATAGACTCTTCATTTTAATAGTTATTTACTATGATTTTTTTCTTGAATTTTGCATCTTTGTCTAAAAACTAAATGATGTTTTGATGGTTTTATCGGCTTATAACATCTAAATAGATATTGCTGCATTTCATTATGTAGGAAACATTAGCTTCAGAACATTTAAGTTATTTGTTAATCTTCAAGCTTATAAGTAGTTATTTCTCATTTATCCCAAATTCTAGCTTTTTAGCTTAGATTTTGATTTTTGGTACTTAACCTTTATATAAGAACACAAATCAGTAAGAAATACAAGGGATGGTTCAAAAAGACAACGCCTGAAGACTAGGAACTGTGTCTGTAGTATAAATATATTACTGATGTTTCTAATGATAAACATGGTTACAGAGTCTTCTGTCCCAGGGGTTAGTGACCAGAGGTGTGATTACAGAGCAGTGTGGCTAAATGATATTTAGAACTGGAGAGAGATTTATTCCACATCAACTTCATGACCTTGAGAGGCAGAATACTTTTCTTTATTGGTGCTGCCCTTGCTGAAAACTGCCTTCAGAACTTGCAACTTATGCTTCAGAATATCTTAGAGACAAGTCATCCATCTCTTGAAGATGGCCTTGGTCAACACTTGTGCAGAAAATTGGGTTGCAGTGTGTTTGATCAGAACAGAGAGAGTGTAGGTTAAGTAATCACTGGGATTATCTGTAAATGCAGATGCAAAATAGGCATTCAGAGCTGTTGTAATGGCATCATTATTGGACGAATGAAACATTTAAATTCATATATTCTATTTTTCGTTTTAAAATATCATCATTTTATAGTGTGGATCATAGCTCAGTGCAGCCTCAAACTCCTGGGCTCAAGCAGTCCTCCTCCCTCATCCTCTGAAGTAGCTGGACTACAGTCACATGCCACCATGCCTGACTAATTTTTTTACTTTTTGTAGAGACTGGGTCTCACTGTGTTGCCTAGGCTGATCTTGAACTCCTAGACTCAAGCAATCTTCCCTCCTCACCCTCCCAAAGCACCGGGATTATAGGCATGAGCCACCAGCCCAAGCCATCAGTCTTGTCCTTGAAAGTGATTTTATAAAGTATATCTTTTAAAAAATCTATGAAGTCGCCCCCCCCCCATTTCCTAATTGGCAAATATGTTAATTAGGAAGTAGGGAAGACTAACAAAGGGATCCCAAAGTACATTGGCTCAAATGAGGCAGAGATTATTTCTCTTTCGAGTCTGGGGCGGCCATCCAGGGCTAACACGTGGCTCATTGTGGTGGGAGCCCAGGCTCACTGTGGCTCACTGCCTTTCTCTGCACGTGGCTTCCACTGATCATCCAGAGTAGCTGCGCCACCTCCCACCATCACATCTGCATTCCAGCGGTAAGAATAGGGATGAGGAAAAATAGGGCATGAGTAGGGCATACTTCTTTTCCTCTAAGGATACAAACCAGATCTTGCACACATCACTTCGTCCTCATCCCTTGCCCAGAACCAATCATATAACCACGTCTAACAAGGCCCTTGCTAACAAGGAGCCTGGGATATGTAGTTTTTTAACTAAGTCAGAAGTCAGCAAACTATGGCCCATTACCTGCTTCATTAAATAAAATTTTACTAGAATACAAGCAAACATCCAGTCATTCACGCATTTTCTATAGCTGCTTTCAAGCAGAGTTAAGTAGCTGCAACAGAGCTCATATGGCCCGCAAGTCGAAAATATTTACTATCTGACTCTTTATAGAAAAAGTATGTCCATGTCCCTGAACCTAGCTGGCCTTTAACTCACCTAAAATAGCTCTTAGCAAAGAAAAGGGGAGAATAGATATTTAGGGACTACTAGTATAAAAACAGCAAGGTTTTATCAAATAAGGCAATTTTTGTTACTTGAAAGCCTTGATGGTTTTCAATCTACTTTATCTCATAATTTTTTAAAAGGCTAAAAATTGATCTTATGCACTTAATAGTTTTTTAAAAATATCAGTTTCTGACTTAGCTATAACTTATTAAAAATCAGGCTCTTAAATAATTTTAGAGAAAAATGTCAAGAAAAGTTTTGCTCCAGTTTCGTACCATCCTTCTGTCATATCCTTGCCACCTGTCATGGTCCTATTCCCAAAAGCTTCAAATCTTTGAAAGTCGTGAAAACTACATTATAATTAAATGTCATTGATCTGATATTTCTTGGCTGTCTTGGTTTCCCCCCCATAGTTAGGTTTAGAAATAACACAGTTGTTGAGATCTGCCTTCTCACTCCAAGGCACTTTTTTTCATTTGTATTCCACTACACCATATAATTTACAATCAAGAGCTTTTGAGAGAAAGTGCTTCAAAAAATAGAGAAAATAAAATTACAGGCATTTTTCCATGAAGAAACCTTTGAAGTCAGCAATCTCATAATTTCTCTTTCTATGTTTTACCCTTCTATGAAAAAGAAGCTAATAACAGGCACAGAAGGAAAAATATTACCAACCAGTGCTGTTGTACATATATGTCAGCATAACCTCAAGATTTGCCATTTAATACTGAGATTACCCTGAGGGGTGGGATAAAGTTCATATGGGGTAAGGAAGAGGTAATTACAGTAGCACTGGAGAAGTTTATTTTGGACATGGTGTTCCCACCTGCCAGCCATAATCATAGTGAAAACTGGGCAAAAAAATTAAAATGAAGTGCCCAAAACTTTCCTTCTAGGGTTTTTGTTTTTTTAATGCTTAGGGCAACAGCTTGCACTTGGGTGCCTTCCTGTGGATTAGAAGATGGTGTGCCCTCAGTCTGGTGAGTTGGAAAATACATGTTCACTCTAGGCAGCTGAATTCTGGGTGAGCCAGTGAGAAGAAGGCACCTTTTCTTTCAGTCTAATAGCAGGCCCTCTTTGTGGCCTGGAGGGGCTCTCTGTAGAGCATGGGGGACAACCGTGGTGGGGCTCATCTTTGTTCCACCGAGGAAATTCAAAACTGGCCTCGAGCAGTCAGGTGCTACTCTGCGTCCCCTATTCTTAGGGTGTATTTGGCATGTTGAGGCAAGTGGCTTCAGGATGTGCACACAGGGACCGGAGTGGTGAAGGTGAAAGTAGAGTGCCTGCTTGCATTAGACAGGGGCCACGAGGGCAGCCGAGCACGCAGGGTGTAGTGGTCTGGAGCCAAGTGGCCAAAAGAATCCCCAGAGGGCAGCAAGTGCTCCTGGGGCCTCTAGGAGACAAACTGAGCCAGCCTCAGAAGTCTTAACTCTTCAGTCTTACATTTTTCAAAAAAGACTCTGGTCCTAAATTGGCCAGTCTGAATGTGGTGTCTCTCATCTAGCACTGCATTCATTTCTCTCTATATAATTTGTTGCTTTCTGCTTTAACAGAATTTAAAATTTATTTACCACTACAACTTGGTACTACTAAGAATGTATAGCTTCTTTATGTTCTAAGATGGGTCTGTCTTCCAGCTCTTAGGGGAAGACTCCAGGAACCAGCTAAAGCTGGTGACATCACCTTCCCACAGGATCGGTGGCTTTTGTGGGTGGCTGCTCAGATAAATGTTTAGTTTCCTGACTTTCTTCCCTTTCCCGTCTCTAAGGAGAGGGCTTCTGTGATCTCGTGGTGGGGGAGGGAAGAAGGGAGCGTTACCTCCCCCGGTGCCTTCCGCATCCTCTCTGGGCTTTGCCGTGAGGTGGCTGGTCTGGTCTAGTCCTGTCTGGCCACGAGGGCCAAGTGGTGGTGGTACCCATCCGACTTTAGGAATGTCCAGTACCAACCATTTGCCTCCAACTATAAGATCTCCACACACAGCTGCCTCCTTGCCCTGACCCTGGGCCATTCAGCATCCGTGCACCAGTGCTGGGGACTTCTGGATCAGCAGTCCCACCCCCTGTTCTGACACCTTGTCAGATTTTTCTAAGAGGCTTACAGTCCCTGTCTGCTTGTACAGGAGTTCAGGGACTCAGGAAGAAGGGGAGAGTTGGTTGTTTTTTGGTTTTGTTTTTTTTTTTTTTTAATAATCCGAGCTTTCTGCAATCCAGGCAGGTATGCAGCAGCTTTTTCAGTTAACACACGTTTATCAAGTGTACACTAAGGGCAGCCACCCTCAAAGAAAAATAGTCACTTGTATCTTCCTGGCATCAAGCCACAGCAAAGGCCCAGGGGAAAGTAAAAGGGGGCGTAGGAGCCCTGCGGAGTCCACAGGGAGGCCTCACCTCGCAGGTGAGTCTACACCACGGCCCAGCTGGTCCAGGTGGGGCTCACCCTGAGGATTAAATGAGGGGATATATGAAAGTTCTTAGGAGGATTCTTGTATTTGGAGGTCCTTGGTCAGTCTCGCTGCAAAAGAGTGTGGAGGCCAGGGCTTGGGAAGCTTGTGTGCCTTGCTCAAGGCCACACAGCCAGCCAGAGACGGGCCGAACGTATGGTTAGAGTGACTGGGACAGCTGGGTTCTTTAAAGTCAACTAAGAATTTCTAGTATGTGTGTAACATGGCTAGTGAGTCCAGGCAGCCCTTCCTCCTCAGAAGACCATAGATCTCTGATAGAGGAGTCCTGACTTTGTGGTGTTTGGCTCCCTCATCCCACTTCTTCCTGACTCCTCCTACTATCTCCCTTTTTCTGTTGCTAGCTCATTTATTGATGCTGTTTTGGGTATTTTCTCCCTCGGGAAATGAAAAGTTTGCTAAATTAGACTGCGGAGGAACCCCCAGTACAATATACATTATAATTTAGATATGGCAGGGTCCCAGCAACCTGCCAGTACTTTGCTAACGACACCCTTAGAGATTTTGGTAATCGCTTTGTAGACACATACGCTGATGACATTTGGTTCCTCGTATGCTTTAGCCTGAGGGTGCTGGTTTGTGCTCTCACACGTGGTAGCACTGGGAAGGCTGGGACAGGGTCCCCAGAGGTGACTGTGGAAGCCGAGGGATTCATCTGCGAGGCCACAGACTGCAGCAGCAGCTGCTGTTTTGTGGCTGTTTTTCCAGTCTCCCCAGCCTGATGGTTTCACAGAAAGTACATGGAAGACACCACCTGCTTTCTGGACTTCCCTTTCCATTGACATGTGCTCGCGCTTGTGACCCAAGTCCGAGATTCCTGACGCGGCACTGAGATGGAGAGGGAGGTGCGATGCCTTCCTGCACCCCAGCACGGCTCCCGGCTTCGGCTGATGATCCCATCTAGTCCTCGTGTGGTCATACAAGACTGGGACTTTTAACATTCCACCCTTACAAATGGGAGAACCCAGGCACAGAATGGTTTGAAATAACTTGCCCAGGATTACACAGCTAAGTGAATAGGGAGGTAGCGTCAAACCGGAGCCAGCGCTGTTAGCCCTCTCACCACGTGCGCTGGCCTCGGTGTCTGCCCCCGCCCGCCCCCTCTCTTACACACTGACTCCTGGCTCTTCCCCTCCTTGCATTCGCTTTGCCTTTTCCATTGCACAAGGAGCAAACATCACCACCCTCACCCCCTTCTACCAGCAAAGCAGAACAGCCAACTCCTTAAGCAGTTTGTGTTTCTGACAAAGGTTGAGAATTTTACTTCCTCCTCCCCACAGTTGACCCAAAGTTATAACTTGTGGATGGGTGGCTTTTTAAAGAATTGGGATAATTTTATTCACAGGAAGTTATCAAGAAACATGTACAGGGAGGCCCTATGTCCCCTTCAGCCGTTCTCCCCAGCATTAGCATCTCTTGTAACTGTACTACGGTACCAAGCAGGACACTGACACTTTTAGAACCACAGAGCTTATTCACATTTCAGCGGTCATGGTACATGCACTGGACTTAGCTAGTACCATTGGGCGGTTTATGTTTGGATAAATCCAGTCTTCATTGGCAGAATGCTGTCGTGGAAAGAGGGCAGGCTTTGAGCCAAAACTGGGATGTGCCAGGCGCTCTGCTGCATGACTTTCATGTAATACCTTCCTTCATCCTCCCCGCAGTCCTGAGGAGTGTTTTCAGCTGCAGGGACCATAATGCCATACCAGTGGTTGCTGAAGCAGTTACGGCTGGTGCAGTGGTTCAGTGACACTGACAAAAATCCAGGCTGTCTTCTGCCATGCATATTCATGCATATATGTGCACACATGTATCTGGGGAGTTCTATAAAATTTTATCATGTGTGTAGTTTTATGTAACTAGCACAGTCAATGTACAGAATTATTCCATCACCATGAGGGTCCCTTGTGCTCCCCCTTCATAGCTATCCCTACCCCTCACCCTAGATGGGTGGCTTTTGAATGGCAGCCACCTGCCCTCCTCCTGCCCAGGCCCGGACCCCGAGCCTGCACTGACTCAGCCTGGCTAGTATGGTGGTGCTGTTCTGACATTCTCTGCCGATGAGGGGTCTGGCATGAGGGGCTGGTGAATCAATTGAGTCTCTGGGGACCTGCATGCCCACAAAATTGCAGCCTGCTCCCTCTGACTCAGAAGAACCCCCCTGAGATTGGCAAGTCCATGGAACTGGGCTTCCTCCCTGCTCCTCATTCTAGCTGCAGTGTCTTGGTCTGAATTTCATCCAGTCACCCTTTGCTGCTCCACTCACCGCAAGGGCTAGACCATGTCCCCTTTCCTGCCCCTTTCCCCCCAGCCTCCAGCTGGGGCCTCGCTTCAAGACACTCCTTCTGTAGACTTGCTGTCACCTCTCTCTGCTGGTGACATCTGTGTGTTTTGCTGGCTGTTCTCACTTCTTACAGACGGCGCTTCCCTTCGGGGGTTATTTTCTTTTTGCTAAAAGGATATTTCTCAGTTCTTCTGTTGAGGATCTGTGAGTAGTATGTTTTTAGCCTGTGTTTAACAAAGCCTTTTTTGGTTCACTGATGATGGTTTATTTAACTAGATAAAAACTCCCAGGCTCACACCTGGGTTCCTTAGCATTCTGAAGCGCTTCCTCCTGTTCTGGCATCTGTTGTTGACGCGCAGCCCGTCATGGGTCTGGTTCTTGTCCTTCTGCAGGTGATCTGGTTTTCCTCTGTGTCCGCCTCAGCACCAGGGCACAGGTGGCTGCTTTGCTCCAGCCTTTGTTGAGGAGCAGGGAGCACGGTCGTGGCTCACACCTCCTGTTCTATGGTGTCTGGTGGTCGGAGGGAGCCTCAGGACGCAGTGCTTACAGGCCTCCAGCGTTTCACACCACCAGGAGGGGTGGGTTATCTTCTTATCTCGCTCAGGACTCACATCCTGTCCTCCTCCTCTGGTTTAGAGCTCCTGTTAGATACATCCGCACATGCTTTATGGCACTGGCTTTCCTTTCATACTTTCTTTTAGCTTTTCCTCTCTCTGCTGTATTCTGGGAAATATCTGCAAGTCTCTTTATAAAAAATAATTCATTGAGGTGAAATTCATATAACATATAATCATTATAACATATAATATATATCATATAATATATATTAATATATGATATATATTATATAATAATATACAATAATGTATAATAATCATATAACATATAATAATCATTTAAAAGTAAACAATTCTGTTGCATTTGACACGTTCACAGTGCCGTGCAATCCCTGCCTCTGAAACATTTCCGTCGCTCTAGAGTAAAACTTCGTGCTCACTAGCAGTTTCTCACCATTCCTGCCTACCCTCCATCCCTTGTAACCACCCATCTGCCCTCTGTCTGTGTGGCTTTGTCTGTTCTGACGTTTCATACATGTGGAACCAGTCATGATGTGTGGCCTTGCGTCTGGATTCACCTAGCGGAATGCCTTGGAGGTGCATCCGCACTGTGGCATGTGTCAGCACGTCACTGCTTGTTATGGCCGTGCGATACCCATGGGGGGGGGGGCACCACGTCTTGCCTGTCCACTTGCCCATTGCTGCACAGTTGGGCTTTCCTGCCTTTTGACTGTTGTGAGTAAAGCTGGTGTGAACTTGCATGTGCCTGTACTTGCTTGAGTCCCTGTCTTCAGTTCTTTTGGATATGTACCTAGGAGTATGGTAATTTTATGTTTGACTTTTAAGGGAGCTCCCAAATTGTTTTCCACAGTGGCTGCACCATTTTACCTTCCCACCAGCAGTGTATGAGACTTCCCAGTTTCTCCACATCCTCACCAACATTTCTTTTTCTTTTTTTTTTACTTGTTTTTATTATAGCCATCCTAGCAGGTATGAAGTGGTACCTCATTATAGTTCAATTTGCATTTCCCTAATGTCACATTAAGCATCTTTTCATTTGCTTAGTGGCCATTGTGTATCTTCTTTGGAGAAATGTCTCTTCAAGCCCTTTGCGAATTTTTTATTGGATTTTGTCTTTTTGTTGAGTTGTAAGAGTTCTTTATATATTTTGGGTATCGAGTTTGTCATTTAGTTCACTTAATATGTCTTCAACACTCTTCTATTAAATCTGCCTACTTAGTTTCTTTGTTATTTTTATGTCTAAATTTTTCTAGGATTTCTAGTTCTTTTTTACAATATCTAATGTTTAATGGATGATATCCATCACCACCACCCCCTTATTTGAGGATTTTTAAATGTACTGATGCTGTCTGTAAGGTTCTTCAGATTACTCTTGTTACCTGTCCCGAGGTGAGTGAGAATCTCCCTCGTGTTGAGTCTGGTGCCGTCTTTTGTGGTATGGATTTCCTCCTGGGCTTTGTGCTCTGTAGTTTGTACTTGGAAGGCCATCTCATGGGAGTTTTCTACTCCACGTTCTGTGTTACGGGGTGGCCTCCCTGGTAGGCATCGCAGAGGCATCGCCCTGTCTGCCCTCCCCAGTGCCACAGTCCCAGCTCGTCCTTTGCGCAGAGCCGTCATCGGTGCAGGTGGCGCAGAACAGCAGAACAGCGCAGAACAGCAGACTGCCTCGTGGTCTGCAGCATTTCTAGCCACAGCCCTGAGCACACGTGGATGTTCCAGCTGCAGAGAAGAGTGAGTGGCTCTGGGCCCCACATGTCTGAGGCGTGTGGCTTTGGGCCCATCCTGAGTGGGCCTGAGGAGCCTGGCCTTCCTGGATGCCATCTGCTTGGCTTCCTGTGGGCTGTGGATGGGGCTTCTGCCTCCACTTACCACTGTGGGCTCCTCTCTCCCTTCCTGGTCCACAAGAATTTTTCTTCTGTTTTGAAGAGTGACTCTGTTAAAATATATTTTTCTTTCATTTTATATTTTGAATTGAAAAGTGTTGGGATTTGTGACCACATAATAACCTTTTCCCCCAATAAATTACAAAATTTAAAAGTAAGACATAAAGTCTTTACAAATAAAGCTGATCTTAGAGAATGTGGTCTTTCTCTGTAGGCAGTCCTAATTCTGAAGTCTAGAATTAGGCTAGATTGGGAAGGGCTTCTGCCAAAGGGCCAAGGTCTGCTTCTGTAAGCATTGTGGAGGAGCAGAGCAGATTGTGTGCTTGCTGCGGACAGCTTGTTTCCAGGAAGAAGGAAAAGAGGGAGGCTGGGCTACCTGTGTCTGTCTCCTCTCCTCACATTTACCAGTCAGATTCCTGTGGGGAAACACGAGTAAGGGAGCAGAGCGGCCAGCAAGTATCAGGCTCCCAGAGCCGTGTCTCCCTGAAGGAAACCATCAGGGGTAGTCCTCCCATCACTAAAAGAGGGACTGCTCAGCATGCACACAGTCCCTGTCCTGGCTTCAGTCCCTCACATGTGGAGCTCAGGAAGGTCCATGTCCAAGTTCACCAGCTCCTTGGACATTGTGACTTGGCTGCTGGCCGTCCAAGCCTCTGCCCAGTCTCGCTTTCAGGTTAACCTTCCTTCTCCAAGCTCTGCCCTCCCCCTTCCTTTCAAAGAATGGCCTCAGAAAAACACTTCCTCAGCAAGCCTTGCACTGGGCTTGTCTTTCCTCACCGTCAAAGCAGCAAACAGGCCTGGCCCAGAGAGAGTAGGAAAGGAGGCTACTCAAGCCTGTCTTTGGCCCAGCTCACTGGGCAGAGGGCACTCCATCTGAATGTTAGAGCCACAGCTCAGAACGATGAATATGCTTGCATGTGTTGGTCTTTGTTGGAGAAAAAAGCAAAATTGACGAAAAGACATTAACACTGAGATACATCTTAGCAAAGAGCGCTTTTAAAAATTACATTAAAAATTAATCTCATTCTTTCCTCAGTGTTATGAAATGGTTCTATAAGCAAAGAATAATACATATGTTAAAAGTTTTGTTGGATCTACTTCCATTTGTTCATATCTCCCATGATTCTTCATTTTTGTTTATTACTATTCCTAGCAAGTACTACTCTTCATTGCCTAAATTCTTCATTAGCTAAGACTATATAAATTGGGGCGCTCAGTGCATGCGGTGTGAAGTTAAAATACACTTGCCTAACCTCCTGCTCTTTCACCTTCTCTTGCAAGATTATTCCCAGCGACCCCTTCTGGGTGCCGACCACTGAGGAGGAGTACCTGCACTTTGGGGAAAAGGCCGACTGCGAGAACCAGGCCCGGAAGTACATGAACGCTGTGCGAAAGCGGAAGGGTCTTTATGTGGAAGAAAAGATCGTGGAGCATGCAGAAAAGCAAAGAACACTCAGCAAAAATAAGTAGCTGCTATTGGTGGATTCTTTTCTCTGTGATGAATTAAAAAGTATCATCAGGTTTTAATACTGGGAAAATTTCTTTTTGCTGCGTTACCTCTGTGCATTCACTTTAAATAAACTTGATCCGTATATATATATTTTTTTTTAATTTTTTTTTTTTGACACAGAGTCTCACTCTATTGCCTGGATTAGAGTACAGTTCACTCTGCTGTACTCACTGCAGCCACAGACTCCTGGGCTTGGCCAATCTGCCTGCCTCAGCCTGCCCAGTGGCTAGAACTACAGGTGAATGCCACCATGCCCTGCCCTGCTAATTTTTAAAAACTTTTTGTAGAGGCAGGGTCTTGCTGTGTTGCTTAAGCTGATCTCAAACTCCTGGCCACTAGTGATCCTCCCACCTCAGCCTCCCAAAGTGCTAGCTTAATAGGCATGAGCCACCATGCCTGGCCCCATAGAAACGTTTTGGAAGAGGATGTTAGAGAATACATTTTCAAAGTGCTTTTTTAATTGGTTTTGGATCAAGAGAAGAAGTTATCGTAAATATTGCAATGGTGATTTATTACTGCCCTGAGTATAACCCCGCAGTAGTAAGATGTGTGGTCACAGTGACCATTTGGTGCTGGGGACGTGATCCCCCTTCTGTGCTGAGCAGCTGCAAATGGACTCATGCTTTATCTGCCTGTCATCACAGTGTCTGTCTCCACACAGAAATCATGTCTGAATTTCTGATTGGAAACATTTCATATTTAATCACTGAATCACCGTATTTAATATCATTTGGAAAGACCACATATTTGAGAGAGCAGCTGCTTTTTAGTTAGTTAAACCAACTCACTTTACAGCTGATCGATCTTACGGTGTTGTACAACAAAACAGTGTCACGTTCAGTAGTTAGCGTTTAAACCCTTTGCTTTTACACTTATAAATTTGTATCACCCCTGTTTAAATGAATGTGAGTGAAAGTTATCCCTATACCTTTTTCTTTAAAAAAAAAAAAAAAAGTAAATTTCTATAATTTTCTTTGCTATTTCTTCTTAGCCTTACTGAAGGGATATTAGCTAATGTGCATGAGGTTATTGCCTGTATTGTAAATATTCTTCCTGAATCTCAGTTGCCTCATTCAGGGTCATCCCCATTTAAGGAACAAAAGCAATTCAGTTAAGAATGATTGTATAATTTTTGATGTTGCATAATAATTTTCATAGTCCATTGAAAGAATTATTTTTCATAACATAAAATTATTGGAACAGACTTTGTTTTTTGAAATGCTTTTAATGGGTTTTCTTAATAAGCCAGGTCATTTTTAATGCTAGTTATAGACATTTTATTTTTAAATCTTTAGAGTCTTGACATAGTTGGTCAAGTCTAATTGACCTAGACTTTGGGGAAAATGTCACTGGATAATTCACTGTCTGTTTAAATTTAACAAATAATATCTGAATTAATTTATGGGAGTTATACTATCTATTGGTTTATTTGAAAGCTTTGATAACCTAGGAAGAGCTAGCACTTTGATTTATAGCATTCGTAAATAACACCATTTAAACTGCCAGATGTGCCATAAAACATACTCTTAAATTCTACACTTTATCAGCAAATTTTACATTTAATAGAGAAAAGCATAACCCAGAAAGAGTGAGAGAAAGAGTTGCTCTTTCTGCATTTCTTTTGGGCCCTGCCAGATGTGCTCGTGTGGGGGAAGTGACATGTCAGGTTGACAGACTGTCTCTCTCCCCTCTCCAGTTCGAGGGAGATGATGATGAGCAATAAAATGGCCACAAGGGATATAGTTAATCTGCCCTGTTGTGTAACTCAGGCTGATACTGAAGTCATGGAAACCCCATCTCCATCTGTGAGAGCACAGTAAGACCGCATCCTGACTCTGTCCCAGTGCCGTTCCCAAACCCTGGCCTCAGTTTGTCGCATTCGGTGGAAGCCAACCAGCCAGCAGTCTGTCAGCGCCCAATGGGAGTAAGCGTGTTCCTGCTCTTTTGGAGGGGCTGGGTTTTGCAGGCATTTACAGACAGGCTTCAGGGGCAGTGAGGAAACGTTAAGGAAGCCACAAAACCAGGATCCTAACTCCTGGAGAATGCTTTGCACTGAGGTCCAGAGGCAGCTGTCCTTCTACTCAGGGGACAGCACAGGCAACTCCAACACAATGCCTTTCCCCAGCCAGCCCTGGAGCAGAGGTGGGTGAAGGGAAAGGCAGGGAGGGGCCTGGGCTCTAGGACCCTACTGGAGGATGAGCTGTGAGCAGCCCAGAGAACCAGCACCATCGCACTCTGATTGGGGGGCTCTGAGGGTTTGGTTCTTACGTCGGAGTTTCCATAGACTAGAGGGGAAACACACTTCCCCTGCTGTGACCCTGGGAAAGTGCCTGGTGCTGGAGACAGGAAGGGGGGTCAGGTAGCTCCCAGTTATTAGTAATCATCTGCAGGTCATGGACTTTCTATAAATATTTGATCTTCACATCTGTTGTATGAAATAGAGTTAAGGAACTTCATCAGGGCCTGATGCAAGTAGGTCTAGAGCCTGTGGTCCCATTTCTCACTCAGCTGCATCTCTTGGAAAGCCCTGGTCCAAGTGAATCACACAAGGATTCCCGTGATTGTTTCTGATTTGTGTTAAGATAGGGAAGTCATCAACAGAACTTGAATATTCACTGTAGCACAGCAGAGAGGACTTGGGGACATCTATATTTACATTCTGTGCCTTGAACTTAGGTAAAGCTACTTATGTCCAAGATTCAAAATCATTATCTAGACTGGGATTGACAGTAAGTTTAGAAAAATAATTTTTTTCAGAAATTTGGTCAACTGGTGTACTTGGAGCTGAGAATAGGGATCTGTATGTGAAACATCCTTTCTCCCCTATCTTAGAAAAATCAAATAAGGCTCAGAGTGATGAGCAGCTTGTCCCAAGAGCCAAAACCCTTCAGGTGAATAGATTATTAAATCCGGGAATTAGGTGGTCTTCCATCGTCAAGTGGTCAGACTCATCCTTTCTTGTTAAGGCAAAGGCAAAGAGCATTCTAAACTTTCTAAGCTAGAAAAAAATGAAGATAATCAAAGACAAGAATTTAGATGAGGTTCTAAAAAGAAGATTATAAATGTCAACCCAACCTACCCACATGAAAGAGACCACGGTTGGTACTAAGACCTTCCTTCGATCCGACTGTTACGGGTACAAAGCCTACAGCGTGGCAGGCATCGTCTGTTGTTTCAGGATTGAAGAGTGGGACGGTGTTTCGCCCCGTGGCACATCTGCCCTGCGGGTCCCAAGCAGGGTAGCACCTACCAGAGGACGGGTGAGAGGGAGTTGGGGGTGGAACAGACGTGAAGGGTCCCCCAAAAGGCTGAAATGAAAGGGCCAAGGCCCTCCCAACATGAAAGTTCCTGGGTCAATTTTGAGGGGCAAGGACTTGATCATGGATAATGGAGGTGGGGTTTCTTGCCTACCCATAGGTCCTCTGGGCCATCCGGTCTCCCCAAGGAAATTGCAGAGAGCAAGGCGATTCTATTCCATGCCGGGGGCCACTCCCCCTCCCCCTCGCCACCCTCACAGGCTGGGGGGACTGGAGGGTCACCCTGTGGGCTTTTGCACATCTCTGCCAGGCCTTAGGTTCTGCCTGAGACTGTTTTGTATGACGCGAATTCATGACAAAAGCTGTAACAGCTCTAATTCTGCTGTCCCAGATTCCACCGTGATCTCTCTGAAGGAATCAACCTTTCATTTCCAATTTTAAAAGCCTTGTTACCACAGCTGCAAGTTTTACTTTTTGCAAAATCAATTATCTTGAATTTTTATTTATTTTCAAATAACCACTTGTACAATTTTTCCTAATCTCCTGTCTTTTTGAGAAAAGCATTGCAATGGAACCCCACACCGCATGGATATTGCCGTGCTGTAGAGCACTGGGACCAGGAGCAAGGAGGTGGCTGAGAAGCGAGAGCGCCCTGGGTTCAGCCACTCCAGCCAACTCGGGCAAGTCACCTGGTCTCTTCAAACTCACGTACCTCATGTGCAGCGGGGAAGTAATTCCCCAGATGTAAGGAGTGATGGGAGGAGTATGAAATAATCCCCATTAGCACAAAGTGCCTGGAAAATCATGTCCAGTATAGTAAAAGCAATAATTGTTGCTGTTTTTGTTTCTGTTATAATTCTTAGGCAGTGAATGTGCACTGACAAGGTATCCGAATTCAGACCAGTTAAAGAGTCAGTTAATCTAATATGGCAAAAATTCAAACTGCACATTACACTTTATTTTTCCTAATGATGTCTTCCCATCCCCGTGGCCTTGAGCAGTCTAGACCTAAAAAGGAGGAGGATGGCAGTTCACTAAAATCCCAGGTGTGGCTGTTTTCCAGTTTCTCCACTTTGCATGATATTGCCTACAGATCAGAGTGTCTACGCTGTAGTTCCAGCCCCTCGTCAGACTAGGAGCTGTCTCTTCTCAAGGCAGAGCAAGTGGGACCGACCACCCCCAGGACCGCCAGAGGCAGTCGCCTTCGGACGGTGGCTGGCGTTGCTCAAGGGGAAGCAAATGACCTGCCCACCTCGTGTCACCTGGCACACCCGGGCTGCAGCTGCCCCTGACGCCTCCTGCGGGTCCCTCGGCCACTGCTCCACCTGTAAAAGGAGCTACCCGGAAGCACTTAGCAGCACCCAGCTTGGTCCAGCCAAGTGTCAGGCAAGGGACAACTTCCTGCTTCTCTGCGTGGGCCCTCCCCAGCACACCCAGTCCCTGAACCCCCTTCTGGGCCAGCTCCCTTTCCCCCTCCTCTACTTTGGAAGCAGCACTCGTGGGCCCTCTGGACCCTGCCACACACGCCTGGAAAGTTTACACCTACTGTGCCCGCTCCCGCCTTCTGTCTCCCACCTCCAGCAAGCTCTCTCAACACGGCTCTGCCAGCCCACCATTTCTCCCTTTTTTAAAACCAATTTTGGCTTCACTTTCTTTGCTCTGTAGACTGGACCTTAACACCAGTCACTCCACAAAGACTTTCATCAGCACGCTATCTTTATCTTTCCCCACTGAGCCACATGTGCCAAGCGACCATCCGCATACTCCTGCTTCCGCGAAAGCGGCTGCTGCCTTCCCTGGAAGAGCCGAGGTTTTCTGTCAGCCCTGCAACTGCATCCCACCTCTGCGCTGTGGCCCCTCCCTCTGAGGGCCAGGGGGCCTTGGAGAGAGCAGTACCTGGAGAGATGGCAAGTGTGGGGCTGCAGTCACTCGGGACAGCCCCAAGGGGCCCCAGCACAGGGGATGGCACAGGCAGCCTGGTGTCTGGTGAAACTGGGCCCAGCATGAGGAATGTGAGCAGCAGTGGCTCCAGCGCTGGCCAGTAAGTACACAGGAGCTCCTACAAGGGACAGGGAAGGACCAGAGCCTCCTAGGAAAGTGAAGATCCGCACAGTGGCCCAACTGACCCTGCCCTGGCCTGAGTGGACATTTGGAGGTGACTGACACATCAGAGATGGCTTACCACTGCACATGCCCACCCCGCCCTCCAGCTGCTCCGTTCACTGTGGGGTCCCTGCTGCTGTAGGGAAGAGAGGCTGTGGGACAAGGGGGCAGAGGGCCAGGGAGCTGCCCCAAATCACAATCGGGACCACAAGCCGGCTTGTGCCAAGCTGTTGGCGAAGGCCCTGGGAAGTGGGGAGAAGCGTCTTGTCAAGTTGGGCTCCTCAGACGCCTGCTGGACCCCAGTGTTGTGTTGTTGACATCTACAGCCGCTCTTGGGTTTCTCCTGTGTAGTCTCCGGAAGGGGAGAGCCTTGTGAAAACCACACCCAGCTTTGCTCTTGGGAAGCCGCCGCATCTCTGCGCGGGCCGCGAGGCTTGAGTGGGTTTGACCTCCCCACACCCGCATGTGACCAGGCATGGACGGCCATGTGTTCAGGTCCCCGGGCCTCATGGGAATGGACACATGGCCCAAGGTGGTCCAGCGAGTGTCGGGGCTTTTGGCGGAAAGACAGTGTTTTTATCAGGGTTGTGATGCCAGTGGAAAAGCCGGGGCACCTTTGTCACACGGCTAGAGCCTGCAGCAGACAGAGCCGGGAGAGGCAGTTTCTGATAACGTTGTCTTGAGCATCTGAATTCTCCTCTTTACCCCTGGAACTCTCAGTTTCATGAGGCAGTAAGTTCCCCTTTATTTGTTTAGATCAATTTGAGTTGTGTTTCAGTCACGGCAATGAAGAGTCCTAACCAGTGTGACACCTTTGATCATGCTCAAGAATGCCTGGTGTTTCTCCACCGTCCCCACACCCTTGCCTTGACTCCTCTTCATCTCCCAAAGCCTGTCGCTAGAGCTGCCTCCATTAGTACGTCACCTTCCTTGCGGCTAGCCAAACTCTGACCCTCTCTTCTTCTGAAGCCCCTATTATTTGTACCTCTTTTTTACTCAGTATGTTCTGGTAAACGTGGTCGTGACTGTGTACAGATCTGATCCTATCTACTCATCTGAAAGCTCCCTGAAGGTCAAGGTGTTTCCACCATTCTGTGCCTTGCACATAGTATACGCTCAGTAAATCCTAGCAACGTGCAGCGGCTGGCCTGAGAATGTACATGGAGGCAGGTAGAACCACATCGAGAACGCAGGTCTCCTGGCTCCATTCCAGGGCTCCCAGCGAGCCACACGGGTGAGCTTGTGAGAAACGCACATTCCCTGCCCCCGAGTCAGACCCCCCGAACCACACTTGCATACTCGGGGGGCCCCGGCGGGCTGTGTCTTGACAAGCCCTCAGGTGGTTCTGACACATGCTCAGTCTGAGAACCACTGCTATGAACATTTCAATCGACATTTAGAATCACACATTTTACATTTTGAAATATTACTAGTTATTAGCTATTTTGTGATTTACAGATAAAAATGCACACTTTTCATCCTCAGTCTAATGTTAAGTAAAGTTTTTCAGGGCATCTTTTGGGTAATTAATTTTCTTCCACTTTACAGTAGATGAAAAAAAAAAGAATTCTTAAGTCTTTCCAAATGCGTATACTATTATTTTAGGATTGGGATTCTCAAACTAAAGGTGAAAGGAGAGAACTGAAAAAAAAAAAAATCTATTTAAAGAAAGAACATCCACAGAGTGTGTCCTTCCGGACAGGACGCTGATGGGCAGAGGAGGCGTTATCTGCCTTTCAGACCCGGGAGGGCGAGACAGGGAGGGCCAGCGTGTCTTCGCCAGCCTGGAGATCTGGGGCACTTACACATGTGCTTCTAGGAGAACAGATTGGATCAAACGGGAAGGGTTGTTTGAACACCAGATCTAGATGTGTCTTTTTTTATTTGCCCTAATTCAAAAAAAAGTGACCTTATGAGATATCTAGTTGTGAGTTTTTACCCCCTCTTTCTTATATATATATATATATATTTTTTTTTTTTTTTTTGAAGAAAGTATCCAGAAAAATCAGTGCTAGGAGAATTTTTTTGTCATTGTGTATCGCACAAGATCATCCAAAGTACACGCTTTTCATTTTATATACAACTCTTTTCAAAGACATTTGCTTTCATTAAAACAACTTCACTTTCGAGAATGCCAATTACAGGTGAGTTCATTTGGCCATTTTCAGAGGCTTTGCTGAGTCTTTAGAAATTGCCACCATCACCGCCACCTCGGTTTTTACAAATAAATAGGATTTAGCATCTGGAGTGAAGTTTGAAACAGGAAAAGCGATGCTCACTGGTCAGATGCTTCTCTGAAAAAGGCAGAAGCACTCTCAATTCTGGGACTCCGTGGTACCTGGACTTTTCTCTTTGAGAGCCAGGCCCTTCCCCTGAGAAGGTCTTTGTGTCCTAAGTAGCACACAAGGAGCTTTACTCAAGTGGCTTGGGTTTGCCGGCCTGGTGGGGTCACTGGACGAAGCCCTGTTGCTGTGAAACCTCCAGCTGCTTCCTCCCACTCCTAACAGTTCAGGGGAGGCTCTTGTGGGCTCGAGGTCAAGCCCACTTTCTCTGGGCGCTGTTCTGTGGGCACCACAGTCCCTCCCCTTCCCAGCCTGTGGCTTCTTCACTATTTCTCAGCTGCTCCCAGTTCCCCGCCAGCTTCTGTTGTGCCACGCTGCTGCCAGAGCTGTGGAGATGGATTTTTTTTGTCTCTTCCCCTTTGTGTTATATTGGTGAAGTCTCAGCAGCAGGCCCTGCGTCCCAGGGTTTTAGGAGGTCTGTGTGCATTACCTCCGGAGCCCCTTGCTGTCCGTAGGACCCAGCTGGGAGACAGGTTGCAATGGCATCACCAGACCCATTCAAAATTATTGCTCCCTTCTGTCAACCCCATGTGTTTTCCTCCTCCTCACATACTTTTCTCCCAGAAGATTCCCCAGAATCCCCTACAAATAGACTGAACCTTGGCAATAGTCACAACCTGAGGTCTCCTGAACTGGTGTGTCTCGAGTTGGCTGCAGACTCGAATTACCCACAGAGCTTTATAAATCACTGATGCCTGGATTTTGCCCCAGAATTTCTGATTTAGTGAGTGTTGGGTGTGGCCTGGCATCAAGAGGTTGGTTAAGAGCTCCACAGGGGACTGTGATGTACAGCCAACTTGGACAGCCACTGCCCTAAGTACGTGCCCCCTTATTCATCATGGCCACTCCATTGGGTGGCCACTGTTCGTTACCCACGCCCTCAGGTGAGGAACCGGAAGCTCAGAGAGATCAGGTACCTTTCCCAGCGTCACACAACCTAGTAAGTGGTGGAGCCTCTCAGTCAGGATTCCATTCAGCTGCATGTAACAGAAGATGCAAGGAGGAGGCTTCAGCAAGATGTTTGTGTGTCTCACATAAATGAAGTCTGGAAGATGCCGTCCAGAACTGGTACCATGACTCAACAGGCAACAGGGACCCAGGTTCCTCCTGTCCTTGATTGGCTGCTAACGTTACAGGTGACTTCCATCCTGAGGTTTGCTTGTGATGTATGGTGGCTACTGGAGCCCCAGGCTTTACATGCATATTTTGGGTAGGAAGGGCAAGGGGTTGCCCTCAGCTGAGACAGCCACCTTTAAAGTCGTCTTCCAGAAGTCCCAACCAACAGCTTCCATTTACATCCCATGAGCCATCCCAGTAGCAGGGTAGGTTGGGGAATGTCTCTATTTGGGGTTCCATTAGTAGGGGAGAAGAGTAGCTTGGTTATTGGGTAACCAGTAGTGTCTACCCCACTAAGCCTGGGTGCTAACCCAGATCTGACTGTCCAGACCCTTGACAATCGGTTACCAGTAGTTAGTGGTAAAAGTTAACATTTTAAGGCCATGTATGGTGGCTCACACCTGTAATCCTAGCACTCTGGAAGGCCAAGGTGGGAGGATCGCTTGAGCTTAGGAGTTCGAGACCAGCCTGAGTAAGGGTGAGACCCTGTCTCTACTAAAAAAAAGTTAGCTGGGTGTGGTGCACACACCTATCTATAGTCCCAGCTACTCGGGAAGCTGAGGCAGGAGGATTGCTTGAGCCCAGGAGTTTGAGGTTGCTGTGAGCTAGGCTGATGTCAGGGTGCTCTAGCCCAGACAACAGAGTCTTGTCTCAAAAAAAAAAAAAAAGTTAACATTTTAAAATAATAGCTTATAGGAGGTGTATTTGAGGATCATGTTCTTGTTTGAGTATTTGCTAAATGCAGTGCCCTCAGTTGTTCAGTCTCATTCACTTTCAGTGACCAAAGTATCTTCAGACCTGCAGCTCGAACTATAAGGAGGAGTGTCAACTTCCAAAGCAAAGGTAAGACAGGCATTTTGGCATCAGTTCTGCCCAGCGTGGTCTGGCTGATTGTCGTAGAGATAGCTCCTCCTGAGGAGGCCCACACTGCCATTGTGTTTCATAGTATGCTGGTCGCTTTGCCTAAATGTCCCTTGAGTCGCTCCGTAGAGCATAGCAGGGTGAGAATTAACAGGTGTGTATGGTGTCGAGGGAGCTAGAGGGGAGCTAGACGTCCTCTGGCAACCATGGACTCTGACTTCAACAAGCGGCTTTTGAGAAGTGGCCCTGCTAGCCACCTTTCTAGCAATCTCTCCTACAAAAACATTCACACAAGTGCACGAGTCTGTGTAATAGCCGCCAAAGGGGAAAATTCCAGTGGCCATCAATAGAGAATTGCTTTAACTATGGTAGATCACTAATAGCCATTAGGAAGATGGAAGATCTCTATTTAATAATACAAAACTCCAAGATATATTGGGATGTAAAAAGCCAAGCTACAAAACTATGTTTTGTTTGAGCCCATTTATTATGTAGTTATATAATAATACATGTGTACATTGTTAACAAACACTTAAAAGCTGTAGTCCTGGCTACTCAGGAGGCCAAAGTGGGAGGATCACTTGAGGCTAGGAGTTGGAGGCTGTACTGCACTGTGATCATGACTGTGAACGGCCACTGCACTCCAGCTTGGGCAATATATTGAGACCCTGCCTCTAAAAAATAATTAAATACTTAGAAAAAAACCTAAAGACATATTTACAAACCTGTTGAATGTATCAACTCTGTGGGTTTAATTAGGGAGCACTTTGTCTTTCCACATTATGCTTTTCTGTAAAGTTTTACTTTTGCACAACCAACATGTATTACTTTGATAATCATAAAAAATAATTATACAGTCATGCTATTTAACAGTGGGGATATGTTCCGAGAAGTACAAAATTAGGCGAGTTCATCCTTGTGTAAACATAATAGAGTGTACTTACACGAACCTAAGTGGCATAGCGTGCAACACCCCTAGGTGATATGGTATGTGGCCCGTCGCTCCTGGGCTACTAACCTGACAGCGTGTCGCTGGAGTGAACGCTGTGGGCCACCGCAGCACCGTGGTAAGCATGTGTATGTCTACCATAGAACAGGCAATGCGTTGCACTACAGTGTTGTAATGGCTACATCAGCACTAGGCGATAGGAATTTTTAGCTTCATTATAATCTTACGGGACCGCCATCATACTGCGTTCTGTCATTGATGGAAACTTCCCGTGTGGTGCATGGCTGTGTGAGATAGAATAGCAAAGTGGTCCTGCGCCGTCACTTACGGATACTGCTGTCCGGTTGCTGGAGGCGTCGTGTTCATTGGCACCTCACAGGACACAGACTGTTAGGTGGGGACGTTGCTGTAACCACGTCAAGGTGAAGAAGGCGTTAAGGGCCTGGCCAGCAGACAGCTGAATGCACTAAGTAAGCCAGCACAGTGCCAGCCGGGCCTTCAGGCAGGTCAGTCTTGATGCCTGGTGACCCCCACAGAAGGGCACCCAGGTGCCTGTATTGCCCACTGCCCTTCCAGGGGATCCCCAGGTCCCCCTGAAGGCACTGCTGGGGGTCAGAGCCCCCGGACGCTCCTGGGCCAGGAGTGGTCATGTTCTGAGCCACGTGATTGCACCACAGGTAAGACCAAGGGAAACTGAAGACAGGCCCTGGCCATACTTCTCAGGAATTCAGGTGGGGAAGCCGGCGATAATTAGCCAGTTGGAAGAGGAAAGGGGGGAAGGACAAGAGCCCCGGGTCAGGCAGAGGTGGACAGAGCTGCCGAGCCCTGAGACGGAAGCCGTGCGCTCAACTCCTGCCGCTGAGCCGTCAGCCGCCTCCAACCTCCACACATTCAGCTTCGCCTCCCAGTGACTCGGCCTCGCCGCGCCCCATCCTGCTGCCTGGTGACCCTTCTGTTCCCGGCTTCCCGGCAGGTCTGGCTGCTCAGCCGAGATCCTTTCCTTTCCTGCAGGAACTTGCACTACCTGCCCCTGCCTCCTCGTGGAAACCCGCGTGACCCCTGCTCGCCCTACAGTGGGCACACGTGGAGGCCGCGTAGTCCCAGGGTTCTGTGATTGACTTTTAGCCAGAGTGCTTTCTCCAAAAGAAAGAGAACATGCAAGTTCCAACGTGAAAGTAGTTGAAGTGGAATTGCCGTGCTCTGGGACCTTAAACCCTGGCCCCAGAGGTAGGCGGCTGCTCCTGGCAGCGTCTGTGACACCCCGAGGGCTCTGTGGAGCACATCTGAAAATCGACAGCTGTAGATCTCACTCAGGTGACAGACACCTAAACGCCTCTCTTGGACACACCGTCCCCTTTGTTGGTTTCCAGGAATCACACGCACGCCATGTCCAGTTTCGCTGTCATCAGCAGTGGGGTGCGGGTACCCAGGTAAGCTGGCTGCTCACCAAGCTCTCCGCATCTGCAAGAACGAGGGTAATCGGGGTGCCTTACACACGCCCCAGACCGTGAGTCGCCTCTTGGAGAACTTCGGTAGTAAAGTCCTAGACCTGTGGTTCTCAAAGCTGCCGGTGTCTCCTGACCAGCAGCATCCACCTTACCCGAGAACCGGTCAGCAAGGCACAGTCGCATTCCCCTCTCGGGCCCGACTCCCTGGCTGGTTCTCACGAGCAGTCCTGGGCCACCTGGGATACGCCTGTCAGATGTGTCTCCCAGGCCAACCTCAGGACCTCACTGCGGCTGTGAGTACGCGCTGGAAAGCGGCCTTTAGCTCTCTGAGCCCCCGGGGGCCGAGACGGCGCACAGGGCAGCCCGGAGGAGCAAGGGCGCCTGTCCCGCTTCTGCCCGGAGCACGGCGTGGGCCCAGCCGCTGTGCGCTTCAGATAGCACGGCTGGCTCGTGTTTGCACCTGGAGGGCCTCGCCTCCAACGTACTCTCGGGGAACTTCAAGAAAAGGTCAGGGGCCTCTTTCCAAGAGCGAAGGATCACACGACAGTAGCTGGGCAGGAGCCGGAGGGACGGGCCCCCGGCCATTGCGGCGTCGTGGTTCTGCCCGGCAAAGTTCGGTTTGCGCAAATGCCGCACTTCCCGAATCTCACGGGCTCTTGGGAGACACACAGGTTACTAATTGTCTCATGAAATGTAGTGGCGCTTGGGACCTCTCCTCTGGGATTTAACACTATTTTTGTATTAATATAAGAAATAGGGGTCTTGGAGAACAGGTGCCCTCACCCAGCCATGGCGGAAGCAGCAATGAGAAGAGCACAGGGGTGTTACCCAACGTCACGGAGATTCTCTCCGAGGCCGTCCCTGTCTCACACAGCGTGTGCCTGTCCTCCCACGTCCCGATTCAGCTCTTCGGTGATAACACTGGTAACGCTGATAACGAGCTCCCGCCACATGCCGGACTTCCTGCCCCGTGGGAAGATGTGCCAGCCGGCGCTCTGCTCCCTGCATCCACCTGTCTGGCCCCAGAGCAAGTGTGGAGGTTCGGGAGCTTGGCCAGGTGTGTGGCGACGGGGACAGAGGTCGGAAGAGTCCACCTCTAACGGACTCTGGTGCAGTGTGGGCACGTAAGCAGAGGGAGAGAAAGGGGTGAGATTTGTTCAACAAAGGAGCATTTACAAATTTCTAGCTAGGAGCCAGGTGCTGCGCCAGTCACTGAGGAGGTGCTAGTGACCCACTTGGGGGCCGGAGGGAGCTTCTATGGAGAAAGTGCCCCTTGGGCAGATCTAGGCTAGGAGGGGTGGGGACATCACATTGCAGAGCAGCATGTTCAAAGGCCCTGTGGCAGAAGGAAGCTTAGCAGGTCTCCAGAACTTGGAGAAGTCCAGCATGGCCAGAGCCGAGACAGCCTGGGGACAATTGTGCCAGGCCAGGCCAGGCAAGTAGAGGGGCCAGACCAGGAAGGGCCTTGAAGCCCATTTGGGGAATTGGATCTTTTTCCTAAGCGTAATGGAAATCTTGATAGATTCCAGACTGGTGGATATGAGCTGACTTGTGTTTTTAGCCGGTCACCCTGGCTGCTCTGTGGTGGCCAGGTATAAACCTCAGCGCGCCTGGTGGAGGGGGCTGTGGCTACCACTGAGGCAAGTGCAGCTTGGCCCAGGACGGCAGCGGTGGAAATGGGGAGAATGGTTTCCATTTGAAACACGTCCTGCCCTCTGATGTTCCTTGCTTCAGTTCACTTTGTTCTCTTGTGACAGGAGGAAGAAAAATCGCGGCTGAGAAGGTGGGGCCAGGTGGGTGGCACCTGCAGGGTGATGGTGGAGGATCCGAGGGTGTGCAGGACACGGACGGGCTGGCGGGGACCTGCAGACACCCTCGGGGCGGCTCAGAGACGCTGTGCACAACGTCAAGCTCATGGGTTTCCTCAGTGGCGCCGGCAGGGGCCGAGGGCGGGGCCGGACGGGCCTGGTCATGGACGCCTTGACGAGGGCGGGCGGGGCAGGAGAGTTTAGGCCACCGGGTGATGGTGCCATGAGCGAGTGTCCGCAAGGCCCAGGCTGCGGGGAGGGGAGAAGCCAGGTAGGGCATGAGAAGCCCGAGAGGCCGGATGTCCTCAGCGGGCCGGAGAAGCAGCTGTGGTGGCAGCAGGGACGGGGAGGCTGTGGGAAGGCGGGAAGGGAGGGCCCGGGTCTGAGGGTGTCGGCCTCCCCACGGAGACCCTGCCCCGTCACCTCAGGCAGTGACCTTCAACCATGCCCTTTACTGGGGAGCCCGGCACCGCGGCGGGAGCGGGGGACGCGGTCTGAGCCCCTGCGGTTCTCCCTGCGCGTCTGTCCGCAGAGGCCGGGACGGGCGGGCGGATGAAACGGTCCGTCTGAGCCGCACGGCTTAGCCCCTCGTGTCCCCGCAAGGAGCGCCATGAGCGTGGTCCTCGTCCCCTCCAGGGCCTGCTCCTCCCAGGTGCCACGCGGTGGGGAGCCTCGCCCTCAGCCCTCCCTCGAGGCCACCCCAGCCACCCCTCCCCATCCCCGAGCAGGGGCCATCAGAGGAACGCTTGCTCTTGGCCCCTGTGCCTCTCCCTTGTCCCCTCAGACCCTCTTCCGAGCCCACCTCCTCTTCCTCGGGAGTCGCCGTCGGTCGTCCAGTGACTGGCTGGAGCTGGCTGCGTCCTGAGGTGGTCGGGGGAGGGGAGAGTGGTCTCAAGTGGCGTCTGCAGACGACACAGGTGACCAGGTTCGCAGTCCCGTGGGCACTTCCTTGGGGAGGAGCTGCCTCGCCGTCCGGGACGATGGGGGCGACGGAGGAGGAACCCCACCCTGAAGTGTAAGAACCGCCCTCGTCCTTCGGCTTGTGTTTCCACAGCCGTCCTGGGACTGGCCGCCCTGTCCCCGACGTGGCTCCCCCGGGAAGTTGGGAAAAGGAGGAGCAGCAGCCAGTGTGGTGGGGCCGGAAGGTAGAGATGGCCAGGGACGCGGTCCAGCGCGGGGTTAGGCCCAGGTCACAGGGGGAGGGGACTGGACCTGGGCTGGGGTCGGGGGAGGGGAGGGGTAGGGAGGGGCCGGGAGGGGGTGGTGCGCTGGGTGTTCCCCTGGAGATGATTCCTGGATCCGCACTTGCAGCGGGAAAACACCCATCCATCCCCTCTCAGGGACAGTGTCGCTTCCCGCAGAGCCCGGGCTCTGCCCCCGCTGCCCCGACTTGAGTGCAGGAAGCTGGGCTGAGACGCACCTGCCTGGCAGCTGTCTGCGGTCCCTTCCGCAGAGCAGGGGACGCTCCTGTGAGCGCACAGAGCGATGGCTCCAAGCTCTCCAGCGCTGCCGCACGCCTGGCTGGTGGGCAGGGCTCTGGCGCTCTGCTGGCTTCACAGGCGGGTCCCTTCTCTAAGTCCTAGAACTGGGGTTTCAACTGGACATAGTCTTGCCCCCAGGGCACATTTGGCAGCATCCGGAAACACCGGCACCCGGCAGCTAGAGTCCAGGGCGCTGCTCAGCGTCCTGCAACGCACAGGACAGTCCCCAGCAGCAAGGAAGTGCCTGGATCTAACCGGGACTCGGCAGGGGTGCAGGGAGGCTCTCCGGTCCTGTTCGATTCCCACGCTCTTGTCCTGATGGACGTGGCGGGTGGGGAGTGACAGAGAGTGGCCGGCCCTTCTGCACTCACCCGGGCCGGGGGCTGCTGCAGCCACAGAGCGTGCTTCAAGTTTGCCTCCAGCTTTTCCTGGGCACGGGGAGGGACTGGGAACGGTTGTCACAGCCCAGCCAGGCCGGCTGCTCCAGAGGAAGCCAACACCCTGCAACAGCAGAGGTGGCAGCGGAGAAAGAGCTTAAAATCACAGCTGCCACTCGAGGAGATGGATGGGAGGAAGTTCTCAAACCCGTCTCCCTGAGAATTTGGGAGAGTTTGGCTGCTGACTGCCTGGGCTGGGGGTGGAACCAACCGCAGGGGTAGAAACTGTCCTCTTGTGCTGAGTCGGCTCCTGGGTGGGGGTCGCAAGACCAGCTGAGTCAGCTCCTTGCGATGGGCCGGGGTCTGGGGGTCGGCAGGTCCCGGGTGTGGGGCCGGGAGAAAGTTGAAACCTTTATGACCATCAGCTGTGTGAGTCCTGAGTAGCAATTATAGGAAAGCAAACCAGGGGACAGTGCCCAGTTGTGTGTGTGTGTGTGTGTGTGTGTGTGTGTGTGTGTGCGCACGCGTTGTATCTATACACGTATGTACATATACACACACGAACTGTGCCAGGGTCCGACGCCTGCCACAGTCCCCACCTGTGCCCCTTCATCAGCTTCATAGAGGTGGCTCCACAGCCCTGTTTCTGTCCGTCCGTCCAACCCTGTCCCCACAGGGGAGAAGGTGAGGGACCCTCTACTTGGGGTGGAATTTTCTAGAATCTGCCCACTGGGAGCCACTGGGGGCCGGCCGTGGGGGGCCGGGCTCCCTCCTCTCGGGGCTGCCCTGGGCGCCTGGACCATCCAGTCCTGGACCATCCAGTGCCATCCAGTCCCTGCAGCCGTGCCCTCCTGGACTTGCTCACAGCTGGCGCCGGGCCGTTTTGACAAAACGGGACCGAGGTTGCGGACACGCAGGCGGGAGCGGCCTGCTTCCCCCGGTTCCACAACGGTGGACTCGTGGTCTGTACCGAGATGTTCGAGATGGTTTTCAAGGCGTGACCACGGCCCGAGTGTCAGATGATGCTACGGTTTGAATGTTTTTGTCCCTCCGAAATTCACGTGAAAACCTAACCCCCAGCACAACGGAATAGGGAATCGTGGCCGTTAGGAGGTGTCCGGGTCACGACAAGGAGCAGGCGCCCTCAGGAAAGGGCTGGGTGCGGGGACGGCCCTCCCTTCACCCCCTGCCTGCCGCCCTGTGGGGACACAGCCTCACGTGCCACCGTGGGGGCAGAGAGCAGCTTTCACCGGCAACAAACCCGCTGAGTCCTTGGCCTCAGCATCCCGGCCTGCAGAACTGTCAGAAAGTAACTCTCTGTTCTTTACAGGTTGCCCCGTCTCGGGTGTTTCGTTACAGCAGCTCGGACCGACCGCGGCAGACGACGCGAGGACGATCGCGGCTAATTTTGGTGGGAATGCTGGCAGTATTTCAGTTAAGTAGGGAAGTGTCCTTAGTCTTTAGAGATTGAAGTATTTGGAGGTAAATGACGATAACTATAATTTACTTTAAAATACTCTCTCTCCAGAGGGTAATGTTCTGCGCTCCTTGCTTTTTCCCGTATGCCAAAAATCCGCATATCGAAAAGCGAAAACACAACCAAAAGACCCTGGAAACCCTCAGCTCATTCGTGTGAACGAGAACATGCTGCCCTGACTTGGAGGCCAGGGGCGGGCGAGCGTGGCGTGGGGAGGCCAGCTCCTCAGCCAGGTGGCAGCCTGCGCCTCACTGTCCCGGCCGCCCAACCTTCCGCGCGGACACGTCTCACGTCCTCTGCAAACGGGGAAGCTGGTCGCCGCTGCCCGCCAGTCCGGTCACTCGGCACAGACTGGCCGGGGGCCTGTAAGTGCCCGTGTCCCCGCTGGGAGCCGGCACAGCCCCCGCCCCCTCGAGCTTATAATCCCCTGGGGGAGGCAGCTGTTAATCAAAGGACTGGAAAATAAATGTGAAATTACAGCCAGATAGCATGCCTAGTGTTATAAGAGTGTGTGGGGGCGGGGGGAGAGATGACGGAGCAAGAAGATCTAGTCAGCTGAGGTTGACCAGAGGAGAGGAGGGAGGTGCAAAGGCCCTGGGGCAGAGGGGGCCCCCGAGGCATTGCTGAGGGCCGAGAGCCCCGCATGGCTGCAGGGCAGGGAGAGCAGGAAAGGCTGGGCCTGCAGAGGTGGGGAGAGGTAGAGGCGGGCATGCCCGGTCCCCGGCCTCTCCTGCTTTTGTCCCCCAGAGGGTGGAGGTGACCTTGAAGTTTTTCTCGGCCTGGCTGGGCACAGGTGTTCTCCCTTGCTGACTGGCCACAGCCCCAGCCCTCCATGGTCGCAGGGCCTTCTGTGTCTGGCCCATGGCGTCCCCCTCTGTCTCTCTCCCTTCCACGGCCATCAGGAGGAAAGAGCGGATCTCCGTTCACCCTTCCTGCCTGGAAGGGTCTCCTGGAACACCCCCCCTCCTCCCCAGGGAGCAATCCCCGCGGCTGCCAGGGCACCTCTCTCCATTCCGGAAGGAACTCTGTGGCCTGAGCCTCCTGGGCTGGCACTAGACATTACCCTGGATAAAACACAAAGGACTTAAGAGCCCCTAGACAACATCCACCAGAGCAGCACGCGCAGTTACCACCGGCTGCTACGATTACTGTTCCCCCTGCCGGAAGAGAGCGTCTTCTAGACTGTCTAGAGCTACTTCCTCTCTAACTCAGGTCCCACCTCCACCTAGGTGTTTGTCTCTGGGGTCCTCAGGCGAGTGACGCCAGCCCACACCCTGATCCCTCTGCCCCTAGGGACAGAGCCTGCAGGGTGACCCCAGCCCCTCTGTGCCTCCCGGGCCTGCTCTCTGCAGCTGAGCTCATGGTGCAGCCCCGCCCGGCCCGGCTCTCTGCCCCCCTGGTGGGCCCCGCCGCGCTGCCCGCCCGGCCCGGTGGCTCTTCCTGAGCTGGAAACAGCTGCCGCTGCAGCCCTCGGCCGGGGCCTTATTGTGTAAAGTGAAGGCAACACAGAGGTGCTCTCCCCCCTAATTTGTTGGGGGAATACAAATAAGGGGAACGGGAGGGGAAGGAACTATACAGTGTTCATCAACCCTGGTGGGGGCCAGGCCCCACCAACCCCTGTGCGTGTTGTTCCATGGTGGAACTGCAAGGCAGCCCTGGTGTGTGCAGAGGACTTGCCCGAGATCAGATGGTATGGAAGAGGGAGGTGGGATTCAGACACGGGGCCACATGCTACCTCCGCTACAGTGCAGGGTGGCATCAGAAGGGAGGACAGGGAGCAACTGCACTCAGCTCCCTACAGGGGTGTTGAAGGTCCCTGCGGTTCCCAGGGTTCCTGGCAGGGGGATGGGGCGGGCACCTGCAGCCCGGGACGGGGTGTCACGACAGCAGGGTGGCTGCTCCACCCCGGCCACCTCGCTGCACCCCCTCAGCATCTGCAACCAACATCTGTCGCCTCTGGGACCAGCCACGGCTGGGAGCCCGGCGAGGGAGCAGGTGAGGCGGCATGCCTTCCGGGAACACGGCTGTGCCCGTCTGTCCAGTCTCGGGCCCCGGGTCCTCAGCAGGACCTCGGCCTGTTCCTGACCCTGCCGCCCCCTCCCGCCCCCATCCTTGGAGGGGAGCCGCGCCCGGGCGGGTCCGGCCACGTGTGTGAAAGCGAAGTCTGTCCCTCTCCAGCCCAGGGTGCAGAGCCAGCCCGGACATCCCGCCTGCCCGTACCTCGGCCGCCATGGGAGTCACTGACAACCTTTCTAGTAGGTGCGGGTTGGCGCTCATAGAGCCGTGCGTCTGGATCTCTGTGGTCATCAGTGTCTCGGCTTTCAACTGTCCCTGTATTTCCTAGTGCGAGTTGGGTCTGACTGAGCAGGACTGGGTTTACATCCCAGCTGCAGGAACCTCCCACTACGCCAGCCCCGACATCGGGAAGGGACGATGGCTTGTAGTTTAGGTGCTGGCAACGAGGAGCGTTTGAATGAGATAAAATTCACTACGGACTTCGCACCGTTCCTCGCACACAGTAAGTGCTCAGTCCATGGTGGCCAGTAGGGCCAGGACAGAAGGACCGCTCCTGTCTTCAGCTCTCGTCGTTTTTCTTACATGTCTGCAGGAAATGTGTGGCTGAACCCACTACCATTGCAATGCAAATGTGTTTTGCCGTCAGTCTCCCCCTTTCAGTCCGGTTGCATGCCACTTACCAAAGGTTGGCACCTCTGTCGTGGACCCCTGCCCCTTGTGTTTTCTTTGGCACTTGGAACCGGAGGAGGTGGCTGCTCCTCCGAGGGTCTGGCGACCCTCGCCGTGTGTTCTCTGTCACGAGCAGGACGAGTGATGGGTCCGTGAGGCTCTGGCGGGGGCAGCTGGGCAGCACCTCCAGCTGGTTTCCAGCCCCGGCCGCGGGCCCCGGCCGCAGGTTTCCCTGCAGAGCCGCGAACGTTCTTGGAATATTCCGAGTGGCCAGGTTCCATGAAATGTCTGAAAATGAATCTCCAGACGTGCATGCCAGCGAATGATAAAAGATCCATCCGCCAAGCATTTATTAACGACCAGCTGCATGATGCCAGGCCTGGGCTAGTCGTGGAGCCGGGGGCAACTCTGACACAGATTCTATACTGTGGGACTCAGAGCAGGGGAAGCCGAGTCCAGAGTCCCCCCTTTTGTCTCACAACATCCACTCGGTGCCCCCTCTCCTGCCCAGAGCCCCGGGAGGGTGGCGGGCACGGGCTGCGCCACTGGGCTTCCTCGCCGTGCTTCCTGGGGCTCGGCCAGTGGGAGGCAGCAGCGGGACATGGGAGGCAGGAGGACAGAGGCCAGGGTGCTCCTTCCGGAGCTTTCCGCCTGCACCTCTGTCGTCTGACAGCATCTCTGTCCTGCCCGCAAGGCCGCAGCTCCTGTCGGTGACCCTCCGGTACCACCTCTTCACTTTGCCCCCAGCCCTCAGGGCAGCCGTGATCTCTAACACTCGCTAGCTTTGGGGCGTGCACCGCCCCTGTTCTCGTCCCTCCCTCCTGCCCACACCTTTGCAGATGGTCCCTGTGACTCGGCTCTCTTCCGCTCCTCCTGCCGAGTGTGCCCCACTGGCGAAGCATGATTTAAATAATTGCCAATGAAAGAGGGAACTAGGCTGGGCGAGGTGGCTCACGCCTGTAATCCTAGCAGTCTGGGAGGCCAAGGCAGTTGGATTGCTCAAGGTCAGGAGTTCGAAACCAGCCTGAGCAAGAGCGAGACCCTGTCTCTACTATAAATAGAAAGAAGTTAATTGGCCAACTAATATATATAGGAAAAATCAGCCGGGCATGGTGGCGCATGCCTGTAGTCCCAGCTACTCGGGAGGCTGAGGCAGGAGGATCTCTTGAGCCCAGGAGTTTGAGGTTGCTGTGAGCGAGGCTGATGCCACGGCACTCTAGCCTGGGCAACAGAGTGAGACTCTGGCTCAAAAAAAAGAGGGAAATAAATGGCTCCAGAGCAGTGCACGTGCAGAGCCAGGCCTTGCAGGCAGAACTCGGTGCGAGGGCGAGGGTGTCCCAGGCAGGAGCAGCAGCCTGGGCACAGCATGGGGAGCGGGGAAGTTGGAGACGGTGCTGGGTCTCAAAGCCTGGTCCCCAGACCAGCTGCCTCAGTGTCACCTGAAGAAATGCGAACTGCGCAGTCCCTGTCCAGACCCCCGACCCAAACCTCTAGGGATGGAGCCTGCACCTCGCGTTTTTCACACGTCCCCTGGTGGTCCCGGTGCAGGCTCAAGTCTGGGAGCCGGCGGTGCGGGAGTGGCGGTGCGGGAGTGGCGGTGCGGGAGTGGCGGTGCGGGAGTGGCGGTGCGGGAGTGGCGGTGTGGGAGTGGGCAAAGTTTGGACACGAGGCAGGAAAGGCTCGGGAGCCGGGCGTGCAGGGCGGCGGGTGGGGCAGAGTCCGGGCGGCAGGGTTGAGGGTGAGGAGTGCTGGGAAGGGGGTGAGCGTGTGTGTGGATGCGGCCTGGGCAGGGACTCTGTTCAGAGTGACGCTGGGCACAGAGCCCATCGGGAGGTGACTGTGACTGCCAAGGAGGGGAGGCCCTGAGCAGGGGTTTCCCGACCTCAGCACCTGGACGTTCTGGCCGGGGTCGCTGTTTGTTGCAGGGCTGTTCTTTCCGCGCACCCCGCGACGTCTGTTTTAGCCGCTACCCCAGCCGGTGGCTCCGTGGCAGTCTGAGCGCAAACCCACTGGACACCAACCCACTGGACTCCCTGGTCCCCTGGTGCGACTGTTGGCCCAGAGCCCGACGAGTGGGCGGAGCCTGCAGGGAGCCGGGCCACTTTGGCCACCCCACCCCCAGGTGGCGTGTGGGGAGATGCTGTTAGAGCCGGTTTCCTCAGCCCCAGGAACAGGGAGACAGAGTCACCGAGGCTGCAAACAACAAAGGAGTTTATTGGCGAGCTCGAGCCAGGGTCCAAGTCCCAGAGCACCAACGCTGTGGTCCCCCTCCGGACCAGGACCCCGCCCTGGGATAAAAGCTGAGCTTTTATGCTCTTTTGTGGGTTACGTACGCAGGACCCGCCATCCTTCCTCCCCCCCTTAGTTCGTTCTCTCCTTTAAAAGTAGCTGATCGCGTTGGCTCCTGATCGGTCGGTCCCGAGCCCCGGGACTGTCCAGTTGTAATCAGCGTCATTTCGGGGAAGGGGGAGGACCCTCGTTGGGGAAACCGAAACTTAGGCCTACTCCAGGAGGTTCAGCCTGTCACGGAGTCACTCCTACTTCCATTCCTGTTCTACAGTGCGTGCACGTTTGGGACAGGATGGGACTTCCCTCCCGGGTACGCAGAGACGCGGGTAGGCGGCAAGAGCAGCGGTGCCGGTGTAGCGGGTGTCTCTGCTGTGTGGCAGGGCGAGGAGCTGCAGGAAGTCTGTCCGTCTGGGAAGGGGCAGGACCTCTCCGCCTTGAGCACCTGCAGCTCAGAGCCATACTGAGGGAAACTGAGGCACGGCTGAGCCTCCCCCACGGCAGAAACTTATTCCTGGGAAGAAAGCCTGCTTCCCCTCCAGGCCGTCCAGGCTGAGGTCTCTGCAGATTCCTGAGGTGGGATGTTTGTCGCCTCCTAAATACCTTAGGATGGAAGCCTGACTCTGCTCGTGGCAGCCACACTGCCCTGGGGATGGCGGTGGCATTTGGGGCAGGTAGAGGACGCGTAGAGCCTCAGAGAGCACAGGGGAAGGGGAGGGGCCGGGCCAGGCCCTGCGTGGACGGCTCTGGTGCTGCTCGTTGTGGAGGAGACGGGGCTGCCGCCCGATCTTCCTGCCTCTGACCCCTCCAGAAATCGTCTGATGCCGACGCCCCGCAGAGCCCCCTGCAGAAGGGGCAGAGCATGACGTGGGGCCTCCGTGGCCTCCTGGGGTTCATGTGTGGCGGCCGGGCGGCCTGGGCCGTGGCCAGCTGTGGGCCCGTGGTGGTCCGGGCGGGAGGCTGTTGTCAGGCCTGGCGGGACCGGAAGGGAGCTCAGCGATGTCCTCTCTTCTGCATCGAAATCCAGGACCGTGGCTGGGTAATTAGAGCCTTTGTTTTGTCCCTCTGCTGGACCACGGAGCAGCTCCTGCGGCCAAATTGCTCCCGTTCTCTGTGCGGCGTGCTCCCGGCCTGGTCCAAGTTCCGAGCCGTCTCGCGTCTGTCTCCGGACGGGCCATTCACTGGCGGTGAACGCGCAGTAATGTGCGCAGCGCTCGAGTTATGTCCCTTAAATTTCCGTCGTGAGACTGGAAAGAATTCAGCCTTTCCCACCAATACCTGCGTAGTCGGGGTCTCGGGAGTAGCCAGCCAGCAGAGCCGCTTCCGGGGGACAGACCCTCCGGTGCTCCCGCAGGGCGTGGTGGCCGGGAGAAGGCACCGGAAGGCAGGGCAGATGAGAAGAGGCTCCCAGGCTGAGGTCTTGTCCCAGCACCCACGAGCGTTCGTTCTTTGGGCAGTTTGTACCTCCCGCCTCCTGTTTGAGTTCTTATAAGCATACAGATATCCCAAGAGCGTGAGTGTGCAGGGTAGGCCAATTCCGCCAAATCCGATACGATAAAATTACAGAACCTTAGGGTTGCAAAGGCCCTTGGGGAGCAAATTGTCCCCAAACCGTGTTTGACAGAGGAGAGAAGTCCGGAAGACAAGCAACTTGCCCAGTTCACACGCAGGCATCGGTTGGGACCAGAGCTCGGACTGGGGCTGGCTGCGCCGTTCCAGGTCATCTGCTGTCCCCCGGGGCAGGGAGCAGGCAGGGCAAGCACTAGAACGTTCCTGCTACGCGCCGAGCGCTCGCTCAGTGTTTTCCAAGACCGTCCCTAACTCAGAGGCCCACGCGTGCGTACAGACTTCGGTTAGAACCCCAAGTCCAGAGCCTGCAGACGCACACCCAGGGACCTCAGAAAGCTGTGGAAGGTCACCAAAGGGCAGATGTCTGTGCAGCACAGAGCAGTGAGCCCATTGAAATGACAACTGCGTCTATGCTCAGGCACCCTGACCTCGAGCCCCGCAGGGCCGGGAGCCCGCGTCAGCCCGCGGCTCACACCTGGCGGGCCCTTCAAAGCACGCCAGCCTCGGATGCAGCATGAGCCTCGGGCCTGGCCCCCCTCGAGCCTGCGTGCAAACCCGCGTCTCGTCCGGGCGGCTGGCTTTGGGACGAGGCCTCTGCTCTTCCCTCTTCCCGTCCTTTCCTCCACATGTCCCGCCATATTTGGGTCTCACTGGATGCGCTCCCCGGGAGGCCAGGTCACAAAAACACAACAGCCGTCAGGAGCAGCAGCGCTGACTAGAGCCGTGGGGTGCTTGCGCTTTGCACACAGCGTCTCATTTGATCTTCACCGCCACCCTGTTCTTGTCTCCTATTTTACAGATGGGAACATCGAGGCCCAGTGAGGTGGACCCGCCCAAGCCACCCAGCACAGCCAGGGCTTGACACAGGTCTGCCCGACCCAAAAGCATGTGCTTTTTATGTTTCTTTCTTTCTTTCTTTTTTTTTTTTTATTGAGACAGAGTCTTGCTTGTCAGAGTCAGCCTTGTCACCCAGGCTGGAGTGCAGTGGCCTCATCACAGCTCACTGCAGCCTCGAACTCCTAGTCTCAAGGGGTCCTCCTGCCTCAGCCTCCCAAGTAGCTGGGGCTCAAGGTGCATGCCGCTGTGCCCAGCTAATTTATCTTTTATTTTTTCTTTTCTTTTTTTTTGTAGAGACGGGTCTCACTCTTGCTCAGGCTGGTCTTGAACTCCTGGCCTCAAGTGAAGCTCCTGCCTCAGCCTCCCAGAGTGCAATGCTGGGATTACAGGTGTGAGCCACCCCGCCGGCCCAAAGCATGTGCTTTTCACCGCTCACCTGCCCTGCTTCCAGGTCGTGCTCTTTTTTTCAGAAGACATAACTTGAAAAATTAATTGCAAATAGAGAACAAAGGAAATGCTATTTAGAAATTAAAACAAAACAACAAAACACGGAACTCTTCAGGAAGAACTCACAGCTGAATTTATAAATTTTTCATACAATAGTAACCATGAAAGCTATGTATTTTAACAAAAGATGAAAACTCCACGGAACGACAAGCAAGGGATATGAATAGGAAACTAAAGAAGTTACATAAATGGCCCAAAATATATGGGGAAAAAAGTCAAATTTTCTAACTAAAGAAACACAAATTAAAGCAACAAAAGATTCTGGAAAATGACAGAGCCCTGAGCCGGGAGGCTGCGTGGGGCAGATGGAGAACGGCACTTGGATACGCTATTATTGGGAGTGCAAGTCTGCACAGCGCATGTGCATCTGAGGACAGGGCCCCGGGAATGACACTTTTTAGCCCTAAAAATATGCATAGCCTTTAACTGTCAATTCCAGTTCTAGGGATTTAACCTTAGGAAAAAAATCTTCGATGGACATGAAGAGTTATCTGTAAAAATGCTCAGTACTGCATTGTTAATGGTTAATTGGCAAAATGTTGAAATTTGACAAAACAATAGGAGTTATAATTAGTAAACACAATGTGCGTACAGTGGAAACTATGCAGCTATTAAAATAATGCCATATAAGAATACTTAAAACATGCCAAGTTTTTATAGTAGGTTTTTAAGTGAAAAAGTAGCTTATCAGCTGGGTACAGTGGCTCCCGCCTATCATCCCGGCACTTTGGGAGGCCAAGAAGAGAAGATTGCTTGAGGCCAGGAGTTCAAGACTAGTGAGACCCCAAAAATAAAAAAAAATTAGCCAGTCATGGTAGTGCCCTCCTGTAGTCCCAGCTACTCAGGAGGCTGAGGCAGGAGGATCCTTTGAGCTCAGGAATTTGAGGCTGCAGTGAGCTGTGATGACGCCATGGCACTCTAGCCTGGGCGACAGAGTGAGACTTTGCTGCAAAAATAAAGAAAAAAAGTAGCTCATAAAATAGCCTATCCGGTGCTATCTGAATTTTCTTAAAGAATATCTGGCCTTAACCAAGGGATGGATGCTAACGTCACCCACAGTGGGACGTGCCCACCTCATGGGCATCCTGATACAACAGGTGGAGAGCACAGCACCTCTCCTGGGGGGCGTGAACCCCAAAATGCATAGCCTGAATCTAATCATGAGGGGTGTCCGACAACCCCCAGTTGCGCCCCTGGGCTCAGCGGGGCGCAGACGGGGAACTGCCCTTTGGGACTCGGTCTCCACCGCGGCCGTGCAGCCCTGCCCAGTCCCTCGGTGGCACTGTGGAGGATCTCAGGACGTCCCCGCTCCCGGGAAGCGTTGGAAAGCCTGGTCCAGGTTGAAACGTCGAACTCGTGCCCGACAGAGCAGAGCGCTCTTCCCTTGCCCTGACCTGGCTGGGCCGGGCCTGGAGGAGGAGGAAGGCAGGTAGGCAGGTAGGACGAGGCCACACGCTCTGCGCCGTTCCCTGCCTCCTCTGCCACCGTGTGCTTCTGGGTGTCCAGGCCGGCCGTCGGGGGGGAGGGGAGGCAGGGAGCCTGTGTCCCCGACCCCGGTGCTGGGGAAGGTCCCCTGATGGCTGGGACGCCTCTGACACAGGAGTCTAAGAGCTGCTCCTCGCGTGAGTCACGCAAGTTCTTCAGGAGGCTGGGGTGGGGGGGTTGCCCCGCTACACGTCCCCGGACACGGGAGAGGCACAATGGCTCCTCAGGGTCCCCACAGCCCCTCCCTGCCCTGGTCCCCTGCCCAACACACAGTGCACCCCAACACCAGCTGGGGGGCCCCCGGGGCAAAAACGCCCCGTGTAGACAGGGACCCCAGGAACCGGTGTGCGGGTGAAGGGTGAAGTCCCCCCAGTCACCTCTGCTGGCCTGTCCTCCCCACAGCCCGGGCGGCCGTGCTCTGACGTGCTGGGGCCCCATAGGAGCCGCCGCCGTTTGAGAGGGGAAAGACTTTCTTTTTTTTTTCTATTTTCAGTTGGCCAATTAACTTTTTTTTTATTTTTAGTAGAGACGGGGTCTCGCTCTTGCTCAGGCTGGTCTCGAACTCCTGAGCTCAAACGATCCTCCCACCTCGGCCTCCCAGAGAGCTAGGATTACAGGCGCGAGCCACCGCGCCCGGCTTTAGAAAAGACTTTCTAAAAATAAGTTTGGAACCCGTTGGTCTGGGGCGACACTCGGGAGACGGACCAGACAGGCCTTGGGGTCGTGGAGGATGCGGGGGGGGGGGGGGTGGGGGTGGGGGGGGAGGTCGGGGAGGAGGAGGCCCCCACCGAGGCGGGAGATGCTGGGCGAGGATCCGGGTGGGCAGGGTCCGGAGGGCAACGTCACAAAGTGTGGTTTAACCTTCTTCCCCCACTCTTGGGAAAAGTGCACTTGACCAGGGGCTGGGAAATTCCTCTGCTTGTCTCCGGAGAGTTCTATGGCGACGGCGTTAGCACTGCCGGCCGAGGGGCGCTGGCCGCGAGCCCGCGGCTGCCCGGCTGTCCCGCCCGCAGCGCTCCCGGGACCCAGAGAGGACAAGAGGGAAGGAGGAATCGGAAGACGGTTTCCCTCCCGCTCCGGGACTTCATCCCCAGAGTGAGATTCTGACGTGAGCAAACCGAGTCTGGCAGCCGGGGCGCCGCCGTCTGTGCCCCTCGGGCTTCCGGGGGTCCCTGCGCCCCCAAGCCTGCCAGGCGGCCCAGGTCTTGCCTGGCCTTGTCCCCGGCACGGCCAGCCCCAGGGACACACGACAGCCTTCACACGTAGGGCCGAGGTCCAGAAAGCTCATGACAGATTCATTCTGAGGCCCCTCAGCCCTCCAGACGGCGCTTGCGTTTAAAGGGACGTTTGTGACCCAACCGCGCGGATCCCTGACTGGCGAGGTGTCAGAGGAAGGCCGTGGGGTGGGAACCCAGGCGGGAGGAATGGGGACCGTTTCGGGCGCCCAGGAAAGGGAGGTCACGCCCCAGCCAGAAATGGGGCGCATGCTTCTCACAGCACCTTCCCTTCCTGCATTTCGGATCCTCAGATGCTCCGGCTGTTCCAGTCTTTTCCGGAATGGCGGGGCCGGGGCCGGGGCCGGGCGGCAGGGCTTGGTGGCTGGCGGGGAAGAGGGACTGCAGGGGCTGGTCACAGGTGTGGCGGGCGTTCACAGGCCGGATGCTGGCCGGTTAGAGGACAGCCTCAGGGACGGAGGAAGGAGGGCTGGGGATGGGGTCGCAGACGTCGGGAGAGCACAGTGACGATGATGAGGAGGAGGAGGAGGATGGTGATGATGATGATGGAGGGCCAAGAGACAGGGACTTCATTCACAGGGTGAGAAATACAGTCTCGAACGGCTTTTGAACCAAGTCGTGATGTGTCCCTTCCCTTCCCTTCCCTTCCCTTCCCTTCCCTTCCCTTCCCTTCCCTTCCCTTCCCTTCCCTTCCCTTCCCTTCCCTTCCCTTCCCTTCCCTTTCTTTTTTCTTTTGAGACAGGGTCTCACTCTGTCGCCTGCGCTGGAGTGCCGTGGCGTCACCACAGCTCACAGCAGCTCAAACTCCAGTGCTCGAGGGATCCTCCCGCCTCAGCCTCTGAGCAGCTGGGACGGCAGGGGCGTGGCGGCCACCGTGCCTGGCTACTCCATGTGCTGAAGGCTCCTTTTAAGAAACATTGGTGTCCGGACGAGGAGGGTGGAGAGAACGCAGACCCTCACGCCAAGAGCAGTGATCCCGGCGACGCTGTGCGAGGAGGCGGGGAGACTGGTGCCACCCTTGATGGGGACGGAAGACGGAACGGAGGCGCCTCGGCCGGGCGGGGAGCCTGCGGCCTTCCGGATCCCCGAGTGCGGCCTTGGGGCCGAGTCCCAGCGGTGCGGAACGAGTCCCTCTCATACAGGGGCTCGCCTTGGAAGTGTGGGCTCAGCTGGGCCGCAGGAGGGGCCCTGTGGTGGAGACCGGCCAGTTATCCCCACGCCGGTCCATCGCAGCTCGCCTAAGTTCGTGAGAACCTTTCCGGGCGTCGTTCTGTCCCAGCAAGTGTCACGGCGGGTGGCCCAGAGGACAAACCAGCGGCTCACGGAGGGGGAGAGTTGGAGAGTCAAAGATCACCCTCGGGCTCAGAGGGGCCTCGCCACCCAATTCTGAGCCCCATCTACCTGATTCTGCCCACTTTTATTAAGTTGGGGTGGTCCCAGGGGTGGGGTGCCAAGAAGTTGGGGTGGTCCCAGGGTGGGGTGCCAGGAAGTTGGGGTGGTCCCAGGGGTGGGGTGCCAGGAAGTTGGGGTGGTCCCAGGGGTGGGGTGCCAGGAAGTTGGGGTGGTCCCAGGGGTGGGGTGCCAGGTGAAGGTTAGCTGACGTGCCAAGCAACAGGTTAATATTATGTTGATGCGCCGGGCAATAGGGTTAGTGCTGTGCTGAGGCCGGGCCAGAAACTAGTTGATGGGGCAGGAAACAGGTTAGTGTTATGCTGATGTGGGTCTTCCCTGAGAAGTGAGGTTCTCCCTGAGAAGTGGGGGTCTCCTGAGAAGTGGGGGTCTCCTGAGGGGGGTCTCCGTGAGGGGAGGGGGTCTTTCCTGAGAGGGGGCGTCTCTGTGAGGGGTGGGGGTCTCCGTGAGGGGTGGGGGTCTCCGTGAAGAGGGGGTCTCCGTGAGGGGTGGGGGTCTCCGTGGGGGGTCTCCGTGGGGGGTCTCCGTGAGGGGGGGTCTCCGTGAGGGGTGGGGGTCTCCGTGGGGGGTCTCCGTGGGGGGTCTCCGTGGGGGGGTCTCCGTGGGGGGGTCTCCGTGGGGGGTCTCCGTGAGGGGGGTCTCCGTGAGGGGGGTCTCCGTGAGGGGTGGGGGTCTCTGTGGGGGGTTTCCGTGGGGGGGGTCTCTGTGGGGGGGGTCTCCGTGAGGGGTGGGGGTCTCTGTGGGGGGGTTTCTGTGAGGGGGTCTCCGGTGCCTGAGTGGCCACGTGGCAGATGGGGTCCCTTCCCGGTGTGCTGGAGGAGCGGCTGGTGTGTGGAAGGCGGCCGCGCGCACCTGCGCAGGCTGTGGCCGGCCGTCGCTGTAGATGATGAGCCCTGTGGCGGGCGGGGGCAGGCGGCCCTCTCCCGTCTCCCGTGCCTGCTGCACCTTTCCTGGAGAGAAGTGTGGCAATGCCGTCTTTAAAACACACCTTTATCAACGTGTCCATGTAGCAGTTCCCTTTGGAGTGCGTCCTGAGGAAGTAACCAGACAACGAGCGAAGGTGTGTTTGCCAGACTCGGAGCAGCGCTGTGCGGTGTGGTGGAAAATTAGGGGGGAACCCTTGCGTGCCTGGTACTGGGCGATGGATTAAATAAAATACGACACATTTATACAATTAAAAATGATGTTGCAGAGGTGCCTCTGTAGACACAGAGACGTTCTTGACGATGCTTGCTGCGAAGGCAGATTGCCACACGCCGATCTGGAGGCCGCGTGGCCTTAGGGCTCGCTTCCCACCCCGGGCCCGGGCCCGTCGGATCTCTGAGTCAGGGTGAGCGGAAGGACTCTGCTGGGTTCTTCCCTTCGCCCTGGCTCCGTGGTCGGTCTCTCGGGGCCTCACCGAGTGAAGAACAGGGCTGCGTGGGGGCTCCTCCTCTCTTTCCTGCTGGTGCCCTTTGTGTTTTCAGAAAAGTGGGCCCCTTCCCCCTGGTATTCCAGCACAGATGTGGGGCCTTTGCCGTTACCCCCATGTGGACATTTGGGGCCTGGAGCAGGAGGGACTGGACGCTTCGGGTTTATGGAGCCACAACAGGGGCTGGCTGTCTCAGCGTCACCCACAGTCCAAGCTCCTGAGCGTCTGTGTGCAGGTGTCGTGGGCAATTCTGCCTCTGTTTCCCTCGTACGAGCATTGATGGCAACCCAGTGGTCAGAGCTGTATCCTTCGTGCTCTTGTCTCTTTAGCAGTTTTTCTAATCGTGGAGTTGAAATTACACCCACCCCCACTCGTAGGCCCCACTTGGCTTCCTTTTAACCCTTTGCACTCGGATGTCAAGTGTGGATAATGTCGAGTGGATAATGAGAAAAAAGCAAGCGAGTGCAAAGGGTTAAGTGGGGGAAGGGTGAGCTGCAAAGGTCAAGCCCGGGCTGGCCGGGGTTCACCGACCTTTGGGGTCTCGCCCGCCGCTACCAGGGCATGTGCTTCCAGGGAAGGAAGTTCCTCGGTAGTGAAAGAATGAAACCCCCTTACCCGGATTAGAACTTCAGAACTCCTGACGACAAATAAATCTCATGAGAGCACATCTTACAGGCAGCTGAGATTCCTTTGGTTGCAGAAAAATGTGTATTGGGAAGATGAAGTCGTGTATTTCATTGAAGTAAAAAAACAACATTTGTTGTTATTTGTTGACAATCGAGTATATGCTAGTTCATGGGACACACACACAATTACATACTGTATGTTACATATTATACATTATGTATTGCATGCTACATGTTATATTTTATGTCCCTACACACTGCACGATACATGTGTTTACACTGCAGTTAGGAGGAGACTAGCAACTGCACTGCTAATGCCTGGGCTTTCCTTGCTGACAACCTGACCCCCAAAGTAATGGGATTGCTTTCTGTTTTTATTCTTTTTGCAGGGGGCGAGAGGGAGGAGAGCTCTTTAGCTATCAGATTTTCTGTTGATCCATTAGGACTTTGCATTTTTAGGAAGGAAAAGGGAAGAAAGTGGCTTGCTCCCTGGGCCTGGGAACAGCAATGAGGACATTGAGCCGGTGGGTTGCGGAGCCCACTCGGGTACAGCCCGCTGGGCCGGGGGCGGGGGCGGGGACGGGGAGCTGGGGGCAGTCGCTGTGCGTCCTGGTAGAGGCCAGAGTCCACCCCAGGTAGAGTGCCGTGGTGTCAGCCTCGCTCACTGCAACCTCAAACTCCTAGGCTCAAGTGATCCTCCTGCCTCAGCCTCCTGGGTAGCTGGGGCTACAGGTGCCACCACGCCTGGCTAAGTTTTCTATTTTCAGTAGAGAACGGGGGTCTTGCTCTTGCCCAGGCTGGTCTCAAACTCCTGACCTCAAGCGATCCTCCTGCCTCGGCCTCCCAGAGTGCTGGGATTACAGGCGTGAGCCACCGCGCCCACTGCCTCCTTGAGGACACAGACCTCTAAGTCTTCCCTGCGTCCTCCCCACCCGCCCTCCCCGCGCACGCTTGGGTGCCGTGTCCTCCAGGTGCTCCCGCTCCGCGTGGGAACTCCGCTCCCTGCCAGACCACGGAGAACGGGGACCTGGATGAATCTGCGACAGCAAGCCGCGCCCCTGCGGGCAGCTGTACAATCCCTTCCCTGTGCTAAGACGTGTCTGCCGCGGGGAGAGTGTGTCAACGGTGCCGAGTCCGCTCTGCTCACTACCGAGAGGCTTTTCTACTGGATTTCCAATGACATTCGACAAAGGAAGGGGAAAAAAAGAAAATGACAGTAACCAAAGCCACTCTATTTTTATGAGAGGGTATGCATATTTATATATCTGTCTCATATTTAAGTGTTCCAGTTTGGGCTATGGTTTTTAAAAAAAAAAAAAACACTATTTTTTTCCTTTTTATAGAAACAAGGTTCACTTTGAATTGTGGCAGATTTTTTTTTTTTTAAAGAAAAGGCGACATTTGAACTTTAGAACCGAGAGAGAGTCTGGCCCATGGCAACCACAGGAACGAGGTCTCAGGCTTCCTACCAGAGTGGGCCGCGGGGCCGGGAGCTCTGCGGCTGGCTGGTGGCTCAGCGCTGTCGTCCTGGGCCCGGGGGCCGGACCGCAGGCACATGACGTGACGAGGGACCGGATGAAAAGCAGCTGAGTCAGACCTCCTGCTTGCCTTGGCGCTGGCCCTGCAGGAGGCCGAGCCCAGAGAGTCCCCCAGCCTCTCCCACCCTCCTCACCGCCGCGGCCGGACCCTCCTGCCGGCTCCTGCCCACCCCCGCCGGGCCGGGGCTCTGATCTGCTGCCAGCCGCCCCAGTCCTCGCCCGAGGCCACCGAGTCTCACCCCGCAGAGGGAGGACGGAGGGCGCAGAAGAGGGAGGAGGAAGAGCGGGGCTGGGCCGAGTCACCCAGCCCAGCAGTGGGGCCCGAACAGGCGCCGGCCTGCGCCCGCCACGCGAGTCTTAGGCTGCCGCGGGCGCAGGCCGGCCCGCAAGGAGCCCGGTTCAAATTCTCCCCAGACTGGGACTGTGGGCCGGGCCCCGGCCTGCGTCAGCTTTGGAGGGAGGATGCACTCAGTTTCTTCGATGCGAGGGACAAGGAAAGCAAGTCGGTCTAAAACCCGTATTCTGTCCTCCGGCTTTCCCTCCGACTCTGGGCGTCACTGCTGCCCCCACGATCAGCGGCGAGGCCCGGCCTCCTCCGGGGCCTCCTCAGGCACCGGCCGTGGTAATTAGATGGTTCCACGTGCCGGGCGCGGGGTGGGCGCGTTGCGAGCCTGTGTTGTTTCACTCAAGCCTCACAGCAGCCCTGCGAGAAGGTGGAATTATCATCCCCAATTTGCAGATGGCCAGACTGAGGCCAGAGAGCTTGGTTGGGAGACCTGGATTCAGGCCCCGATCCGCCCACGTCCGAAGTCCGTGCACTGGCTCCTCTCGGGGTCTCACTCCCTCCTGGGGTCTGATGCAGCAATCAGAAGCCCCGGAACCTTCTGGTCACCGTTGTCACTTATGGCCGGGTCACCTTGAGTAAGGCGCTTTCCCCGTCTGCTCCTCTGATTTATCCAGCGGAGCCCATGCTAGTGCTCACCTCTCGGGTTTTCTGGAGAAGTGCTCGTGAGAACGGCTGCTCCCCGCTGCGAGTGGCGAGAGCCCGCGCGGGTAACGCCCTTTCTCCGCAAGGCGTCTCCTTGGTTCTCCTGGAGGTCGGTGCTCACAAGGGAAACTGACGTGTATTTACCACAGGGGGACCGCGGGGTGCAGCAGAAGAGGGTTCGGGACATTTCCTGGCTCTCGCCTGTTAGCAGATCCTCGTGTCCACAGCTGGACAGAGCCGCGGCTGCAGCAGCCGAAGCCACAGACCTTCTCTGCTTGCCTGGCCCGCGCTTCAGAGCCGGCAAGACCGCGCGGCCATCAGCCCGAGCGGGGCTCCCCTGAGCTCCGGCCTGCCCCGCCCACTGCAGAAGGGGGGGCCTCTGCTGCCTCCAGCGCGGGCCGGTGTCCAGGGGAAGGAGAGCTCTGGGCAGACGCGGGATGGGTGAGGATCGGGTCAGGCGCACCTGCAGCAGCGGGACTCATTCTCAGCGTCTGGATGGAGACTGCTCGTGTTCCTCTGTGTCCCCAGGTCCCCAAGTCCTCTGTGTCTGCGGGTCTCTGGGTCCTCTGTGTCCCCGGGTCCCCAGGTCCTCTGTGTTGCGGGTCCTCTGTGTCCCCGGGTCCTCTGTGTTGCAGGTCCTCTGTGTCCCCGGGTCCTCTGTGTTGCAGGTCCTCTGTGTCCCCGGGTCCTCTGTGTCTGCAGGTCCTCTGTGTCCCTGGGTCCTCTGTGTTGCAGGTCCTCTGTGTCCCCGGGTCCTCTGTGTTGCAGGTCCTCTGTGTCCCCGGGTCCTCTGTGTCTGCAGGTCCTCTGTGTCCCTGGGTCCTCTGTGTTGCAGGTCCTCTGTGTCCCCGGGTCCTCTGTGTCTGCAGGTCCTCTGTGTCTCCAGGTCCTCTGTGTTGCAGGTCCTCTGTGTCCCCAGGTCCTCTGTGTTGCAGGTCCTCTGTGTCCCCGGGTCCTCTGTGTCCCCGGGTCCTCTGTGTCCCCGGGTCCTCTGTGTCCCCGGGTCCTCTGTGTCTGCAGGTCCTCTGTGTCCCCAGGTCCTCTGTGTTGCAGGTCCTCTGTGTCCCCGGGTCCTCTGTGTTGCAGGTCCTCTGTGTCCCCAGGTCCTCTGTGTTGCAGGTCCTCTGTGTCCCCGGGTCCTCTGTGTCCGCGGGTCCTCTGTCTGCAGGTCCTCTGTGTCCCCGGGTCCTCTGTGTCCCCGGGTCCTCTGTGTCTGCAGGTCCTCTGTGTCTGCAGGTCCTCTGTGTTGCAGGTCCTCTGTGTCCCCAGGTCCTCTGTGTTGCGGGTCCTCTGTGTCCCCAGGTCCTCTGTGTCCCCAGGTCCTCTGTGTTGCAGGTCCTCTGTGTCCCCGGGTCCTCTGTGTCCCCGGGTCCCCAGGTGCTCTGTGTTGCAGGTCCTCTGTGTCCCCAGGTCCTCTGTGTTGCGGGTCTTCTGTGTCCCCGGGTACTCTGTGTCTGCAGGTCCTCTGTGTCCCCAGGTCCTCTGTGTCCCAGGTCCTCTGTGTCCCAGGTCCTCTGTGTTGCAGGTCCTCTGTGTCCCCGGGTCCCCAGGTGCTCTGTGTTGCAGGTCCTCTGTGTCCCCAGGTCCTCTGTGTCCGCAGGTCCTCTGTGTCCCCGGGTCCTCTGTGTCTGCAGGTCCTCTGTGTCCCCAGGTCCTCTGTGTCCCCAGGTCCTCTGTGTCCCCAGGTCCTCTGTGTCCCAAGGTCCTCTGTGTTGCAGGTCCTCTGTGTCCCCGAGTCCTCTGTGTCTGCAGGTCCTTTGTGTCCCCAGGTCCTCTGTGTCCCTAGGTCCTCTGTGTCCGCAGGTTCTCTGTGTCCCTGGGTCCTCTGTGTCTGCAGGTCCTCTGTGTCCCCAGGTACTCTGTGTCCCCAGGTCCTCTGTGTTGCAGGTCCTCTGTGTCCCCGGGTCCCCTGTGTCTGCAGGTCCTCTGTGTCCCCAGGTCCTCTGTGTCCGCAGGTCCTCTGTGTCCCCGGGTCCTCTGTGTCTGCAGGTCCTCTGTGTCCCCGGGTCCTCTGTGTCCCCAGGTCCTCTGTGTTGCAGGTCCTCTGTGTCCCCAGGTACTCTGTGTCCCCAGGTCCTCTGTGTTGCAGGTCCTCTGTGTCCCCGGGTCCCCTGTGTCTGCAGGTCCTCTGTGTCCCCAGGTCCTCTGTGTCCGCAGGTCCTCTGTGTCCCCGGGTCCTCTGTGTCTGCAGGTCCTCTGTGTCCCCAGGTCCTCTGTGTCCGCAGGTTCTCTGTGTCCCCGGGTCCTCTGTGTCTGCAGGTCCTCTGTGTCCCCAGGTACTCTGTGTCCCCAGGTCCTCTGTGTTGCAGGTCCTCTGTGTCCCCGGGTCCCCTGTGTCTGCAGGTCCTCTGTGTCCCCAGGTCCTCTGTGTCTGCAGGTCCTCTGTGTCCCCAGGTCCTCTGTGTCTGCAGGTCCTCTGTGTCCCCGGGTCCTCTGTGTCTGCAGGTCCTCTGTGTCCCCGGGTCCTATGTGTCTGCAGGTCCTCTGTGTCCCCGGGTCCTCTGTGTCCGCGGGTCCTCTGTCTGCAGGTCCTCTGTGTCCCCGGGTCCTCTGTGTCCCCGGGTCCTCTGTGTCTGCAGGTCCTCTGTGTCTGCAGGTCCTCTGTGTTGCAGGTCCTCTGTGTCCCCAGGTCCTCTGTGTTGCGGGTCCTCTGTGTCCCCAGGTCCTCTGTGTCCCCAGGTCCTCTGTGTTGCAGGTCCTCTGTGTCCCCGGGTCCTCTGTGTCCCCGGGTCCCCAGGTGCTCTGTGTTGCAGGTCCTCTGTGTCCCCAGGTCCTCTGTGTTGCGGGTCTTCTGTGTCCCCGGGTACTCTGTGTCTGCAGGTCCTCTGTGTCCCCAGGTCCTCTGTGTCCCAGGTCCTCTGTGTCCCAGGTCCTCTGTGTTGCAGGTCCTCTGTGTCCCCGGGTCCCCAGGTGCTCTGTGTTGCAGGTCCTCTGTGTCCCCAGGTCCTCTGTGTCCGCAGGTCCTCTGTGTCCCCGGGTCCTCTGTGTCTGCAGGTCCTCTGTGTCCCCAGGTCCTCTGTGTCCCCAGGTCCTCTGTGTCCCCAGGTCCTCTGTGTCCCAAGGTCCTCTGTGTTGCAGGTCCTCTGTGTCCCCGAGTCCTCTGTGTCTGCAGGTCCTTTGTGTCCCCAGGTCCTCTGTGTCCCTAGGTCCTCTGTGTCCGCAGGTTCTCTGTGTCCCTGGGTCCTCTGTGTCTGCAGGTCCTCTGTGTCCCCAGGTACTCTGTGTCCCCAGGTCCTCTGTGTTGCAGGTCCTCTGTGTCCCCGGGTCCCCTGTGTCTGCAGGTCCTCTGTGTCCCCAGGTCCTCTGTGTCCGCAGGTCCTCTGTGTCCCCGGGTCCTCTGTGTCTGCAGGTCCTCTGTGTCCCCGGGTCCTCTGTGTCCCCAGGTCCTCTGTGTTGCAGGTCCTCTGTGTCCCCAGGTACTCTGTGTCCCCAGGTCCTCTGTGTTGCAGGTCCTCTGTGTCCCCGGGTCCCCTGTGTCTGCAGGTCCTCTGTGTCCCCAGGTCCTCTGTGTCCGCAGGTCCTCTGTGTCCCCGGGTCCTCTGTGTCTGCAGGTCCTCTGTGTCCCCAGGTCCTCTGTGTCCGCAGGTTCTCTGTGTCCCCGGGTCCTCTGTGTCTGCAGGTCCTCTGTGTCCCCAGGTCCTCTGTGTTGCAGGTCCTCTGTGTCCCCGGGTCCCCTGTGTCTGCAGGTCCTCTGTGTCCCCAGGTCCTCTGTGTCTGCAGGTCCTCTGTGTCCCCAGGTCCTCTGTGTCTGCAGGTCCTCTGTGTCCCCGGGTCCTCTGTGTCTGCAGGTCCTCTGTGTCCCCGGGTCCTATGTGTCTGCAGGTCCTCTGTGTCCCCGGGTCCTCTGTGTCTGCAGGTCCTCTGTGTCCCCGGGTCCTCTGTGTCTGCAGGTCCTCTGTGTCCCCGGGTCCTCTGTGTCCCCAGGTCCTCTGTGTCCCTAGGTCCTCTGTGTCCCCAGGTCCTCTGTGTTCCCGGGTCTTCTGTGTCTGCAGGTCCTCTCTGTCCCCAGGTCCTCTGTGTCCCCAGGTCCTCTGTGTTGCAGGTCCTCTGTGTCCCCGGGTCCTCTGTGTCTGCAGGTCCTCTGTGTCCCCAGGTCCTCTGTGTCCCTAGGTCCTCTGTGTCCGCAGGTCCTCTGTGTCCCAGGTCCTCTGTGTCTGCAGGTCCTCTGTGTCCCCAGGTCCTCTGTGTTGCAGGTCCTCTGTGTCCCCGGGTCCTCTGTGTCCCCAGGTCCTGTGTCTGCAGGTCCTCTGTGTCCCCAGGTCCTCTGTGTTGCAGGTCCTCTGTGTCCCCGGGTCCTCTGTGTCTGCAGGTCCTCTATGTCCCCAGGTCCTCTGTGTCCCAAGGTCCTCTGTGTTGCAGGTCCTCTGTGTCCCCGGGTCCTCTGTGTCTGCAGGTCCTCTGTGTCCCCGGGTCCTCTGTGTCCCTAGGTCCTCTGTGTCCGCAGGTTCTCTGTGTCCCCAGGTCCTCTGTGTTGCAGGTCCTCTGTGTCTGCAGGTCCTCTGTGTCCCCAGGTACTCTGTGTCCCCAGGTCCTCTGTGTTGCAGGTCCTCTGTGTCCCCGGGTCCCCTGTGTCTGCAGGTCCTCTGTGTCCCCAGGTCCTCTGTGTCCGCAGGTCCTCTGTGTCCCCGGGTCCTCTGTGTCTGCAGGTCCTCTGTGTCCCCGGGTCCTCTGTCTGCAGGTCCTCTGTGTCCCCGGGTCCTCTGTGTCTGCAGGTCCTCTGTGTCCCCGGGTCCTCTGTGTCTGCAGGTCCTCTGTGTCCCCGGGTCCTCTGTGTCTGCAGGTCCTCTGTGTCCCCGGGTCCTCTGTGTCCCCAGGTCCTCTGTGTCCCTAGGTCCTCTGTGTCCACAGGTCCTCTGTGTCCCCGGGTCCGCTGTGTCCCCCGGTCCTCTGTGTTGCAGGTCCTCTGTGTCCCCGGGTCCTCTGTGTCTGCAGGTCCTCTGTGGCTGCAGGTCCTCTGTGTCCCTAGGTCCTCTGTGTCCGCAGGTCCTCTGTGTCCCCGGGTCCCCAGGTGCTCTGTGTTGCAGGTCCTCTGTGTCCCCAGGTCCTCTGTGTTGCGGGTCCTCTGTGTCCCCGGGTCCTCTGTGTCTGCAGGTCCTCTGTGTCCCCAGGTCCTCTGTGTCCGCAGGTCCTCTGTGTCCCCGGGTCCTCTGTGTCTGCAGGTCCTCTGTGTCCTCGGGTCCTCTGTGTCTGCAGGTCCTCTGTGTCCCCGGGTCCTCTGTGTCTGCAGGTCCTCTGTGTCCCCGGGTCCTCTGTGTCTGCAGGTCCTCTGTGTCCCCGGGTCCTCTGTGTCCCCAGGTCCTCTGTGTCCCTAGGTCCTCTGTGTCCACAGGTCCTCTGTGTCCCCGGGTCCTCTGTGTCTGCAGGTCCTCTCTGTCCCCAGGTCCTCTGTGTCCCCCGGTCCTCTGTGTTGCAGGTCCTCTGTGTCCCCGGGTCCTCTGTGTCTGCAGGTCCTCTGTGGCTGCAGGTCCTCTGTGTCCCTAGGTCCTCTGTGTCCGCAGGTCCTCTGTGTCCCCGGGTCCCCAGGTGCTCTGTGTTGCAGGTCCTCTGTGTCCCCAGGTCCTCTGTGTTGCGGGTCCTCTGTGTCCCCGGGTCCTCTGTGTCTGCAGGTCCTCTGTGTCCCCAGGTCCTCTGTGTCCGCAGGTTCTCTGTGTCCCCGGGTCCTCTGTGTCTGCAGGTCCTCTGTGTCCCCAGGTACTCTGTGTCCCCAGGTCCTCTGTGTTGCAGGTCCTCTGTGTCCCCGGGTCCCCTGTGTCTGCAGGTCCTTTGTGTCCCCAGGTCCTCTGTGTCCCCAGGTCCTCTGTGTCCCCAGGTCCTCTGTGTCCGCAGGTCCTCTGTGTCCCCAGGTCCTCTGTGTCTGCAGGTCCTCTGTGTCCCCGGGTCCTCTGTGTCTGCAGGTCCTCTGTGTCCCCGGGTCCTATGTGTCTGCAGGTCCTCTGTGTCCCCGGGTCCTCTGTGTCCGCAGGTCCTCTGTGTCCCCAGGTCCTCTGTGTCTGCAGGTCCTCTGTGTCCCCGGGTCCTCTGTGTCTGCAGGTCCTCTGTGTCCCCGGGTCCTCTGTGTCTGCAGGTCCTCTGTGTCCCCAGGTACTCTGTGTCCCCGGGTCCTCTGTGTCTGCAGGTCCTCTGTGTCCCCGGGTCCTCTGTGTCCCCAGGTCCTCTGTGTCCCTAGGTCCTCTGTGTCCACAGGTCCTCTGTGTCCCTAGGTCCTCTGTGTCCGCAGGTCCTCTGTGTCCCCGGGTCCCCAGGTGCTCTGTGTTGCAGGTCCTCTGTGTCCCCAGGTCCTCTGTGTTGCGGGTCCTCTGTGTCCCCGGGTCCTCTGTGTCTGCAGGTCCTCTGTGTCCCCAGGTCCTCTGTGTCCCTAGGTCCTCTGTGTCCGCAGGTCCTCTGTGTCCCCGGGTCCTCTGTGTCTGCAGGTCCTCTGTGTCCCCAGGTCCTCTGTGTCCCTAGGTCCTCTGTGTCTGCAGGTCCTCTGTGTCCCCAGGTCCTCTGTGTCCCTAGGTCCTCTGTGTCTGCAGGTCCTCTGTGTCCCTGGGTCCTCTGTGTTGCAGGTCCTCTGTGTCTGCAGGTCCTCTGTGTCCCCAGGTACTCTGTGTCCCCAGGTCCTCTGTGTTGCAGGTCCTCTGTGTCCCCAGGTCCTCTGTGTTGCAGGTCCTCTGTGTCTGCAGGTCCTCTGTGTCCCCAGGTACTCTGTGTCCCCAGGTCCTCTGTGTTGCAGGTCCTCTGTGTCCCCGGGTCCCCTGTGTCTGCAGGTCCTCTGTGTCCCCAGGTCCTCTGTGTCCGCAGGTCCTCTGTGTCCCCGGGTCCTCTGTGTCTGCAGGTCCTCTGTGTCCTCGGGTACTCTGTGTCTGCAGGTCCTCTGTGTCCCCGGGTCCTCTGTGTCTGCAGGTCCTCTGTGTCCCCGGGTCCTCTGTGTCTGCAGGTCCTCTGTGTCCCCGGGTCCTCTGTGTCCCCAGGTCCTCTGTGTCCCTAGGTCCTCTGTGTCCACAGGTCCTCTGTGTCCCCGGGTCCTCTGTGTCTGCAGGTCCTCTCTGTCCCCAGGTCCTCTGTGTCCCCCGGTCCTCTGTGTTGCAGGTCCTCTGTGTCCCCGGGTCCTCTGTGTCTGCAGGTCCTCTGTGGCTGCAGGTCCTCTGTGTCCCTAGGTCCTCTGTGTCCGCAGGTCCTCTGTGTCCCCGGGTCCCCAGGTGCTCTGTGTTGCAGGTCCTCTGTGTCCCCAGGTCCTCTGTGTTGCGGGTCCTCTGTGTCCCGGGGTCCTCTGTGTCTGCAGGTCCTCTGTGTCCCCAGGTCCTCTGTGTCCCTAGGTCCTCTGTGTCCGCAGGTCCTCTGTGTCCCCGGGTCCTCTGTGTCTGCAGGTCCTCTGTGTCCCCAGGTCCTCTGTGTCCCTAGGTCCTCTGTGTCTGCAGGTCCTCTGTGTCCCCGGGTCCTCTGTGTTGCAGGTCCTCTGTGTCCCCGGGTCCTCTGTGTCTGCAGGTCCTCTGTGTCCCCAGGTCCTCTGTGTCCCCAGGTCCTCTGTGTTGCAGGTCCTCTGTGTCCCCGGGTCCTCTGTATGCGAGGGTCCTCTGTGTCTGCAGGTCCTCTGTGTCCCCAGGTCCTCTGTGTCCTCTGTGTCCGCAGGTCCTCTGTGTCCCCAGATCCTCTGTGTCCGAGGGTCCCCGGGGCCTCTGTGTCCCCACAGGCAGTCTGGGGGGCTCCAGCCTGTCTCTCAGGGCAACCCCGTCACGATGCCACTCAGCCCGCTGTGGTCCCTGGCAGCTCCGGGCAGGTGGTGCAGGTGGTGCAGGTGGTGCAGGTGGGCAGCACAGGTGCGACACGCCGGTGTGGACTAGCCGCCACCTTGGGCCAGAGAAACTAGTCCAAGTTGGTTCCCCCTACTCCTATTGCGGGGAAACCCGGGCCTGGCAACCACAGAAACGGAGGAATCCCGCTCAGCGCCCGCCCCGCCCGCCGAGTGGAGCGTCAGAGCGGGGCCCGCTGGGCCCAGGAAACGGGCCGCTCAGAATGGGGGGGGACCGCGCCTCGTGCGCGCCTGGGGTCGCAGTCACGCGGTGTGCGGTGGGGAGGGTCTCGTCCCTGGTAGAGGACCCTTCTCTTTGTAAACTCACCACAAAAGGCGAGCCGCAGCCCGGACGCCCCAGGGCGGCAACGATGGGACCCGCCCAGGGGGGGGGCGGGGGGGGCAGTGGGTGCGGCGCTGCCCCCCGCCTCTGCCAGGCCTTGGTCTGGGGGGGGAATGTGCCCGAGCGCCGCTGGGGACATTGGCCTCTCGCAAAACATGCTCCTTCCTTCCCCTGCCCCGAGGTAGGAGGAGCATAAATGCCCGTGGAGGGAAGCGGGGCCGGGCAGAAACGTAATTCTGATGGGTTTAAAACCAACCAACCAACCAACCAACCACCCACCCACACCCAGCAAGAGCCTCAGCGGGCAAGAGCCTCTGGGACAGAGCTGCCCCGGGTCTCTCCATTTAGATGAGATTTCGTGTCTCGAGACATAATCATCGTTTTAACCACTGGGAAGGAAATTATCTCCCGGAAGCCTGAGCCCCTTGACGGCGGACTGTCCTATTTGTCTCTGCATGACCCGGTCGTGTCCAGTTGTGAGAGCTGCCTTCGACATGTCTCTTCTCCTCTTCCTCACCAACAGAGCCTCTGTATCGTTGGGGTTTGGGAGTAAAAACCTACACGCCCCGTTCTTCTTATGCACAGAGATGGCAAATGAGATGTAAGCAAAATTGAGCAACGTTTTCGTTAGAGCTGTTTGACAGGGATTGGTTCAGATGACAAGTACGTCTTTTTTCCTTCTCCCTGCAGACTGGAATTTAGGTGTGATGGCTTGAATGGCAGCAGCCATCTTGTGATCATGAGGTGGTTGGGGATGAAAGCCGCATGCCGAGAATAGTGAAGCAACAAAAGAGAATGTTTCTAATGAAAACAAGGACCCACCATGCCAGTCTTGAGACTCCCGGTCTCTGGGTTTCCTGTTACGCGAGAGAAAAATGACCCCATAGCTTGTTTAAACCACTGTTATTTAGAATCCTTGTAACTGGCAGCTGAAAAAAATAGCTAACCAATACACTAGCAAAGGCCTGGCGTACAGGAGGGCTTGGTAAAAGACAAGATGAAGGTGTGGTACGATCCAAATAATATATCTTGCAATAAACCCTCAAGGCCTTGGGCGTGCAAGGCTGATCGACCCCTCAACACACACACACACACACACACAATGGCTTAGATGTCTACACTGGCCTTTTATTTGCTACTTTCCCTTCGTGAACTTTTCGGGCTGTCAAGTGTCATTTCTATCGCTGTTCCAGCGTTCCACTATCCGCTGCTGGCTTGCCGCTTCTGACCTGCTGTTGGTTTAGAAACCCAGCGTCGCAGCTTGTTAGAATCCTGCGTTAGGTTGAGTGGGAGCGCGGGGGCGCTGGGCGAGAGGCGGCCCGGCTGGCCTTGGGACGGGGCGCGAGCGTCAGTGGGTCAACCCCGTGCCGCCTCTGGCTGGCTGCTCAGAGACCTCCCCACTCACGCGGGGCTTTGGCCGCGTTCGGAACGAGCCCGTCCGCCGCGGGGCAGCCCTAGCCGGGCGAGAGCCGTGGGCACGGCATGCCGCGCGCCCGAGAGCTCGCGGGGGGAGGCGAGTGGGGCGTCGGGGAAAGGAGGTGGGGGTTCTGCTGTCATTCCCGCCGGGCACCAAAGGGGAAATGTGTTCCATGGCCCGTTAGGAGGCGGCTTCCCGGCCGGTCTTCTCTCTTCCGACGGTCGCGTGTTCTCCCGGGGCTTCCGTGTCCTGCCTTTGCAGGCGCCCGGCCCGGCTCCTAAACAGACCCCCCTTCCAGGCCGGCCCCCAACCATCCTCGCCCGCCCAGGGGGACGGGCCGGCCGCACTCCCCTCCGTCTCAAGAGCGCAGAGCACCGTCCCAGGTCCCCTGCTGGGGGAGCGGAGCTCACGACTGTCTCGCCGGCAGAGCACGCGGCTCCGGGGGGGAGGGTGGCCATGCGTGCGGTCCGCGCCAGCAGCCAGTCCACACTGCAGGCTCTGAGCGCGCGGCCGGCTGGCCCTGGCTCTCGGGCTGCAGGCAGCGGGCGACTTAGGCCGTGAGGGTCTGAGGTCTTCTCTGGCTCCTTTAAAACGTGTCGACTGAATCATTCTCTAAAAAAAAAAGAAAGAAATTCAAGTGCATGGAAGAGTCTAGAAAGTGGCCGCCACGTGGAAAGGACCCGCTGCCACGGAGGGGGAGCCGAACTGGGAGTGAGCGAGCGCAGGACGGGCGAAGGCCTGAGCGAGCCTCCCCGCTGGAGGGGCCGGCGCGGCCACGGGTGTGCCGCATGCTCCCCACCCTGGACCCTGGGTGCAGCCGCGGCGGGGGGTAGGAGGGACCCGGCTGGGAGGGAGGAGGGAAGGCCCCACGAGGTGGACCCTCCTGCCCGGTGTGGCAGGCGGCGTCCAGGCCTGGGTGGCACAGGAGCCTTCGTGCCTTGCAGGAGGGACCCGCGGGGACAGCCTGGCGGAGCGGGGACAGCATGTGCAGCGGCTCCGAGGTCAGTCTCCTGGGTGTGTCTCCCTGGCACACGGGACATTTGTTTGCGTGTCTATACGGCAGGTGCATCATTAATGCCACGGGTCTCGCGTTCTGTGCGGACCGTGCAGGCTGGCAGAGAGGGGTCCGGTGAAGGGGAGGAGCCCGCCGGGCGCGGGGTGGCTGGGGGGAAAGGCACCTGCCGGCGCCGTGGGGGGGATGGGGGGGGCAGGTGCAGGGAGGGCGCGGCTACTGCCGTGGGAGCGGCTGCTAGCGGGGAGGGCAAGGGTTGCGGGGCGTCCAGGGATGAAACCTCCATCCGTGGGCATGGGCTGGCCTCCCCTCGCCCGCCCAGCCGTCCCGCTGGGGCTGCAGGACCCCCCCCCCACTCCCCTCGCCCCCCACCCCCGCTCAGCCCGGGCCGCCGTGGCAGCGCCCAGTGAGCGACCTCACCTGCCGCAGGTCTGGCCTCTCCGGGGCTCCGCGTTCAGGCTCTTCCGACCCAGCGGACGGGGGAGAAGAAGTGAAGCAGAGAGGTCATCTGATTCCGTGTAATTAAATTACAGGCCGGCGTCTTTGCATGTGTTTCATTTAATTTTTTTTTTTTTAAGTCACAAAACTTTTACGTGTTTTATTGCAAAGCCCTTAAGCACCCCGGAGGCGTGCGCAGTAAAAGCGTCCTCCACTGCCCTTCCCAGGGGTGGCGCCAGCCGGGTGACAGTTAGGGACGCAACGCTGTTCTCTACATGCTGATCCGCAGCGACACGCACCGCGCTGTCTCCACCCGGCACGCTCGTGTCTGCCTCCCTCCTCCTCCTCAGCTCCCTCACATTCCCCGAGCGAGTGTTGGACGGCACGTAATTTACCAAATAACCCCTTAACCGGAGGCGTCTGCCTGGTTTCCGACGTCCGGCTACCGTAGAGGAAGGTTCTGGAATGAGCGGTTCTGGAAGCCGCAGTCCTGGAATGGAATGTACACCCAGGACGCACGGGCAGGTCCTGCCGGATGCCCTCCGGAGCGCCCGCGTCTCTCGCTCTGCAAAACAAGTCTCGTGGGTAACAGGCGTGAGCAGCCCGTCACCCGCTGCGGCCGCCACCGCGTCCTGCCCGGCCGGGAGCCCACGCGCGACCTTGGCCGCCAACGCCAGCCGGCGGCGGCTCCGAGCCCCAGTGCGGGAGCCCCTGTTTCCCAGGAGGCTTTGCCCAGAATGTCCCCCGTTTATTGTCCCCAGAGTCTTCCAGGACGCCGCTGCCCCGGGCACCTTTGACAGCCCGCTCTTCCTGCGCTGCCCCGGCCGCCGCCTCAGCACCTGCCGCGGTTCTCTCGCTGCTTTGTCTTCTCCAGCCCGGTCAGTCGCCGAGTTCCTGGAGTTCCTGGGGGCCGAGCGCCGGCCGCGCTGGCAGGGAGCGCGGTCCAGCAGTCGGGTGACTCTTGCTGGTAGTTTTCGTTTTGTGTTGTTTTTCACGCTTGTTTCCTGAACACTCTGAGCCCCGTGGATGTTGCAGAAATACCGATGGACTTATTCAGCCGTTCTGCAGAGCCGAGACTCTGCCCGGGGGCGAGAGGTGGAGATGGGAGCTGGCAAGTCGCCAGCTGAGGAGCTAGTGCCCGGAGGACGCCCCAGCCGGAAGGGGTGGAGGTTGGAGCCTTGCCAGTCCGTGGGGCGAGGGAAGAGGTCGGGACCCCAGGGAGTGCACGGAGGGAGAGGAGGAGGATTGGCGAAGGGGAAAGGAAAGCAGCATCCTGAAAGGAGAGATGACACCTGGGGGGATCGGGGGATGAGTAAGGCGCAGTCAGGGAAGACTTCCTGGAGGAGGCGACTCGAGTGTCAGGTAGGTGCAGGTTTGAATCCCAGTTCGGCCACTTAACAAGCAAGGTGACCTTGAGCTCGATAGTTAATAATCTGTTTTGTCGTGTATAAAATGAATATAATGCACCTACCTGCTGCGGGTATCAGAGGGACTGCGTGGATCTGCGCGTAGCCCCAGCGCAGGGCCCCCTAGCTCAGAGAAAGGAGGGGAAATGCCGCTTCTCCTTGCTCAGCTCCCGGCTCAGAACCATCAACTGTGTGCACAAAAGTCGTTCCTCCATTCTCTCTCCCAAGGCGCCTTTTGACGGATCTGCGGGGACTCCCCAGGGCTCCGGCAGCCTGTGTCCAGACCCGCACCCGGCCCGCCCTGCCCCTGACCCCCTTTCTTGAGATGGCACTCGGGACTGAGTGCTGGTCTCCGTGTTCTCTGCATGTGGTGACCAGTGCACGGGACAGGGCCCCGTTGGCCGTCCCCACTCACACGTCGGTGGTGGACATCTGCGCTTTTATTTTTAATATTCTAAGTGTGCCGTTGCCCTGTGAGGAGCTCCTGGCCATCTGAAACTCGTAGGCAACTGCCGTTACAATTTTTGCAGAGCAAAAGCACAGCCTGATAGTTAAAGCTGCCCGATTCGTTCTGCGGGTTGAGATCCACCGCGTCGTAATGTCAGTTCGATGCGATTTTCTTGAGTCCTTCTCTGTCCAGAGCAATCTCCATCCCGAAGGTAATGATTTCTGGCCGGGTGTGGTGGCTCACACCTGTCATACCAGCACTCTGGGAGGCCGAGGTGGGAGGATCACTTGAGGCCAGGAGTTTGAGAGTAGCCTGGGCAACATAGCAAGACCCCATCTCTACCAAAAAACAAAAATAAAAACCCAAACTAAGATGATTTCTGAGGCTCTGCCCCTCTCTGCCATACTAGTGCTCCTCCTAGGCCCCCTAGAGTGCTCCCCACCCCACACTGCTGTGATCTTCCAGCACCCAGCAAAGTGTAACAATTACTCTCTTGATGTGGATTGCTCTCAACTGCTCTCTCCCTGCTATTTGTTTATCCCAAGATTGTGACCATTCTTGGCTCATGTGGAGTTTTTTTTTTTTTTTTTTTTTTTTTGGTGGAGTAGATCTCTGAGATCTTTTTCACGTAAAATCTTTCACTCGTAGAAGCCACTGCCTGGGGCCGGGAGCAGTGGCTCACGCCTGTCATCCTAACACTCTGGGAGGCTGAGGCGGGCGGATTGCTTGAGGTCAGGAGTTCGAAACCAGCCTGAGCAAGAGCGAGACCCCGTCTCTACTATAAATAGAAAGAAATTAATTGGCCAACTAAAAATATATAGAAAAAAATTAGCCAGGCATGGTGGCGCATGCCTGTAGTCCCAGCTACTGGGGAGGCTGAGGCAGCAGGATTGCTTGAGCCCAGGAGTTAGAGGTTGCTGTGAGCTGGGCTGACGCCACAGCACTCACTCTGGCCTGGGCAACAAAGCAAGACTCTGTCTAAAAAAAAAAAAAAAAAAAGAAGCCACTGCCTGGAAGATCCCTGGGCCATCCTGAATTTTTATTGACAACCCAGCTGTTGCCCCAGGGGTTTTCTGACCCCTGGCACTCTGCAGACATTAACCATGGCTTATCGTTTCCAAAGTGGGATGGGAGGGTTCCTCGGCGTCTGAGCGCGGCCGCGACTGGCTAATGGGGCTGTCGTCGCCATGGCCGGGCATCTCCCGAGATGGGGCAGACCTTAGCGGTGACGGATGGGCAGAGCTCACCCACTTCGGGACCTGGCTCACCGCCGCGCCGCCGCGCCCACAGCGGCACCCGCGGTCCGCACGGCGGTCTGCGCTGCGTTGACCACGCGTCCGTTTCGCTCTCGTGTGACGAGGGAAGCTTGAGAGCCCTGAGAGCTTGTTTTCCTTTACAGGCGGCTTTGCTCGTCATGTGAATCAGAACAGGCAACATAGACATATATGTTTTCACGATGTTATTTTTAAATGTTCACAATTTTATTTCGATAAATGGAAAATTAGAGAAGTCACATCACAGCCGTCGGCTACGGGCGCTGCGCGTTCCTCTGTGGCCGTCGGCGACGGTCGGCGCTGGTCCCGAAGCGGCGAAGATTGAGCACTGTGCAGGGGAGGGCACACCTCCGACCCTTGCTAGGGAGAGGCGAAGATATACAATTTAACCAAAATATTCGTGCCTTTATATTTTCTTGAAATAATAATAATAATAAAAGATCAAGCCCCAGAAACCAGAACGTAGCACTCTTGAACCGTGTGAGCAAAGCCCGCGCGGCGCGGAGTGTTTGGAGCCGGCAGGGACGCCAGGGCCCAGAGAGGCTCTGCGGGCAGGCTTCTGTGGGGTCACCCCAGCTCGCCGACCGGTTGCTTTTGGCCCCTTCTCGGCCTTAAATACATAAAGATGATTTATCCCATGAGAAATGGGGGTTTCGCTTCCTAGATGAGCCGCGGAGGGTCGCGGGAGCGCGGCGGAAGGCGCACTGTCCTGGAGCGAGACGAACCCGCCTGCCCTCACGGGGCGGCCCGCTCTCGGCTCTTCTCCGGAGGGGCTGAAGCGGGGGAAGGGGCGAGGAACAGCGGCGCCCCCGTTACCGTCCTCTGCCAAGAGCAGCGAAGCCCTGTGTGTCTGGTACCGGCTCAGCTGAGGCTGTCAGGGAGAGGTGACCCTCCCTGCAACCCCACCGGAGAGGAGAGCCCGCCCGACCCCGTGTGCACGACTGCAATAGAGGTAAGGGCTTCCTGCGGACGGGCAGGGACGGACGCGTCTGTCGTCTGTGCTGCCCACTACGGCAGCCGCCAGCCACACGGCTGTTGAGCGCTTGAGACGTGGCTGGTGCCACGGAGGGGCTGACTTTTTGATTGCAATTAGTTTGAATTTAAGTAGCCACCGGTGGCCGGCGGCTGCCGTATTGGCCACCGCGGCTCCGGACCACGGCACTGCCGTTCCACTCCATTCATTCGCCCGCTGACCGCCCCCCATTCATTCAGCAAGGTGGTTCTCCAGGCGGCCTTCCTGTGCCCGCCAAGGGCCTGCCGCCTCACAGAGGGGTCACAAGCCACAGCGCCACCCTGCAGAGGACTTACGGTCTCCCAGGGGCAAAGGCAAAAAAAAAAAAAAGGAGCTGATTCCGGGAGGGAGGTGACGTTCTCTGCCAAGAGGGCTTTTGTAACGTCTTCTTCGCAAAACAAGCGACGCTGAATGTTGTGTTCAAGTGGCGGCTTCTGAGATGGTGGACCTCCGCGCCTGCGTTTGGAAGGAACAACTGCCCTGGAAGCTCCAGCTCTGGGGAGCCCCAGTCTCTCACCCCGTACCCAGATTTGCAGCAGCCCCTGCCAACCACTCCCTCAGAATCAACTGGCCCTGTTTTGGCAGCATCAAAAATCAATTAACTAACTAAGCTCACACCAACAGGAAGTGTGCCTTCAACATATGTCAACGTTCCCACAAGTCTGTGACAGTCATCCGGGTCCACTGACTTTTTGGGGAAACTGAGGCACAGAGAGGAGCAGTTTAGGTGAGTATGCACACCAGGCACTCCTCGGGAGGGCGGGGCTTCAGAATAGACGGGAGACATGCGTTGCCTGAAGACAACTCGTCTATCCTCCTTCATTTAGCAATTAACCAAAAAAAGGCATGATGACTGAAAAAGCAAGCGTTTGGGGCTGTCCAGTTGGAAGAACATTTGGAACAAAAATGAAATCTAGAATCACACTCGTGCACTGCCCAGCGTTCTGGCTTCCTGGAGGAGACCGGCCTCGTCAGAATGGAGTGTGGGCTGAGCAGCCTAACGCTGGCATCCGTCCAGAGGGAAGGAAGGCTTCCCTGTCACCTCCCCGCCCTTCATCCTCCTTTGCTTCGTCGTGAAGCGTTCAAGACGGCGTCGTGACAGTGTCGTGACAAGGCCGAGCGGGGCCGCGACGACTGGCGCTTACGGGGCCTTCCCGAGAGCCGGCCCAGTGGGAGGAGCTCCGGATGATCACTCAGTGCAGACAGGACTTTCCAAAGTGAGCCCTGTCCTCGGTCCCAAGCGAGGGAGGGAGGGTCACGACAAAGGCCACGGGCTCAAAGGGCTCAAAGTGCTTCATGATAACAGCTAAGCGGTGATGATGATGAGGGTTGGGGGAGGGGAAGGGAGGGGGCGAGGAAGGGAAGAGCAGGTTGGGGGGCCCTTCTGGAGCTGCAGCCCCGTCCAGCGCGTGTGGCTTCCGTCCCCCTCTGCCCCGACCGAGCCAGCGCGCACGGCCGGCGCCCGCCCTGCCTGCTGGGGCACTGGAGGAGCCCGCGCCGAGCTGTGGGCTCCCAGGATCAAAGATGCCCTGGAGAGGAGAGCCTTCCTCCCCGCCGTCTCCTCACCCTGCTCTCAGCCTGAGTCTGGGGCCTGACGTGCTCCCCAAGTCCTGCAAAGAAAGGAAAACCCTCTACTCGCTGTGCGGCTTGCAGGTAACCTGGAGGAGCCGCATCCCAGGTGGTTACGGGGGCCGGGGGGCGGGGTGGAGGCGAGGGCAGCTCCCGCACGGTAGCCACCGTCACTTAGAGCAGCCGGCTTCCGTCCCCAGGCAGAGGACACTCTCGCGAGGGCTGAGACTCAGCCTGGGACTCGCGCACCAGCCTGAACGAGGAAGGTGCAGGGATGTGCGTGCGTACATGTGTGTGAGTGTGTGTGTGTATGAGTGTGAGTGTGCATGTGAGTGTGGGTGTGTGAGAGCGTGCATGTGTGTGAGTGTGCATGTGAGTGTGCATGTGTGTGTGTATGCATGTGAGTGTGAGTGTGCGTGTGTGTATGCATGTGTGTGTGAAAGTGTGAGTACGTGTGTGAGTGTGGGTGTGTATGCATGTGTGTGAGTAAGTGTGAGTGTGCGTGTGTGAGTGTGCGTGTGTGTATGCATGTGTGTGAGTGTGCGTGTGTATGCATGTGTGTGAGTGTGCGTGTGTGTGCATGTGGGTGCGTGTGTGTGTGCGTGTGTGTATGCATGTGTGTGCGTGTGTAAGTGTGAGTGTGTGTATGTGAGTGTGTGTGTGAGTGTGCGTATACACTCAGACATAATTTAAAAATTAAGCTGTCCTCTGCTGGAATGTTCGGTACGGGGCAGAGGGTGGAAGAAAGAAGCTACTTTTTTGCCTTTTAGGGAATGTTTGTCCCTTTGGTAAAATATAGTTGTTACTTTGCCAAGGTAAGTTTAGGGGGGATTTACTCCCCCCTGGAAACAATGGAAACCATTAATGAAAAGACACAAGATCAACAGGCAATCTGAAGCCCCCGTTGCCGGGGTTAACAGCACAAGCTGCCTGTGCTTCTAGGTTGCTCCCCCTCAATAACAAGCTATTTAAAAATAGCATGCTTCTTGGTCTTCCTCCCCTAAATCCACATGAGGAAAAGTAATAGCCTCATACAAGTGTCATTAAGCTGTCCACAGCTGTTGGGAGCTAGAGCCAAACCCCCTGGTTTTTGCTGACCGAGGTACCTGGCTGGGGGTTTGTTCTGGTTCTGCAGAGATCACTGCCCATCCCCCATAGCTTGGGGTTAATTTACTAGAAGTCGTCCGGTGTAGGGTAATTGGAAGAAAGGAACGCAATGGATACCAGCGTGATCCGTCACATCCCTGCCTCTCCTATTTTGTGGTGCAGGGACATCAAGAGGGAAAATGCATCCCTTATAAGTGCTTAGAGTCACCCCCTGGCCAACTCCTGCATTTCCATAAAAATTTGGCATCAGGGTCTTCTGGTAAAACTCCCAGCTTCTATGTAACCGGACGGTTGCCTTTGTACCAGCGCAGGACTCCGTGCCTCTGAAGTGTTTAGTACGTTTCTACTGCAGCCACAAAGCAGTAGAGCCGCTTTCATAAAATGAGCTCCCGCGCGTGGAGGAAGCGGCACGGGCGCGTCCGGCCGCGGAGGTCCGCGAGGCTCCTGCCTTGGAGAGAACAGACCTGCCGCCCCCCTTCCCCGTCCCAGCAGGAAACCTTAACTCAAGGCAGGCGACAAACCCACGCGTTCTCGGCGCGTTTGTCCTGGTTTGCAGTCACGCGTGTATTTGCGCCATGGCCGCGGGTCTCCTCGCTGGGTGCTCAAGGCCCCGAGGGCTTTTCTGTCTTCCCTGCCCTGAACCCCAGTGCCCGGCGGTGCCTGGCGCAGGGGTGCTCGCTAAGAGCCTGTGGGCGGAAGGAAGGCGTGGAGGGCAGGAAGGGAGGACAGAAGGGAGGAAAAAGGGAAGGAAGAAAGAAAAGAAGTAGCCAGTGAGAAATGTTCCAAGTGGAAGGATTTTTTTTTTTTTTACAAACCTACTAATAGGACATAGGTTTACTTGTAGTCTTTTCTCATACATAAAATGGAGATAAGTACTATTATCCCACTAATTATTGGTATTTGCTAACTCAAATAGTTGCTTTGTAAGTTATTTGCCAGCCATTTGCCAGCTAAACTCAGGGCAAAACTGTGGACGATAGGACCTGCTTTGCTGGATTATTGAGATTATTAAATGAGAGTCATTTTGTGTCAGGCAAGGGAGGCCCTGCCTTGGGCCCACGCATTGGAGGGTCTCGCTCTTGCCGCCCTCTGGCTGCGCCCCTCCCCAGGTGCCAAGTCTCAGCGGGACTTACGCCCAGGCCCCCCTCCCTGCCCTGGGTGTCTGTGTGGCTTCTCCCCTGACAGTCACCCGGGGTTCCAGGACAGGTATGTGTGCCCTAGGCCCAAGGAGGGCCCAGGGGTGACCGTTGGCAGGGGACAGGATGTGCAGGTGGAGCTGGGGGTGTCTACACGTGTGTGCTTGAGACCACGTGTATGGAATCGAGCTTGGGGTGGAGTGAGGGAGAAAAAGGGAGGAGAGAGCCGTGGGTCAGAGCGGAAGCCACCTGTCCCTGTGAGGCCAGGGTGCAGGGCGGAGCCCCAGGGCCTGGGAGTTCTAAATTCCAGCCTGGCCCCCCAGGTCATTGTGAAGGAGCGTTGGTCAAGGCAGGGGGTTAGAGCCTCCTGCGACAGACCTGTTCGGCGGTGGATGGCTTCATTTGTAACTTTCGGAAACTTCGACACATGGTACGTGGGCGAATGTTAGGAATACACACACATGTATACATGTGTGTGTGTATGTATATGTGTGTGCATCTATGTATATTACATGATACGTTGACGATTAAGAGGGAGGGAAGGAAGACCCTGACTTTGGACAGCCTGGGTCTGCTGCCATTTGCCAGCTAAACTCAGTTTCCTCAGGGCAAAACTGTGGGCGATAGGACCTACTTTGCTGGATTATTGAGATTATTAGATGAGAGTAATTAGCATGGTCCTGGAGTATAATCGATGCTCCATAAATACTACAAACTGTTTCCTGGCCTTTCCGCTTCATCCACGAAAGCATGGATGTCTTGTCTCATTAAACATTTATTTCTAGGCCGGAGATTAAGCCCGCCATGTGATAATCAGCCAAATGTCCTTATTGCAAACTCTTCTTGCACCACGGGCCTCCCCTACACGGCACTGGTCACGGTCGCAGTTTTACGCAGACGCGTGCCTGTGATGTCATGGATGCCGCCCTCGCTTCTAGATGGCACGAGGTGCCCAGGCAGGGCCCGAGTCTCCCTCTAGCCGGCTGTCTCATTCCAAGTCCCCAGCCCGGTGCCCCAGGTCAGGCACTCCAAGTACTTGTTTAAAGGATGAGGACCAGGCCTGGCCCGGTGGCTCACGCCTGTAATCCTTGCACTCTGGGAGGCCGAGGCGGGAGGATCGCTTGAGGTCAGGAGTTGGAGACCAGCCTGAGCAAGGGCGAGACCCTGTCTCTACTGAAAATAGAAAAATTAGCCAGGAGTCCTGGTGCACACCTGTAGTCCCAGCTACTCGGGGTCTGAGGCAGGAGGGTCGCTGGAGCCCAGGAGTTTGAGGTTGCTGTGAGCGAGGCTGATGCCACGGCACTCTATATACAAGGCGACTGAGTGAGACTCTGTCTCAAAAAATAAATAAATAAAAGGACGAGTGCCGATACCAAAGTCTCATGTGATCTTGGCTCTATTCCTGAGCTTAGTCAGCCATGTACCACTGACATTATACTTTTTTTTTTTGCCTGGCCTGAGAACCAACTGTAAAGTGATTCATCTACCATTTTAGTTCAAGTTGACTTCCTTTCAAAGCATACATGTCAGCTTCAGGTTGTCCCTAGCACAGTCACCATGGTTTCCAAGGGGCGCTACGTAGTCGTCCCCTGATACGGGAGGTGGGCTGGTTCCAGGGCCTCTAGGGACACCCATGTCCCGGACGCTCAGGCCCCTCGTATAAAGCCTCGCAGGTAACCGGCACGAGTCCTCCCTTTCACTCTAGGGCAGGGGTCCTCAAACTGTTTAAGCAGGGGGCCAGTTCACTGTCCCTCAGACCGTTGGAGGGCCGGACTATAGTTTAAAAAATAAACTATGGGCCGGAGGCCGTGGCTCACGCCTGTAATCCTAGCACTCTGGGAGGCCGAGGCGGGCGGATTGCTCGAGGTCAGGAGTTCAAAACCAGCCTGAGCAAGAGCGAGACCTTGACTCTACGATAAATAGAAAGAAATTAATTGGCCAACTAATATATATAGAAAAAATTAGCCAGGCATGGTGGTGCATGCCTGTAGTCCCAGCTACTCGGGAGGCTGAGGCAGGAGGATTGCTTGAGCCCAGGAGTTTGAGGTTGCTGTGAGCGAGGCTGACACCATGGCACTCACTCTAGCCTGGGCAACAAAGCGAGACTCTGTCTCAAAAAAAAAAATTAATATTAACAAAAAAATAAACTATGAACAAATTCCTATGCACACTGCACATATCTCATTTTGAAGTAAAAAAAAAAAAACAAAAACAACAGGCAAAAACACCCGCATGTGGCCCTCGGGCCGTAGTTTGAGGACGCCTGCATAAATCATCTCCAGATTACTTCCGGATACCAAATACAATGATGTGCTTGCTATGTGAATAGTCATGATACTTTGTATTGTTTTTTAATTTACATTGTTTTTACTGTTGTATTGTTTTTATTTTTTAATATTTTCAAGCCACAGTTAGTTGAATTGTTGGGTGTGGAACCCGTAGGTAAGGGGGGGCAACTGTACTAATAACATTTTATAATACAGTTAAAATAAATATGTAATAATTAAACCCAAACGGGATCGTCCCTGTACTTCTCAAGGCCATGTACAGTCAGGGGCCGTGTCAGTCACACCTGGGGGAGCCCGCTGTGGTACGATGTCCCTCGGTGCAGCTTTTCTTTCTATAGGTCTCGCCCTAGATGATTTCCACCATTAGGGTCCTGTTCGCAAAGCCCTTCCTGTACTCCAAAATTACGAGGACAGTCCCCTGCGTTCCATTCGGTTCTCCCTACAATTTAACTTTTGAAACTTAACTCTTTAACCCGCCTGGAATTTATCCGGGTGTATACCGTGAGGTCAACAACGACAACAACAAATCCGACCTGATATATTTCTTCCAGAAGGCCAATTATATTAGCACCATTTTCGGAACGATACGGTTGCACGTACATTTTAGTACAACGATAGCTGTAGAAATTTTAATAAATAAAATTGCAGATTTGCTTTATTAGCATAAAAAAATTATATTAGCTAAAACTTCAATAGCACTTTTGACGTAATTTTTATCGTTTTAACTGAAATGCATGGGAAAAAATTTTATCATGAAATTAAACCATGTGGTAGTTCAAAGTTACCTGTGAGACTATCCTGGCTGTATTTAATTAATCAGCATCTTGATTTTGGGGGTGATGTTTACTATAGGCACAAATTCTTCAGGCTGTTAAAGTATTTCTTGCTTTTTAAAAAAGTTATGAGAACAGGGAAGGTGTGATCATATAAAGCATTTAAAAAGAGTAAGGGATTTTTAATATTTTCCCACTCTACACTATTTATCTTGGAGGCGCCGTCTCGCTCTGCCGCCCAGGGTGGGGGGCGGTGGCTCCACGGTAGCTCGCTGCAGCCTGCAACTCTGGGGCTCAGGAGACAGCTCTGTGTTCTACCACTTACAAGACTGCCGGGAAAACAAACCCTCATTCCACCAGACTCTGCACCTGGCTGGCACAAAGGAAGGGCCCGTATTAGCCACCTGAGTGGGGACTATCATTCCCATTCTACAGATGGGAAAACCAAAGCTCCGAAGTGAAGTGACTAGTTGAATGTCAACAGACTAACTGAAGAAAGCTCAAGTGTCACCACTCATCAGATTCACCTGTTTACCACCCTCCGCAGGTGTCCGCTGGTTAAGCGTGCGCGCACCTGGGCAGTGAGCTGGGCCACGCCACCTGCAGGCAGCTCTCAGCTTCCCGGAGTTCCCACCTCATTCCGGCATCTGTCTTCCCGGGAACCTCCACCCAGGTACCGTCCTGTGTAGCCAAAGAACACGCCTCCTGGGCCTGGCGCGGCGGCTCGCGCCTGTAGCCCTAGCACTCCGGGAGGCCGAGGCGGGCGGATCGTTTGAGATCTGGAGTTCGAGACCAGCCTGAGCAAGAGTGAGACCCCCGTCTCTACCAAATATAGAAAGAAGTTAATTGGCCAATCTAAAAATATACAGAAAAACTTAGCGGGGCATGGTGGCGCATGCCTGTAGTCCCAGCTGCTCGGGAGGCTGAGGCAGGAGGATCGCTTGAGCCCAGGAGTTGGAGGTTGCTGTGAGCGAGACTGATGCCACGGCACTCTAGCCCAGGGAACAAAGTGAGACTCTGTCTCAAAAAACAAACAAAAAAAAAAAGCAAAGAACACGCCTCCTGCTGTGCGCTGTTTCGATATCGGAAGGTTACAGGTTGCCTCCATCGTGGTGGCCCCATCCCAGCTATGGTTGCTTCGAACCTCTATTTACTGAGCACTTGTGACTATGAGGCTCTCTCTCTCTTATTTTATGACTATTATTTTAATCTCATTGTCATCCTCAAGCCTGAGAAATATTTTCAGGCCTCTGTCTAAAAAGCCAGAGATCCTTCAATGATGTCCCTGGCAGCGCGATTCTGAGTCTTTTCACGGTCCCGACTGGCTCCGCACGCACACGTTTCTCTTTGAGACGGGCAGCCGAATTCAGGGTGGGGGACTCGCTGGAGTCCGATGCCAGTCCCAACTCTTCCCAGAAGCGTGGCCTCGGGGAGAGTCCATTTGCAGACGTGGTCACCGCATCTCGCGGAACGCTGTGGGAAGCAGACGAGAAAGCGTCGCCAGGTGTTTCGTGCCCTGCCCGACGGTGGCAAGGCGCAGCGCTCGTCGGGTTTGACTTCCACGTCGCGGGTGTAGACCCCTGCTGCCAGCGCCTCCCCTGTGCCCCCAGGCGGGGATGTGTGGATCCTGGAGGCGTGCCGGTTCCGCCATGGGACAGGGGAGCGGGCAGGAAGGGGCAGAGAGACTGCCTCTAACCAGCCGGCGCCACCGCCCGCTTCCCCCCTGCCTGGGTTTGGGGGGCGACTGTCTCAGCCACCGCTCGGGCTTGATGCCGGCAGTGCGGGCTGCGAGACTACCCCACAGCCCGGCCCGTCGCTCAGACGGGGTGCACCAGGGGCAGTAGCAGGCTTCCTTACGTTATAAAGCAACAGAGCTCATCGCCCCGCTCTGCCACCTGGCTCCGGACGGCCTTCCAGGGTGACTCGGCCATTCCCCACGCCGGCCTGCAGTTTGCTCCCCGCCAGGCCAGACGAGGGTGTCGGGCCACACACTCCCAAACATCCTGTGAGTCTACCCTTCTGTGGTTCTCGTCAGTTTTACAGATGGGGTCCAACCTGAGACTTTGGGAAAGGAGTCAACTGTAAAAGATGCTTGAATTCCACTCATCTACTTTACGCCGGCTCAGGAAGAAGAAACGGTACCTTCTGCCTCAACGTTGTGAGTTCCCAGGCTCCTTGAATGTTCACGTACCTGAGAGATTTTTCTCACTTCTTTCTCATATCGCAGAAGGATCATTACTGATGACTAAAGTGATGTTTACATTTTAAAAGTCAAGCTACTTTTAAGGAACCACAGAAATGCATGCTAGGATTCGCTTTAGATTTTCTATTTCTTCTATTGATAGCAAGGATCGGGACAGGCTAGCAAGTGCTTTTCATTTTATTGGGCCTTTTTAGCAGTATTTAATTTTTAAAACTAAGCGTGCATTGCTTTTAAAAAGCAGTTGAATAAAGATGTATGTTCAGAACTTGAAATACATAAAAAAGTGAAATGAAAATAAGATTGTGATCCCACTACTTAAAGAATCACCATCGTTAAAACTCGGACGCGTTTCTTTCTATCCTATTCGTTCGCTGTTTCTAATGCTTATGGAGTGTTTAGTCACACATGCACCCACGCGCACACAACCCTCGGCTCCTCTTTTGTTCACTCAACATAAGGGGACCATGCCCCACGTTATTAAAATATTTTTAAAAATACGTGCGTGTCGTTACATGTGTTCTGTGTCACACACACGTTAACAATGTGAAGACGAAAGAAGAACATCAAAAATCAAAGTGCTCTCACGTCCCCTGGCACATGTGATTTTATGACCCCGTGTGAGGAGCAGGCCGGGAAGTGTTTCCAACTTCCAGCTGGGAGTGCAGAGCTCAGAGACGGGAAGGGACTCAGAGCTGGTTCAGACCACAGGCCAGGGTGCTGCCGCCGGCAGAGTGGCCCGGGCATGATAACGAGGCTAGGATTTGCTGGGCCTGAAACTTGTATCATTTTAGGGGTTCTCCTTTTTTTTTTAGAGACAGAGTCTCACTCTGTTGCCCCAGGCTAGAGTGCCGTGGCGTCAGCCTCGCTCACAGCAACCTCAAACTCCTGGGCTCAAGCGATCCTCCTGCCTCAGCCTCCCCAGTAGCTGGGACTACAGGCATGTGCCACCATGCCCGGCTAATATTTTCTATTATATTTTTAGTTGTCCAGCTAATTTCTTCCTATTTTTGGTAGAGACAGGGTCTCATTCTTGCTCAGCCTGGTTTCGAACTCCTCATCTTGAGGGGGATCCTTCCACTCGGCCTCCCAGAGTGCTAGGATTACAGGCGTGAGCCACCGCGCCCGGCCTAGGGGTTCTCCTTAATGAACAGAATAAAAACCTTACTCTTGAAAATTTTACTATTTTCATGCATCACCAGGACGTCTCCCCAGGCCTCGGACGGGCCCTCTCCGTGGGGAGTCCTGCCGCTCCGGCCTCATCTGCTGGGGTGAGCCTGCCCTGCTTGGGCGCTGCCACTTCTTTTCATCTGTGCAACGTGGTAACGAAAGCACTTGCCTCCAAGTGGTTCTGAGGATTAAACATGATGCGCTGGCGCAAAGCATGTGAGAAACTGCCCGGCCCATAGTAAGTGCCTGACATTACCTGCCAGTCCCAGTTTCATTCAAAATCATGTCGTTGTGGCTGGAGTCGCTTGAGCTGCCTCCCAGAGACTGGGTCATTCATGTATGTACTCAAGGAAATTACACCTTCAAGGCTTTTCAACCCGGCCCACTCATTCAGTCAACAGCCACTGCTGAGTTCCTACCTCCACGCGGTACCTGTGCGGGCCCCAGTCCCGGCTCGCACACGGCGTCCTCTCCCTGGGGGTCCTCCCGGGACGCTGGGCCCAGACTCACCATTACCCAGGCTCTTGCTCCGAGCTGGGACTGGGCTTGCACATGACCAAGGACGCCCCGGCCCTGTCCCATCACCTTGTTCATGTCTGTGCCATCAACACTTTCTTCTGTGCCTACAATAAAGTCAGAAGGTGCTCAGCATTACCAAATGAGTTGACTGCAAGTGTGCCTGTCGTCAAAGAGGATTTTAGTTTCTTTCGCCAGCTACTTTTCCTTTGCAAAAGCGGGCAGGATGTGTGCAAGACATGACAGTTTGAGAACTCTGGAAACAAATACAAGGTTGTCTTATTGTCAATCTGGTTTTTGTGTGGTAACTTTACCTCTTCTTACTTTATGACAACTGAAATGCGCTATGGCGCTACCGGACCACAATCTGCAAGCTTCTCTCTCATGGTAATAATAAAAATAAAAAAAAAATCACATGGCCACATCCACATCGGGAAGTCCTTAGGGAACGTGTCTCGTATCAGGAAAAGTAGTTAAGCTCTGGGGTCCTGAAGGAGCCTGGGAAAGTCTGACCAGAAACTATGGTTTAGGGTGTATGCTCTGTTTAAACACACGACTGGACTTTGCAAATTTTACAACGTCTTGGCTTATTAAAGCCATTAAGTGAGAATTAAAATTTTTGCATTGTGACTTTTGTAAGAGCAGTCAAGTGTCAGAAAACACCCTGACCAGTCGGTAATGGATACAGGTGAGGTGACGGGAAGTGGCAGCTGCATCTGCCCAGTACCCGGCAGTTCGCGGCCAGTCACCTTCTGCAGTCACCGGCCGCCTGGCCAGCCCCGCCCGGGAAGGAGGTGGGATGCTGTACGTGTGGCACCCTTCCTTCTGCACAGACAGCACCGAACAACAGCCAGGACCTGGACCCCGACCTGTCAGACCTCCTACCTGGACCCCGACCTGTCAGACCTCACCCCCTCCCATACTGGGGGGGGGGGAGGGACCAACCTCCTTGCAGGTTTTACTGAAGTGTCCCAGTCTCTGTGGGGTGAGCCGGGCGCAGGGAACATCACAGCTGGGTCAGGATTGGCGGCTTCCCCTGAATCCCTACGGTCAGGGTCTCAGCTTAACCGCCCTGTGGCTGGGATGTGCGAGCTCACTGCGCAGCTGCAGCTACCGCCAAGTACAGCACCTGCCTTCGCCATCTAGCAGGGAAGAATGACATTAAACGTGTCTCCTTGGCGAAGTGTTGCATTCACCTTCCTGGGAACGACCCAGAGATCTCCCCCCCCCCATCCCCAGGGACTCCTCTGAAACATCCAATCCTCTACATTGAAACTAATTTCAGAAATAACCCATGTGGAGTCTCATCACTGCACATGTGTTAGGGAGGAAGGAGTTATGGCAGGTCTGAAAATATCTGTAGCCAAGCTCCCCGGCACAAGCAACCTCCTCCACCTCCCGAGCCCCGGGAGTGGGGGCTCTCCACGCCCCATTTACCTGTGCCCCATGATTCCTCCTCAGCTGAGGAACAACTTTACCTTCACCGTGTTCTTTTAAAAAGAAACCTCTGTAGGCCCAATCGGAAGGCAGTTAAATTCCTAGGAACAGAGCTGGGAGGCCAGAAACTAGCCATTGTGTGGCAGCCTTCCGAGTGCCAGCGCGCTTCCTACCTGCTCCTGTCCACAGGCCCTGCGAGAGGGTACCAGGCTGGGCCCCGTCTGCCGCCCTGCCCAGCCAGGACCTTTACTCGGACCTCTCCACCTCGGCAATTTTCAAATCAGTTGGACTCCAGGTCCGTACACTTGGTCAGAGGAATGCAGGAAACCCCTGCCGAGCCCTGAGCGGCGGCTTTCCAGCGGGACCCGGCCCACCCTCCCACCTGCCTCCTCCCCAGCGCACATTCCCGTCTAAGAAACGCGCCCGCCAGGCGCAGGGAAGCTGGTGCAAACATCCTGAGGACATAACCCCTGTACTGGCTTTTAAACCCCCTTTCCCCAAGGCGATAATCAGCACCTCTTGCCCCAGACAGCTCCAGGTGAGCAAGCAGGGAGGGGATCACCTTCCCGTCATCAAAGTAAAGGCGTCTGCGGAACGGAGCCGTCTGCTGATGACCAAGTGCGCCCCCACCCACGGTCACATTTGATTTTGGGTAGCGCAGGTATTATTCCCCCCCTTTTACAGGCGGGGAACCGAGGACTAGGGCGCTCACTCTTCCCGGGGTCACGCCAGGAGCGCTGCGGGGAGCCCCCGCTTCTAACCCCGGGATGGCCCCGAGGCACCACGAGGTCTCGGAGAAAGACCGTGCGCCGCAGCGGCCACATGGCCCATTGTCCCCAGCAGGCGCCCCGCTGGGGGACGTTGGCCGGCCGCTCGGGACAGCGGCCCGCGGCGGGGAGCTCGGGCGCGGCCGGCCGGCTCCGCGAACAAAGGCGGGGAGCGCGCGCGGGGCCCGAGGGGGCGTCCGGCGGGCGCGCGGCGGGGGCGCGTGCGGAGACGGGCAGCGAGCGCCGCCCGGCCGCCCTCAAAGCCTCCTTTCTTCTCGCGCTCGGAGACGACCCGCGCGGCCGGGGGGGCGCAGCCCGCAGTCCGCCGGCCGGTCCCGTCGCGCCCTCCCGCCGCCGCCGCCCCCGCCCGCGAAGCGCACAAAGAGCGGGCCGCGAGCGCTCGCCTCCGTCGGGGCGGGGCCGCGGGCGGGGCCAGCGCGCCGCAGCGCTCGCCTTAAAGGGCCCGCCCGCTCCTGGCGCCCAGCGCGCATGCCCGGCCGCGGGGAGGGCCGGGGAGCGGCAGGCGCGCACGCCCGCGCCGCCCGCTGGCGCTGTGGCCTGCGTCCCCGCGGCGGCGGCGCGGCGCTCCTGCGCGTGTCACGGCCCGCGGGGTCCGGCCCGCGCGCCGGGCGTGTGCGGGGCCCGGTGCCGCGCATTCCGGAGGTCGCCGGCGGCCGCGCCGCGCTGGAGCGGCCTTGGGCTTCCCGATCCGCGGCTCCGGGGCCAGTCGGGCGAGGTGCTGCCCAGGGGGACGGAAAGCAGGCGCGGGCGCGCGCGTGGCATGTGGGCAGGCGTTTGCCTTTGTGTCTCGTGCGCTCCCGCGCAGGTGGGCAGCCCGCGCCGGGACTCTGCCCGTGAGCCCCGGGACCTCGAGCCCCGTCCGCGGTGTCCAAGGGCTCAGCCGCCCTTTGGGACAGACGACAGACCCTTCTTCCCGTGGTAGCTCGGTGCACGCATGGTTTATTTGGGGCCACTAACGGGACTTTCTAAGGACCGCTCTTCGGAGCCGGGCCCCTGATACCAGAGTTGGGCGCGTTTTCTTTTCTCAGCCAGCAAAGGAGGAGATTTGGGGACGGTGGTTGTCCTCGGCTGCTAGGCACACACAAGTGTCCCGAGCTCGCCAGCCCCGCATTAGACAACAAAGAGAGGCGTTAGCGGCGGGGGAGGGGCGCGGCCCGGAGGACCGGGCGGGCTGCGGTGAGCGCGGGGGTGGGAGGGTGGCGCTCGCTCTCCTCGCTCAACCCGCGGCCTCCGCCCGCCCCCGGCCTGGCGCGCGCCAATCGCCTCCCCCAGCGATAGTGTCAGTAGCATTGTAGTGTCAGCTCCCGCCGGTGACGTTGCGCCTCCCTCGTCCCCCTCCGGAGCCGTCTGGCTGCAGAGGCTCAGTCAAGAGGCGGGGAGGAGAGGAGGAAAAAGCGCTGAGTGAGGGCGGGCGGGCGGGCGGGAGGGAGGGAGTGGAGGAGCCGGGGAGGGGCTCCTTAAAGAAACGCCGCTGTCGCTCGCCTGCTCGCTTTCCGCTCGGCATTGTGGCCAGCCAGCCGGGCGCTCGGGGGGCACGCGCGGCCGCCGCTCGAGCTCTGCCCCCACCCCACCCGCCAGCAGATCTGGGGTGGGGACCCAGGCGGGGGCTCCTGCAGCCGCTGCCCGGTGCGGACCGCAGGGAGCGACCTGCTCCTCCCGGCGCCGAGAAGGGAGCGACGGAGCCCTCTGCAGCCGGCCGGCCTCCCCGCCCCTGACCACCGCGTCCCGGCTGCCTTTGTGGCCGCAGCTTCTCGCCGCCGAGCCGAGGGCCGGCGGGGGCGCGGCGCGCACGGCCGAGCGATGCCCAGCTCGCTGTTCGCAGACCTGGAGCGCAACGGCAGCGGCGGCGGAGGGGGAGGCGGCGGCGGCGGCGGCGAGACCCTGGATGACCAAAGAGCCCTGCAGCTCGCGCTCGACCAGCTCTCGCTGCTGGGGCTGGACAGTGACGAGGGCGCCTCTCTGTACGACAGCGAGCCGCGCAAGAAGAGCGTGAACATGACCGAGTGCGTGCCAGTGCCCAGTTCCGAGCACGTCGCCGAGATCGTGGGGCGGCAAGGTGGGTCCGGCGGGGACGGGGAGCTGGGGGGCAGTAGGGGGTCGTAGCTGGGTCTCGGCCACCGCCTCGCGGCGAGGGCGTGTGCAGGAGCGGGCTCCGCGGCGCGGGGAGGGAGGGGAGCCGCGCGATGGGCCGGCGCCCCAGACAAAGAAAGTGCAGGCAGGCTGTCGCCCAGAGCCGCGCCGCCGCCGGGGCGGGATGCACTTTCTCCAGCTGAAATCACTGCCTTCTCCCCTAGCGCCCCCCACCCAGCCCGCCCTGAGAAAGAGAATTTAAATATAAGATGCTTGGGGGAGGGGGCCTTTGATCAGTCCTTGGGGAGGGGAAGGAGGTGGAGTGAGCATCGGAGGGGAGGAGGATTCTGGATTTCTGCAAAGCGCAATGGAGCCCAGAGGAGAAACAATGGGTCCCGGGACTCGCCCCCACCCCCAGCCCCCCGCGCTGGGGTATCGCGGCCGCGGCTGCCTCCCCAAACCCCCGCGCTGTGCCCGCGAGGCGGACGGCGCGCCCAGCTGGGTCCCGGGGGCATCTCCCCAGATGGCTTTTCTGGGATTCTCGGGTTTGGCTCGGGACGACTGCCGGGAGGGCTGGGCAGCCGCCGAGCTGTTCCTCGAGCGCCCAGCGAGTGGAACCCGCTGCCCAGCCCGCGGCGCGGCCCGGGGTCAGCGAGGGAGACGCCCCCTTTCCGCCCATCCCGTGCCCTGCCTGTCCCGCTGTCCCGGGCGCAGGCTGCCCCTGATCTCCGCGGTTAACCCGGGATAATGGGCGTGTCTGTCTCTCTCTCCCACTCCCTCCCCCGCACCCTGGCTCGCAGGTTGTAAAATCAAAGCGCTGCGGGCGAAGACCAACACTTACATCAAGACCCCGGTTCGCGGGGAGGAGCCTGTCTTTGTTGTGACGGGCAGGAAGGAGGATGTGGCCATGGCTCGCAGGGAGATCATCTCCGCCGCCGAGCACTTCTCCATGATCCGCGCCTCCCGGAATAAGAACACGGCGCTCAACGGCGCGGTGCCCGGGCCGCCCAACCTGCCCGGGCAGACCACCATCCAAGTGCGGGTGCCCTACCGCGTGGTGGGGCTCGTGGTGGGGCCCAAGGGCGCCACGATCAAGCGCATCCAGCAGCAGACGCACACGTACATCGTGACGCCCAGCAGGGACAAGGAGCCGGTGTTCGAGGTGACCGGCATGCCGGAGAACGTGGACCGCGCGCGCGAGGAGATCGAGGCGCACATAGCCTTACGCACCGGCGGCATCGTGGAGCTCACAGACGAGAACGACTTCCACGCCAACGGCACGGACGTGGGCTTCGATCTGCACCACGGGTCCGGCGGGTCCGGCCCGGGCAGCCTCTGGAGCAAGCCCACGCCCAGCATCACGCCCACCCCGGGCCGCAAGCCCTTCTCCAGCTACCGCAACGACAGCTCCAGCTCGCTGGGCAGCGCTTCCACGGACTCCTACTTCGGGGGCGGGACCAGCGGCAGCGCGGCCGCCACCCCGCGCCTGGCGGACTACAGCCCCCCCAGCCCCGCGCTCAGCTTCGCGCACAACGGGAACAACAACAACAACGGCAACGGGTACACCTACGCCACGGGGGAGGCCTCGGTGCCGTCCCCCGACGGCTGCCCCGAGCTGCAGCCCACTTTCGACCCGGCGCCGGCCCCCCCACCCGGGGCGCCGCTTCTCTGGGCCCAGTTCGAGCGCTCTCCGGGAGGCGGCCCTGCAGCAGCTCCCGCGTCCTCCTCCTGCTCCTCCTCTGCGTCCTCGTCCGCTTCCTCGTCCTCCGTCGTCTTTCCCGGGGCTGGCGCCAGTGCGCCCTCCAACGCCAACCTGGGGCTGCTGGTGCACCGCAGGCTGCACCCAGGCGCCGGCTGCGCGCGCCTGTCGCCGCCCCTGCACATGGCCCCGGGGGCCGGCGAGCACCACCTGGCTCGCCGCGTGCGCAGCGACCCGGGCGGAGGGGGCCTGGCCTACGCGGCCTACGCCAACGGGCTGGGGGCGCAGCTGCCCGGCCTGCAGCCGTCGGACACGTCGGGCTCCTCCTCGTCGTCCAGCTCCTCCTCCAGCTCTTCCTCCTCCTCCTCCGGGCTGCGGCGCAAGGGCAGCCGCGACTGCTCCGTGTGCTTCGAAAGCGAGGTGATCGCCGCGCTGGTGCCCTGCGGCCACAACCTCTTCTGCATGGAGTGCGCCAACCGGATCTGCGAGAAGAGCGAGCCCGAGTGCCCGGTCTGCCACGCCGCGG